>NC_081406.1:529102123-529785040 GCF_030272615.1 Cryptomeria japonica | reverse complement strand
ACTCATAAATCAGGGGTTGGTGCTCCTTGGGTTGGTGCCCTAAAATTGTAATCAAAACTTTTACATTGTGAGGCTGGATTGGAGCGGAAGATCTCCAACAACTATTCTCACCGAGGTTTTTCCCACATTGGGTTTTCCTCGTATATCTGGTATTGTGTGATGCATTCTTGTGTATGAGTTATGTTGATGTTATAGAAAATCATTTCACACATGTAGTATGCACTGTTTGAGCTACCGATTAGCACTCATATTGGTTTATCTAGTACAGGTATATCTCTAGTGAAGAAAAAGTGTTTAAATCACTGATTCACCCCCCTCTCAGTGATCCATTGTGTCCAACAAGCCCTGTTTTGATAGATAATCCTTTAATGGTTTGATATTATATACTTGATAATGTAATAGAAAGTTATATATGGGCAGGATATGATAGTTAAATATCTTTGGTTTTGACAAACGGTAGAGATAGATGATATACTATGAATACCATATCTATTTTGCCATTTAGGGATAGTTGCAGTGAATAAATCTATTTTAGAACTGATATGGCTATGTAAATGTTCTGAAGAGATCCAAGAAGGATCATTTTGTATGATGTAAATCTCTATTTTTATTAATATAAATCAGCTATATTCCCTCTATTGAGCAAAAAAAAAAGGACAATTGGTAGGCCACTTAGAAAATGGTGTTGTTTATGCAACTATGGTCCCAATGAAGAAGTGATAGATGAAAATCAGTTATACATTTCTTTATAAGAAAACAAACATAAGTGAAAGAAAACCTTTGAATCATGTTATGTTTTCAATATTGAGGAAGAGAGAGATAAATGGATAGATAAAGAGAATATATATATCTAGAGAGAGAGAGAGAGAGAGAGAGAGAGAGAGAGAGAGAGAGAGAGAGAGAGAGAGAGAGAGAGAGAGAGAGAGAGAGAGAGATACACATAAAGAGAAATATAGATGTAGAGGGTGAGATAAAGATAATGATGAGAAGATAGAGTGAGAAAGAAAATAAGAAATGTAGAGATAGAGGGAGAGGGAGAGAGATATGCGTGGGCCAATTTGTAACTAACTCATCAACGAAGATGTTGACATAGGTTGACACCTAGTATGGTGGCTATACCTTTGGTAAATCTTTTAACCTAATAATAGTTTTAACAAAATATTGAATTATTTGTAGTTGACATGTATAACCTCAATTTTCTTTTTTGTCACATATGCATTGGCATTTAGTGGCCTTAGAAATTGCATAGTAGGTGACATTTTTCATTGATATGTATGATGTTACAAAATATTTATTGATTTGACTTCATTGCAATTGATCTATTATATCTTCTTTCTCACTTCTCTTGTTTGTACTTGTTTCTCACCTTTGGGAGTCTTAAATTACACTATAATATGATTTTCCATATATTCATACTTGGAATGCTTTAGTTTAATATTAAACCTTATGACCATACATTATGATGCCAAGTCATCATAAATTCCATATAACCTTGCACCCTTCTAATGATTTTTTGTGTTGCTCCGATTTTCTTAAATTCTTCTATTATATCTAAGTGTTATTCATAAATTTAATTATTAACTAAAATATATATTATTTCTATTATTACAAATGATATTAGATTAATAAATGAAAAAATACAAAGTAGTATCAAACTAATTTAATATTTTTTTATATAATATTAAAAATTATTTAAATAACATCTATTACTGATTAATAATGTAAATATAATATAATTATATATAACAAGGTTTTTCCTATGATTATAAAATAACATTGATATAATTTATAAATTATTATACGATATTAGATACAATGTAAATAATATATATTATTAATAACATTAAAATGTAATTATATTATTCTACTATAGTTTTATGTTAATTTAATTCGTATTATATAAAAACATATTAATCTTAATCACAACAATTACTTATTTATTTATTTAATAATCTTTATATATTAATTTTATTTGTAGCATATAAAGTTATATTAATATTAATTATATAACTTATATTTATATTTAATTCTTTTTATAAATATATAATAATCATAATATTTGAATACATAATTATATACTAATAATTAAAGTTATATTATATATTATTATATTTATTTTTTAATAAATATAAAATAATAATATAATTTGAATATATAATATTATATATTAATAATATAAACTATATTATAGATTATTATATTTATTTTTTATTAATCTATAATATAAAATAATATAATTTAATATATTTATGTATTATTATATTATCTTATATTTTATTATATAAATATATATGTATAATGAATATTATATATTTTTATTATGACAACTAATATATTATAATATTGCATAAAGGATAATATAACAATATATAATATAAATATTTTTTATTCCTTGTGTATTTATTTACATTTATTAAAATAAATAAGAAAAAAAATTAAAAGTCGTAAAGAGATTAACTTATTATCAAAACTCTTAATATATAATTAACAATTAATATATTATATTTATCATTTCAATATAATTTTAATAGATAAAAGTCTACGGAAATAAATTAAAATAAATTATTTTTAAAACTCTAAAATAATTAAAAAATAATTCTATGTATAAAAGGCATTTTCCCCCTAACTCAATCACATGTCTCAAAACTAATTGCGAAAAAATTTCCTCCACGTTTTAGCACATGAGAGAAACAAACAAAAAAACTAGAATTTAAATTCCTTGCATACACAATTTAATGTTTTTAAGAATTACTAAAATTCAAATCAAAATGAATGCTCCATAAAATGAAATTATAGCTTATTGAACAAAAAGTTGTAACGATAGTTATGAAGCAGTAGATGCATTAAAAAGGTTGTGGTAATGGTGCAACAAGTCAAAATGAAACATGCAAGTATATGTAGAAAACGATGAATGGAAAAAACGATAAAACAAAAATAATGATGGAAAATAAAGAAATCGATGAAAATAATCTAACGACCATTGATCTATGAATCATCTTGTATCATTTCTCCTTCAAGATACAATGTTGATGGCCGAATCTTCTTCTTCTTCTTCTTCTTCTAGGAGTGAGCCCTCTCTTTCTCGTGGTTTTAGCCAGACAATGAGCCACCCTTCGTAAAAATTACCTTAATCACTATCACCCTAACATGAGTTTTATACTTGAGAATTAACATCATCTGTGGTTTTTCCCTTCTTGGGTTTTTTCACGTAAAATCTGGTATTTCATGTGTGTGCTCTCTTGAATTATATCAGTTTATGGTTAAGTAATTAAGTATTAGTTTACCGGATCTATTTCTATGAAATAAGTAAAAGTTTTAAATTGACAACTCATTCACCCCCCCAATTGTCTAGGATATTCAACAAGTGGTATTAGAGCTTGGGTCACAGGTTCAAACCCCCTCACTTGCACTGGGGGGGTTTGTTGCAAGGTGTGCACCCTTGGTCTCCTTGTGTTGTGCAATGCAATTCTTGGGTTTGTGACATGGCTTAACAACCTCTTGTGGATTATATAAGTCTAGTGGGTGTATCGGGCATTAACAACTCGATCTTTTGGTGCAACAAAAATCGTACTTCTAATAGTGAGAATGAATAAGTTCTCTTGGTTAAGGAGATAAACTTCATTTATTTGATGTCTCCTATGGATGTCATTGTAATGCATAATATGTTGTCATAATATAAGTATAGGGTTCAATATTTAATTGTAATTATAATGTATAATATATGTAAAATCTCCAAACATATTGGAGAGAGTACATGGACAGTAGGCTCTTAAGTGGATAAGACATAATATTATCATTGTTCTCTTGCTTGGCTTGGAATATTAGTTGTAGTGGTTGTAATGGTTCAAATTTGGAAATTAGGGTTTCAATGATAAAACCACAAGCAATCCCAAATTGACCAAAACATTGGAAAGTGAGGTGAAATTAATTGATCTAGCCTCAATTCCACTAAGGAAGGGCCAAGAATTCTAATTAGATTCACCTAGGTTGGAGTTTGACTTCGTCTTTCCCAAGGATTGAATTGGATTGATTAAAATTAGGGAAAAATAAGTGATAATTGAAGTGATTTGAAAACAATAAGCTACAGTGTCCCACAGAGGCATCAACGTGGATTTGGACAAAATAATATGTCTGGAATCTGTTCTCAGAAGTTCGACCTAAATTTTTGAGACCAGGGAGTATCAATTTGCCATGGTCCTCTGAATTTTTCATTATTGAAAGTTGAACATGTTCATCTTTTTGAACTTTGTCGATCCTACCAAGTACAACTCTGCACCTATTTCTTGCACACAAAAAGAAAGGGAAAGATTTTGGAGATAGGGATTTGCCTAAGTCAAACCCTAGTCTAGGAATTAACCTTGAACAAAATAATGTAAATACTGAAATAAATGCTTGATAGATTTACCTTAGATCTGTAATTATTGATGATGATGCAATTCTCTTTGAATTTAATCACAAATTTGTATGTAATGGCATGACAAACACATGAACATGAAAAACCCTAATCACACACACATGCTTGCATAAGATTGATGTAATTTTTCTCCACAATGCTTGAAGGATGAATATGCAGCCTTTAAGATATCTGAAAATCCTTGATGATGAATGCTTCATGGATGTAGAAATATTAGGGTTGGAGAGTTAGGTCAAAATGAATTGATAAGATGTCTTTATATAGGGTTTCATAAGTAATTTACCAATTAGGTCGACCTCCAATTGTCATGTATATCCACTTGGATCAATTCTTGTTTGGGAGATACAACACCTACCCCAATTCAAATTTGGGCCCCATTGAGATGGACCGTGGCGTTTTGGGGCGCCATTGTGTAGACTAAGGCGTTCTACACTTTGGTCCCTCTGTAAACAAGACCAAGATTAGGTGCTGAGAGGAAAGGTAACTCACCATGGGACCCACTAATGGGTGTTCATGGCCTCAAAGCTGGAGAATGAGGTCAAATTAGACCTAGAGAAGAGATGAGGGTAAAACACGCTAAAGTGGGAACACAAACATGAGGTGTAAATTGGACCAATGACAATTTATGATGCTACATTTAACCCCCACTTTAATGGGAGTATGAGCCTATGCATATTCTCGCAATAAAGTAGATGAAAGATGAGAGAGAAGAGAAATTAGGAGCGAGATCATAAGGAGTATAAGACATCATTAATTTTTAGGAACCAAGTTCCTAATCTTAAAATCTTAACTCACACAATTACATGCAAGGGAACACAAAACAAGACAAAGACAAAAAGGCAAACAAAGATAAACAAAAACAAAAGACAAAAGACACACAACACAAAAACTAAAAACCAAAACAAGACCTCAAGTCAACTAGTCGAAGAGACCTTGATAATCAAAATGTCTCAACCACTAATATCATTCTTGAAATGTCATCACAAGAACACAAACGATCTCATAAAAAGAGCAAGAGCATGCATCAAACCATGAACCACAACAAAGCTATGAGGTCATGGAGAGAAGAAAGAAGGAAGCATGAGCTAGTTGTGTTTAGGTGATCCATGAGAGGAAGAGAAAGAGAAGACATGGATACCACATGATAGTTTTGGTTTGCTAGGTGATCCATGTTGGGGAGGAGAGTTGGAATAGTCTAGTTGTGTTTTGCTAGTTCCACTCATCCTGTTGTGTATGCAACTATCTAGTTTCAGGAGCTAAGCAACTCATATAAGATTTTGTTTTCTTTGGTTTCGAGCATGCAAAAACCATGAGGTCTAATGGTTACACCAATGGTAAGTTATGCTTTGGGTAATATATTGGAGGATAGGCAAATGTTGGAAGAAATGAACATTGCCTTTGTTAGGAGTAATTATTTAGAATACAGTTGAGTCAATCTTGAAATGTAGGAAAAAATTGAATATGAACGGATAAAGCCTATAATTTAAACCAGAAAGCTATGCAAATTATTTTTGTAATACATGTTTTTACAATTTGTTAAGATGATTAACTTGGGATATTGGTTACATTGAGTAGATTTATTTTGTGCTATGTTTAGGAATATGATCATCAACAATGATAGTTATTATCCAAACCCAAAAGTGTCAAACCTTCACATGATATATTGTGGTTCAACAAGATTTGTGCATCTTTACTTTGGATGGTTGCCTCAAACAATATTCTACACAAACCAATAGTTGAGTTAGAGAATTATTATTGAAAATAATAATTTCTAATTTTTTTAATAAAAATAGTTAGGTGAAAATAAACACTTGGTTACATTTGATGACAAGATTGTGTGATATATACCATTTAATTTGGTGATATATGACACTTGCAAAACAAAAGCAACAAAATGATTTGATGTCTAAATTAGATGTCAAATTTTGGAAGTAATTATATAACTTGAATCAATAGATAAAATGGGAAGAAAATTAGAGAGATTTAATGGAGAAGTGACACCACATAAATGGATTGACAAGCTTGAATTTGCATTGATTGACTGATAAGCATTACAATTTTTGGAAGGACCAACATATACATGGGGTGTCAAATGGAACAAAATGAATATCATAATGATGCATGGTTTTATTCATCTTGTCAAAGACTAACACCAAAGAGTAGAATGAATTTGCATGACCCCCATAAAATTATGAGGTACAAGTTGTTGGTTGCTTACAGAATAAGCGGTCAATACAAGATAATGTAGAAGAGATCCAAACATTGGATTCCAAATGTATAATTAATGATGTTGACTAGAGCTTAGGGCTAGAGTTAGAGAATTCCATCCATTATCAATCGAGCAAGCAATACATGATGCATGTATTGCTTCTAAAGTGCAAAGCCTTACAAATCATTTATTTTTCACACCAAATAATTTCTCTCTTGTAATGGTCAATACACAACAAGAACTCAATACCAACAAAGAAATAGCTATTTCAAGTGTGATGTGTAATACCCAAAGATTTCAAGTTACAACTCTTTTTGTTTCTCAGAATATGCTTATCAAACTGGATTTCATTTTTAATGGAGCCTTGTCACCATTTTATTTTATGAACATACAATGAGATTTGTGTTGACCTATATGAATTGGGATTTGCTAGTTAATAAACCGACTGTATTTAATGTAATATATTTATTTATCATCAAATGAAGTACAACATCTCACAGTAATTGCAAGAGTAATGTTCTGAATTGCACATGTCTCTACATCATTGTTTTATTGGAAAAATAATAACATGCTTATTCTCTGAATTCTATGGTTAGAATTGGATCTGACCACTTTCCTATATGTCTGATGGTTGAGCCTAAAAATGGTCCACGAAGGAGGTTTTCGTTTAGATTCGAGAAAATGTGGCTCTCCCACCCAAACCTTTCCAATAGCGTGAAGGATTGGTGGAATGTTCAAGTGGATGGTTCTGCTATGTTCCAGGTTGCTAAAAAGTTAAGGCATGTCAAGTATAGGGTTAAAAAGTGAAATAGAGAAGTCTTTGGGGACATCTTTGTTCAGAAATCTGTTATTTAGGAGGAGTTGATCCTGATCCAGGATAAAGTCCAAATGAAGGATATGTGAATGATAATTTTGCTAAGGAAAGTGAGGTTCTGTCCAAATACCACAATATTATAGCTCGTGAAGAGACTTTTTGGAGGCAGAGATCTCAAGCCTTATGGCTCAAGGATGGCGATAAAAAACACCAGATTCTTCCACGTCTCTACCCTTAAACATAGGGCTACAATTAGAATTGGCCACCTTGTGAAGAATGGGAGAAGAATTGACAATGAGGATGAAATAAGTGGAGCTATTGTTGAGTTCTTTGCTGATCTTCTAAAGAAAGATACATTGTTAGACTTGGAGGCTCAGAATATGTTGGTTGATATTATACCTAAAGTCCTATCTGAGAGCCAAAATCATAATCTTGCTACCATTCCTTCTAAGGACGAGATTAGGAGTGTTGTCTTTTCTTTTAAAAACAGTAAAGCTCCAGGCCCTAATGGCTTTCCTATGTTTTTATTTTAGCACTTTTGGGATGTGGTAGGGGAAGATGTGTCTAATGCTATTAAAGAATTTTTTGGAGCTAGATCTTTGTTGAAGGAATTGAATGCTATTTTCATTGTCCTTATTCCTAAGAAGCAAGGGGCTGATCCTTTGGATGCTTTTAGGCCTATCAGCTTGTGCAACTCCTTCTACAAAATTATCTCCAAGGTCCTTACATCGAGGTTGCTGAGTGTTCTTCCTCTTCCGATCTCCCCTCAACAAAATGGCTTTGTGCCAAGAAGACAGATTCTTGACTCCATCATCATTGATCATGAAAATATTCATTCACTTTTGGAGGCGAAGTCTCAAGGCTTTCTTCTGAAATTGGACATTGGTAAAGCTTATGATAGGGTGGATTGGTGCTTCTTAGAAAAATTTCTTTAGGCTTTTGGTTTCTATGGCAAGATTATTAGTTTGATTTGGCAGCTCATTTCCACCGCTTGTTCTGTTGTTATTGTCAATGGATTGTCATCCCACTTTTTTAGAACCTCAAGGGGTCTTAGGCATGGGTGATCCCATATCTCCTATTCTTTTCACTATAATGGCAGAAAGTTTGGGTAGATTCATTCATAAAAAAGTTGTGGAAGGATCCCTGAAAGGTCTCAAGCCGTCCTCTGCCAATTTGATTTTCTCTCATCAAGAATTTGTTGATGACACCATTTTAATGGGTAGCTCATTTTTTGGAGAAGCCAGAGTCATCAAATCGATTCTCAACATCTATGAAAAAGCCTTTGGACAGATGGTTAATAGAACTAAAAGTTTTATCTATTTTATCAAAGCCAAATGAAGATTGCTAACATTCTCGACTACCTCATTGATAAGCTCCCCTCTACTTACCTAGGTCTCCCTCTAGGATCTAAACCTTCTGAGTCATTTTGGCAATCTTTAATTGATCGATTTAATAGGAAGTTGGCTGGGTGGAAAGGCACCCTTTTGAGTTAGGCTGGTAAAATTCAGCTGTTGAAAGCTACTCTTCAGAACCTCCCAGTGTATGCACTCAATTTGTTCAAAATTACCTCTAAATTTGTTGAAATTATTGACAAAATTCAAAAAAGATTCCTTTAGTTAGGGGTTGAGGAAAAGAGAAGAATCCTTCTAGTTGCTTGGGAGAATGTCTGCAAGCCAAGGCGATCTGGTGGATTGGGAATTATAAGCATAAAAACCTTTAATAGTGCTCTTCTGGCTAAACAGTTATGGAGGTCTTATGACTGTAGAAGGGAATGGAACACCTTATGGCACAATAAATATCTTTCTAATGTTCATTCTTTGCAGGAATTTTTGAGTTCTTCTCATATCCCCTTTGGATCTCATCTTTGGAACAATATCCTCAAGGCTAGGGATGTGGCTAGCTGGGGAGCCTATTGGAAGCTAGGGAATGGAAGAACAATCCGGTTTTGGGATGATTGTTGGATCGGGAATCACTCACTTGCTTCTGATCCTACTATGGGATCTTTAAGGGATCTTTGTGTGGCTTCTTTTGGCTCTATGGTGGCTAACTATTGGAAGGAGGGTAAGTGGGTTAATCTTCTTGTTATTAATCCTTCTTTTACCCATTTGCAAATTTCCCTAAATTCTTTTGGTTTGGAGGAAAGTGTGGAAGATGAACTAATTTGGAAATTCAATCCCAATGGGAAGTTTTCCTCGGCTTCTGCGGATGTCTGTAATGAACCCCATGTGTCCTAGTTTTGTAAAGTTTGGATTAAGGACCTTTCTCCTAAGGTCAATATGTTTTTTTGGCTCGCCTTTCTGAATAAAATCTTAACTACTGACAATCTTGTTAAGAGAGGATTTTCTATCCCAAATAGATGCTACTTGTGCTTGCATGAGGCTGAATCTATGGACCATCTATTTTTACATTGCTCTTACACCTCTGAGATTTGGAGTTTGGTGCTTCAGAAATGGGATCTTTGCTATACTTTATTGGGAGCTGTTAAGGAGTTTGTCAACCAATGGAACCTGCCCTCAAGAAATCCCTTCATAAAGAAGCTCTATTTTTTTGTGTTTCCTCACATGGCGTGGGGTTTATGGAAAGAACGTAATAATATTATCTTCAGAGATATCAATCTCCCTTCTGATATTGTCTTCAAGTAAATTTCTAGAGCTATCTCTGATAACCTCTTGGTTGTTATCCCCAATATCCTCTCTCACAGTGGCATCCTTAAGGAGTATGAAGCCAATGTTGTCAAGGACTGGGATTTTGGTCATCATATGGTTACACCTAAGTTCAACCCTAGGGACAACATTAGTTGGAACTTCCCACCCCAAGGATGGGTTAAAATCAACTTTGATAGGGCAGTTAGAAGGAATCTTGGTCAAGCTAGTTGTGGTGGGGTGATACGAGATTACTATGGCAACTTCATTTCTGCTATTGCTCTCCCTCTGGGCAAATAGACTAATAATATTGTTGAAGCCATAGGAGCTTATTACAATTTAAAACTTGCAAAATAAAACAATTGCAAGCTTTTTTGGGTCGAGGGGGACTCAAAGAACATTATCAACTACCTAAACCTTTGATAAATGCATGTTCGTCCATGTTTATAGACAAGCCAATGTGATTGCTGACTTTCTTGCCAATAGGGGAGTGATGTGTAAAGCCTAGCTTTGTTGGACCCATGGTGACAAGTTGGACTCAGAATTTGCTATGCATCTATTCCACGAGCGAAGTCAAGGGAGTAAATTTAATGATTACTAGTGCCATTATGACTTTGAGTGTTTCTAGAATTGCTAATACCTTCCGTTTTGAGATAGGTGGCAAGAGAGGACATAAGAATTGATGCAAATTTATTTCACATACTTTGTGGGTGATTTTATACATTTTATGGAGGTTTTCTTTAACTTTAGAAATTCATTGTATAGAGTATTACAAAGAGATCGATAAAATGGGTGGTGCGAGAAAAGGAATTGAGCCGCCTAGCTGTGTGCAACTTAAGAATGAAAAGAAGCTATGGCATATTCTGGAGAAAGGTGGGCTCACTCCATACATTGAGAGGCTTCAAGGGCGAAATCAAGATGTTACGAGCTATTTTTCTATAAACTGGAAGGATGGAACGATTCTTCTTCATGGTCGGAGGGTCCTGATCGATGAAGCCCTTATTGCTCGAGTTACTGGGTTATCTATGGATGGCATGAAGTATTATAGAGATAGGGTGTATAAAAAGCAAGATGTGCATAATTTCCCCAAGAAGGAGGCAGAGTGGGCTAAAATCGTTAAGAAGATGACCAACTAAAAGAAGTTAACAACAATAATAATCTCCAAATGTGTGTCAACATATTTACTCACGGGTCTGAGTTGTTGTTGTTGTTGCGTTCATGCTGGGGATGAGGTCCCCCATTTGTGGCCTTAATAGTTTTGCTCTAGTTCAAAAATGTCTTGTAAAAAACAAAGTTGTAAAGATTCATTCATTTAACATATAAAATACTTTTAGATTGACTATTGTCATTTTATTGGTAATGAATGTATATAGTGGTAATATTTTTTCTAGATTCAAAATAATTCTCTTATGACGTTGACAACTTTTTTGCTAGTTGTTAAAATGTGACCATGTTTTCATACCAAGTGTATAATTTTCCACATTTTCAAAGAGAAAAATAGTTTATATAATTTTTACTTAGATGTAGATCTTACAATGGTTGTTGAGCCTACAATTTATAATAGCAAATTTTGATAGAAGTTGTAAGTTTGAAGTAAAATAGTATTTTCTTCTTTAAATTGTTTAATGAAGCATCATTTTATTTTAATTAGAATCTGTACGAATTTATAGTAAAAAATATTATATAGGACACTCTACATGCACTCTGAGCTCAATGAAATGTTTTAAAGTATGTGCACTTAAATATTGTTTATAATATGTATTATGATTATTATTAGGCAATGAGATTGGTGATAAATCATTTAAATAACATTTTTAATTGAAAGCTTTGCATCTTAATTTTATAAGAGATATTCATTTTCTTTAGATTAAAAAGTTAATAACATATAATTTGTTCTTAGGTACAAATGATAATAACCAAGTAAGAAATCTTGATTGCAATAATATAATTGCCAAAGATAAATACTAATGGTGATTTGATCTTTAAGAGTTTTTATCTTTCATCTTAAATGTTTGATGTTGGGTACTTCAATATAATTTTAAATGACAAAGATTGATTGAACTAGTTTTTTAAGAAGGTTTTTTGTTTTTAATCTAAATTATAATGTACATTTTTTAATTTTTTTTTAATATTTATGATTTAATTTGTTTTTGTAATGGTGAAATTAGTATACCTATATCATTTCTAATTTCATTTTGTACCCACCTTGACGAGAATGTAATAATATATTGATAAGTGACATAATCGAATTAAAATTGACTTATTACTTTTGATTTTTATTCACACTCATTTCGCCCTTTTTTATACTATTTTCTATACATTTATCTTGTTACACCCTATTTATACATAATTGTAAAGACCTTGATCCCTAACTCGAAATTATCTATATCCACATATAAAATAGAATTTGTTGAAAAAAAATTAGTTGCAATTTTTTTCTCTCATTGCAATTTTTTTCTACCAAAATATCTCCTTGTCAACATAGTCATTAAGAGGGAACATACCTTACCAACGTGTATAGGTATGGTCCATAGCTCATTGTTAACATGCTAAAAAATTTGGACCACTAACATGCCTAGACTGACGTGTACATTACCCCTAGAACATTAAAATATCTTGGAAAAGATTAAAAATCAAGACTATAGAGTCCTATTAAAAGTACATTACGTGTCGTTCACCTTGGAGATAAACGTGGGGACATTTGTGCGCACAAGACACTTTACATAAAAAATTGACCTCATTTTGGCATTTTATGTGTCTTATCCATAAAAAATAGATTTTGTGGGAAAGTTTTTAAATATATTTTATTCATGAAAATTGTATACTTATCTTAGTTTTTATTTAATTTGGAGGTTATTATTAGTTCCTGCCGACAGGCAGGATACTATCGCATCCGTTGGATGCATATAATATTTTAAACTGTCCAATAAGCATGAAGTATTTTTTAAACTTTTTATCTTATGCTAATGTTTTCATATTTAAATGAATTAATAATTCAAATAAAACTATTTATTCTAATTATGATTGGTTAATGCTGCTGAATATTTTTTAATTATAATAATTTTATTAGTGTTTAAAAAACATTGCCGAAAGGTTGGATGATTCCAGAACGATGTCGGATGATAAGATGCCCAGCAGCCAAGAACCAGAGCCATGACTGCGACATTTTCTAGACAATTTTGCTATATGCTGTGACAGAAGCGGATCTGAAGTCGGAGGAGGATGTGTGCGAGGGAAGAGGAAAGGCATGCTCCCATTAGCAGGGCCCACACTGCAGCAGTGGAGAAAAATAATAAAGCAGATGTACATCTTCTAAGCGAGCTGCCCGGGATGAGAATGGCCGCTGGAATGCTCAGCCTGATAATGTCATTTATACAGATTTGTATGTATTACTGTAAGTTTCGTTGAAGAATCCAGCTTTCCTTCTCCATCTTCTTCATTGTCTGTGTGCTTTCGAAATTTCTCGCTGGTTTGAGGCGATTGAAGTGTTTCTATACAAAAATCTACGGTACGATTTTTCCCCTCTGAAATCAGCGATTTTCCCTAAAGTTGTGGTGAAGAGCTTTGAGGATCTGTTCGCGCTCTCTAATCTTTTATGGTGGTTGTCCACGTGGTATTCTGCCCAATGAAATTACAGAGTACAATATGCAGCCGGCCGTTGAGTCCAAATGGAAAGTTTTACAGATCTTTTATCTGTTACATTATGACTTTTGATTTATGGGTTATACAGTGCTCCAAAAAAAATTAATCCAGATATTACGAGGTTAAAAATGATAAAAAATAATTTTCCATAAGACAATCAAAGCAGACCTAAAGTTAGAGATTAAAAATTTAGGGATGTATTTCAATGCTTCTGGTTTAAATTTCATGCCAAAATAAACAGTACATTTAAATCACAAGCACTCACCTCAGTCTCTTTGAAAAAACTGAAAAAACTCACCTCAGTCTCTTTGAAAAAACTGAAAAAACAACGCCTGTGCTTCAAATTCTGGGGTTTTTTTACTTTTAGACTTGCTTTCACCATTATGTTCTGCCAAAGAACTTATACGGAAACAAAATGCAAAGGAACAATGGTCATAGAATTATAAAGAACCCTACCCAAAACATTCTATTGAAAATAATGTTCTTTGCTTCCACATTTAGATCCATTTTCTCTACTAATTTATAAATTTGTCCTCTCTTCCACATTTTGAGACTCTTCACACGCATTGAGGGAAGCAATAATGATTCACAATCAAGTAAAGAATTCAGTATAAGCTTCTTTTAAAAATGGTAAATGAGAGAAATGAATTTGGAACCCACAGCTATTTCGAGCGACTAACCTCATCAAACGTCTTAAAGTAAATTCAATAGTTCAAAAATAAATTTGATTTTAGAAAATTATAACTAATAGAAAGTTGAACCTAATTAAATAAAATAGTAAAAATAAAATTAAACTATATTAAAAATGTTAATGCTAAAATATTAACTCTTATATTAAAACTTACAAATAGAATCAAATTTAAAAAGTTAAAAATAAAATAAAATCTATTAAAAATGTAAAAAGTAAATTCTCAATTCTTTTGAAATTTTAAATTTATTAAAAATAAACAAATATTTATATTTATCAAATTTTTATTTTCTATTTTAATGATAATTATATTTGTGATTGTATTGCATGCATAAATAAAATACTATGAGAGATGAGGTTAGAATCATTGGTCAAATGACATTGATTGAATAATTTTATCCAAATTTCAACTTCTTAATCAAAGAAATATTCCCTTACACTTATATTTCTAAGTTTAAAATAAAAATAATTTAAATTTATTGAACCCGTCATATAAAAAATAAAAAATAAAAATTTATAAGGAAAATGATAGAACCATAAAATATGTTATTTCTAAACAATAAACAGGAAAAGGATTTAATTACAAAACTTTAATGTTTTAGTATCAAATCTGCTCTCTTCATGTGAATCAAGTTTGCACTTAATTTATTTTTGGATTCTTCTACACATACAATGAAAATCAAGATTTGATAATGATAGCAATGGAGTGTGAATCAAGTTTGCACTTAATTTTTTTTTTATTCCTTTACACATACAATACAAAACATACAAAAAATTTCCTAATTAATTCCCCATTTTGCACTACTTTTATCTCTCATGCCTACTGCAATCCATTGACCCCACCTTTCTACTAATTCTTCATTTTTCGTTTTCTCTTCTACTCTCTACATTTCTAACTCTCGGCACGAACATGACGCTATGCCTCTCTTGTTTTAATAGTGATTTTATATACTTATATATTAGATAAACATTTTTTTATAAAGTTAGGTTTATTTTTTATTTTTTATTTTATTTATTTATTCTTGTTTATATAGAACTATTTTTTTGTTATTTTATTTATTGTACTTATATTTGTATTTGTTTTTTTTAATATATTTATTTGTTATTTGGGGTTTTATTTATTTCGTCATAGTGTGTATTTGATTTCATATCATTTAAATTTGATTCTTAAAATTCAAAATTCAATAATTCTTGATTCTTATCCATTTCACTGTTGTTACAAATGAACTTTACACACATTTACAGAATTAATTCCTCTTTCTTAACATTTAAAGACATTGAATGTGTAGATTAATATTATTTTTATTTAGAGATGATGAAAATAATTTTTTATATTGATCAAAGCAAAAGAAAATACAATAAAAGTAAATAGCAGTCCAAGGGGTAATTGTAGACAGAAGAAATAAAATTGCAATGGTTGTATCCACCAACTCACCATATAAAGAGACATAATACTACATGAAAAAGTCTGTTATGCTGAACCAATTAGCTCACTAAACATGACAATACATAATAAGTATGAGACTCTTGAACATGTACAAACAAACAATATACATGAAAGCTATGGGCAACAAGGAAGCTAAACAATATAGAAACAACAATATGAAGTTGTTTATCAATATAGAAATGATCAGAAACAAATTTGAAATATCGAAAAAATATTTTCATATTTTTTCTAGTTTTTTCTACATGTTAGTAATTGGGTATTTTGAATGCCTTCGGGGCATTTTCAGGCCTTGAAAATTTGGCCTATCCTTTAGAATGTTGCCATAGGCAATTTCTTTCAGGGCTTCGCCTTCAACTCTTGGAGACCTTTCCAACGAGTTAAATGGCTCGCAATTTTGAGTCCCGAGTAGAAAGTTATGTCTAGCCAAAGTTAGCACAAAAATTGATATAGTTTTTTGAAAATTTCGTAGTTTTGGATTTTATTATGTAAACAAACAAATATGATTGTTGAGTTTCGATTCTCAAGGGTTTTTGGTGACCCTTGGAATCTCATAAACTGTTATATGTTGGATTTTCGAATTGAATGGATTACTTTTTTGGCTTGCTTCAATTCTGTGCTTACCTTGTTTGTGTAAACAAATCCACAATACCACAGGTTCTCACTCAGGTGTTGTCGTCCGAATCCATAATTCGGATCAAGAAACAATCAAATCGAGAAGTTGTTTGTCAATATATAAACAACAATATGAACAATATATATAAAAGCTACAAATAGCTTGAACCATCAATGGACCACATCAAACGTGAAATTTGAGGAACTTTTGTAGTTGTCTGACACATTTTAATCTCTCCATCATGAAGCTGTAAAAATTGATATTTGATCTCATCTGATATCTACTGTGTCTACCACCATTTATTTGGCCAATCTTCAACTGTGAACATAAGAAAATGAGTTAAAACGTGATTTTCGAGTAAGACAATATATGATGAAGAGAATTGAAATGCACATTGTTAATTTTAGAAATTCATTTACCATTGATAGTCTTTGAACTTTTTTTTTGAATTTTAAAAAATTTCTTGGTCGCCTCAATTTTTTTCTTCTTCTTTTTAAATTGTAAGATAATAATTTGTATAATTTAAATTCTTTAAAACCCTAAACCCTAATTTTATTCCCAACAAAATGATGAAAAAGACTTAAAATTTGTGATAATGAACACATGACCTCCAATGAAAACTAATTTCAACAAGAATAAAGTAAGTTGACGTTTCATTGCTTTTTCTCCACCATAAAGGTTGCAATCATGCATTTATGTTCACAAGGTGGACAAAGAAAGAAAATTGCCCTACATATGGTATGAATATTGTCATATTTTTTTGTGTGTCATATCCTTTGTATCATAGAGAAAAGTGAGGTGGCCCACCCTTGGTATTGAATAATGAGCATGATGGGTTGTTGCACACGTACACCACCAATTTACCATATTTGGATTTGAATCACAATGAAGTGGAATCTGATTTATCCAAAAAAAACCTTTGAAATCGATACCTTAAAGACACTTCGAAGATGGCTTTGGATTGTAAAAGTGGCTTTTGTAGTTTTGAATGAAATGAAGATTTTATTGGAAATAATAAAATATATAAATATATTAAATTATAAATGATTTTAATTGGAAAATATGGGATATTTTAATGTAAAGAGAGGAAGAGGTCTTACTTAGGTTTTGACTAGGTTTAGCTTGTATGTTTTTCTATCATCCTTGTTATATTTATCTCATGTGATATTTTGAAGAGTATTATGGGTTTTTTAGGTTATTTGCTTTTAGGTGGTTTTTTCCTTTCTTATATGGTGATCAATTTGAATAGCCTCGCATTTGGTATTGGGTTGCTTTAGGTTTGGATGTATAGGAAAATAGTTCTCACACTATTGTAGAAATTCATTTTGAAAGTAGTACGAGGTAATGTCATTGCTCCAAATGTTGTCTTACATATTCATGATTTTAAAATGCTTATAAGTGGCTTAAAATTACATCTTTGTTGGTTGCTTTGAGGGTCATATTCCTTTTAAAATCATGTTGTGTCATGGGGTCAAGTCTACTTGGGTCCCACATGGGGTCCACACAAAGGCCATAAAAAATATCACTAAATAATTTTCCTTTTTCATTTTTCTGAAGTGAAGTTTGTAAATGCCATTTTTTAGCATGGCCCTTGGTATATTTAGTATCTAAATTGCATGTCTTATCCTCTTGGACTAGATACTTTGTTGTCTTTGAGGAGCAATATCTTCTTGTTCCTATCTAACATTGTTACATTTTTAAGGTAGGTTGTTCATATTGAACATGACCACTTTTTCTCTATCTCTTCTGAAAAGAGGGTTTGTGTTTATATTGATCCTGCGAAAGTTCTCAACATCCCATAGAAGTGCAAGTAGGAAGTTCTCAACATCCCATAGAAGTACAAGTAGGTGACCAAATTTTTACCCATAGAGTCTTGTACCTTAACTTGTTGAACACTTTTTATATATGCCACTCCTTAATTATAGAATCCGTGGCTGTCCTTTGATCATCCAATAAGCCAAAACTCCTCCCGAGTAGACCTTAATAATTCCCCCACCCCAAAAAGATGAGGGTGGTTGGACCACTATGGATAACAAAAAAAACCTATCATGTGGGTGGTTTGAAAGGTGTTGGCTCCCAACCTCCATTTGTTGGGCTAGAGAATTCAAAGCCTTTTAAGGTGATTGAGGTAGGAGATTATCATCTCTTAGGGGAATAATCTTAGGTGGCCACTAGACCATGCTTCAATTGAACCCTCATGGTAGCTTATATTATATCTTCTCAAATCAAGAAGAGACCTTCATCTCCTTCAACATCCCACTAGTATTGCAACTTGGTGCATGAGTTTGAGGATGGTAAAGTCATATTAAAAAAGAAAAAGAATTCTTTTATTTTTCTAGTTCATAGTTCTAATATTGGGTTTAGTCACTGACGATGGTTTCTTATAGAATGGATATGGAGCTCTTGATGAGCTCCCTAATGATGACATGAACCTTGAACCCATTCTCATCAAATTCTATTTCATGAAATGTTATGAGTCTCATGAATCCTAGAAGAGAATGCATCATGTCCCAGATGTTTTTTACTGATTTCATAACCTTCATATTTTATGTTTATAAGAGTAAAAAATTATCGGTTTCATGCTTTTTATTGTTTTTCATGTAATCTGGTCAAAATATCACGTATGTGACTTGAGAAACCACGTTTTGTGGTTTTTATTTAATATTGAGAACCTTGAGCTCTTAGGGTAATTACTATGTATACTTTTAATAATTTTGAAAGATCTCTTCTTTGGCAATGGATTGTATAGTCATTATCCACTACTTCTTGGATCATGTGAAAATTTTAATATGGTTGAGAATGGCATTTGATAAATATATCCTTTTGTTTATGTGCTAAATAGTTGGTAAAATGGAGGTTTGGTACTTCACGCACAATAGATTATTTGTTAACCCTAATGTTGGTTGTCGTCGTCTTGATTGTCTATGGTTTACATAGAATTAATTTGTGTGCTAGCATGGAAAAATTCTTGAACTCATTATTGTTATTTATATTTAAAAAAAATATCCACTCTTCAAATTCATCTCTTATTTGTATATTTTAGAAAACTCCAATCTTATTGGTAGCTAGATTACTATATAAAAATAGAAAGTAGAAGAGTTGAGTAAACAAATTATTGACATGAAATTTATCTCTTTCTTTCTCACCTCTATGTTAGTGGTGAGGTCATGAATATTTGTTTTATATTTTGTTATACATATATTCACAACCTTAAATAATATAAACCTTTGTATTTTTTATTTAATTCATTTCCCAACATAGTGGTATCTTTGCATGCCATTATATTAAGGGGTGATATTTTTACTAGGCAAAGTGTGTATAGAAAAATGTGAATAAAACATGAGAATAAAATTCAAATATTAAACCCTACTTCACATGTTAGAGAAAGAAACCCTAAATATTGTCCTAAAATTTTATGGTCACTCTCAAATTTCCATGTCATTATTGACCTAAGTATCCATGTTGATTCTTCTATGTGCAAGTATGCGAGAAACTATTTTTTGCATTACTCTTGTATGCGAATTAGCTCTTCATATGGGATATATTCTTCTATTTGTCTTTGGGTAATCCCTAGTTGCTCCCAAATATCTTTTCATATTTTCTTATGTTGTGTTTTAAAAGGATTTCTATCAAATTTGACATGTTTAATATTGTTCAACCAATTTTGACTTAGAAAGATATGGGAAAGGCATTCAAACTACACTTTTGAAACAAGTTGAGAAAATCCTTTGTCCGTAAAGGGATAGAACATGAGTTCAATCTATTGTTGAAGTTTAGGTCAATATTTTTTTTATCTTCTAAAGGATTTTAATAAACGAAAGAGGAAAACCCCCCAAAAAACTTCATAAAATAAAAAAATATATCAATTCTAGTAGTGATGTAAGTCACACCAACACATTTGTTAAACCATATGTATTTTCCATTTGTGGGTTTAAGATCTTCAAGATCTTGAGTATCCATGATATCTTTTAATGTATCTCTCTCTATTATAGACAAGAAAGCCACCCTTTTTCTCTTTAAAAAAAATAAAGCATTAAAATCTGCACCAAAAATCTAGTTAGCTAGAATACTAAGAGTCACATCATCAACGATAGATTACTACCAATCTTTTTTATCCATAAAGTAGATTAGTAGGTATTAGTGATATTGACAAAGAGATTGGAGTTCTAATGTAGAGTAATTATGATAGTTGGTGTTGAGGATGAAACTTCTAAGGGAAATACCTAGTTTTTAGGCCATGACAAGACCTTTAGAAACAATTGAAGAGAAGATTGCAATGTTGATGATATTGCTCTAAATCTTATTAATGGTTCTAATTGCTTCTATGCTATCAATTTTTTTGTTGTAAAAATAAAATATCTAGGTTTTTGAAGGGTAGAAGACATTTCAAAATGCTCTATTTTTCACTGCTAAATTTTAAAATTCCAAGAAAATAACTTTATTGATTACCTTGCTCACATTTGTATTTGATGATTGAGCCTAAAGTGGCTTGTTCATGTTTTTAATCTTCACTATTGCTTTTCTTGAGTCAACTTCAAAAATATTCTTTCTTCCTTTGGATTTTCAATGATTATATGGAGAGGCTAAGGCTTCTTCATATTCACTTTCTTTCTCTTTTTCTAGGATAGGGATTTTCCTTTCTTCTATCACATTCCATTTTAGGGCTAGTTGATTGAGCTATTTTTAACCAATTAAAAGTCAAATAATTTGTTATACATTTTAAATTATGTTATCAAATTTATGATTTGAAGGTAATTGTGCTAATATAGTTATATTTTTTCATGTTATGTGGAAAGACAATATCAACTTGAAAATTATTAAAAAACCTAGATGTGAATTCTTATTTGTATGATAATTGTTATTAGATGTTTTTATTATATGATAGATGCCATAGTTAGTGGACTAACTGTTAGGTCCCGGAGACAACTGGGAGGGGGGGGGGGGGAGGGTGAATCATTTGTCCAATAAATTCAACCAAAATTAACTTAGCCAAAACTTAATGCTTAATGTCGGTAAACCAAACTTTATGCCGGTAGACAGTTTTATCAATTAATTGTAGTACCGGTAAAGATTAATGCATGAAACAGAAAGACAATAACATCCACAACACATAACACAAATATTTGTACGTGGAAACACTGTAAGGGGAAAAACCACGGTGGGAAGCCTTACCCACAATCAAATGATACTACTGTAGATAGTATGTGTGTACAATATGGATTCTGCACATGCAGAAAGGCTAGCTGCCTAGAGCTCACTGCTCAATCACAAAATGAGAGTCACACTGACTACAATATGTTATTACATTTGCATAATATGTTTATATATTTATGTATGTATGTATGTATGTACATGCATGCATGCATGTATGCATATATAAATTTATTCCCTCTTAAATAGAATTGATTTTGAAATTTGTCGAGCTCCACTAAGTGGAGATAAAATATATTGAATGCATTTATTAGAGGTGTTGTGTAGTTATTGGAGTTTTAAAGACTCCATGAGCAATTGTAGTAATTGACAATATGGAGATGATGGAGGATGCTTTATAGGGATTCTTGTGACTATGGTAAAGAGAGGACAAACAAGAGGAAAGGTGTAGTGGTAGTAGATGAGATATAGGCTTTGTAACTCGAAGGAGAATTGTCAAAGTAGTACATCAATATGTTACTTAGTAAATGATTGTCTTCCATTTTTTTTGAAGAAACATGCAAAATATTGCTTCCTAAATAAGAATGTTTTTTACATAAAGGAGGGTATTTTAAGAGGAAGTAGGAATAGGAGTATCTCTACTCATTTATTTGAAATTCGTATGGTATGTTTTGGATTTATCCATGGTTTGTTTGTTATAGGTTGAAACTATAGATTTTTCAGGGTCTACAAAACTAGCTCTTAAATCTTTTGACAATATTTTTGGGTATAAAAGAAAATTCCATGTTTAATGGTTATATGGTAAAAACACCTTAAATCTAGTGTATTGTTTTTATGTTCTATATATTTATACTTATATACATAATTTGGCAACTATTGGTGTATCATTTTTTATATTGTCCTCAATAGCAATATTATTTTTAACCAAACTAATTTGCAAACAATTGAGATTTCCGTGAAAAGTTTGTCAAGGGTTTTAAATGTAAACTTATCTAATCACTTTGTAAATGTACAAAGCAAAGTTATTATTGTGATGCTTATATTTTTCTTGTTGTAAGTGAAGTGTTATGTTTTTGTATCTAGGTTTGCATACTATTTGGTCTATATTATGATGTCTTGACTATACGAAAAGTCAATGTTTTGGGGGTAGTAGATAAGAGTCTATATTTTCTCCAAATATTTATAAACCATAGTTGATTGCTCAAGAGTCATTATACTCATTTTAACGATAGAAAATTTCCAATCTTGTGAGTTTTATAATTTTATCATGTGCATCTATTGTTAAATAATGATAATCATGTATAAATACATGTTTATATAAGCATATATGTATATTATAGAACATCTCTACACTTATGTAGACATGACTATATATATGTGTGTGTGTTCTTATGCTATATTACAAAAGGAAAAGTTAAATTGATATGTTTACATATGTATATAGGTAGAGGAAAGAACATTCATATGTAAATATATGGGTAGATAAACTCATATGAATATAAGTGCATGAGAGTTATTCTAGATAAAGATATGAGTGCTCTTGAGTGAAAAGACTTAAATTTAGTATCTAACTTGTATCCATTTGTCTAGTAAAAAAACTCTGGTAAATACTTTAATCTATCAATTTTTTTATTATTCTTAATAATTGATTTGAGTGTTTGATTTTATTTGACCTTGTCTAGGTCTATCGATTGCAAATAAACATTTGTATTATTTTTATTAGGAGATTTTAGGAATTAGTTTATAGTGCTTGAGGCAAAGGAAAACAAAAGTAAGTAATTTTTTTATTTAATTTATTTTCTTATAGAAATAAAGAATATAAGATAACAATATAGAAAATTATATCATATTTTGAGCATATATATAACTATGATTATTATATAAATTAAAGATGTAGGATAACAAAAGGTAGATTTATAAATGCCTATAGAATTATGGAAAGTTGAAAATGTGAGTAATCTACTAATTTGATTACAAGCTGGAAAATCCATAATATTTAGGTGATTTAGTTTGTGTAAACCAATAAACCATCTAATCAAGCCTATGATAGGAGAGTGTGTTCTGAGATAGTAATGCTTGTCTATTATGAATGTGTGAAAGTGAAATAATAATTCATGTTAACTAGTTTGAGATAGAAGTGTGTGGAAACATGACATGCATATCCATTTCAGAATGGGTATTTGTTTATGGAAACAAAACTTTGACCAAAACAATGCAAAATCATTGCTTGTATTGTCAGTTCATAGTGTCAATTCATTTATAATTCAATCAAATTGTGTCATACTTAGCTAGAGGGAATATAGAATTGTATGATGGATTGTTTGTATTAGACACATCACTAGTTCTCAGATTGTATGATAATTTTTGATGATTCCATTGATTTTTTCATTGTGAAGGGTAGGGCCACTTCTTGATGGAAGGTGTGTAGGGGATTGTTGGTCTATGGTTAGGGGAAAGTGCTTGAGTGATGCTCTCCCTCTTGCAGATGAGGAATGTTGAAGAATTGATTACTCAAAGATAGTATTTGTACTTCACATGTCAATTATATTAATATTGATTTATAAAATTTGTATAATATGACATCATAAATGATACTTGTAATATGCACTTTATACAATAAAATGTTGATCAATGCTTTTGTTATCAAAGTTGAGTGCACCCTTGAAAGATTAACAAGTTAATTTTCTCCGCAATTGATAGCATAAAAACACCCCATGACTTGTGGGTTGCCTATAGATTGGCTTGATGTTTCACCTAGACTAATTTATCTTACTACCGTTTCACAAAGCAAATAGGTAGAAAATTGATAAAATCCAAAACCTAAAGGAAGGTGATACACCTATTTTATGACCTTTATTTATCCAGTGTCACAATTTTTCAATGAGCAAGCTATAGTGTGCACAACAGATTTCTCATTATATTTATGCATGAACGCGTCAAACCTAAAGGAAGGTGATACACCTATTTTATGACCTTTATTTATCCAGTGTCACACAATTTTTCAATGAGCAAGCTATAGTGTGCACAACAGGTTTCCCATTATATTTATGCATGAGTGCGTCATAGGAAAGTTAGAGTTTCACAATTTAGAAGGAAAACAGATGTTGTTCACAACTTAAGAGCTGTTTAAACTAGTGACATAACTTATGACCCGCATAAAATATGTATAGGTGTTGGAGAATGAGACATGGAATTTAAGGATTAATACGTACTAAATGCGTGGATAGTGTTCCATCCCATCCTAACAGCCATAAACTCATATGCAAGATGATAGGGCATGCGATTCTAATAGGTGAACTGAAGTAGGTCCCCATGATGGCGTACAATAAGGCCTTTTTCTGCATTGAGATTTGAAGGGCATGATAAAAACTCTTTTATTACTCTTAATCTCACTCCCTTACCTTGCTTCTTCTAGGTGGATACTTGGTAAATAATTTTGTCATGTCTTGGTTGTTGGGCTTCTGTTTGTCATTTAATCATGGAGTTTTGTCCAAAATCCACACTTGTCTGTCCTTTCTTTATTTTTTCAACTGTCCTTATTTATTATCACACTACCACCTCTCCACACTTGTCTGTCCTTTCTTTATTTTTTCAACTGTCCTTATTTATTATCACACTACCACCTCTCCACACTTGTCTGTCCTTTCTTTATTTTTTCAACTGTCCTTATTTATTATCACACTACCACCTTTTGTTAACATCGTTGTACTGCCATTTATTTTCAATGGTAATTGGATTGCCTTGTTCACTACTAGATACTATGTCTTGATGCTCTCCCTTTGACAAGGTGAAACACTACTTGTATGACTATCACTATACTGTCTTTTATGTATATTAATGTTATCATATTTCTTGCCATTTCATTCCTTACACATAACTCTGATACCGAATCTTCCATGAGCTTTCCATGACACACTATCTTCTTTTGACTACATTGTCATTTTGGTACTTTTCTTTGGATCCTTTTATTACAAACCTGTATCTTTCCTTATGACTGTCCCCTTCTCATGCTTATCCATGTATGACAGTGCCATTGTAAATATGCTTACAGATTGTCTTTCTTGTTTTGAGTTTTCATGAATGAGCATTCTAGACTGTCCTCCTCATTTTGTTGCTACAATCTATCATGCTTGATCCTTGATCCCCTGAGTTGTTCTTCATACACTTCCCCTTCTGTTAGGCCTATCATACTCTTCATTCTATGCACTATGTGCCATTTGTTCTCTACCACTACGATGACAAGCTTGTAGGTGTCTTTACCACCTTCCAGATGATTGTCCCTTGAATGCCACAGGGCCGCCAATATCTGCCACTGCTATCCCTTCATTATCCTTTAGACTTCTCATGCATACCTTGAGACTACCACCTAGGAACACATAAATGACTGTCATGTCTTTTTGATGATCCATGACAAACTTGCTATCCCCGTCCTCTATCAAATAAGACTCACTCTTGCTCTCAGGTCTGTATTACCTTCTACTCAGGTCCATGCTGTCCAAGCATCCTACAAGTCAGTCTCTTGGCCTTAGATTCATCGATGGTCATGATACTGCCAATATCTTGTGGCATGACATTGTACCTTACATGGGCTATCCTTTGAGAATGCAGCTAAACTGGTTTCAAAATCGCGATGTTGTATGATGCAAAACTTTCATGTTATGCGCACAGAAAAATTGCAGAATAGGCTCAGAATGGCTGCGGGGCTTGGCAGAAGTGCTGCGGCCTCTTCCCCCTGTGTATAACATGAAGGTTATTCGCGATAGTCAGGGACTTTTTGGAACCAATTTAGCCACAGCCATCCTTTGACCTAGCACTGTACCTGATCGCTGTAGATTGCTCTTTTAAGGTTTCTATTGTCATGTATTAGCCCCTTCTCAAGTTGTAACTATCCCTCTTATGAACTCCTTCCTTTCTCAATGAACTGTCATCATGAGAAGGTCTCTCCTTTGTAATGACTTATTTTTTTGATTGACCTAGCACTGTACCTGATCGCTGTAGATTGCTCTTTTAAGGTTTCTATTGTCATGTATTAGCCCCTTCTCAAGTTGTAACTATCCCTCTTATGAACTCCTTCCTTTCTCAATGAACTGTCATCATGAGAAGGTCTCTCCTTTGTAATGACTTGTTTTTTTGTCTTCTATATCATATACTGTCACACTTAGTGGATGGGTAAATTGTATTTTACTTTCTTGGTACTGTCATGCTCTTGGCAAAGGATTTCCACCCTCATATATCATGATTGTTTTGCCACGATAGTCTTGTTTCTACCTTCTATGGACTATATGTGCTTCGTTCCTTACGTGACTATCATGGAATTTTATAAACTCTCTTTCATACTCGATGTGTTCATGCAAGTGAGAGTGTCACTCCTCCACTTTCCTATTGACTGTAGACTATTTTTGCCAGTATCCAATCTCATGATATCTTTCACACCTTCCTTCACTATACAGTGCGTGCTCTGATCCTTTAACCCTTGGCATCACAGTACCTTGCACAAGTACACTGGCTCGTACTTATATTTCTTGCATGGCACAATCTTTTCACTGGTCTTTTGATGGAAACAATTATCCTTTCATGCCCTTCCCATAACTTTGTCATGGTTTGAAAATCACTACCCTTTAGGTCTCTTGTTTGCTGTGCAAGGTCTTTTATTCAAACCTTTGGTTAGTCCTATAGGTTGTGTATTGGATTCTTCACATGATTGTCCCTCTTAGGCTCAATCGAACCTTATCATGTTTTCTTTTGGTTCTATTCTTCGTGGATGGTGTTTGAGGCTGCCACTATACTATGACTTGTCATGTGTAGTTTGAAGAAACATTACTGTCCACTTGTTCTTAATATACTTTTCCTGTTAAATCATTTTTGTGGCATTCAAAATCAATTCATTTACTGCCATTTATTGACAGTCCTCTCATGTCTTTGCTGCCCTCTTTAATCACTGTACCTACACCTCTGTCATAATAATGGTTCCATCTTAAATTCACTGTCGTATTCTATTCTTTGAACTGTCCTTTAAGTTTAAACTATAGTCTCAAGGAGCTTAAGTACCACTGAGACAACAAACAAACTGTAATTGAAGAGAGCGGGCATGTTCAACAAGATGAAAAGTAAGCTCCATCCCTGTTGCCCTAGGGAGACTGAAGTTGTATACCACAAACAATGTATTTCATGAAGATTAACAATGCCTTGTTTATCACAACTCTGCTCTTGCTCTGGTTCGGCTTTGTGTTTCTGCAACCCTGTTTCTCCTCTGCTCTGCTAAGCTGGAGGAAACGGCTATGGGGGTGACAGGTTAAGATTGGAACCCGACAAAACTGACGATTTTAAAGCTAAGCCGATGGTGTGGTTTGTTTGTTCGGAAGGTGGGATCGACAAATTTATGGAAAGCATGAAAGGGAACGATGAGAGATTGTCTAAGCAATTCGTGGCTTCCTGGGAGGATATAAGGGTTACCATGGGGGGTATCTCCTTTGAAATAAATGAAGTTATTGCTCAAGCGATGGGTCTGTCTATGGAGGGGAGGAAATGGAAGAAACAGAGTCGCATTTCGGATACCACCAGTCTGAACTAGTTTTTTCGTGAAGGCGAAAACCCGGTGAAGAGGGTGGGCGGTTTCAACCGGGAGGAGCTTCTACCACCATGGGACGAGGTCTGCTATATCGTTATGAGATACTTCACTCTAGAGGGAAGGTATGGAATTTTTTACTATTACCACCTCCCGTTCCTTAACCACCTTGGGAACAAGGATTACATCTCCATTCTGTTTTTCCTGCTTCATTTGTTGGATTCAAATGTTAAGGATATTGCCGAGGCTAGGAAAAAAGGAAAAGACTTCCCCATTCTGCACCAAGGCCTCATCCTTCGTCTCTACAACTTCCACCCGGCCCTTTGCCTGCCCCGAACTATCTCCGTCTAGAATGTGGCTGATAACCGCCCCCCTGCTATTGCTACCGTTAAACCTAATGCAAGCCCTCCTCGGCTACCTGAAATTGGCTCTTGCAGTAAGAAAAATAAAAAGCGCCCTCCTGAGAAAGTTAGAACCCCTAAGAAATTTAGAATCCAGGAGATTGATTCTGATATGGAAATTACTGATGAGGCCAACACCCCCCGCCGTTCAGTGAGACTGGCCTCCAAATCCCCTAAAAAATCGCTAAGAGACCCCTCCTCTTCCCATGAAACTGGGAATTCCATCCCTTCTGAGAATGTGGCCCTGTTCCAGTCTACCTCGATCCCCCACTCTGTTAGCTCCACCCATGCCTCTAAAAGCCCTAAAAATTCCATGAGTCCGGAGGCCGGCCCCAAATCCCAGACAAATTCTCCCTCCACAACTCAGAGGTTCGAGAAGATGATGGTGGTGGAGGAAGTGAGCAACATAAAGGAGGAAGAAGACAACAACCTAGCGGAGTTGGGTAAGAAAGTGGACGTTTCATTTGATAATGTGCAGGAAATCACCAGCAGGATGGAAGCAATGGAAAACAAGCTGCAGGACGTCTCCAGTTTTGCTTTGAACATGATGCATTGCTTGGCGACCACTCTGTGTCTTCTGCAGGAAAGTTCTACCAAAGGCAAAAGCAGGGAAGACGATGACTACAAGGCCCTTTTCAAATTCCTCACCAAGGAATGGACTAGGAAGCTCCTCTCCAAGAGGAGCCATGGAAAAAAGAAATAGTTTGTTTCTATGTCTCGGAGGTCTGGTTTTTTGTTCGGTCCTAGTTGCCTCTGGGCTGATAGTTTTAATTTCTGTTTATATTTGAACTTATCCACCTGTTGCCTTGCGTGGCAAATGTTTAAAATGTTTATTAAGACTTTTATATATCTACTGAACTTACATAGAATGATCATAGTTTTTGATAGAGGAAAGTAAGAGAGCTGTAATTTTGCTGATGTTCTGCTGACAGTTGGCTTGCCATTGTTTCTTTGTTCTATTCCTGAGTCAACCCCCTTGTTTTGGTTGCTATTAATATAAAAAACAATGCTTTGTACTATTCCTTGAAATGAACCAAAATCATCCTTGATAATAATTTTTATAGCCAAAATTTCTACATGTCGGAAAAACACTGAAGGGAGACACTGATGCCAGTGCGTGTACCTAAGCCAATGTAACTCCTATATCCTTAGAGGACCAATGCAACAACTATGCGATTATTTTTTCTTATCTCATACTATGACAATGATAATGATAGTGATAACAAGGTTTTAAAACATGCAAACTGGTCATTGACTTATATTTTGATTCCTAGCTCGAAAAAATTGCTCTCATAGTCGAAAAAATTGCTCTCATAGACTATCTCTAAAACTCTGTCATAAATTGTAGTGTGCATGACTTTTTAGCCTCATAAATTGTAGTGCGCCTGTTAAATTTTTTAACGTGATTGGTGATGCTGGTGCGACATGTCCTCTTTCTGTACCACGTGAGCTGGGGAAGACTGGACCTTGTGATCTTGTACTTTACGACAGAAAGCTCTCGCCAATCAAACCAGACCCAACCTCTGTTTGAACAACTTTAACAGGACCTTTAATTGAACAACATTATCAGAACCCTTTAGAAATAGTCATTTCTAGTAATAACAATCACAATCATTTTCTAGTGATAATAGTTGTTTGATATCCATTATGCCTTAGTGGCTGTGTAGATTATCAATCTAGCTATTCGCCTATGGCTATTTAGGTTGTCATGATACAATAAGACCCCTATCACCATTGACGTTCACGGCCCTTAGAGAGACACTATTATATACCATCATCCATAAGTCGAAAGCATTGTCCACCAATAACAAGAAACTTAGTAAATCACTGCCCTCTTCAACAAGGGACACACGACTTCACTATCTTCACATAGACTATCCATCAAACATTACGTAGACAGTTAAGTTGTGACCTTGTTGTATACTGCCATGGACCAATAGATGAATTTCCCACTTTTCCAAAGATCAAAACCCATAACCATGTTGTGCAAGACCCCTCTTTGAGACAGATACTTGCCGTAACAGATAGATGAAGCATTCCATCTTGTTTAGGAAGGATTAAACTTTTCAAAATACTTCTATACTTTATCAACAAAACTTTACATCCTTAAAACTCTATGCAAACCCCCTTGACAGCCTTTGTAACGTACAATCTTCAACAAAAGAGAGCATACCTGTCAAAATGTAAAGACAACCAGATATGACCTGCAACATGTATAAGAAAAATGAATACTTGAAACCCCTCCAACCTCCCAACAATGTGCCATACCCATTTTCCTCATCTCTGCAACGTGTCGCATTTATCTCAATAAGGTGGCAAGGTGTAGTGGTGAAACTTCAACACCAAATCTGGATATGAATCCTTCAACTGCATCCCTTTAATGCAACCTGACATGCTGAGCAGAAGAGCAGTTTTCATGTAACAATTGAAACATGTCTTCTTTAATGCCGTTGTTAACAGTAATTCTAAAAGAAAAAACAGCCTTTATTTAAACAAATTATTCTCTAAAACTGGCGTGGAGTTTTTGGTGAATGTTAGGGTCTTCATTTAGGCACATAATGAGGTTTAAAAACATTAATACCACAATAATATTTTGGTTTTCAAAGTTTATATAACTAATATAGTGTTGGACTATGATAAATTACAATTTTTTTTGGTAGATTCTTGCTATGCGAGGATCAAATATTTGGTTGTTCAATGTCTTTTTGTTAGGGAGTAGGTATATATTAGTGATTATTTTACAAATCGTAAAAGTTTTATAACGTTTATATGGTGCAAGCATCCAATAGTTTTACTATTAGATGCATGAGTTGTATTTTTTTGTCTATTATAAACTCTATCATAGTACATGCAAAGTTTGTGCCACTTTAGATCATTGTTGTGTGACATGAGGGCTTCTCTTAGTGCAACATTAATGTGGCTATAATTATAAAATATTTGGTGAATAGCACATTAACAACTATATTTGAATTGTGCTATGTGGAGGTTGTACACTATAGTGTATAAATGAAGACTTTATGATCTTTGGCGTCCAAATGCCTATACTAATTAACATTTCAGCAAATGCAACAACAAAGTGACTTATATTTGCTTATATAAATTATTATATATATATGTGTGTGTGTGTGTGTGTGTGTGTATACATATATACATATGTATATATGTATATGTATATATATACATATATGTATACATATACATATATGTATACATATATATATATATATATGTATATATGTACATATGTATATATATACATATGTACACACACACACACATACACACATACACACATATATATACAGATATATACACACACATATACACACACACATATATACACACACATACACATACACATACAGATACATATATATGTATATATATGCATATACATATGTGTATATGCATATACATATGTGTATATGCATATACGTGTGTGTGTGTGTGTGTGTGTGTGTGTGTGTGTGTGTGTGTGTGTGTGTATGTCGTATTTGACTATTAATAATTTAATTCCTAGAGGAATCTAACTGAAACTAATTCCTCATAAGTCTGTAGAGATATGATACCAAGTAATGGTAGGAGGGATAATCAAACTAACGCATTTGATCCTCATCCTCTTAGACAAATTGTGAAGTAAGGGAACCTTGATTATAGGACCATTGGTTCAATGGGTGAAAAGCCTTGAAAGAGATTACAAAATACCATATTTCATTTGTTGTTTAGGTCTATAGTAAAAATACTCTTACTAGCTTGGTCAAGAGAAAAGAGGAAGTTAAAGATTATGTTACATCTAACCCTTGGTTTATAACATGGGTATGAAAAATAACTACTTACTTATCATTGAAAAAATAAGACAAGATAATTATAATGTAAATGGAAAGTGGACTAGAAAAGGATAAACAAGATATGAATAGGGAAGGAAGTTAGACATTAGGACAAGATAATTGAGGGAGTTTTTAAAATGTATATTGCTACTAATCTATTTTGGATTTTATTATCATAGATAGTAGACATATAAATATAAGAGGTTATAATAGTTATAACACTTGAGATATTTGAAGGGAAAAGTGTTTACAAAGATAATACTAGTATGAAGATACTAATCAAAAGAAAGTATAGATAGGTTGGGATGAAGGAGAAATTAAATGTTTTAATGAGGAAATGTTGTGTGCTGTTTAGAAAGATTGTTTAATATCATATTAAATTAGATAAATTATTATGTTTAAATTAAATAAGAAATACAAATTAAAAATAATTATTTATTTTTATGTAATTAAATAATGAAAAGGTATATATAAAAAAATATTCATACTATTAAATTTGTTTTAAAATATTAATTTAAAAAAAAATAAATTGTTAGAAAAGTCCAAAATATTTATCCTTCTTCTATTTGTTTACTTTCATATTAAATTTAATAAATTATTATGTTTAAATTAAATAAAAGATTAAATTAATATGGATATTTATCTTTTTTGCCAAAAAAATATTATTGAAATTTAATTTATTTTGATTATAAATTAAAGAACATTTTAAATATAATACATCTTTTTAAAATATATATATATATTTTAATCTTGTTCATAGGTTAACTTAAAAGAACTACCTATTACAACAAATAATGAAGTTAAAATTTAAGCACTTATTTTAGATGAAACCTGAGATTATGGGTTGTTCCGAGAAACCCGCCTATAAGAGGCAAAATGATATTAGCCAATAGTTTGCAACAAAAATAATTTTTGTAAATTATAATGTTAACAAATGTGCATCTATACTATAAAATAAATTAAAAAATAATTGCTTTTCATTGGTCTAAATAATTTTTTTTAATAACTGTGGGGGTGACCCATGACCTCAAACCGACCATGACAGCGAAAATTATTACTTTGTGGTAATTATGAGTGAGATGAAAATTTATTGAATGAACGTATGTTCTAGTGATGAAATATTTACATAGTGAATTGAATTTATATTATGAGCCCCTTTAATAAGTTAGTTGGGGGTGACCCACGACCTCAAGCCCACCATGATGACCAAAATTATCACTTTGTGGTAATTATGAATGAGATGAAAATTTATTGAATGAATGTATGTTATAGTGATGAAATATTTACATAGTGAAACGAATTTATATTATGAGCTCCTTTAATAAGTTAGATTTTTTTTTTCTTTTTTCTTTTGAACAGATAATTGTTTAAAGATCTCATTTTGGACTTCATTTGCTTAGGTTCTTTTGCATGTGTTTCTTCTAGAATATGGTCCTTCTTTTCTTCAATCTAGTTGAGATATTTTCAATATCCTCATTGAGTATCTTCAATATCCTCATTGAGTATACTAAACAAGTTTGAAGAAGGGGATTTTGGGGGATAAGAAGTTTTGGATTATTTTTGTTGTTTCTTTACAAAATTTTGGAAACTTTCATATTTAGTTTCTTGTTCATTAGTGAGTTTAGAATTTTTTGTACTCTTTTATGAAGTGTCCTTGTCCATGAAAATTATTACACTTTATTGTCCAATTTTTGGGTGACAATTGGGTCATCCATATTATGATTAATTAATGGTTGTAAGGAGTTCCTTGATGAGATCTAGTTCAACATAGACTTAGACTATTGATATTTTTTAGTTTGGTTTAGCCTGTATCTTGAAAATGTTAATGTGGTTCCCAATAAATTTTAAGGTTTCTTAATGTCACATATAGAGAAGCAAGAAGTAGAGCCTAACTTGAATAGGGATTTATGATAGGTTTCATTATGAGGGTTACACAAAATAATTAAGTGGATATTTAAAAAATATGAAGATGAGAAAAGCAAATAGGATTACGTCATAAAATTGTGAAAAAAATTCACATTGGTTTTTATGTATTTGAAAGAAGAAGATTTATTGATCAAGTACCTTAGAGGTCTCCATTCTTACACCAAAAGGAAAGTATTAATCATGAACCACATGACTTGGATGAATCATGTGACCAAATTTACTATGTGAAAAGTGAGGAAAAACTACCACCCTCCATAGAGGAGGGGAAGTATGTGATGGGATCTTCTCCTCATTCTAAATCTCACTACGATATTTTGAGATGGGAAGTGTCTCTAATAAAGTAGGTGTCATCCATAGAGAAAATTAAAATTATAATATAAAATATTTAAGATTTTTAATTTTATCAATAATAAAATTGTTCCATAACCTAGATAAAAACATATAGAAAAGTAATTTCAAAAATAGAGTAGAAAAAGTGTGTAGGATGGAATTGTGATCACAATAATGTCTAAGACAAAGTCATCACTACAATGGTTGTCATGATGTACAACTATAAAAATTAGAATCTAAATTGAATGAGTACCATTTTATCTTTCAACGGACATGGGGAAAATTCTAGGTGAAACATCGCATTCATGTAATAGAAACTAGCATTTGTGAGTAGTTTGCATCCAAGAAATCTATAGTACTTTGTTCCTCTTATAAAATACCTTGCAAAACTGACTCCCATGATATTCTCCATAGCAAGAAAACCCAGTGATCTGTAATGTTAGGACATATTGAGATCAATAATACAAAAGTGATGCTGCTTAATTTTTATATATCTGCTGTACTTTTAACATTGTCACCAACCTATTATAACAATTATTTTAAACTTCTAATATTAGAAACATCTATTCTGTCAAGACTGTTGATCTTCTCTGGTTTTTGTCTGGAAGACCATTCATTCTCAATACCAAACTGTAAACCTTCCAAATCTTCATTGTTTCCTTTGGGATCATGCAATTGGGTATCAGGAAATTGTATTTCTGTTTCTCTTGAAATCTTGTTATCATTTAATTTGCCCCATAGAACAGCATACAGACCCACAATAATCACTACTCCTCCCACAACACTGCATTTATACAAGAAATCTTATGAGTTCTAAGTTGGATAATAATTCATAAGACTGGGGTATTTGAAGGAATATTGACATACCTTCCCAAATGGATATTCTCAGCCAGTATAATGGATCCCATGAATGCCACAATAATGAGCCTTGATGGAAAAAATGCAGAGGCAAAAACAGGCCCTTTTAACCGCATGGCAACACCTTGAAAATAGTATGCCATTGCTGACGATACCACACCCTGCAATTAAAAAACCATCTTTCTTACAATGTTTTTTTAAGTGAGCAATTTTGAAGGAAAAAACATTTGTACTGTTTGGAGTCATGCCTCTTAAAATAAAATTTAAGTTGAGAGAAGAATTAGAATAAAAATACAAATTTTTTATTCTAAAATCTTTTTAGGAATATTAATATTTATTGTGTGTTGTTATTGAAAAGGGGTTGTAGTTCAATTGATGGGGTCATAGTGTGTCACACGATGCTATTGAAAATATCAATTTTATTATGATAATGCTATTGAAAATATGAAACCAAAGGGGTTTGAGTTCAACATGTTGGCAATTGACACTCATCCGGTAGTCACCTTCTGAGGTAAATTGCATTTTGGGTTGTCATTTATGTCAACTCATCTTTAGGTGTTGGTATTTCTCATTCGGAATCAATGTTTTATCTTTTTTGTCTTGATTGGGCCAACCGGTATACACACTTTGCTTCGCACTTGTTAACTGGTTAGTCTTGGTACAGGTAACGTATATTTGGGACATGGTTGAGTATAGGACCGATTAAGGCATTTTGGGACTCGGTAATGTCTTTGAAGGAATTTAAGGTAACGTGTGGGCCGACATCAGATATGATCATCAGGATAATAAATAACATACTTTGTGATCTGAAAGCCAAAGAACACATCATTTCATTACAAGGAAAGCTATCAGATGTTCAAGCTAAGAGGAAGGAAGTTTGTGATCAATTGCAAAATTAGAGTAGTGATGAAGAAGATGCCTTGAAAGATCAATGTCAGAAACTTACTCAGGAGAATACTACCTTGAAGAATGAAATGCAAGCCTTAACTATGAGAATGTGCAAGGAGATTGAAGATAGGAAGATGAATGAAGAAAACTTAGCTCATGCATTGAAGGACAAATTAGATGAATGAAAAAGACTGATACATGAGAATGACATGTTTAAATTTGAATTGATTCAATCTCGAAATAATGAACAGGAACTTGAGAGACATATCATAATCATGAGAGATGATTTAGCCACTACAAATGAGTACAAAGACAAGTTCAAAACTAGCTTTGCAAGAATTGATGAATTGCTAAAGAGTTAGAGAAATGTTAATGACAAGAGAGGTCTTGGATATGGAGTAGGAGAGAGCTCCGATACTGCACAATAGGATCAATCATCCGGTCAGAAGAAGAATCATGTGAAGCAGTCACCGTTGAGGAGGGACCTCAAAGAGATCAATTTGGATTGGTCAACAAGAGTAAACACAACGGAAATACAAAGATATGATGGAGGCAATGCAGAGCAGATTGTTTTATTGCATAAATTTTGATAACATCCAACCAGTAACAACTGGGTTACAACATACTGGCTCACAGGCCTGGTAGAATAGGTCACAACCGGGACCTTGAATCTTATGATCTATCTACTACACACAAACTAGCTACTTGATTCTCCCCTATGTCTCATTCTAATACGTAATTACAAATATATATATCAATCCAAAGGATCCAATTGACCCAAAAGGGATCAAAACCCGAAGAACAACGCTAACCTTCGCCAAGAGATTCCTTTGGAAAATCCAAAAGATGAAACGTAGATCATGGGAAAAAGGTTGGCCACATGCCAAGGAACATCAAAATCAACACCCAAGGGCTTGCAAGCTTCGGAAGGGGTTCCGGTAGATCACCAAAATAGGTCCAGGCAACCGGTCACAAGAAAATGTCATGGAAACTGGTAGCAAGATTTTGTTGGAAAATGATCGAAATGCGATGCGATCTAGAAGCCAGAAAGATGATCAAGTCTTCAAGTGAAATCCAACTCCACAGGATCCGGTGAGCCAAAACTGGAACACACAGAAAGGAAAACTAAAACTACAAACATAAAACAAAACAAAAAGGAAAATGTTTTTGGTGTTGGAATACAAGGAATCCAATAACACTTAGAGGGGGAGGGGGGGTGAATCAATGTTCTACCAGTAAAAAAAGATTTTAACTTATTATAACATACATATAAACCAGTAAATGAAGAAACATATAACATGAAGTAAATAAACCTCAAAGAGGAAAAACCACAGTGGGATTTGTGACCCACAATATCAATTCAATTGCCATATGAAAGATATTACATAATATGGGGGCCTGCACATGCAGGAAGGCACACTGCCTAGAGCACACTGCTCAACACAAAAGAGTCTTACTGACTACAAGCTTCTACTGAGATAAAACAATAATGAACTCACAAAATGCATCTGCAATGCCAAAAAGAGTTCTGGTTAAAGCTCTGTTCTGTACCAATTCATAAACCCTGAACCCTTTTACCAGTATCTCCTTTCCTCCAAGAATGCTTTACAAACCATCTACTGATCACATCATGATATAATTTTTGCATATAAATGACCTACATACATATCCTTCGCATCACACTGTTATTCTACCTCGTCATATATCAAAATGACCTAATAAACTGACTTATATACCCTCTACAAACAATATGCCTTATGTTAGTTTACAATACATTACAAAACATATTCAATGTCGTCCCTATACAATAATTATAAAATGATTTTACAAATAAAACTTTTCGGATCCCAAACTAATGTCGGCTTCACTGAAGTGCTAGATGTTGGTGCGGGTGCCGATGATCACCTTGATTACTCCAATACTGGTATATGCCAGTGTATGCCTCCAATGCCGGTATATGCCTTCGATGGAATCTTGTTGCCATCAATGACAACATATGAATCCAATGAGTGTTAATTGCCAACATTTGGCTGATGCAAAATTGCTATGAATAGGGGATGCTCCTACATCAGACATCTGGGGTTATTGAAAAAGTGAGTCTCTCACTTTGTCGAGGTCAGAGGAAAACCAAGGTGATCTACCTCTGCCTGAGAAATCCAAGATGAATCTTCAATTGGTTTGTCCTTCAACTTCACAAGATATTCCTTATACTGACTGCTCCGGGTACTATGCCCAATCCTACTGTCCAAAATCTCTTCAATCTAATCCGGTTCCTTCCGGGGCAACTGTTTCTCCAAGTCTACAACACTATCCTCACTACATTCTGGTTCATGATACTCATGAAGATCTGCAATGTTGGATATAGGTGAAATACTTAGACTATTTGGTAACTCCACTTCATATGCATTTCCAGAACCGAACTTCCTCAAAATCCTGCAGGGTCCAAACTTCTTCATCTGCAACTTGTTAAGTTCCAATCAGGAATCTCTCTCTTGTCAGATACACCATCACTTCATTGCCAACTTCAAATTTCTTATGTCTCCTCTTCTCATCTGCCTTCTCTTTATACTTGTTGTTCATGTCTTCCAAATGTTGTTTAACCTAAATATGCAATGTTACCATGTGATCTACAAAGTCTTCTGCTTCTGAACTTCTCTGGTCTTCACTGCTAATGTCTCTCAACTCTGATATACCTCTAAGATGCACTCTGGTAACAATCTCAAAAGGTGTTTTTCTGGTACTTCTATTCACTAAATTATTGTAGGAAAACTCTGCTTGTGCAAGGATCAAATCCCAACTTCCAGTTTTTTCTCCCACTAAACATCTCAACAAATTTCCCAAACTCTGATTAACAACTTTTGTTTGTCCATCAGTTTGTGGATAAAAGTAGAACTGAACTTCCAATCTATCTTTATCTTCTTCCAAAGTGTTCTCCAAAAATAACCAACAAACTTAGTGTCTCTGTCTGAAACTATGCTCTTAGGTAATCCATGCAATCTCACCAGTTCCTTGAAAAATAGGTCTGCTACATGCAATGCATCTGATGTCTTCTTACAAGGTATGAAATGAGCCATCTTCGAGAATCTATCAACTACCACAAATATAGAATCATTCCCTCTCAACATTTTAGGCAATCCAAGTACAAAATCCATGCTTATATCCTCCCAAGGTCTTACCGGTACTGTCAAAGGTTTATACAATCCCACATTCTGACTACTACCCTTTGCAACTTGACAAACTCTACAACTCTGCACGTATCTCTTAACATCCTGATGAATCTGGGGCCAAAAGTACTGCTCACTCACCAATGCTAATGTTTTGTCAATGCCAAAATGTCCAGCTAAAGCTCCACTATATTTCTCCTTTATCAGATTCTGTCTCATAGAACTCTTAGGCATGCACAACTGAAGTCCTTTGAATAACATCCCATCTTGAATGAAATAATCCAACAATTTGCTTCTATCTACCATAATCAGTTCTCTACATTCTTTCCAAGGATATGCAAAATCTGGGTCTTCATCATATAAGGTCTTCAAATATTCAAATCCTAATACTGTCACTATCATCTTTGTCAGCAAATTTCTTCTCCTACTCAATGCATCAACAAATTTGTTAGATTTCCCACTTCTACGCTTTAACACAAAGGTGTAACTTTGCAAGAAATCTATCCATCTCATATGTCTCTGATTCAACTTATTCCGACTATTTAAATACTGCAAATCTTGATGATCTGTATACAACACAAACTCCTTAGGCAACAAGTAATGTCTTCACTTCTTCAAGGCCGAAACTATGGCATAAAACTCTTGATCATACACTGAATATCTCCTCTGGGCATCATTCAATTTCTCATTGAAATAGGCTACTTCTCTTCATTCTTGACTCAAGACTGCTCCTATTGTTGTTCCACTTGCATCACATTGAAATACTTTATTGAAATCCGGTACAAGCTGCTCAGTCACTTTCTGCTTCAACAGTTCAAAACTTTTGTTTGCTCCGGTGGTCCACTTGAATTCCTTCTGATATCCTCTCATGGTCTCAGTCATAGGGTTACAAACTGAACTAAAATTTCTGATAAACTTTCGATAAAACCTAGCCAATCCATGAAATGATCTTACCTCTCCAATGCTTTCTGGTATAGGACATTCAACAATTGCTTTCACTTTCTCAGGGTCCATCTTTAAACCATCCTCAGATATCACAAATCCCAAATAGACTAACTCATCTTTCATGAAAGTACACTTCTTGATATTTATCAACAACTTCTCTTCTCTTAATTTTTGCAAAACTTGTCTTAACTACAACAAATGTTCCTCTCTTGTCTTACTGATAATAAGAATGTCACCCAAATATACAATAACAAACTTACCCAAGAATTTCTTCAATACTTCATTCATCAGCCTCATGAAAGTAATTAGTGCATTAGTCAATCCAAAAGGCATCACCAACCATTCATACAATCCTTCATTTGTCTTAAATGCTATTTTCCACTTATCATCTTCTCTGATCCTGATATGATGATATCCACTCTTCAAATCTATCTTTGTAAAGTATTTTGCTCCACTCAAACAATCCATTATGTCATCCATCCTAGGCAAAGGAAACCAATATTTCACTGTGATCTTGTTTATTTCTCTTGAATCGATACACATTCTCCACTCTTCATTCTTCTTAGGTGCTAATACTGTTGGTACTGCACAAGGGCTTAGACTCTCCTTGATCAAACCTTTCTTCAACAACTCCTGCACTTGTCTATTCAGTTCTTCATTTTTTACTGGTGTCAACCGGTGTCCAACTTTGTTAGGCAAAATAGCTCTGGGAACCAAGTCCATGCAATGACTAATACTTCTCACAAGTGGCAATCCATCAGGTACATTATCTGAAATGATGTCCTTATATTCTGTCAGCAAATCTTTTATTTCTTCCAGGTGTTCTCCTTCTAGTTCCAGTTTCTCAGTCTTCTTAGATATTAAGGTAAAACACACATCCTCATGTCTCAATCCATCCAGGAATTTCCTTCCATCTACCAAACAAATTTTAGCATTCGTACAGACTTCATTCTTCAAAGGTTCCTCCAAGGGTAACAAGGTTTGCTTCATCCCATTGGCCACAATAGTGTATGTATTCTTCCCCCCATCATGTACTACCTGTCTATCAAAATGCCAAGGTCTACCTGACAAAAGATGACAAATATCCATAGGCATAATATCACACAAGACTTCATCATGATAATTCCCAATTTTTAATTTCACCAAACATTGCTCACTTACTAACAACTTATGTTCATCTTGAATCCATGCTATATGATAAGGCTTAGGGTGTTTCAATCTCTCTAATTTCATCTTATTCGCCATCTCTTCTGAAACAAGATTATCTGAACTACCACTATCAATAACAACTTTAGCACACTTACTGGAAACCTTACATCTAATTTTGAACAGATTCTTCCTTTGCAAGGGCTCTTCATCTCCTCCGGTATGACACAAAGCTCTCCTCATCACCAACAGTTCTCCATCTTCGAGTTTATTGTCTGATCCAGTGGGGTTTTCTTCCACCATTGCTGCTCTTCTGGTAGTTTCTATCTTCTTACACTCGAATGCATGATGTCCTTCTCGTCTACACTTAAAGCAAGTTCCTCTAAATGTCCTCTTGTCTTTTCTCCCAAAATTCTCATTCCAGTAACCATCCGATTCTGTCCTCCGGTATAAATTTCTATCATCATTCCGATATGAATTAGATTCTTTGCTCACTTCCTTGTCCTTGTTCTGATATGTACTAGTTCCTCTTCCTCCAGTATATCCTCTTCCTCCTTGAAATTTTCCTCCGGTAAACCTTCCACCACTACCTCTCTGTCTCTACTCATGTCTTTTGTTTAACTTCTCTTCTGCCTTTAGGGCATAATGATAAGCCTCTTCAACACTCTCCAATTTGATCAAACTAAGTTCATATTATATAGACATTTGCAACCCATTCAAATAAATTTCAACTTGTTCAACTTCATCATCAACATATCCGGATCTGATATTTAACTTGTAGAATGCTTTAGTGTACTCCTTCACACTAGATTCCTTCTCTCTCAAATTCTACAACTTTCGAAACAAATCCACTTGATAATTCGCCAACACAAACTTTGATTTCGACTTAGCAATCATCTGATCCCATGTTTTAATATTCTCTTTACCTCTTCTTTGTCTATCAACTTGAAAATGCTCCCACCAAAGAGATGCATGACCTTTCAACCAGGTATAGGCATATTTCACCTTCCTCTCTTCTGCAGTGTTTTCAAAATCAAAATACTTCTCCATCTCTGAGATCCAATCCATCAATTCATCTGAATCTAACTTCCCATCATATTCTGGTGGGGTAAAATGAGGTTTAGTATTCTCCCTACTCAAAACCCTTAAAAACCTTTCCTCATCCAGATCAACCACCGGTAGATTTGCTTGTTCTGCCGGGGCTTCTTCTCCTTCATCTTTACTTACATCTTCAATATATCGGCCTCTTCTTTGGGTTATCTCCACGACTTTCAAATGGGCTGCTATTCCTTGCAACATCTTCATCACAGTAGGGTCTGCATTCCCACATGCTCCACCTTTCCCAACTCCTCTTTGTGCCATCGTTCATGCTTGTCCTCTGCAGCTGCAGGTCGGATCCGCAATCCTCCACCCTACAACAAAATTTTAGAACACACAAGCTCCAGAACGAAACTTCACTTTGATACCACTTGAAGAAGTCATCGGCGAGGAGGGACCTCAAAGAGATCAATCTAGACTAGTCAGTAAGAGTAAACACAACAGAAACACAAAGATATGATGGAGACAATGTAGAACATATTGTTTTATTGCATGAAATTTGATAACATACAACCGGTAACAACTGGGTTACAACATACCGACTCACAGGCCTGGTAGAATAGGTCACAACCGGGACCTTGAATCTTATGATCTATCTACTATGCACAGTCTAGCTACTTGATTCTCTCCTATGTCTCATTCTAATGCGTAATTACAAATATATATATTGATCCAAAGGATCCAGTCAGCCCAAAAGGTATCAAAACTCGAAGAACAAGACCTAACATGAAAATAACAAGGTCAACCTCCGCCAAGAGATTCCTCCGAAAAATCCAAAGGATGAAACATAGATTGCGGAAAAAAGATTGGCCACATGCCAAGGAACATCAAAATCAACGCCCAAGGCTCCGCAAGCTTCGGAAGGGGTTCTGGTAGATCACCAAAATAGGTCTAGGCAACTAGTAATAAAGGAACAACTGGTAACAAGAAACTGTCATGGCAATTAGTAGCAATATCTTGCCAAAAAATGATCCAAATGTGATGTGGTTTGGAAGCCAGAAAGATGATAAAGTCTTCAAGTAGAATCCAACTCGATAGGTTCTGGTGAGCCAAAACTGAGACACACAGAAAGGAAAACTGAAACTACAAACAAAAAACAAAACAAAAAGGGAAATGTTTTTGGTTGATGCAAGATTCCTATGAACTGGGGATGCTCCTGCATTATCATGCCAACAACCAGAACTAGAGATCATCGGTAAGATAGCCTAATGCTTAAAAATTCACTGGTACATGCTTTGTTTGCAATAGATATGGTCATATAGCAAGTCAGTGCAGAAACAAAGATAATTAGAACAATGCATCATTCACCGGTCTTGGAGATGTCAGATGTCATGCATATAGTAGATTTGGACATATGGCTAATCAATGTAGATAAAAAAGAAATCAAGGAAATTAAGGGTATAACAAAACAATTCAAAAGATTAATAGTCTGTTATGCATGCAACAAGATTGGACATATTGCTAAGTATTGCAGGAGTAAGAATCCACTGGTAGCTGATGGAAATGCAGATGAGAAAGGAAAGGCAAAAGTTGAAGATATCAAAAAGAAACATGAGAGAAGATGGGTTAGGGAATCAGATACTCCACTGGTAGATCAATTGGTAGAGCCATCAGGTCCTACATTGGAAGCAGGAACTTCAACCAATAACTAAGGCACTTTGCCTTAGGGGTAGGCAAATCATTGAAGATCATGTAGACACCCCAGATTAGGTTTGTAGTTAATGAATTCTATTTGTGGATGGTTTCTTAGGAGAATTCAAGTGTTTACCAGAGCCTATATGCAGGTTATGTGATCCGGTTAGATTCTCTGGTAGCATCTATGACAATGGAAAATTAGGGTTAATGGCAATAAAAGGGAAAAAGTTAAGCCATTTCTTCACACAATGATCAAGCATTCTGAAACGCGATTTCAAAGGCATTCAAGAGTCCAAAGGAAATTTGTGTGAGCTTTTGCATCTGAAGTGCATTTCATCATTCATCAAGTTATCAAGGTATTTACCATTTGCAGAAACCCTAGATATTTATCATGGCATTGTCATCGAACGTTGATACTCCTTTGGTAGTGGAAATTAAGGATTGCCCTCGTTTAGAATTAAGAAGCATCCTTTCAAAACTCTTTTGGATGATCCATTGGGAGCATTTTCAAGTGTTTGTCATGGTGTTATTCATATCGAAGATATTAGGGCATACATCCACTGCAACATTGAGGAGATCAGAAGTTATGAAATGTCTTGTGTATTCATTGAGCACTTGATCACTAACAATCAATTGAAACTAGAATATGCACATCTATAAAAGAAGGGTTTTACCTAGTTCATGGATTTTCCATCCTTTGACAAAGATGAATGGGTAAGGTATATTCTTAGCCGCATTCAAGGTGAATTCCTGTGGTTGGACCAGCCATACAAAATTACCGAGGAAGTCATCAAGAATATCACATGCCTTCATAAGGTCAGAGGTTTGCTAGGGCATAGGTCAAAATTCTCTAACACAGATTTCTACAAACTCATCGGTGCCACCTATGATGATAGATCGATGAGATTTGATGAATTAGGGATATTGATGTAAAATTTGCAGCGATGGTGATTGGCTACAAAGTCTATCAGTCAAACCGGCTGAAATCTGTCTTGGGAATCACCATTCTCATTGCATATCAGATGGTGAAGGAGGATGCAATCTATGCAGCGTAATGCTGAAGGAACTAATGACCAATCTCTAGAAGATAAAGCAAGACAAGAATAATACATTTTGGTATGGCTCTTTTATCATATGTTTGGCATTTTATTTTGTAAATATGGTTCCTAGTTATGGGAAGATTCAATGGGCTTTTGATAGACCATGTGCAACACAAATTGCACAAATATTAGACCAGCAAGGTGATGAGAAGCAAAAGGCTAACCTGTGGGCATTTTTCAAAACCTTTCAAGAAGAAATGAAAAACAAGGTTAGAATTCCAAAGGAAATGTTGAAAATATAAGGATACAATTTGCTTCATGGTTAATAAAGACGAATGTATGATGAGGTAGTGTAGCCTAGAATAATTTGGATCATGCCGATGAGATATGAAGTGGATGAGGCCACATTGGATGCTTATGCACATCATTTACTGAAAGATCCAGTTGATGAGAAAGAAGAAAAAATTGGTATTGCTTAGTATAAGGGGTTAAAAGTTCATCAGGAATGAGTTGCACCAGCCATTAGAAAGAAAATGACAAGGGTTGTAGCAAAACAACTAACTAGTGAAGGGAATGACAGGGAAGAGGTAGAGCAAAAGGTCAAAATCCTTGAGGCCTAGAGGAAGGAAGAACAAAAGTAGAAGAGAAAAGAGGAAAGATAGACTAAGAAGGCAACACAAGCTACACCCAATATGGTACTGATTGCCATTGATCCACCAACACAACTAGAAGGACCATCCGATGAAACTACAAGTTCTAAGCCTAAGGAACCAGTAAAGAAAAAGCAGAAACCTACTAGGCAGTACATGATTGTTTCTTTAGAGGAGACAAAATCAGAAGAAGAAATCCAGCAAGCTCCAAAGAAGAAAGGTGTTTTGCTAGAGTTGTGAGAGAGAAGAAGGTATACCTGAAGAAATAAATTATGAAGGAGCCTCCTCGAAAGACTCCTAAAATCACAATTGTACATAAAATGAATCCTAAGACTGATGAGTATAATGTGGATACCAATCCACCGGTTAACACTCCACCGGTTACTACTCAACCGACTAATGAGTCCAATTTTGAAGCCGATGATAAAGGTTTAGATGATAAAGTTTCTGATGAGGCACCTAAACAGAGTGAGGCACCAAGTGGCGAAGCCATCGGTGCATAGGAGGTATAGACTTCTGAGGATAAGATACCGATATACTTAGGGAAAAAGACAGAGTCAATCTTCCATTCTAGTTTGGCAATTGACACATCATCTTTAGCCAAAGGGAAATTACTAGAATTTACTATGAGTTTTGACAAGCCTTATCATTTGATGTCTCTGACAGAGAAATTTTTGGCCACTGCAGCACTTCAGGCACAAGCAACTCAGGAATTGGCACAGGAGGAGTCTAAAGATAGAGAGTTGATTCAAAATACTTTTGAAGTTTTGAACTGACTTGTATTGGAATTCTAGGCAAAGGAGAGTGCAAGCTCATCTGGTAAATTGTAGGAGATAATTGAATACATTCGTAAGCAATATGATTCTTTTGTTAAGTTTTTTGTAATTGAGGCTAAGGATAAATATGTTGAGGCCAGGAAGCAAACATTTTTGTAGATGATTGCATCTAAGAAGGCTAAACTTAAAACTTGTTTATAGTCCATTGATGTAGCATTAGTGGAAGGAGGTAAGGTTTATAAGACTTGTCTAGATTTTTCAACGCTTACTGCTTCCATGGACAAGGAAATTTTAGATTACAAGGGCTAGCTGCTATAGATTTTAGATTCTTATAATGCGGCAACAAATTTAACAAGTTCTTTAGAAGGTCTAGTTTTGGTAGTTATGGATCAGATTTTGAGGTTAGAAAAGGAAAGGGACAACACAATAAGGCGAGCTACGAAGCTCCAGAATTTCATTGGTCCCTGATTAGATAACCTGCAATGTCATAAAACAGATTGTATATCTAATATGCAATAGGAGGATCCCACTGAATCTTAGGCTATAGAATATTATGCCAGTCTCTTGAATGGATTCACCTCCATTCTTGATTCTCTTAAGGAAGGTTGGGACTCTTAATTTTTATTTTTTAAGACTTTATATGCTGACATTTTGAAGCTTGTATAGAACCAGTATGTATATATGTGTACAACATTTTTGGTGGGCACCCCGCTTTGTCATTGATGTCAAAGGGGGAGGAGTACAGTGAAAAATGAATGTATATCACAGGGGGAGTGTACAAATGTATATAGCTTCATGGATGTACAGATTAGGGGGAGCACTTTGAGGTAATATCATTTTTCACATGAGTGTTTCCATCAATGCCAAAGTGGGAGATTGTTGGCAATTGACACTCATCCGATAGTCACCTTCTGAGGTAAATTGCATTTTGTGTTGTCATTGATGGCAACTCATCTTCAAGTGTTGGTATTTCTCATCCAAAATCATTGTCTTATCATTTTTTCTTGATTGGGCCAACCAGTATACACACTTTGCTTCACACTTGTTAACCAGTTAGTCTTGGTACCGGTAACATATATTTGGGACCCGGTTAAGGTATTTTGGAACCCAATAATGTCTTTGAAGGAATTTAAGGTAGCACATGGGTCAACATCATATATGATCATCGAGATAATATATTACATACTTCATGATCTAGAAGCCGACAAGTTTATTTTTCATCTTGAGGCCGACATGATAAACAAGTTACAAGGGTATTTAAGGAGGATAATCTTAGCGATGGATTTCATGTAAGTGGTGATATGATTGGAGATGCAAATCAGTCAGAGATTGATGGTATGCAAATTGGTGTGTGAGTGATTGCATTTGTGCGTAGTTACACGTGCGCAATCCTAACCGGTATAGCATAATAGAGAAGAACATAGCAGAACAAAATATCATAATAACCAATTCAGAGGAGGTTGTTAGAGCTTAAACCAGAACTTATCTAGTATGGTTAGATTCACTATATAAGTTCATTTCTATTAAATCATTGTGTAATGTTGTGTAAGTCAGTGATAATTCTGTTTGAGCATTGAGCTCTAGGCGGTAAGCCTGATTGTATGTGCAATCCCCTTTATGTAATATTTGTATACCTTGATCAAGTATATATATATATATATATATATATATATATATATATATATATATATATATATATATATATATATATATATATATATATATATATATATATATATATATATATATATATATATATATATATATATATATATATTGTGGGTATCAGACCCACCGAGGTTTTTCCATTTATAGGGTTTTCCATGTAAAAATATTGGTGTTATGGTATGGCTGCTTTATGTGTTGATTTGTTTATGCACTTTAATTTTATATTTTGTTAACCAGTTTATCAACATTAAGTTCAAAAATTCACTTACCAGTAGAACACTGATTCACCCCACCCCCCCCTCCCCTCTTAGTGTTATTGGATTCCAACACAACGATGGTGTACCACACCGTCCACTGAAGTATACATTCCTAGAAATATAGTGAGGGCTACGTTTGATATTTATATTTACTCAATATGTTGCAATCAGCTTAAGGGCAAATACTTGATATCTAGGTAACTTAGTTGTGTGTGTGTGTGTGTGTGTGTGTGTGTGTGTGTGTGTGTGTGTGTGTGTGTGTGTGTGTGTGTGTGTGTGTGTGTGTGTGTGAGTGAAATTTGCATACTCATGCCAATTTGTGTTTAGTTTTGTGCCCTTTTTGAGAGTATGAGGGTTAGACCTAATATTTATATTTACTCAACATGTTTTAATCAACTTAAGGGAAGATAATTGATATCTACATAACTTAGTTGTGTGTGTGTGTGTGTAATTTGAATACTCATGCCAATTCGTGTTTAGTTTTGTTCCCCTTTTTGAGAGAATGCCTTATTGCAATTAATATCAATAAATGGTGCAATCTTGTGAAATTTTTAACTCATTCTATTAGCCTTTACCTATACCCATTTATACACATTCACGCATATATAATTGTACCTATCTATTCGTACACATGTTCTCATACAATTGACATTTATTTCACCATTCATATCTAGAGATTTGTTCTTTGCATATAAATTACCATTCTTTTATCATAGTCAATCCCATGGATGCATATGTGATCCCATGTTCATGGATTTGACCTTTAAAATTTAAAATTTTGAATTCAAATTTGGTTGACTCTTGTCCATTTCACTAGCAAACATGAGCCAACTAAAAATATATGTATGCTATTATTTCTATTCCTATATTTGAAATAATTTAATTAGATTCATTTAATAATATTATCTCACATTAAAAATTTATTTTATTATTATTTGCATTAAATAAATAATCAAACTAGGATCACTTTGCACTAAAATGGATCACCATTTGTATAATCTTCTAGTGCATTTGCATGTTTTTTCAATTTGTATTGATCCTTGCATGATAATAAATTATTTTTAGGGGTTGACATAGGATAATGTGTCCTCTAGTGATCTTGTAACCCTCTATTTAGGTATTTTTAAATACTATTAGCCATCATAGTAGAGTAGACATTAGTGAATTTGGTGAATTAGAGAGAAGTCAACATGTAGGATAGGATTAACATGTTAGGGATAAAGCTCATGGATAAGAAAAATGATTCAAATAGGTGGATTCAACTTAGAAAAAGGTTATAGTCTCTATATAGAAATTGAGATGAAATATTGACAAATCTAGGATAAATTCCAAAGCCCAAGACACTCAAGTTCTAGAGCTACATTAGAATCATCCACTTTTATTTCTAGAGATAATTATATCTATCCACCACACTAATTTTCTTGGGATAGCATTTACTAATTCATTTGTCACACCATGATTATAAAGTAACTAATCTAGGTTGATTATGCATATGCATTTTATGGATAAGCCTAGATTAAGCTTAGGAAAAGTTTATTTTCCTTCACATTTGGCTGATTTTTTATATCTTATTGTCATATTTGATTCCCATTTTATCTTTGTTATTTATTCATACATTCTTATTTTAGGTTTTGGTATACTTATTTATAGATGCAATTGTTCACCTAACCTATTAACATTGGAATTAGCTTTATAGTTTATATTTTTTTATTTTATTTCTATCTAATATATTTCTAAATTTTTAGTTTTACAATATGATTGATTATCCTTTTGTCCTAGTATTGTTTATGCTATGAGCTACTCTTGATCCTTATCTCCCATTGATGACTGTTCACATAAAACCTAATATGGTTCCTCATTTTGAAAATAATGATATATATAATTGTGTTAATGGTGATACTAACATGTAGTTGATAAAAATATTATTATGATGTATGTGTGTGGATCAACAAGACCTTACACTTTTAGAAAATCATTAATTGATATAAATCTATGAAAATTCAATCCCCTACTTTATCAATGACAATACATTAGTGGAATGTCCTCGTGCAACAAATTTTGTACAAAATATTATATCCTTATCAAACCCTTCTAATGGTTTATCCTCCAACCCCACCCATCACTTCCATCACCACAACCACTCTTAGCCCCACTATTAATCCTCTCTCCATTATTCCTACCCTAGGATTCTCCATTGGCTTTACTCTCCAATATTTCTTACCCGCTAGTTATTATTTTACCATTATGACCATTAGTGGTTCTCATATGCTTTATATAATTTCACATATATTACATCCTTCTACCCATATAATTGTCAATGTTACATCCTCCTTCATATGTGTTATGACATTTTTCGAAAATAAATGCAAAAAATAGAAATACATCAGACCACTTTGAGGGGGTGACCTCCAGTAATTAGATAATAACATATTAATTAAAAATAATATACGATATGATGGTATGGGAGATAGTTCTCATCCTTACGTATAGGCTTAACTATATAGGGACACACCCTTTCATCTTAATTAAGAGGGATTAGTGTATTGACTAATATCTATGTTAGGGTTGACCATGCTATGAGTGATTCATTTATTAGACTTAGGAATTTATAAAATATACTTAGGAATATAAGATATTAGGATCATACCATTCCCTTCCCCTTCAAAATATTATTTCTCTCAATGTTTATCAATTCTAAAAAATTTCATATGAATAATTCATCATTCCATGTTGCATCTTCAATTATAAAATTATCCCACTTGATTAAGAAATTTGAGGTTGCTCTATTTTACAATCTAATTTTGTAAATTCCATCATTTTTTAAATATTTTGTATGAATACTTTTTCTATGGTCCTTGCATGAAATGTATGAGAGAATCCACATAAATGTGCACACTTAATGAGTCTAAAATATGCAAAGAAACTTGCATCAAGATTACTTGACTTTGACAAGCCCACAATGAAGTCTATTAATTTTTTTCCCAATTTTGTTTTGGAATGCCTAATATTTGTAAGAGGCCTAGAGTATTTATTGTTTCTCTTTTATTTTTTTGGCGTATCAAACATTTATCCACAAGTTTTTGGTCATTCACTTTAATACCTTCCCAAAAGAAATCTTTCTTATGAATGTTAAAAATATTCTATAGTATCTTGTTAGTCCCAAAAATTCTACCTTATTAGGGTCCATCTTAACACATTTAGGTGACATCAAATTTCCTTCTACTTCTTTCACTCTAAAGACATATTTGGATAGATTTATTATCTCTTTATTTATTAGCTAGAAAATTTTAAACTTATCTTTATGAGTGATCTTGTTTAGCTCTTTGTATTGTGAGCACAATCTTCATGGATCATCCTTTTTTTATGAATTATCATAAGGGATAAATAGGTACATATTTTGGGATAAATAATGATTATTGTTATTAATCAAATATCATGATTATAGTCTTTGATTAGGGGTACAACCTTGGATTCTTGAAATAGTTGTTGACAATGTTCAATAATTTCTTAAATTTTTGGGTGATCTTGAGTTGTCACATATATCTTGCTTCTATAAAATGTAATTGAGCCCTTACATTATAAGAAACTTTCTCGAGTATTTTATTCATCCTATGGAAGCTAATAACTACAATTGGTGGTGATAATATCCCCAAAAGTTCATACTTTTCCTATGTGTACTAAAAGTCATGGATACGTCTAAAAAATTGAAAGATATTGCTCCTAGTTGTTTAAGCCATTGTACACACAAAACTACATCCACATACCTAATAGGGAGAGAAAATGTTTATGAATCCAATTGATAATTTCCAATTAAGAGTTTAATATGATGACATTTACCACCACAAGATAGTTGTTTTCCATCATCTATAATGACTTAAAATCAGGGATAGGAGAAAATAAAAAAATTGAGCTCATGGAATAACCTTCTATCAATAAAGTTGTGTGTGCTACCATTATCAACCAACACTTTCACATTTTGATTTTCAATATTACCAATTAATTTGAGTGTTTGTGGTGTATTTTTTCCATTCAATGCATGGAGGGAGATAACATTTCTTTCTTTTCCTTGGAATCCTATTTCTTGAGTTTTATATTTGGTTCTTTTAGAAGTACTTCTCCCTCTTCTTCAAACTCATTTACTTTCTCACCATGCCAAAACACTTATGACTACTTGATCCTTTTTATTTTTTCTTTATCTCTTCTTGAGGAGAGAACTTACTACTTCATCTTAGGTTAAATAATTCGTCCATGTTTTCACTAGTAGGATTAGTCACATTTTTGTTAGTTACTCTCATTGTTTCACCTTTGGTGGTGTTTTGTTTCTCAATATCTAATGCCTGTTATATAACTTTTGTAACTATACAAGGTTCCAACAAATAAAAATCATCTTGAATTTGGTCCTTAAGTCCATTGATTTTCAATTGTATCCTTTGGTAAGGTGACACCTTGGAAGCTTGAAGTACCAATATCAAATACTCAACATTATATTTAGCTAAAGATCTTAATCGTTTTAAATTCTTTAGTTGGTTAAACTAGCTTCTAGTACATGTTTGTTCATGGAAGTTCACTAATTCTTTATTAAATTCTTTTCATCTAAAAATTTGTCCTTGTCTATCACTCATCTTCCATTGGTACCAGTGGTAAGGTCCTAGTTCAAAATATTGTAAGGCTATGTCAACCATGTCATTATTTGGTATATAGTGAAGTTTAAACTGTTGTTCTATGAGTCTTATCCATGAAATTATATTTCTACCATTAGATTTATGAATACTTATTCTTGGTAGGTATGATTTTACCTTAAAAATGTTCTTTTATTCATTGATTTGGTTTATTAAGGTCATACCCACGTTGTTGGTTTTTTTGTGAATTTAATTCTAATAATAGTTCTTTTGTAAACTTATTTAAACCCTCATTTAAATATTTTACAAATGGGTCAAAAAAATTATCTTTAATGAAATGTACCATTTTTTTATGTCCCTGTGGTCAAGTATTCTCTTAATTTTAGGTGGTGAGAAATAAAATGGCTCCTTATATTTTGTATGTGGAGAAAGGTGCTATAATCCTACTTGGATGACATGAATTTGATTATATTTTTATTTTCAGATTTATTAATGTACGACAAAAATAAATCTTAAAAAAATTGTTGGAGTTATTAGGACATTTATCCAATTAGTTATTAATTAATCCCTTTATTACTTTCCACTTAAGTTAAACTTAGGTGCTTTTTATTATCTAGAGTTTTCTTTTCTAGCATTAATTCTAGATGTAGTTGAGCTTAATTTAGCTCCTACTTTGCATTGCTTTAGTTCTCCTAAATTTAGTATTAGGGTTTTTCACCTAGGATTTCATTCATTCTTTAGAAGGATTCATTCATTCATTGTAATTATATCTCTATTTTTTTTTGCAATATAATACATAATTCTTTGGTTGTTATAGAGAATATTATCTTTGCTTGATCTCTTTTGTGTGACATGTGTTTTTCTTGCAGATGAAGCTTGGTTTATGTGGTTGATCATCAACTTCTATGTGGTATCAGAGTTTTTATGTCAAGTTCCTATCCACTTGCTTGAGGGATCCTGTTGCAAATATAAGTTCTTATTGTCATTGATGTCAAACTTGTTGATCAGAATGAGCAACTTGGTTATACTCTTTTGTTTGAATGTGGTTTGGTATAGTACAATTATAGTGGGATATCAATATGATCATGTAAATGTGTGTAGTCTATTTGTGGTTACTTCAAAAGGCTTATACATATGAACCATGATGTATCTTGAAGTTTCTGGAGCTTTGGTGTTGGTTTCTTAGATCCACAATTGGTGTTTAGTCAAGTGTGATTGTTCCAGTATCAGTGTAAAGGAATGTGTTGCATTCTATAAATACCAGTACTTTGGTGATGTAATTTAATTTCTCAGTGTTGTGGGTATTTGTTGATTCTATCTTGGGCATTTGCAAGTACTCTTAGTGGTCTGTATTGAAGTTTGTGCAAAGTTATGGTTATGTGTTGTGATAGTATTGTATTTTTCACTTGACCTATTGTGTTTTGGTTTGTGTGGATCTATGGAAAATGTTTTAGGATTGATAGGAAGGTGTGTCAACATGGTGTGATAGATCACATATCTCATTTTGCTTTTCACATTGTGTTATTGGAGTTTGTTTTTGCATCGATAATTTTGTATTTGTACATTACATCTAATTAGGCAGACCTAATTAATGTCATTGAGGTTGTGATTGGTATATAAAGGGTGGAATCATTATGGAGAGACATAGATAATTTTTGTGTTCTGTGTGAAGTATATGCAAAGCAGTACAATGGTCTAGAAGTATTTCAGAGCAATGATGAAGATAATTTCTAATATGTTTTGAATTGTGAACTATGAAAAGCATTTCAGTAGATCTTGTTCTTTATAGTTCAACCCTATTGATGTATTTCTATTAGAAGTATTGTGTCTTTCCCTAAACAAGTGATCTTCAAAGTTTGCAAGTCTCTTTTATATCTTGCCCTAAGGTTGTGTGCCTTAGCCTTGTAAGTCATCTTAGGGGCAGTGAACTCCTTGGCCTCTGGCCTAAACATTGTAATAAGTTTATCATATAGTGGGGCAATTTTCATCATGGTTTTTATCAGTTTGGGTTTTCCATGTAAAAATATTAGCGTTCTTGTGTGGTTGTTTTTGTGGTTTTAGTTGTTTACTTTTATGCATAAGGGATATCAAATGAATGATAAGTAAGAAGGCTAATTCTGATTAAGTTTTTGTATATGTTGGTTCACCCCCTTCTCATAATTAGGTAGTGTTGAACAATTGGTATCAAAGCATGTTCCTAAAATTATAGCCTAACGACTGAGGTAGATCTAGGTTTTAAACACTATGTTTTCAGAAAGAGATTTGGATGCTATGGAACAACATGAATGGGATAGTGATCACATTTAAATTTTAGGTTCATTCCTAATAACAAGTATTCAGGCAACACTAGCTCCTAACTCTTCCTTGGAGAAAGCTCCATCAAATCACATGGTTCAGAGATTTTTTTTTGTTGGATTAACATTATTAGGAAATTCCATGAGTATATGAATATTCTCTTGAATATTATGTAGGAATATAAAATAATCATGTTCCTTTTCAATGTATATTACGTCATTCAATCTCTTGTAAGGCTCTCAATTATATGAAGAACCTTTCTTTCACTCCATAATATAAATTTGTTCTTATGAAGTGGAATGACAACTGATGAGCCTATAAAATGTCCTATTTATTCTATTATTTATGTCACTTTATTCCATGTTTATAATTCCATTCCAACACATTTTCCAACTTTACCTTATTTCCATGAAGCATTGATTATGAAAAATGATGATTAATAAAAAATTATATGTTTAGTTAGTTGATAATTAAATAATGGTAAATTATTACATGAATGATGATTATCAAATGTTTAGTGTTTTAGATAGATTAACATGTTGTTTGTAAGAAATTTGAGTCACTCATGGGGCTAGAAAGAAGAAGAAGCCAGTCAACAGTTTCCGCCATGAAGTTATTGACTAGAAGTGTAGAAAAAGTCAAAACCCAATTTTACTAAATATCTCCCTCATTTATTAATGAAATTTAGATATTAAAAATGATTTGTAAATCTTAAAAGGAAATCTAAATAATAATTAAAGTATTTGATATGATTCGCAATAGTTAAGGAGCATCATTCACTAGAAGTTGTTTGAGACAAAATTAGTGCAACGATAGGAAAGGCAATAGACTTAGTCAAACCTCTTTCATTTATTGTAATTTGAGTTTCAAATTGACAGGTGGTTGTATATGAGTTTTAATCTATTTATGAACACCAACAAAACTCTAGAGAATTATATTTTTAATAAAATATTCCAAACAAACTCTTATTCTAATTAGCCAAAAGACAAGTTGTAATAGGGCTCTATTTCTTAGTCATTTTTTTGTTGTCACTTGGAAGAATAAGTCTCTTCCTTGTTTAAAATAAGGAAGGGACACGTATTAGATGTTTGTTAGAGATTTAATTAGCTTATATATTCAAATTTATAATTAAGCAAAGAGTATTAGATGGTAATTAGGATTTTTAGAGTCATCATTCTGTAGCAACAAATTTGTAGTAGCAACAATTTTAATATAAGCAACATATTGTATTTTTAATAAAGCAAGTTACTTGTGTATGAGTTTTTAGAACTTGGCCAAGAGTGTAATTATCTGAGAAAGGGCCCCTCGAGATATTTTGCACCTTTGATAGTTATAGTAGCAAAACCCACAACAAACCGCTATGTTATTACACAGTTTCCTGCAACCATTGTTGAGCAATTAGATTTATTTTCAACACTGTTATGTTTCCAGTTTTGTTTATTACTTTCAACTAATTTTCTATAAACATTGATAGAATAAATTAGAGAATTCCATAGTGAATATACAATGTTGACCCATTTCAAGTTCATGTCCCCAGGTTGACAATAAAATGTAGCTCCTAGTCCATTAAGCGTTGCTCAAATTGGATAACTATCCTTGAGTTAGGAAAGCTACTAGAACCGAATCTTAATTGGAATTAGAATCCTCAACATTTTTGGTGCTATTTCCAAGGATGGGTCAAGCTATGAGAGTCTCTAAGTTTTTTTGAAGCTTTTTCCTATTTTTTTAGAATCATAGTTTTCATTCAAAGGACTTAGGCTTATTAGGCATTTTGTAAAGTACCGCAAGCAATAATAGAGGAACACAAAATTTCTAGATCCATGAAGCATAATAACATGATGTGTAAGTTGGATATTGTTGAAGATATTTTTGCAAGCATCATAGAAGACTTTTTCAAATATTGATGTCAAATAAAAATTCATTCTTCAAGAAAAAGAGAACCTTGATGTTCCTATGAATCCTCAAGAAAGCTGCCATAAACTAAAAATCAATCCCCTCATGCAAAAAAGTAAAGAAGATATTGAAGAAGACCAATTTTGAGATGATTTAGAGGTGTTTTTATTAACTATAGATTATAAGCTAGTATCTTTTGTAGAGAAAAATCATGAGCAACATTAAGATGGTGCAATTTTCTTTGTGCTTCTATCATATCAATCACACAAATTGGTGTTTAGAAATCAAGAAGAGGACAAGGAGGCTAATGAATACTAAGAGGGGGGGGGGGTTGAATTAGTATGCCAAAAATTTCTGTACTTAAAGACTTTACTATTCTAACAGTAAATCAGTAAAGCAGTTTAGCAAACAAACTGGTTAGAACACATGCAAACCAAATAGCAAATAATGCATTCACCCATAGAAGCACAAACACCATAACACAAGATATTTTGACATGGAAACCCAAATGGGAAAAACCATGGTGAGATGAAACTCACAAGTAACTATCTGCAGAATAGGAACCAGACCGGTTAAGGTCATACAATGTTCTTTACCAGACAGATCCTGTTAGGAATATCAATCTCTGTTAGGAGATAAGTCCGATTAAAGACTACCTTGCTAGAGGATTTTAGATCCATAGATGTGAACCACCTTGTTAGAGGATTTACAAAAGGCTGTTTGGGCCTACCCGGTTAAGGGCTTCAGACTTGTCGAAGATGTGAGTAATCAACAAGTGAGTGATCTAGCAAATATCATAGATTGCTTGGTTAGATCCTTGATAGCTCATTCCTAATGCATTCCAGCATTACTTCAGTCTTCAACACATTCATACTCTACCTTTTTCTCACATACATGAACTTCTCTTCTATAATCTCACTTACAAAAACTCATAAACCACCTTAAACCCTTGCAACAACTAAAACCACAGACATGATGTCATTATAAAGGAATCTGATTTCATGTCGGTCCAATAGGATTACAATACAATTTCCTAGGTTCAATGCATCTAGACATATTTGGTAACACGACACAAAAAGCACTGCCATAGTGTCAACACCACAAAACAATCGGTGGATGGTAACTCATCGCAAAATGCTAGTTGGTAACTCATCACAGAGTATTACTGGTTCAAACAAAATACCGGTTAAAGCAAAATACTGGTTGCCGGTTTGAAAAAAATGTAACGACGCACCATAATTAATTCAACAAAATTGAGTATTTTTTTTTTTTTTTGTGAGTTTAATTTAATCATTATGTTTTATTCAATTGCATACTCTAGGCATCCATCGATTAGGATTAGGCATTCACAATGGTTAGTGGGAGTGGGGCCCCACGGTCCCCTCCACTACCCTGTGGCCACTGCCGCAGCAGTGACCGTAGGCTAGTGGAGGGTACCGTAACTCCCCCTGTGGAGTACTATCTTCGTCCTCCACCTGCGAGCCGGTACGCATGGTACCATGTCGTGCGATGGAACATTTAAACGCTTCACATACCAATAATATCATATGCATTTATATATATATATATATATATATATATATATATATATATATACATATATATCTATGTATGTATGTATGTATGTATGTATGTATGTATGTATACATACATACATACATACATACATATATATACATACATACATACATATATATATACATATACATACATACATACATATATATATATGTATGTATGTATGTATGTATGTATGTATGTATGTATATATATATATATATATATATATATATATATATATATAGTTCATTTCAAATATTAATTTGTATAAAATTGAATACATAAACAGGTATGTAATATTAATATTAATGTAAGAGAGATTATCATATTAAACCTAGGGACGAAATATAATAGAGAAATAAGATAACCAGAGAAGGATTATTTATTCTTTCACAGAGAGATTTGTTCTTTACATAGGGAGATTTATTCACAGAGAAGGGAGATTAATTTATTCATACACACAGAGAGATTTATTCACAGAGAAAGAAATATTAATTTATTCACAGAGAATTTATATAACCAGATAATGAAATCAAATGAGATTATCACAGAGGAAATAATCATAGCGAAAATCTATCCTTTCATTTCAACTAATTTTTACAGAGAAAATATATATATACAAGATAATGGAAAATATGTATAGAATCAAATGAGAAACATAGAGAAACATTCATAGCGAGATCTAAGAGATTCAGATTTTTTTTATTCGAAAATCAGAGAGATGAATTAGAGGGAGAAATCTAGTTCTTCAACAAGAAACTGAAATAAAATGATCTAATCTAATTTTTTTTTTCAACAAGAAATTGAAATAAATTGATCTAAACTAATTCTTCAACAATAACTGAAATAGATTGATCAAATCTAATTCTTCAACAAGAAACTGAAATAAATCGATCTAATCTAAATTTTTTTTTTCAACAAGAAACTAAAATAAATTGATCTAAACTAATTCTTCAACAAGAACTGAAATAGATTGATCAAATATAATTCTTCAACAAGAAACTGAAATAAATCGATCTAATCTAATTCTTCAACAAAAAACTAAATAAATTGATCTAATCTAATTCGCAGCAAGAATAAGATGCAAGATTCAAAAATAAAATAAACTAAATAAGAAGAACCTGTATACTTGCAATTGATGTAGAATCCCCTATGAATCCTTCAATTATCCTCCCTTGATCCTTCAAACTTGAAAGAAATCCTCCAAAGCAATCTTAACTATTTTCAAAAGAATGAAATATGACTACAAAAAGAATTTCTTGAGAGAAGAATTTCTCTATGGACTAACCAACTCCTATCTTTGAAAACTTGCATATCATTTATAAGAAAAATCCCTATATTCCACTATTTATAATTTTAATTAAAAAAAGAGATTCTTTCCCAATTTTGGATTTCATGCAAATTGATTAGACTTAGTGGGAGGAGTTACATGCAAGGTGGTGGAGAATCCTCTAGAAGCTTCTTATTCTTCCTACAACATGTGCCATAATTGGATGAGGAAAACTAAATAAATAATTAAGAAAAATGTATATTTTCCATGTGTGTGTGTGTGTTTTATTATTTTATCCCTTTATAATATTCATTCATTCATTTAAATAGTTTATCAAAAAAAATATAATAGAGTTTGTATTTTAAACCCAAAGGTGATAAGGGAGGGTTGTGACATCCTCCCACCCTTAATTTGTGCATCGTCCCGATGCACTTATTGAATGCATCCAAGAGTCTATAGTTTATGATTAAAACAAAAAAGGGAACAACTACTACATCTCCTTAGTATCTTCCCACGTGGCATTCTTTTCATCATACTGGTCCCATTGCTCTTTGCACTGATCAACCTCTCTGTTGCGCAACTGGCACTGGCGCTTCTCCAAGATTTTGAATGGCTCTATCATTATTCCTCCCATTTCTTGGACCTGTAAAGCATCCCAATTCAAAATGTGTTTCTCATCAGGTACATACTTTTTAAGAAGAGATACATGGAAGACATCATGGATTCGGCTCAACTGGGGGGGTAAGGCCAACCGGTATGCAACTGGATTAATCCTTCCCAATATTTCAAAAGGTCCAACATAACGAGGTGCAAGCTTAATCTTCTTCCCAAATCTTATGGAACTCTTGTGTGGCCTAACTCTTAGGAAGACTTTCTCTCCTACCTCAAACTCCCTTGGTGTTCTGTTTTTGTCTGCATAACTTTTCTACCTATCTGAGGCTTCCTTCAATCTTTGCCTAATTTCCTTAGTTTTCCTCTCCATCTCTTTCAACATATCCGGTCCAATAATCACTCTATCTTCAAGACTATCCCAACCCAAAGGTGTTCGACATGGTCTACCATACAATGCTTCGAAAGGTGCCATTCCCAAAGATGTTTGATATGTATTATTGTAAGCAAACTCTACCAAAGGTAGGTACTCTTCCCATTTCCTCTGTTGGTCCATGCAATACATGCGAAGCAGGTCTTCCATAATCTGATTTGTCCTTTCTGTCTGACTGTCGGTCTCAAGATGGTATGCGGTGCTAAAATTTAGTTGAGTTCCTAGAGTTGATTGAAGAGTAGTCCAAAACCTTGAAGTGAATCTAGCATCTCTATCTGATATGATTTTCTCTAGTATTCCATGCAACCTAAATATTTCCTTAACAAAGTGCCTAGCCAAGGTAGGTGCATCATCCGTCAGATTCCCTGGTATAAAGTGTGCCACCTTAGTGAGTTTGTCAATTACCACCATTATTGCATCATGCCTAGAAGGTGACATGGGTAACCCTTGTACAAAATCCATGCTAATAACTTGCCACTTGTGTTGAGGTACATCGTGCAATTGCAACAATCTAGCTAGATGTCTATGTTCTGCCTTTACTTTTTGACACTCCAAACATTTAGCCACATACTTGACAATGTCATTCTTCATCCCTTGCCAAAAGTATAACTTCTTTAGATCTGTATAAAGTTTGTTAACTCCTGGGTGTCCTGAATAAGGGGCATTGTGAGCCTCTAACAAGGCTACTTCCCTTAAGTTCCCTGAATTAGGAATATAGATTCTATTATTGTATCTGAGCAACCCATCTTCATCTAATGTATACCCTTCAATCATAGGATCGATTGGATCGTATTCTAAAGTCAATTTGACTTGCTCAGACCATGGGTCATGTCCTTGTTCATCCATTACTTGCCTTTTGAAAGAAGTTTTGAATGTTGCTATAGTCATCAAGTGTCTCCTCCTACTTAAGGCATCTGTCACCCTATTTTCCTTCCCCTTAATATATTCAATTTCAAAATCACATTCACTTAGAAACTCTAACCACCTTCTTTGTCTGGCATTTAAGTGGGGTTGGGTAAAAATGTACTTTAGTCCTTGGTTATCTGACTTTAACTCAAAGGGCTTCCTTAGTAAGAAGTGCCTCCATTTTTGTAGGGCATGCACAATCACTGCCAACTCTAAGTCATGGGGTGCATAATTGAATTCATGAGTCTTTAGCTTTCTGGATTTGTAAGCTACTACCCCTTCATCTTGGACAAGTACTCCTCCTAACCCTTCAATAGAAGCATCAGTTACGACTGTGAAGTGTCCATTCAGATTTGGTACCTTTAGAATGGGTGCTAAAGTTAGTTTCCCCTTCAAAATTTGGAATGCCTTATCACTTTGTTCTGTCCACACAAACCTTTTACCCTTCCTTTGCAATGAGGTGATGGGGTTTTCTATCTTAGAGAATCCTTCCACAACCCTCCTATAGTAATCTACTAGCCCCATAAAGCTTCTTACCTCAGAAACATTTTTAGGGATTGGCCATTCTAATATTGCCTTTATTTTATCTGGATCAACTGCTATTCCTTCCTTTGATATTATATGCCCAAGGTAGTGAATCTTTTCCTCGAAGAAGGTGCATTTTGACAATTTCCCATATAACTTATGTTCTCTCAACCTTTGCAAAACAATTTGTAGGTGTACTAAATGTTCCTCTTCATTCCTAGAGTAAATCAATATGTCATCCAGAAATACCAAAACAAATTTATCCATGTAGTCATGGAGTACACTATTCGTTAGGTTCATAAATGTAGCTGGGGCGTTGGTTACACCAAAAGGAACTACTGTGAATTCATAATGCCCATATCTAGTCCTGAAAGTTGTTTTTAGAATGTCTTCCTCCTTAATTCTGAGTTGATGGTACCCTGACTAGAGGTCTATCTTTGAGAAAATTGCTGCTCCTTTCATTTGGTCAAAAAGATCCTCTATGTGAGGTAAGGGATACCTATTCTTTATTGTGACCTTGTTCAACATCCTATAGTCGATGCATAGCCTTAAGGTTCCATCCTTCTTCTTAACAAATAAGACTGGTGCTCCCCATGGTGATACACTTGGCCTTATTAATCCTTAGCTAAGAGTTCCTCTAATTGCATTTTGAGCTCTTGTAATTCAGTTGTGTTCATTCGGTAAGGTGCCCTTGATACTGGTTCAGCTCCTGGGAGTACTTCGATAGAAAAGTCAAACTTCCTTTTAGGGGGTAAGCCAGGTAATTCTTCTGGAAAAACATCCTTGAATTCCTTTAAGAAGGGGGTATTTTCAAAGGTGGGTGTATTTTCCTCTTTTCCTTCATCAATTTCAACCATATAGATTAAGCCTCCTCTTCTCCTTTCCATCTTTAATTGCATGGCTGAGATGGTTTCTATATTAATGGGTTTAAACTTTCCTTGGATTTTGACCTTTTTCTCCCCATCATCCAAACATTCAACAACTTTGTTATAGCAATCTACATTAGCTTGATGGTCTGTTAACCAACTCATTCCAATAATTATATCATATAATCCTAAGGGTGCCACATAGAGATCTACCCTTGTTTCAAACTCAGGAAATTGTACCCTTGCCCTCGGCAAACACTTAGTTACTTCCCTAGTTGCCTTATCCCCATATTGAACAGTCCATGATGACTCCATTTGATTAACTTTTAATGCATATTTGCTTGCTAATTCAGGTGAGATGAAACATTCAGATGATCCAGTGTCAATTAGAATTGAAATTGGTTGTTCAAATAGTGTACCTGTAGTTTCCACGGGAACATTCTGGTATCTTCCTCTTCGGTTCCTAACCACTGCATGAATCCTTTGTTGGGGCCCTTGTTGGGGTTGATTGTCCCTAATTTGTCCTTGCATTGTAGGGTACTCTCTAGCAAAATGGTTTCCCCCACACATGAAGCATCCACCTGGAGGACCCCTCCTACCTTGATTTCTAGGGGGATCATTCCTTGTTTCATTGGCGCTGGGTGGATAGGTTACCCTGTTCTGTTGGTCATTCCTGTTATAGTTGCCTCTGTTATTATTGCCCCTATTATTATTATTATTTCCATTTCTCTGATATTGATTAGGAGGTGGCCTTCTTTCAGAAGAATTATTCCTTTGACCCTTGTTGAAATTAGTGTTCCCATTGAATTCCTGCTTCCTTTTAAATGAGTGTTTCCCATTATAATTCCACCCTGCTAGTGTTTGAATCTTCCTCTCTTGCCTTAGGGACTTTTCAAGTACTTCATTCATGTTTTTGGGTCCATGTATGTCAACCTCTGCCCCTATGTTGGTATTTAGCCCCAAAATGAACTTCATTTCTTGGCCTTCTTCATCTTTCTGGTACATAGGTACATATTTAAGCAACTTGATGAACTTATCCCAATATTGTTGAACGGATAGGGGCCCTTGATGTAGATTATGGAATTTTGTCACCTTCTCATCAAAGAACAATTAAGGGAGCCACCTATCTCGGAAGTGGTGAACAAATTGATCCCATGTGACCGTAACCCTGCTATACCCATTTTGTTCCTTAGTGTTGGTCCACCAACTGGCTGCCTCCCCTGTGAGTTGATAGGAACCCCATAAGGCCTTGGTTGTTTTGCTAAAATCTCTTTGCTCAAAATACTTTTCCATCTCATTTAGCCAATTCTCAGCCCCTTCACCAATTTGCCTCCCATCGAACTTAGGAGGGGTGATTTTCTTTAAGTCCTTGGAGAGTTCCAATATGTTATTTTCCTTTCTATTACCCAACATATTCCCTTGATTTCTACTAGGGTTTCCATTTTTGGTACCACTTCTATTTTCAAAGTCATTTTGCCTTTCCCTAAGGTCCTGCATTGATTGTTCCAGGAAGTTGATTTTATCTCTTGTTCGGTTAGAAGGTTGATTATAGCTTGGACCCCATCTTCGTTATTTCTTGGATTGTGTCGATCCTCTTCATGGTCTTCCTCGTGGTTTTCTTCATGGTTTTCCTCATGGTTTTCCTAATGGCTTTCCTCATGGTTTTCTTCCCTTTGACTCCTAGTACGTCTTCCATTACCCCTTCCTCTTTCTCTTCCTCTTCCTCCTGCCATTCTAGGTTTTTACCTGAAAGTTAAATTATGTAGTTAGTTCTTGATTTAGGATTTTAAAATTTAATTTCTACCATTGCAAAACATTCCCTCAGTTGAATAATTTGAAGTGAGCACAAGGCCTAGATTTGAACCTTTGCTCTGATACCACATGTAATGACCCACCATAATTAATTCAACAAAATTGAGTATTCTTTTTTTTTTTTGTGAGTTTAATTTAATCATTATGTTTTATTCAATTGCATATTCTGGGCATCCATCCATTAGGATTAGGCATTCACAATGGTTAGTGGGAGTGGGGCCCCATGGTCCCCTCCACTACCCTGCGGTCACTGCCACAATAGTGACCACAGGCTAGTGGAGGGTACCGTAACGGTACCACTCCCCTTGCGGAGTACTATCTCCATCCTCCACCTATGAGTTAGTACGCACAATACCATGTCGTGTGATGGAACATTTAAACACTTCGCATACCAATAATATCATATGCATATATATATATATATAGTTCATTTCAAATATTAATTTGTATAAAAGAGAATACATAAACAGGTATGTAAAATTAATATTAATGTAAGAGAGATTATCATATTAAACCTAGGGATGAAATATAATAGAGAAATAAGATAACCAGAGAAGGATTATTTATTCTTTCACAGAGAGATTTGTTCTTTACACAAGGAGATTTATTCACAGAGAAGGGAAATTAATTTATTCATACACACAAAGAGATTTATTCATAGAGAAAGAAATATTAATTTATTCACAGAGAATTTATATAATCAGATAATGAAATCAAATGAGATTATCACAGAGGAAATAATCACAGCGAAAATCTATCCTTTCATTTCAACTAATTTTTACAGAGAAAATATATATATACAAGATAATGGAAAATATGTATAGAATCAAATGAGAAACATAGAGAAATGATCTAATCTAATTTTTTTTTCAACAAGAAACTGAAATAAATTGATCTAAACTAATTCTTCAACAAGAACTGAAATAGATTGATCAAATCTAATTCTTCAACAAGAAATTGAAATAAATCGATCTAATCTAATTTTTTTTTTCAACAAGAAACTGAAATAAATTGATCTAAACCAATTCTTCAACAAGAACTGAAATAGATTGATCAAATCTAATTCTTCAACAAGAAACTGAAATAAATCGATCTAATCTAATTCTTCAACAAAAAACTGAATAAATTGATCTAATCTAATTCGTAGCAAGAATAAGATGCATGATTCAAAAATAAAATAAACTAAATAAGAAGAACCTAGATACTTGCAGTTGATGTAGAATCCCCTATGAATCCTTCAATTAGCCTCCCTTGATCCTTCAAACTTGAAAGAAATCCTCCAAAGCAATCTTAACTATTTTCAAAAGAATGAAATATGACTACAAAAAGAATTTCTTGAGAGAAGAATTTCTCTATGGACTAACCAACTCCTATCTTTGAAAACTTGCATATTATTTATAAGAAAAATCCCTATATTCCACTATCTATAATTTTAATTTAGAAAATAGATTCTTTCCCAATTTTGGATTTCATGCAAATTGATTAGACTTAGTGGGAGGAGTTACATGCAAGGTGGTGGAGAATCCTCTAGAAGCTTCTTATTCTTCCTACAACATGTGCCATAATTGGATGAGGAAAACTAAATAAATAATTAAGAAAAATGTATATTTTCCATGTGTGTGTGTGTGTTTTATTATTTTATCCCTTTATAATATTCATTCATTCATTTAAATAGTTTATCAAAAAAAATATAATAGAGTTTGTATTTTAAACCCAAAGGTGATAAGGGAGGGTTGTGACAAAAAATGAAGACTGGAAAATATGAGTTGTGCCACTTCATTTCTTCGTACCGCTTGAGATCCTCGAACCGCTTGGGGTCTTCATACTGCTTCAGATCAGTAAACACTTTTTGCAAAACATCGATAGTCTAAAGACTATAATACATCATACTGGTTGGAACAAATACCGGTTGAGCTTTAACTCATACATACAAAAGTGATCTCAAATCAAGTGTGTGTCCATCAATGACAATCACAACATCAATCATAAAAAATGTCAACAATCTCCCCCTTTGGCATTTATGGCAACACAAGAAAATTTTGACATCTAAGTGTTTTACAATAAAGAATATGCCATAATCAAAATTACTTCCCCTAAGCATATACACTATCCCTTTTGCAGAAAATGCAATGTATACTACTCCTTAACAGAAATAACATGAAAGTATACATCAAAACATCAAAATTTATATACTTCTCCCCCTTTGCCAACAATGACAAAAATATTGCAGACTAACCCCTGTTTCATTAGTATTAAAATAATAAGTGTTTATGACAATAAAGAATAAAATTTGTCAAAAACTGATATAAAGTCTTGCAAAAATTGCTTCATGGATAAGGACCATGACTCAAGTAGGGATGTAGCCACCTCTTTCTCTGTCTACATCTGGGAGACCTGCTCTTCCATGACATCTATTGTGCTCATTTCTTGAGTGACCGTTAGGGCATCAAGATTTAGATAGCATTTCTGGAGAATTTGCAGTCTTGGCAGTAGGACCAGTTGAAGTTCCTGCAAATTTCGTGTCCGGTTGCTTATCTTTGCCTCTAGTCTTGCAGATTGAAGTTGAAGCCGATGAACAATTTTTCCATAGGTGGAGAAGGAGTCATAGGGCATCTTGAAGGTGCTAATAAATGACTGCATATCAATTTGCAGTTTTTTCTTCTGAGTGAGCACATCATCACAGAATAAATGAGGTTGACAAATCTTGCTGAGTAGTAGATTTCCCTCACTCATTGCATCTCTAATGTCCTTCTATTCCATCTAGAGATCAGACCGGAGCTCTGTTAATTTTCTCACCAAGGTAGTGTCCAAAGCCTTTTGATGTTCCTTCTTGGCATTTGCTTCTACGAACTCTTCCCGGCTTTGCACCTGGTCTTCTACAACTGTACATAGGAGCTTCAATTGTGCAAGTGAGGAATCGGTACTGGGAAGGTTTGTACTAGGTATCAAACTGGTAAGAGTGTCCACCGCAACTTGGATAAAATCTTTCTCCTTTTTCCTCCTTAGAGCATCCAATCGCTCTTGAGCAAGCTTAATGCTCTGCAACAGCTCCGATTCATTTGCAGACTGGAGGTCAATAGGACTAGTAGTGTTAGCCGGTTTAGCCTGACTACTGGTTGCCATTGGGGTCTCCACCTGTGTGCTCTTTTCCGCTGCTTCCTTGTTCTTGGCTTTTGCTTATCTTCTTGAGCCTTCCTCTGCTCCTCTTCTTCTTTCTTTCTTTTCTCTTCTTCTTGTCTCTTCTCTTCTTCTTTTCACTTCTTCTCTTCTTCATCCTTCTTCTTCTCCTCTTCCTTCTTTCTCTTCTCCTCTTCCTATTTCTTCTCTTCCTCTTTCCTCTTCTCCTCTTCTCTCTTTTCCTCTTCCTTCTTCTTCTTCTCTTCCTCTCGTTTCTTATTTTCCTCTTCTCTTCTCTTCTTCTCCTCTTCTTTCTTTTCCTCTTCCTTCTTCTTCTTCTCTTCTTCTTTTCTCTTATCCTCTTCATCTTTCTTCTTTTCCTCCTTTTGTTTCTTATCCTCTTCCTCTTTCCTGTTTTCCTCCTTTTGTCTCTTATCCTCTTCATCTGCCTGTTTCTTCTTCTCTTCTTCCTATTGCTTCTTTTCTTCTTCTGCCTGCTTCTCCTGTCCTATTCCTTCTGATGGTGTACCCTGAGTAAAATTTTCACCATCTAAGGCATCAACATCAATGGGGTCCATTTGTTCTGTGTCCGGTTCTCCTTCACTGTTATACACCTCATTCGGTTTGCCAGTTTCCGGTTCTTGCTCATCTTTCCTGTTGGCTTCAGCCACTTGATGCATCTTTAGAGCTTCTTGAGCATGAGTATGTGTATCTTTTATCACTTCATGAACCTTTCCTTCTGGTAAAAGGAGTCTTCTTCTTCTCATGAAGAAGAGGCCTTTGTATTTATTCATAACTTCGAAAAGTTCTGAATTTGATACATCAGGGAAATATTGAGCAAATATTTCCTCCCTCATTTCCTGTTCCTTTTCTATGGAAATGTGCCATTTGTTGTCTAAAGAATTATAGAAAGAATCCGGTGTCTCAAATCTAATTTTTGAAGGCGACCAGTCATTTACACACAAATACTTAATGATTTCTTGTTCAACTTCTTCCTTTTCATTATCATTGAAGTCATCAAAACAATTAATTAAATCATTCAACAATTTTCTCCTAATATTATTGACAATGTGTCAAAGGTTTGTAAGAAGATATATCAATATTTACCAGTGCAGATGTTGCCGGTTCATTCTTTGTCTTTTTCTTTGTTTGCCTAGTCATCTTCTTAGGCAGTTCTTCTGACACAGTTTCCTCTGAGTCCGGTGTACTGCTTTTTGTCTTCCGCTTCCTTTCAAAGACTTTGGTAGGTGCAACTTCCGGTTTCTTCTTAGCTGGTGACTGCTTGGTCACTTTCAGACTGGCTGCAGTAACCGGTGCCGATGTTGAAGGCATTGCCTTTCCTTCCTTTATAGAGGGTTCTACAATAGGTGTAACCCTTTCCAAATAGGTTCCGGTTCTCTTTGTCTTAGGATGAAGGGGTGAGGCAATTAGGGTAGAAGCATACCCGTCCAACATATCATACATTACCTCATAGCCCATAGGCTCCACTTCTTCCTGCCTAGGCTCAACGACCTCCATTATGCATTCAACCACTTTGATGGTGAAGCAAATGTCTTCCTCATACTTTTTGACTATGTCACCGGATATTCTTATCCTTTGGCTCATCTTGCATCTGAACTCATCAAAGTATTTGTTCAGTGCTTCCAGATACTTGGTTCCAACTGCTTGTAGACTTTCCTTGATTTGTTTTGTCACTGGTTGGTCGGCAGACCACTGAATGTCACCTACTCCTAGAAAGTAGCCTTGGAAGTAAAAGAAAAAACCAACCAGTAGTTGTCTGAACTTAAATCTTAGTGCATTGTCCTGTTTGATCGACTTAAGATTCAACATAAGTTGTCTTTGTATACAAGTGCACAAATCAAGCGATGCATCTTCCTTGATCATCCTGTAAGCGGTATTTACCGCTACATCGGAGATAGAATTAATTCTGCTAGCAGAGAACATCCGATAACCTATCACCATGCAAGCATACTTGACCAGATCGTCCTTGATTGAGTTGACGGTCATTCCACGTGAGTCGCTCATTGAACCGGTGAGCTTAGACATTTCAATCTTGCTGACCTTCCTTAGGGCTGGCACTTCCCCTATGTTATAGAAACCGGTGATGGCATGAATCACTTCTGGTGTGATATCATGCATCTGCTCTAGGTACATCTTATCACCGTGTACCCTTCTTAGAATAATGCGAATGTGATCATTTGAAAATTCTTCAAGAAAGTAAACTGCATTGTGAAGTTTCTTCTTTTCCAGAATGCAGAATTCTAGTTTAATCTTCTTATCCTTTCCGCAAAATAAGCTCAGTTGGGAATGGATTACAAGAGACCCTAGGTCTTCGATTTTGCAGTCTATGTAATCGGAAATGCCTTCTTCTACTATAATACCAACAGGTACTTGAGACAGGGCATTGTATTTTGACTTTTGTTTAATGAAGTCCATAGAATCAACGAGTGTACTAGAGCTATCATGTGATGCGGAAGCCATGATAAACAAAGTATTTTGAAGAATACCTTTGTAGATTGAAATTTAGGGCTTCACAATTTGAACTATGCTTCACACTCCTTCGGTTGCAAAGATACCACTTTGCGTTCTACTCTCCTTCAGCAGATGTTAGCTTCAGATTCTTCTTCAGGTTTTTGATAGACTCCTTGAATCACCGTGTAAATCATTTTTCTTCGCTCTGCACTTGAAAAACTTCTTCGCTCAAAAAATGATAAGTGAGAAATGATTTGAAAATTCCTTTTAAACAGGTTCTCTACCTACCATAATAAATGCTCCACTATTAGGGCGTAAACCCTAATTTGCCTTTTACCATTTCTGGTCTTCTGTCAACTGACAGGTATCACATACCGATTAAGGTCTTTTACCGGTGTAAACTGGGGGTTCAAAGTATTTCACCGTTTGCTCCCCCTAAGCTTTTCAGATGCTTAGTTTGTCAGTTTCGTGATTTCCACACTAGGTGCAGAAACCAGTTCTTCATGCAACACCACTGGTTTCTTTTTCTAGGTTTTGTTCATATCTGCTTGAACATCTTTCCTTCCGGAGTGACTGGTATGTCATTTGATATGTTCTTTCTTGTTCTGTAGAATCTGGCAATGTGACCCGGTTTGTTGCAATGATAGCAGACCATTCCATGTGCTCTCCATGGTCCATTATTCATGTTACCATTCTTCTTCCTGCATGTTGCAATAGTGTGACCATGACAATGACAAATCACACAGATTTCTCTCCATCCGATTGCTGCTTGATAGCCATCGCTACCTGACTGATGACTATAGGTATTAAACCGGTTGGGATTCCAGTTCACAAAAGGTTCCAGTCCAACTCCTTGAGTCCTCTGAGGATATCTTCTAGTGTTGTTCATAACAGACCTACATTCAGATGCTCTATGCCCAAACTTGTTGCATGCATAACAATTACCATTGAACTTATTGGATCTAGGTACATTGTTTATAAAGTAAGGAAAATTATTGTAGGCTTTGCTTCTACACACATTAGCAGTATGTCCTTCTTTAAGACAGTTAAAGCAAACATGTTTGAACTTTTTCTTACCTTTACCTTTGAAAGCCAGTTGCTTCTTCGATGCTTCAACATTTGCACCAGAGGTCTCACCTTCCTCATGACCGGAGTAACCAAGTCCATCAGTATTCTTGAAAGGTTTGGCCGATTCAAGCTTTTGCTCTAGCTTATCAGTACTCTTGTTGAACTTAGCAAGTATTTCCTTTGACTTAGAGAGTTCTTTGGTAATAGCAGCATTTGTTTCCATCAAGTTTGCATTCTTAGAGATGGCTATGTTCAATTCTCCTTGCATGTCTTCCTTTTCCACCTTGCTCGCATGGAGTTGAGCGGTTAGGGCATTGATTTCTTGTTTTAACTTGGAGATCTCATGATCTCTGTCTTTTACAAGATCTTCAACTTTCCTCCGGTTCTCAAGCTCTTGACACATTCAGATAGTCAGTCCTTCCAGCTCCTTTCTTAGGTTGGAATTGGATTCATTCAACTTTTCTACTTCTTGAATTAGGGCTTCCATGTTCGCTTCATCAGAGGAACTGTTTTCAGTTAGCTCCATCAATTTTTTAGTATGTTTTGTCCTTTTTGCCTGAGAGGCCTTATATTTGACCATAAGTTCATCATAGGCTTGCTCAGACTGAGTGAGCCGATGAGTAAGTTCCTTCACAGTGTATTCCCCCATATCTCTTTCCAAGGGGTTAAACTTATAGAAAGGTTGGGTCTGATACCAATTGATGAATACTAAGAGGGGGGGGGGTGAATTAGTATGCCAAAAAATTTTGTACTTAAACACTTTACTATTCTAATAAATTGCTTTACCGGTTAGAACACATGCAAACCAAATAGAAAATAATGCATTCACCCATAGAAGCACAAACACCATAACACAAGATATTTTGACGTGGAAACCCAAATGGGAAAAACCACGGTGAGATGAAACTCATAAGTAACTATCTGCAGAATAGGAACCAAACCGGTTAAGGTCATACAATGTTCTTTACCAGAACAGATCCTGTTAGGAATCTCAATCTCTATTAGGAGATAAGTCCGATTAAAGACTAACTTGCTAGAGGATTTTAGATCCACAGATGTGAACCACCTTGTTAGAGGATTTACAAAAGGCTTTTTGGGCCTACCTGGTTAAGGGCTTTACACTTGTCGAAGATGTGAGTAATCAACAAGTGAGTGATCTAGCAAATAGCACAGATTGCTTGGTTAGATCCTTGATAGCTCATTCCTAATGCATTCCAGCATTACTTCAGTCTTCAACACATTCATACTCTACCTTTTTCTCATAGACATGAACTCTTCTATAATCTCACTTACAAAAACTCATCAACCACCTTAAACGCTTGCAACAACTAAAACCCCAGACATGATGTCCTTATAAAGGAATCTGATTTCATGTTGGTCCAATAGGATTACAATACAATTTCCTAGGTTCAATGCATCTAGACATATTTGGTAACATGACACAAAAAGCACCGTCAGAGTGTCAGCACTGCAAAACAATCGGTGGATGGTAACTCATTGCAAAATGCCGGTTGGTAACTCATCACAGAGTATTACCGGTTCAAACAAAATACCGGTTAAAGCAAAATACCAGTTGCTGGTTTGACAAAAATGAAGACCGGGAAATATGAGTTGTGTTGCTTCGTTTCTTTGTACCGCTTGAGATCCTCAAACTGCTTGGGGTCTTCATACCGCTTCAGATTGGTAAACACTTTCTACAAAACACCGATAGTCTAAAGACTATAATACATCATACCAGTTGGAACAAATACTGGTTGAGCTTTAACTCATACTTACAAAAGTGATCTCAAATCAAATGTGTGTCCATCAATGACAATCACAACATCAATCATCAAAAATGTCAACAAAGGCAACACAAAAGTAACAAGGAGGGTTCAAAATTTGTTATTTCATGAAGATGTATTATCAGACATCTAGCTCAGATGGAGCTAAGCAAAGCATCACAAGTTATAGTTGAAGATGAAGCTAACTATGTAGTTGCAACTAAAGGAGAACTATTTCAACATACCTATGCACTTCAAAACAACATTATATATTATCAAAATAAAGTAATAAGTAAGCTTGTATATGGATTTCTAAAATTATTGCAACTGGTTATTAAGTTTCTACTTGTGCTACACATCATTTTGGTTGCTCATAAACATATTAAGCATTGCAAGTTACTGAGAAAAGAAAGGTATTTCATAGAACCAATGAATGGTTTAATTTGATTAAGTCTTGTTGATGGTTAGTGTAGATCATGATAGGTTTTTCATTCAATATGTGTTCTTTCACAATGTATTAGATGTCTTTTTATTCAATGTTGAAGCATCATTAGTTAGTTGTTGTCTAGTGTAGGTGTTTCCCTATTTCTTCTTGTCTAAGTTGACTATTTTTGAAGTGTGCAGAACTGGCTAGTAAAATTTCATTGTTATTTGTATTCCAAGGTTGTGAGTGATGTCTTAGCATGTGCTATCAAATTTTTTCTATTAGGTGGCCATGTCTTTATGAGATAAAAATGTCTATCCAAATGGTGTTTTTTAGTTAACCACCATCTATGGTTGTGCCAAAATTCATTGGATAGAGAGACTTTCCTACAATAACCACCCAACTATGTTTTTGTCTACTATTATGTTATTGCAAAAAAATTGTTGATAGTTTCTGTAGTTGCTAACAATAATTTTTGAGATTGTTCCTGCAACCATTGACAACAATTTCTAAGTTTGTTCCCGCAACCATTAACAATAGTGCCTGAGATAATTCCTACAGATGTTGATAGCAATAGCTAAGACAATTCATGCAATCAAATAAAATGGAATATAGAGTAAATATTTAGATGATGAGGTGACATAATAGATGATGAATATGCAACTATTCAAGGACCTGTTCATTCTGTTATTTATGGACCTATTCATTCAACTCTTCAAAGACATCTAGATATTCACCAAGTTTGCAACTTTTCAAAATATCATAACTGGTATTTGCATTTATGATTATTCATTCATTAATAATATTTATCATTTATTATTTGAATACCTACCTATACATTACAATGTTTTATCAATTATCATTGTTCTCATCACATGCTTCATATATGATTTATTCTCCCACCATCATCCATACCTTGTCATTTGAGGACAAATGACCTTTTAGCTGGGGGGAGTGTGCATGCCTTGTGTTGTTGTCCCAAACTATATGTTCCCTTTCTCCTAACTTTTGAAGAAAGACTATCCTCTTATTAGTATGACCACAAGCTTCCTTATACTTTCATACATGTATGCAAGAATCAAAGTGACAAAAGATAGAAGTGTTAGGGGAGCAATCATGCCAAAACAACAATGGAAAAGTGAAGTCTAGTGAGAAGAAGCACTAAAGAATAAAACCCCTTAATGGTAGCTGGGTGCTAGTAATAAAGGAGAACATTTAGAGCTTTGGTGGAGAACAATTAAAATAAGATAGTCATGATACACATGCAAAGAAAAGAAAAGAAGAAAGAATTTCAAAATCAGCAAAGTACAATATTGCAACAAGAATTCAAATTATAAAATGTCTTTGGGTAAGCAATCAACAATGAAAGAACAATGAAAAAGTACTATCCTATGAGGAGATCACAAATTGAAAAAACCATGATGCAAAGACTTTCTAAATTTTTAAGGAAAGACAAAAGTCTATCCATGACAGTCAATAGTATGTTAGTGTGATAAATGGACAATCATACCAAGCATATGAGAATGAAAGGTTTTCATCATGATATATAAAGAATGTATTGAAAAGAGAAGATGTTGAGAGAAAATGAACATATATTAATGTTTCTATCTTGATGAAGAAGAGGGCAAGATACAATTATAAGCTTTTCATGCTAGGAGTTTTCATGAATAACTAATGTTTATCCCCTGCTTGAGGACAAGCAGGATTTTAGTTGGGGGGAGTGACGAGCCTATAAATTGTCCTATTTATTCCATTATTTATGTCACTTTATTACATGTTTATAATTACATTCCAATACATTTATCAACTTTACCTTATTTCCATGAAGCATTGATTATGATAAATGATGATTAATAAACATTTATATGTTAGTTAGTTGATGACTAAATAATAGTAAATTATTACATGAATGGTGATTATTAACTATTAAGTATTTTAGAAGGATTAGCATGTTTTTTGTAAGAGATTTGAGTCATTCATGTAGCTGTAAAGAATAAAAAGAAAGTAGACAATTGTCACCATGAAATTATTGATTGGAAGTGTAGAAAAACTCAAAACCCAGTTTCAATAAAATGGGCATATCTCCCTCATTTCTTAACAAAATTTAGATATTAAAAATAATTTGAAAAGATTAAAAGGAGATATAAATACCCATTAAAGCATTTGAGATGATTCACAACAATTAAGAAGCACCATTCACCAAAAGTTAATTGAGACAAAACTGGTGTGGCAGTAAGAAAGGCGGTAGACTTAGTTAAACCTCTTTCATTTATTGTAATTCAAGTTTCAACTTGAAAGGTAGTTGTATATGAATTTTAATCTATTTATGAACACCAAAAAATCTATAAAAAAATAGTTTTGTAATAAAAGAGTCCAAACAAACTCTTTTTCCAATTAGCTAGAAGACAAGTTGTAAGAGGACTCTACTTCTTAGTCATTGTTATGTTGTCACTTAGAAGAATAAGTCTCTTCATTGTATAAAGGAATTAAGGGACACATATTATATGTTTGTTAGAGATTCAATTATTTTATATATTCAAATTTATAATCAAGAAAAGAGTATTATAAGGTAATTAGGATTATAGAGTCATCAGTTTGTATAAGCAACAATTTTAATAGAGGTAGTAGATTGTATTTTAAATGAAGCAAGTTACTTGTGTATTATATTTGAGCATTTGACCAAGATTGTCAATTATCTAAGGGCCACTTAAGATATTTTGTAACTTTGATAGTTATAGTAGCAAAACTCACAAGAAATTAATGTGTTATTACATAGTTTCTTGCAACCACTGCTGTACAATTAGATTTATTTTCAGCATTTTTATGTTTCTGGTTTTGTTTATTGCTTTCAACTAATTTTATATACACATCGATAGAAGAACTTAAATAATTCCATAGCTCACATACAATACCGAACCATTTCAAGTTCACATCCTTAGGTTGACAATTAAATGTAGCTTCTAGTCCATGAAGGGTTGCTTAGATTGGATAACTGTCCCTAAGTTAAGAAAGCTACCAGCATTGAATATTAATTGGACTTAGAAACCTTAACAATAACATATGATGAATCCATTTGTAATATTCCTCCAACAGAGGTTGATGACCTCTTAGAAGGAGCATATAAATCTACAATAGTGATTCCATAAGCATAGATTTTCTCCGAAAAACAACTAATTGAATTCTACATCATTGACTACTCCATTTCCATGTATCTTTCTTAAATCCATTATTACTTTCTCAAAGGCTAAAAAAATGTCAATCCTAGATCACTCATTAGCTCAAGAGAAATACTGTTTGTGAATGCATTGGAATTAACCATACAATTTTGTACTAACAATCCATTAATGAGTAAATAAGCATAGAAAGTTTTAATAGTAATTTTCCTTTTAACCAATGTAGTTTCTATATAAATGCCTAGGTTCACTTCAAATTATTTTTACTTTGAAGAACAATAGTGACCAAATGATTTAAAAATTAGCTTTTGTATTCAAGAATATTGAGAAACACTAGAGTAGGCACTTGCATTTTGACTTGACTAAAACCATCCTATATCTATTTCTACACGTTGTCTCATATCACTAACATTTATTATATCATACATTTCTAGATATTCTTTTCTTACACATGAATTACCATTCTCTTTCCTAGGTAAATTCCATAAGTGTGAGATCATTTTTTCACCTATGGATTTAAGCTCAAAATTTCAAAACCCTAAATTAAAAAATTTGATTGAATCCCACCTATTTCATTAAGCATTGTGAGATGACTAAACACATGTTTATATGATTCATGTACCTCAATTTAAATACATTTAATAATTAAGAAACAAGGTGAAATTACTACGATAAAATCTTTTACAAGTGTATGCTAATTTGAAATATAATTTTTTTGACAAGAATTTCCATATAATGATGAGATGATTCATAGAATTAATAGTAAGATTAAAATTAAAAAATCATATGGACCTAAGATTTACATGTGGAAATAATTTGAGGAGAAATCAACATGAGAAAGAGGACAAGTATATATTAATATTCAACAAAGAGATACAACCATCACACTAACACTCTCTTCATTCTAATAAATTTTTTGCAATAGTTATGTACCTATCAAATAAGCTTATGAAACCACCATCTCATGCCTACAATTTATAAACAAATAGGAGGGGAATACCACAAGTAGTTTCCCAAAATAATTTACCATAAAAAATTGATAAAATTTAAAATCTCCCACATCCAATTTAAAGAGGCTCTTTCAAGAATAGTAAATGAAATTCTAAATGAGCCCTAAATAAAAAATAACCTCCATAACAATGACATATGAAAATTTTGAATGTAACTCCTCTAGAATGGACCATATCCTACCAACAACATGTTGTTGTAAATGTGAAGTTTTTTGATGAATTAGTATGGTTGTCATTGATGTCAACGTGTTGATTCTACTTTAGTGTTTGGTTTTGGCTCTGGATGTTTTGACTTATTGCAGATATATTCCTGATATGTTGGCATGTTGTTGGATATTTCTTTGAGATTCTTCTTTCGTGGTTTGGTGGTTTGGAAGGTGTGCACCAAAAGTCTATGCAGTGATGATAATGGTTGTTTGACAGAGTTTGCAAAGCTCCGCATTGCTCTGTGTCTTCAGTTTTCCAACTACATTTTTGGATTTATGTTTCTCATGCATATATCTTTGTTATTCTAATTTGGCATGCATTGATGTGATCTAGAATTATGTTTTTGACCATGTTATTTATTGGTCTGATTAACCCTAGATGCTCTTTCTTTTGGTCTAGTGATTGTGGTGTGGTCCACTTCTCATTCCTTTCCATCATGGGAATGCTTAGTTAAGACCTATTTTGAATTGTGCTTTATTATCTCCTTGGCTGACTTGGAAAATCTATCTTGGAGATATATATAGTATGGTTGTAATGTAATAATATAAGAATATTTATATAGAAGGAAGTTGATTGTAAAAGGAAGATCTATCTTGGATGTGAAGTGGTTGATTAGTGTGGTTGTTTTGCTGATGTTGTTTGGTACTAGTGGCAGTGAGTCTAAGGTTTCTTCTGGCATTGCAACAATTTGGCAATTGTGCCTTTGCAATGGATTCTTTTTTTCTTCCTCCAGGAAGTGAGCCCTCCTCCTTTTTCTAGTGCTTTCAGTCGGGCAGTGAGCCCACTTGCAGTGAGAAATTCTAGTAGTGAGCCATCTTGTAAAAATCACCTTAACTGGTGTCATCCTAGCAGGTGTTTAATTTGTTATGAGAACTAACATTCTTCATGGTTTTTCCCTTCTTGGGGTTTCCACGTCATATCTGGTGTTTCATGTGTGCATTCTTTCATGTTATTATTTGTTCATGGTTAAGTAATCTAAAGTTTAAGTTGCCAGATTTATTTTTGTGGAAAAGTAATATAAATTTTAATTTACAATTGATTTACCCCCCTCTCATGTCCAAAACATTCAACAATTGGTATTAGAGATTTGGTTCCTAGAAAGAGACTAATCACTCGAGGAGATTTGATGACATATAAATTGACTATTCCTACCTTTTAAGAATGCGACTATAGTTTTTGGAAAGTAAAGATGTGAGGATATTTGATTTCTCTAAGTTATAAAACCTAGAAAGCTATGGAGACTAAGTATTCAACATTAGCAAATGGACCTACAACATCAGATGTGATTGAAGACTATGAAGAAAATGAGCGAGCAAGGTATGCTATCTTTAGTGCTTTATCTAAAACTGAATTGGCAAAGGTTGTTGCTTTAGATGTTTCTTATGAAGTCTGGGAAAGAGTGAAAGTATTTATGAAGGAAATGAAAGATTCAAGCTATCTAAGATGTAGATTGCTAAGGGCACTTATTGGAATTCAAAAATGGAAGAAGGTGAAAGAGTTGCAAGCTATTTTCAAAAGGTTGACAATGTTGTAAATGAGACCAAAGATCTTGGTGGTGTCTTGGATGAGAAGGATATGATACAGAATATCATGAGGACTTTATCAAAAAGTTATGGTGATAAGATATTAGCTATTGAGGAGACCTAGTGATCCATCAAAATTCACTAGAGAACAGATGTTTGGACTTTGACTACATTTTAGATGAGGAAGTTTGGTAGAGACAAAGAAAAATTAGAAATGAACTTTAAAGCATCAAAATTTGTAGATGAAGATTCAGATGATGAAGAGAGCCTGGATGAGATGGAAGCAAACTTTGTGAGAAAGATGAAGAGAGGAACCAACAAGTATAAAGGTATGTTGCCCCTTAAATGTTTTAAATGTGGAAAGATTGGTCATTATGCATCTAGATGTTTGGAAAGAGGACCAAAACAAAACTTTAAGGATAACAAAATAACATTCAATAAGAAAGCCTACTATGTTAGAGATGATGTTGGTATTTCAGATGATGAGTCAGATTACGAGGATGGTGAATTTTTGTTCATGGTAGAGAAAGATGGACCTAAATCTAATAACTTTGAGGTTGTTAAGGTTGTTTCTTTAGCATTGTATGTTAGGAGAGATATACATGAATGGTTGATTGATGGTGGATGTTCAAATCATATGAATAGTGACAAAAGTAAGTTTGTAAAGCTTGATAAGTATGATGGTGATTTTGTTAGATTTGGAGATGACTAGACTGCTCAAATTATTGGAATTGGTTCTATACCTTTGATGGGAAGCATAACATTGACAATGTTTACTATGTAAAAGGGTTACATCATAATCTCTTGAGTTTTGGATAGATGTGTGAAAATGGTTACAATGTTGTATTTTGGGATGGTGGCTGTAAGATCCAAAACTGTAATTACTGCGGGGAAAAAGACAGGTGGAAACATGCATCAATTAGAGGCTGCTACATGACAAAGTTTCTAATCTCAGATCAATGAGAGTTGGCTTGGCATTGGAGGATGTGTCATATCAATTTTGACAATTTGGTGAAGATAAGTATGATAAAAGCTGTGAGAGATTTACCAAGATTGACTAAATCGAATAACGATATTGCAAAGAATGTCAAGTGGGAAAGAAGACTAAAGGAATATTCAAAGGAAAGGAACAATAATCTACCAGATTGTTGGATTTGATACACATAGACCTATGCATGTCCGACCAAAACAAGGAGTTTTCAAGGTGAGAGGTATTTCATTCTCATGGTTGATGGTAATTCTAGAATGACTTGGGTTGCATTTCTAAGAGAGAAGTCAAAAGCATTAGAAAAATTCAAGATATTCAAAGCTAGAGTTGAGAATGAAGTTGATAGAAGAATCAGGTGTCTGAGATTTGATAGAGGAGGAGAATTTATTTTTGATGAATTTGATACCTTCTGTGAGAAATATGGAATTAGAAGACAATTATCAGCTCCTAGGACACCTCAATAGAATGATGTAGTTGAAAGGATGAACAAAACTATTCAAGAGGTGGAAAGAGCCATGATCAAGGAAGAAAATCTACCAGACATTTATTGGAGAGAATCTATACACATTGTTGTGTATACCCTTCACAAAGTTCTATTTAGGAAGAATTTTGGGAAGACAACATATGGGTTATGGTATGTAAGGATCCCTTCTATGAAGCATTTCTAAGTTTTTGGAAGTACATGCTATATCCAGAGAGATGAAGGAAATATTGGGAAGTTTGATAGTAGAGCAGATGAAGGTATATTTCTTGGTTATTCTGCAAAGAGTAAAACTTACAGATGTTATAACAAGAGATTGAATAAGATCGTTGAGAGTGCAAAAGTCAAGGTTGATAAGAACATTTCAAAAGAAGTTGTTATTCAAGTAGGATATGAATTTGATGGAGAAGAGAAGAACATAGATGAAGATAAGCTGAAAGAAAATCAAGCTGCTCTGATAACTAGATCAAAAACCCCAAGCTATCTACAAAAAAATCATTCTGAGAATCAAATCATAGAAGATAAAAATAGAGGAGTCATTACAAGAAGCAAAGTTGCTTAAGAGAAATTTATTTTGTATTTACTTTTTGAGTCAAAACCTAAGACAATTGAAGAAGTCTGTAAAGATCAGAATTGGATGCAAGAAATGAAGGAAGAGCTGGATCAAATTGTGAAAAATCAGACTTGGGAACTGGTCCCTAGATCGACAAATAAGAATGTTATTGGAACAAAGTGGGTATTCCAGAATAAGTTGGATGAAGATGGTCCAGTTGTGAGAACAAAGCAAGGTTGGTATACAAAGGTTACAGTCAGGTTGAAGGTATTGATTTTGAGGAGACTTATGCTCGTGTTGCTAAAATGGAGGCTATTAGGATGTTTTTTTCTTTTGCAGCATACAAGGATTTCAAAGTCTATCAAATGGATGTGAAGTCAACATTTCTGAATGGAGAATGGAAAGAAGAATTCTACATTGAACAACTAGAAGGATTCAAGTTATTAGACAATCTATATGTTATTTGCAGATTGAAGAAGGTGTTGTATGGATTGAAGTAAACACATAGAGATTGGTATGGAAGGTTAGATAAGTATCTTCTAAATTAAGGTTTTAAAAAAGGGTCTAGTGACAACAATCTCTACTTTAAAGTTGAATCAAGCATGATGTTAATTGTTATGTATATGTGGATGAAATAATTTTTGGTGGCAATGATGATATGTGCAAGGAATTTGCTAGTGAAATGCAGAAGGAATTTGAAATGTCTATGACTACTGAGTTGAATTTCTTTATTGGATTGCAAGTGAATCAAAATATTAAAGGCATTTTTATTTCTCAATCAAAGTATGTTAGAGAATTATTGAAGAAGTTTGGATTGGAGAATTCCAAACTGGTATGTACTCCCATGACTACCTAATGCAAGTTGAATAATGATGATAAATATTCTAAGACTGATGCAAGAAAGTATGTATCAATGATTGGAGGATTGTTATATTTGACTACTGCAAGACCAGATATCGTGTATGTTGTTTGCTTTGCAACCAAATTTTAGCGAGAACCAAAAGAGTCACATGTTGTTGTAGTTAAGAGGATATTCAGATACTTAAAAAGAACAAAAGATTTTGGACTGTGGTATCCCAAAGGATTAGAATTTACTCTAAAAGCTTATATTGATGCAGATTGAGCAAGAAGTGTTGATGAAAAAAAATACAAGTGGTGGAGCATTTTTCTTTGGCTCCGAATTAGTTGCATGGCTAAGTAAGAAACAAGATTTAATATCTTTATCAACTGCAGAAGCTGAGTACATTACAACTACTTCATGCTGCACTCAGGTACTTTGGATGAAACAAACATTGAAGGATATTGGCATATTGTTTGATGAATTTCTCAATCATGTGTGATAATACAAGTGCAATCAATATATCTAAGAACTTGGTTTGACATTCTAGAAAGCACATTTCTATTCGATATCATTTCTTAAGAGAAGAAGTTTTGGACAGTGAAGTGAAACTTGAATATGTACCTACCAAAGAGTAAGTTGCAAAATATTTACAAAGGCATTGTGGAAAGATACTTTTGAGTATCTCCGACAGATGTTGGGAGTTATTCCCCTTCCTAGTTTGAACTAAGTGCATTTGGTAGTGCATTAGTCCAAGATATTTCATGCATATTTATGTCTGGGCTAATGTTTGGGGCTTCCTCTTAGGGGGAGCTATTTGGTTTTTGAGTTGTGTTTTTATTTACCTTTGTCTTTGATGTCAAAGGGGGAGAAGTTTGAGAAATTTGAGAAGTTTGAGAAGTTTGTGCATGAGAAGTTTGGGACAAGTTTGGAAGTATATAGTTTTTCTTTCAAAGGGAGAGAAGTTTCTTTTTGGGAAGTTTTGTTGAACATGTTGTTGGAGAAATAGTTTGTCATTGATGAATGCTTCTTGTTGCCCCTCTTGGTCATTAATTGGCATTAATGTCAAACTCTAAAACATCATGGTGGATGTTTATCTTGCATTTGTTTGAGACACTATTATGAAGTGCAAGTATGATTATGTTCCCAATTTAGGTTATTTATAATGTGGTCATACTTATATATTCTTCTCCATGCATTTTTGGGTTCATTTGGTATGCTTGGAATCCTTTTTGAAGGACCTTCACTCTATGCTTTGTAACAGTTGTGATAACATTTGTGAAGGTATTATTTGTATGTCTAAGATGCTGTATCTTCCAAAGGTGATGTATTAGAGTCACATTAAGTGACTAGGCCATGGGTATTTTATATTCATTTTATTAAAGGAATCTCACTGAAATACACTTTAAGTGGGGTATGAGTTATGACTACCAAGGTTAATGGGATATATCATAAATTTTAATCAAGAAAAATAGAGCTCATTTTTGTTTTTGATTTCATTGTTTCATCTCAAACTAGGGCATGACACAAATTGATTAGTCGCGGGTCTTCAAAACCCTACTCTTGAAGCTAGGGCATTGGTGGTTTTGATAGTTCAAAGAATGTTTTTAACGGTTATAAGAAGAAGAATGATGGTCTAAAATAGAATATGGCAGAGACAGGTGTTGTTATTCCAAATCACTTGTTTTATTGTTGTTTAGATTAAGCTAAGCATTTCTTGGTTTGAAAGGTTTATGTTTTAGTTCGGGTTTTAAAAAAAAAACTGGAAATATCTTTGTTTTGGGCTTGTTTTGCATTGTTATTATGAAATAGTAGAAGTTGTTAAGTCTTGGTTAAGGTAAATAAGACTTTATCTATGGATAAGTCTCTCTCTATCTAGAGACGGTTTCTATGCTTAGCAATAATGGTTACAATTTATATTTGGGCAAGTAATATGTTTAGTGTGTAACTCTCACATAAACCCAATTTGCATTTATGGGTTAATATTCTTTGTTAAAATTTCTCAAACCCTTGCTCAGATTGGCATTCCTTGTTGAAAATGAAATGCTTATGTTAGATACGCTAGTTTAGGGAAAATTTTCTCTCGGGTTTCTTGAGCAGAGTGTTGTTCTTTGTTAACCTAACTATGGGGTTTCTTCTTTGTAAAGTTCTTTGTTGTAGTTATGTTTGGTAGTTATCTTTTACCACAAAGATTAATTTTTTCTGCAATTACTTGTTAAGGTAGTTATGAAGTATTCGGTCACACAGTTCAAAGATAGAGATCATTATTTATATTTTAAAAGAGATTTCAAAGTGGTATGGTTCATTAGAAAGATATATCTGCATTGTTGTTTTTGAAAAAGAGTTTTTTTATATTTTCACATAAATACATTTGTGGTGAATAAATGAGATCTTAGGTAGAACATCATTTACAATATCTTTGTAAAAGTTCATTACCTTATATCACTGCGTATGTTTTGCTTATGCATAATGATGTTGTGTAAGTGAACTTTATTGTTCTCTATATGATACTACTGTGTGTAATCTTACAATACACAATGGTGTATTGCATATGAATGAATGTGGGATGTTGCTCTATTGCTTCTAAATCTCAATTGTTGTGAGATTAGGAGATGTTGGTAAATGAAACAAAGATGAAACTCTGTATGTAAATTCAAACAAATTTGATGTGAAAAGTGTTGTACAGTCAGTGAGACATTGAAAAGTCTATCAATGAGATAATATTGTCAGTGAGACACATAAAACAGTCAATGAGACATTGTAAAAGTGATTATTTTTCAGATAAGCCAATGAGGCAATGTCAAGTGGTTTTATTCCCTAGAGGGTTTCCACTTAGGACATATCATTGTGTGAACTTGTTGTGTATGATTTGTTTATGATGCTGTTTTATTCTTGTCATTTCATATTGATCATATTTGTCAGATTTACAATAAGGTTTAAAAGTTGAAAATTGACTATAAACACTGATTCACCCCCCCCCCCCCCTCAATGTTTACTGTAATTCAACAAATGGTAATAGAGTCAAACCCTTGTTTAAAAACAAACTAGGGGTTTCTTGGCAGGAGTACTTATGGCTAGTCAAGAGGGTCTAACCTATGTTAGAGCACATTTATTTGATGGGTCTGATTATTCCTTTTAGAAGTTCAGAATGAAAAGGTATTTAACCTCTCTAGGCTATAAAGTTTGGTCTATAGCTCAAAATACTTATACTTCCACTACAACACCTTCCAGTCCTGATGAGGAGAAGGAATATGAATGTGATGCCAAATCTTTTAATGCTATTTGTTATGGCTTAACTAATGATGTCCTGGTTAAAATAATGGACTGTAAAAATGCTAAAGCTACCTGGGCTAAGCTCTCAAATATCTATGAGGGTGATGAATAGGTCATAGAAGAAAAAATGCAAATATTTAGAGATAGGTTTGAAAGTCTTAAAATGACTGAAACTAAAAAATATTGCAGATTATTTCTTGAGAGTTCAATAAGTTGTGAACTCTATAAGAGGTCTTGGTAAAGAATTGAAAGAAACAATTGTAGTCAAGAAAGTGTTGAGGTCACTAATAGCTAAATTTGATTCAAAAATTTCTTTAGAGGAAAGAGATATCCACAAAGTCACACTAGATGCTCTACATGGCGTCTTTACTACTTATGAAATGAGGATCAATGACAATCACTCTACTAGTAAAGAATCTGCCTTTAAATCTATTAAAAAGGATAGTGATAGTATTTGTGAATATAAAAAATCTAGATGAACAAGACATGACCTTTGTAAATAAATTAAAAAGAGGGTCAGGCAGATTCAAAGGGAAATTGCCCTTTAAATGTTTCAATTATTGTAAGATTGGCCATTATGCCTCAGAAAGTCCAAATAAAGATCTTGATAGTGATGATGAGGACATTAGAATACCTGGAAATAAAAAGTTTTCTAATTATAAGAAGAAGAATGTCTTCAAGGAAAAGAAAAGTTTGTATGTTGATGTGACAACCAGTTGTTCTAATGAGTCTCTTGAAGAAGAAGAGAAATTATTAATGGCAATAGTTACTCCAAATACCGATTGGGATGAAATTGATTCACATAAATCTAAATTTGAAGGATAGCTAACAAGTGCTCTCAAGAAAATAAATAAACTAAGAAAATAATTTGTATCCTCAAAAGGTCATAATAAAAAATGATGAAAATATCATTTCTGATCTAACATTACAGATTGAAGAAGAAAAAAGAATTCTTGAAGTAGCTCAAGAAAAACTAAAAGACAGGAAAAGAATGATGCTCCTTAGAAGCAAAGATTGTAAATCTTCAAAAGAATCTTGACGAGTCATCTAAATTTGTGAAGAAGTCCTGCAAAGACAAGAAGCTTTCTAAAGGGCAATGCTAAAATCAAGCTAAAGTTGAGAAGGAGATTGACAATAAAATTAAGTCTCCTAGATATAATTTTTATTTCTTTGGTTATTGTTTCAATTGTAATCACATTGGACATAAAGCAAATGAATGTAGGATTATGTCTAGAAGAAAACCTAGTCTAGTCAATGGTCATCTTTATAAATTTCTAAGCAACCTCAGCGGCTTTAAGTGTAAAGATTTTGGTCATATTGCTTCTTTCTGTAGCTCTATTCTTAAACAGTCAGATAAAATTGTTGAACAAAGACTTGTTTGGAAACAAAAAGGGAATTCTGAAGCTTTAGTTGTTCAAACAACCTTACACTCAACTAAAAAGAATCTTTGGGTTCTAGCTAGTGGATGCTCTCACCATATGACTGGTGATAGAAGAAAATTTATTTATCTTGAAAATTATTCAGGAGGTGTTGTTAGGTTTGGTAATGATTATTGTATTTAAATAATTGGTAAAGGCACTATTCTACTTGATAATGATAAACCAGTGCATGATGTTTATTATCTTGAAGGTTTAACAAATAACTTACTCAGTGTACGTTAAATTTGTGATAGTGGTTTATGTGTTACCTTCTCTGTTCTTGGTTGTGAAATCAAAAAGAAATCTAGAAAGGTTATAGCAGCAGTGTTGAAAACTACTAATAAAAATATTTATAACCTTTATGAGAATCCTAGCAGTAAATAAGAGCCCAATGTGTGTTTTATGAGTCAAGTTGATGAGACCAAACTTTGGCATAGAAGATTAGAGAATATTAATTATGATAATTTGATTAAAATCAGCAAAAATCAAAATGTAAGAAAAATTGCCAACTCTTTCAAATCCCGATAACAATGTTTGTAAAGAGTGTCAAGAAGGAAAACAAATCAGGGTTAGTTTTAAACCTAAAGAGTACTCTTCTACTAAATCATTGTAGCTTATTCACATTGATCCGTGTGGTCCTACAAGGACAAAATCTCTAAACAATGAAAGCTATTTTATGCTTTTTATTGACGACTACAGAAGAATGACATGGGTAACCCTTTTGAAACATAAGGCATAAGCTTTTAACGGGTTTTAAGTGTTCAAAAAGATAGTTGAAAATGAATCAGATCTTAAGATAAAATGTCTTAGATAAGATAAAGGAGGAGAGTACACTTCCCAATAATTTATGGATTATTGTGAGGAACATGGGATAAAAAGGCAGTACTCACCCTCCAGAACACCACAACAAAATGGTGTTGCCGAGAGGAAAAATATAACAATAAAAGAGATGGCAAGAACCATGCTTCAAGATGCAAATTTGTCCAATACTTATTGGAAAGAAGCAATACATACTTTTGTTTATATCTTAAACAAAGTGCAATTGAGATTTAACACTAAATTTACTCCTCATAAGCTCTGATATGGTAGGCCAACAAACGTTGGCTATTTCAAATTTTTTTGGTAGTGAATGTTATATTAAAAGGGATAATGATGGTATTGGCAACTTTGAATCTCATTGTGATGAAAGAATCTTCTTAGGATATTCTTCTCACAACAAAGCCTATATGTTATAACAAAAGACTAAAAAGAGTAGTGGAAAGTGCTAATGTTAAAGTTGATGAAATGATCAACACTGATACAAAGGAACTTGAAGATGATAATGTTGTAGGAGCACTTGAAAGTGAACTGAAATCTGAAAATGAACAACATATAGGTTATGATAAAAAATTAGATGAGGAAATTGAAAAAAATATATTAAATGAACCTATGAATTCTACTTTAATAAGATCTACTAAATTATTGCAGAAGAATCATCCTCAAGAGCAGATAATTGGTGACAAAACTACTGGAATTCTAACTAGAAGAAAAGTTGCAAATATTAGCAATCAAGTTTATTTGTATTTACTATCCCAATTTGAGCCCAAAACATATGCAAAAGCTAGTAAAGATGTTTGTTGGATCAAGGCTATGCATGAGGAACTTGATCAAATTGAAAAGAATAAGACCTTGGAGCTTGTTCCTAGGCCTTCAGATAAAAATATAATTGGAGCCAAGTGGGTTTTTAGGATTAAACTTAATGATAAAGGCAATGTGGTTAGGAATAAAGCCAAGTTATTATGTAAAGGATATTCACAGATTGAGGGGGTAGACTTTGATGAAACCTTTGCCCTGGTAGCAAGACTTGAAGCCATAAGAATATTCTTAGCCTTTTTTGTCTATAAGAATCTTAAAGTATATCAAATGGATGTTAAAATTGCTTTCTTAAATGGTGATCTTGAGGAAGAAGTGTACATGGAATAGCCTAAAGGTTTTGTATGTGCAAGCAAGGAACATCATGTGTATAGGTTAAGAAAAACCTTGTATGGATTAAAACAAGTTGCAAGAGCATGGTATGCCAGGTTAGATAATGAAGCTATAAGAGATCAACCCAGATCGGTCAACAAGAGTAAACATAATGGAAACACAAAGATATGATGGAGGCAATGTAGAACAAATTTCTTTATTGCATGAAAATTGATTACATCCAACCTATAACAATCGGGTTACAACATATCGGCTCATAGGCCTGGTAGAACATATAGAATAGGTCACAACCAGGACCTTGAATCTTGAGATCTATCTTCTACACACCATCTAGCTACTTGATTCTCTGATTGATTACATTCTAATGTGTAAATACAATTATATATTGATCCAAAGGATCCATTCGGACCAAAAGGGATAAAAAATCGAAGAACAAGACCTAATGTGCAAAATAAACAAGGTCGGCCTTCGCCAAGAGATTCCTTCAGAAAATCCAAAGGATGAAATGAAGATTTTGGGAAAAGGTCAGCCACATGCCAAGGAACATCGAAATGAATGCCCAAGGCTCTACAAGCTTCAGAAGGGGTTCCAGTAGATCACCAAAATAGGTCCAGGCAATCGGTAACAAAGAACTATCAACTGGTAACAAGAAACTGTCATGGAAACCGGTAGCGATATCTTGTCAGAAAATGATCCAAATGCGATGCGGTCTGGAAGCAAGAAATATGATCAAGTTTTCAAGTAGAATCCAACTCCATAGGACCTGGTGAGCGAAAACTAGGACACACATAAAGTAAAATTGAAACTGCAAATAGAAAGAAAAACATAAAGAAAAATATTTTTGGTTGATGCAAGATTGCTATGAACTGAGGATGCTCCTGCATTAGATAAGCATTTGTAGGAACAAGGATTCTTAAAGGGTGCTGTTGATAACAACCTATAATTTAAAATAAAAGGAGGAAACATGCTTATTGTTGTTATCTATGTAGATGACATTATTTATGGCAGTGATGACACAAATCTTTGTTCTGAAATCCCTCACATCATGACATCTAAATTTGAAATGTCTATGCTGGGTGAAATTTCTTTTTTCTTGGGTTTACAAGTCTTCCAATTGGATAAAGGGATATTTATATCTCAAACCAAATACGATAAATAATTACTAGAAAATTTTTATACGAGTGGGTGTAAACATGTTGGTACACCTATGGAAACAAGTTGTAAGCTTAAACATGAAGTGGATCAGCCTGATGTGGACCATACACTGTACAAGTCCGTGATTGGTAGCTTATTGTATTTAGCTACAACCATACCTAACATCATGCAATCTATGTGTTTAGTTTCAAGATTTCAAGCATTACCTGAAGAAAACTCATTTAGATGCTGTCAAAAGAATTCTCAGTTACATTTTTGGTACTCTTGATTATGGTCTTTGGTATCCTAGGCACAATGATTTCACTTTAGTTTTGTATTTTGATGTTGATTGGGTAGGTTGCTTGGATGACAGAAAGAGAACTTCTTGAGGTGCTTTCTTCCTTGGTGGTAGATTGGTGGCCTGACATAGAAAAAAATAGGACTCAGTAGCTTTGTCCACTGCTGAGGTTGAATACATTGTAGCAACTTCTTGTTGCACCCATGTATTATGGATGACTCAAACTTTGAAAGATATCAAGATATTTGTTCCTAAACCAGTGCCTATTTTATGTGATAACACTAGAACGATAAACATTTCAAAGAATCCAGTTCAACATTGTTGTACTAAACACATTGACATTTGTTATCATTTCCTTTGTGAAAAGGTTTTGGCAAATGAAGTTGTTTTGCATTTTGTGTCCTCCAAAGATCAAGTGGCTGATATTTTCACCAAGCCATTACCCAAAACTACTTTTAAGACATTGATAGATCAACTTGGTGTCTTTCCTCTCAATTCTTCTCAGTAATTACTCCTAGCAGTGGAGTAAGGGGGAGCTTTATATGTTTATTTTTACCCATTGTTGTACATGTTTTGGCATTTTGGGTCTTGCATAGTATCTTGTATGCTGCATGTTGGTACATTGTACTTTTATGTACCATGCATTATTCTTTCTTGCCCCTCTTCATTTGGCTCTCTTTCCGACTGTTTCTTTTCTCTCCTTTGGAATTGTTGTCAAAAGGGGGAGAATTTGTGGTGAATTTGTAGTACAGTGTAGTGATTTTGATTTAAGCAGGTGCAATGATTTCAGTATTTGCAGTGATTTAAGTGATTTTTGCTTTATGCTATGTTCATTTATATCTGTGATGTTCATGTAACTGACAATGCTATTTTCTCCCTATGTTTAGTGACATAACAATGTAGTGGTTTGTGACATGGTTATTACAATCCTATTATGTCATCATACCTTTATGATTGTTGATATTTGGGCTGATAGTTTGTGTGATTTTTCACAGGGCAGATCATGTGGCTTCTAATTTGATTTTCAGTAAAGCTATATCCTTTAATTGGAATTTGAATCTGATTATTTTTATGCTATTTGACATCAATGCCAAAGGGGGAGTTTGTTGCCCCTCTTGGTCATTGATTGACGTTAATGTCAAACTCGAAAACATCACGATGGATGTTTATCTTGCATTTATTTGAGACACTATGATGAAGTGCAAATATAATTATGTTCCAAATTTAGGTTGTTTATGATGTAGTTTTACTTATACATTCTTCTCCATGCATCTTTGGGTTCATTTGGTATCCTTGGCATCATTTTTGAAAGACATTCACTCTATGCTTTGTAATAGTTGTGATACATTTGTGAAGGTATTATTTGTATGTCTAAGATGTTGTATCTTCAAAAGGTGATGTATTAGAGTCGCTTTAAGTGAATAGGTCGTGGATATTTTATATTCAAGTTTTATTAAAGGAGTCCCACTGAAATACACTTTAAGTGGAGCATGAGTTATGGCTACCAAGGTTAATGGGATATAGCATAAAGTTTAATCAGGACAAATCAAGCTCATTTTTTGTTTTTCATTTCATTTTTTCATCTTAAACTAGGGCACGACACAATTTGAGCAGTCATGGGTCTTCAAAGCCCTATTCTTGAAGCTAGGGCACTGGTGATTTTGACAGTTCAAAGAATGGTTTTGATGGTTTGAAGAAGAAGAAGAATGATGGTCTCAAATAGAACAGGGAAGAGACAGGTGCTGTTATTCCAAATTACTTGTTTTATTGTTGTTTGCATTAAGCTATGCATTTCTTCATTTGAAAGATTTATGTTTCAGTTCCGGGTTAAAAAAAAAAAATGGAAATATCTCTGTTTTGGGCTTGTTTTGCATTGTTATTATGAAATGGTAGAAGTTGTTTAAGTCTTGGTTAAGGTAAATAAGACTTTATTTGTGGATAAGTCTCTCTCTATCCGGAGACAGTTTTTATGCTTAGCAATAATGGTGACAATTTATATATAGGCAAGTAATATGTTTAGTGTGTAACTGTCGCATAAACCTAGTTTGCATTTATGGATTAATATTCTTTGTTAAACTTTCTCAAACCCTTGCTCGGATTGGTATTCCTTGTTGAAAATGAAATTTTTATGTTAGATACCCTAGTTTAGGGTAAGTTTTCTCTCAGGTTTCTTGAGAAGAGTGTTGTTCTTTCTTAACCCTAGTATGGGGTTTCTTCTTTGTAAAGTTCTCTGCTGCAGTTGTGTTTGGTAGTTATCTTTTATCGCAAAGTTTTTTTTGTTTTTTGTAGTTACTTGTTAAGGTAGTTATGAAGTATTCGATCACATAGTTCAAAGACAAAGATCATTATTTATGTTTTGAGAGAGATTTCAAAGTGGTGTGGTTTATTAGAAAGATATATTTGCATTGCTATCTTTGAAAAAGAGATTTTTTGTTTTTGCACAAAAATACATTTGTGGTTAATAACTGATATCTTAGGTAGAACAACATTTACAATATCTTTGCAAAAGTTCATTACCTTATATCACTGTGTAGGTTTTGCTTATGCACAATGGTGTTGTGTAAGTGAACTTTACTATTCTCTATATGATACTACTATGTGTAATCTTACAATACACAATGGTGTATTGCATATGAATGAATGCAAGATGTTGCTCTATTGCTTCTAAATCTCAATTGTTGTGAGATTAGGAGGTGTTGGGAAATGAAATAGAGATTGAACTTTGTATGTAAATTTAGACAAATTTGATTGAAAAGTGTTGTACAACCACTGAGGCATTGAAAAGTCTATCGATGAGATAGAATTGTCAAGGAGACACATAAAATTGTCAGCGAGACATTGTAAAAGAGATTATTTTTTAGATAAGCTAGTGAGGCAATTTTGAGTGGTTTTATTCCCTAGAGGGTTTACACTTAGGACATATCATTGTGTGAACTTGATGTGTATGGTTTGTTTATGATGCTATTTATTCTTGTCATTTCATATTGATCATATTTGTCAGACTTACAAAAAGGTTTAAAAGTTGAAAATTGACTATAAACACTAATTCACCCCCCCTCCTCTCAGTGTTTACTGTACTCCAACATTTCCATTAATGAAAAAGGGGGAGATTTTTGCAAATGTGAAGTTGTTTGATGTATTAGTATGGTTGTCATTAATGTCAATGTGCTGATTCTATTTCAGTATTTGGTTTTTGCTTCGGATGTTTTGACTTATTGTAGATATATTCTTGATATGTTGGCATGTTGTTGGATATTGCTTTGAGATTCTTCTTTCATGGTTTGGTGGTGATTTAGAGTGGTTAGGCTCTCTTAATGGGTTTGCTTACTCTTGATGTCTCTTTAGGTTGTCTCTTGAACCATCCAATGGTTCCACACTTTCCAACCTTCCAAAGGTTGTAGGGCCCACACTTACTGACCTTCCCAAGGTCCTGAGACTAAGGTGTCCACCTTTTGTTTCACTCATTATTAGAGACCTTCCTTTCCCAACACCTTCTCACACCTTAACCAAGAGCCAACCTCCTCTACTATAGGATCTTCACTCATACATAACCAACACACTTAGCGAGGACTTGCCTTAGTTTTCCAACCCTATCCCTTCATTTAGGAATTTGGTGTTTACCAATTCCAAGCTTTATGGCCGAACTGCTCTTTTAGGCCTACTAGGAGACCTAGTACAATTAGCTCTACCTGCGAGGTATTTTGCAATTATCTGTAAGAAGTCCTGAACACCCCTATGAACTCTTTAACTTTTCAGATACCCTTTTGGAAGCTTCATACAATATCACAAAATTGGACATGGGTTTGATCGCTAAACATCCTAACCCTTACTAGGCCTAATTCTCTCCTTTTATACCTACAAAATAGGGATTTGCTTGTATGTCTTTACTAGTCCAATTTCTTAAGGATTTTGATGATTTTTCAGGTCTGTACATCCATGAGGATGTCCAATCCAACCTTGTCTCAATTCCATCCACCAAATTTACCCAACTAGGGCCTGATGTCCATAATCCCCAATGCTTGCCAACTCAACGTGCCAAGCCTAGGGTATGGTGGAAAATTTGAAGTTTAGCCTCCCCAATCTTAAAACCACAAGGAAAACATAATATACAAGGCTACCTAACATTCCATAAGGCTTCAGTATGGAAATCCACCATGGAATGCTAGGTAGGGGCCATAGAGTCCTCAAACCCTGGTTTTTAGGTCTTTAGAACCCGCCTGCACCAAAATGCCAATAACTTGCAACCTACAACACTTCAAAAATTCAAACCACAAACAAATGAAAGATATGACACTTCTCTAGTAGTCCATGTCCTGATTTGGGCTTGAAAGTCTATACAGGCCGTACAAAACCAGTCAAGAATCACAATACTTGCTAGAAACTCAGTTTTGGAAAGGCTAAACTTGCTCTCTTTGATTCAAATCTTCAACCACCCATTCTCATCGGTATTCACAAGCCTTATCTCAGCCTTGGATTGGTTACAAATTGTTTTAACTAAAAAATGACAACCAACTAGCCGTTGGTGTATGAAAGTGCAAAATGTTGCAAAGTTGCTATGAGCAACTTTTGCAACTTTTACAAGTTTTTACATAAGTGAGCAACTTTGCTCAAATCCAACCTAGGTCACTTCCAATGATTCAAATGACCCTAAAAAACCTCTAAACAATATCAAACCAACCTATTCTAAATAAATAACAACTTATTCTACTAAGTGCTCTACCTTGCACCCTTAAGAGCTCATATGCCCAAAATTGGCCAAACTGTAACTCTTAGGGTCCTTACAACTTTTGAGCACTTATTAAAAGACCTATTGACCTTATTACAAACCAAAAAAACATTATTCCAATCTCTTGGAATCAACACACTAAAAATTGGCTAAGTGCCCCTACACCAGGTGGTCTTAAAGGTGTGCACCAGAAGTTTATGCAATGATGATAATGATTGTCTGATAGGGTTTGCTGAGTTCTGAATTGCTCTGCATCTTCAATTCCCCTATCACATTTTTTTATTTATGTTTCTCATGCATATATATTTGTTATTCTAATTTGGCACGTGTTGATTGGCTCCAAAATTATTTTTTTGACCATGTTCTTTCTTGGTCCGGTTAACCTCAGATGCTCTATCTTTTGGTCTTAAGATTGCGACATTTGGATAACGTGTAGTTGCATTGTGGTGTGGTCCACTTCTCATTCCTATCCACCACGAGAATTCTTAGTGAAGACATGTTTTGAATTGTTCTTTATTATCTCCTTGGTTGACTTGAAAAATATATCTTAGAGATCGGTATATATATATAGTTGTTAGGACCCAGAGGCAACTGAGAGGGGGGGGGGGGGTGAATCAGCTGTCTAATAATTTCAACCCAAATATAACTTAATCAAACTTGATACTTAATACTGATAAACCAAACTTAATGTCGGTTAACAGATTAATAGTTAATATTAATACCGGTGAAGCTTAATGCATGAAACAAAAAGAGAAACAACATCCACAATACATAACACAAATATTTGTACGTGGAAACCCTGTAAGGGGAAAAACCACAATGGGAAACCTTACCCACAATTAGATGATACTACTACAGATAGTATGTGTGTACATATGGGGTCTGCAAATGCAGAAATGCCAGCTGCCTAAAGCTCACTGCTCAATCACAAGAAGGGAGTCACACTGACTAAAATTGGATGATTAAATCCAATGATAATGTACTGCTCAAAGTAGCATCTCCAATGCTGGATTCAATATCGGTTAAGCTCTGATTATCTCCTTCAAACCTTCCTAGAACCTTCTCTATGGTTTGCTCATATGATCTTGAATATTCGCACATACCATGTTACAATACCATAACCATATACCATTATCTTCCTTGAACCTTATTACATTATCTCACAAGTGAGATCTTACATATATACCAAAACCTAAGACCAAATGTGTAGATCGGCTCACTAAGAATATTACAATAAAATCTATTACAAGTAAGTCAAGATGTGATGCATCATGTCAGCTCAACAACAATACCAATTTTGATTAAACCATCTCCATAACATGTCGTGCTGATCTGGAATAGATAATGCATGTCGGTCCATAACCTAGATCAATTTACTGGTAACAACAAATATGTCAACCCGATTAGACCAATAACCAAATCACCAAAACCAAGTGTCCAAACCATGTCTTCGACATAACCAAGTGATCTCCAGATGATAACAAGTCATCCTCAGTGCCGGTGAACAATATAACCTACCGGTGAACCATATACCGATGACTGTGCATAAGTCACTGAACTTGCTGATGAACATAACCAAAGATCTCCAGAAGGATAAGTGTTGAGAAGTGTTGACATCAATGACAAAACCAATGCAACATATCCATAATACTGACAATAGTGTGGTTGTAATTTAATAATATAAGAAGGTTTATATGTAAAAGGAAGTTGATTGTAAAAGGAAGATCTATCTTGGATGCAAAGTGGTTGATTAGTGTGGTTGTTTTGCTGATGCTATTTGGTATTTGTGGTAGTGAGCCTAAAGTTTCTTCTGACATTAGAATTGTTTGGCACTTGTGCCTTTGTGGTGGATTCTTCTTTCTTCCTCTGGGAAAGGAGCCCTCCTTCTTTTTCTTGCAGGTTTAGCTTGGCAGTGAGCCCACCTGTAGTGAGCAATTCTGGCAGTGAGTCATCTTGTAAAAGTCACCTTAACTGATGTCACCCTAAAAGGTGTTTTTATTTTGAGAAATAACATTCTCCATGGGTTTTCCCTTCTTGAGTTTTCCACATCATATATGGTGTTAATGTGTGTGTTCTTTCATGTTATTATCTATTCATGGTTAAGTAATCTGAAGTTTAAGTTGTCAAATTTGTTTATGTGGAAACGCAATATAATTTTTAATTTACAGTTGATTCACCCCCTCTTAGTTGTCTAGAACATTCAATGCATGTAATATGATCCACTGCTCAATTTTGATTCCCAAGTTAATGAATTTGCTAAAACTGGCTTTATAATTGTCATTGCTAAGTCGACCTCCTTCATGAATGCATATAACAACTAATACAAAGTGTCTTGGGAAATATTAATTATAAATTATATTCTAATTATATCATAGGAATCCAATGATACTTCTCAAGAGTTTTGGATATATAAAAAATATATATAAGATTGCAAAGTAAATGTCACCTTAATCCTAACATTAATTACTTTCATTTAATCATATTTTCACATATAGAGAATCATTAATTATCATTTGCATTATAGGGAAAATAAATGTAGGAACACTTCAATTTGATTCACTAAATGGAATTTGAATCGACATGATATTTCTAGTAAATATATAATTTCTTGTTGCATTTTGATCCTTTGCATGATTATAATTCTAATAATTCTATAGATAACCTAGGAGAATATATCCTCTAGAGATTTAAAATATCTCTAAAGGTATTATTAAATATTATTAGTGTTCATACTATTGTAAACATTAACAAATTTGATGAATCATAGAACATAAGAGAATAACATATAGGATCAAATCCATGTATCAATATGAAATTCATTATTATAAAAAAGATCCAGAACTATATATTTGACCTAGAAAATATTATTATCTTTATGTATAATTTGAGTAAAAATATAGACAGGGATGATATATTCCCAACTTTAAGATATCTAGATTCCAAAGAAACATCATCTAATAGTCCATCTTTATTCTTAGAGCTAACTACATCTATCCTCCACATTTTATATTTTACTTATAACTCTTACAAATATCAAGTAATTAATTTATGCTTATACATATACATTTTATTGAATGGCCTTAATTAAACTTTAAAATAATAATATGTTTAGTTTAATCTATAACAAAATGAAGATTTATTAATTAAATTTATTTAAATATAAATAGAAAAATAAATAATATTTGACTTTAAGATTTCATAAAAATTAAAATAATATAAAATATGAAAAATAATATGACTTTAATGATTAAAATATGGACAATAATATAAAAAATAAAATATCTTTATTTTCTTTGTAATTAAAGAGAACATTCTTAATTAAAGAGAATAGAATAGTGAATACATATGACTTTATGATATCCAACTAAGGAAGAATCAATTAGTGAAGATTATCTATTCTTATATTTTTTTTGGACCAATCAATTAATTGTACATATGGATGGAAGCACTTGATAGTCTTTAAAAATCTATAAAAACCATTAAAGAAAGTCTTTTGCATTTATTTGATGAATGGGTCTCCTTCAAATCTAAAGTAAAATAATGCAATTAACATTTTAATAAAAAATCAATCTTAATTATAAGTAAATATTTTGGAATATAATATTTGTAGAAATAGATAGTAATGAAAATACATATAGATGTTTCATTTTTATTTTAAAATAAAAAAAATATCAAATTTGATCAATGATCTTACCGTGTAGATAACAGCTACGAGATTGACGTTCCATTTTAATGTCCATATTGAAATATCTCTCTCAAATATAAAAGTTGTTGTAAGTGCTTCTATTGTTCCCACCAAACATATCAAGGTTGTAATTGAAAGTTGAGCATGGTATCCCTTAATGATTCTTGTCTACACATCAATTAGCCAATTATTTAGTATATGCAACATTTGTTACTATAATATTTCATATTAAATCTAATATAAATATTATATTACCTGGAGAATATAGAATGTAGTAAAACATAGACATGAAACAAGTAACATAAGTGAACCCTTGATCCAGTCTTTATCCTCAACTTTGGTATATTTTTTCTCCTTAGAATTATTATGCAAAGTCCACAACATGTGAAGAATAGGACCCTTATAGAAGATGAGGATCATAGCCCCACCCACACTAACTAGTGTCCCTACTATCTTTGCTTGGTTGCGAACATCTTTAAGCCCCACTTCCTCCATTCTGCAAGTTTCATAAAAGTTTAGTTTAAGAAGTAATATACATATATATTCTTATATAATTTATTTAAGAACTAATTTATGTTTGAAGTAATTTTATATATTAAGTTCTCTTAAAAACATTATTATTTTTAATAATGGTATCATAAAATTTGTTTTCATATATTTTTCAAATATCAATATTTAATTTATTTTAAGGTGAACTTTGTTTTTGAATAGGAAATATAAAACTTTGATCAAAACATTTAAAATTGTACCAAACTATTATTAGGAGACAATCCTCATAAAATCATTTGTTGATCCTATTTGAACTGTTCTACTATTTGTTATATTATAATATTATTAATTCCTTCCCTAGTGAATACTAGTATGGAACATACTAAAAAATATCATTAAATATAGTATACAAAGACATTCTTACAAATATATATGATATATAATTCAATATCATTAATTTCCTATTAATAATTTGATTCATTAGATCTTGAAAAATTAAAATTCAAAGTGCCAAGTAAACCTATTGATAATTTATGACATAACAACAAAGGAAAAAATATTTCTTACAAATATATCACTTAACAATAATAATAAGAATCACATTATTTTTATCTCTAATGGTTTGGACAAATTGATATGGTGACCTGTGAAGAACGGAAAGTACTCTATCAAGGAAGGGTATAAGGCAATTCATCAGATGTCTGTTCAATCCTATTCACAAAGAGCTTATAATTTATGTTGGAATAAAAATATTCTTCCCAAGGCAGGGATGTTTGCTCAACTTTCTCTACACAAGAGAATACTCACCAGTGAGAGACTTGATAAATTGAATATTGCACATCCATTTGCTTGTGTACTTTTTGGTGAGCACAGTAAAACGTTAGATCATCTCCTCCTCCAATGTGATTTTTCTCCTTATTGTTGGATTTGTGCTTGATAAACTTTCCTTTAGCATCCCTCTTCCAAATAATGTATGGGATTTGTTCCAGTCATGGCCAGTCTTATACTCATCCTCTCTTTTTGCATGCATTTGGAAAGTGATCCCATCCATAGTAGTATGGACACTTTGGTGGGAAAGAAATAAGCGTATTTTTAGAAAGCAAACATCTCCTCTTTCCGATGTTTTTAATTATATTGAAAAATCAGTATCAGAACTGGTTAATGCTCATGTTTCAAATCAGTTCAATCCAAATAGGGAATTTACTTCTTGGGATGGTCAAGTTATTAATTGTTGGAATGGCATTTCTATTCCTATATCACCTTGCTTTCCGAGAGTGAGAACTAGTAAAATTGATAGAAATAAAGTGAAATGGTGTTCTCCGGATTCAACGCATTTCAAATTGAATTTTGATGGCTCCTCTAAAGGGAACCTAGGTAATGCAAGAATAGGAGTATGCATAAGGGACCACAGAGGGTTTGTTTTTGCTTTGAGATATGCTACTATTCCACCAGATACTAACAACTTTGCAGAGGCATATGATTTGCTTGAAGGCATTCTACTAGTAAAAAAAATGAACATCTCTTATATTCACATTAAAGGCGATTCAGCTATTATTATCAACGCTTGCATAAAGAGAAATATTGACAATTGGCAAATAAGATATTTACTTGAACAAGCATGTACACTTATTGATACATTTGTAAACTTTACCATTTCACATGTGTATAGAGAAGGGAACCGGGTTGCAAATCATTTGGCAAATATGGGAAGTTCCAAGGTGGAACTTAATATGATGGGTCCGAATTGTGTTCTCGATTATTTTCCAATTCTTAAGGAAATTTTTTTGGAGGACATGGGTACAAGATAACATTACACATGGCTATGCAGTGGTCTTTTTCATAATGATAAAAATTGGTATGTGAGGTATTATAAGTGCAGGGTTTCATGGTTCCATTGTATCTATATGATGTGAATGGATGTCGATTTGAGCATCTAAGAAGCATGTTGGATTGCAAATTGAATAAATGCATAAGTGAGAGAGACTGTGGACTGCTATGTAAATGTGCACAACTCTCGTGATGTTTTGGTTCAGACTTCATCTTGGTCAACATATTCCAGAAAGCATTCGATACTTGGGGATGATTTGTGGCACTTAGTATTCTGGACATTATAAGATATATTGTACTTTTTGGCATACTAGGGATTTAAGTTTCACAACCTTTCTATGTATTATAGAGCAAGGATCAAAGTTTTTCTTACTGGTTCTTTTCTTCGAGAGCTCTTTGAATCAACTTTTGTAAAAGAAATATATAAATAAATAAAATATATTAAGTGGCACTACCACCTTTTAAAAATAAAAATAAAAATACAATAATAATATTTCAGGCCTCATCATGTTTAGTCATTTTTGTATTTATTTCATTTTTGTTGTAATTTGTCATGGGACGCCACCTTTTTCCTTGGCATGAGTTTCTTTGCTAAGGTATTCTTAATGATGTGCTTGATATATGGTGGCTCATTTGGGTTATTAATGTTTCGTCGGCCCTTCGTAGATTGCATCACACTCGAAATCTGTTGTTTTTATTATTGGCTAAGGTATTCGTTGCATGTGGTACATTTATATCATTAAATATAGTTCTTAGCCGCCAAAGTTGGATCCCTCCAAAGTTGTGGATTTATTGTTATTACCTTGGTATTATTTTCCTTCATGTGCTTCTTGTTTTTCACACACATTGTGTACTTTGGCCGACACATTATGGAATTAATGCCAATTAAGGTGGCATTTTTCCTTGTTTTTAGTTGCTATTAAATGCTTCATTGCATTGTGGGAAGTTTCATGTTTGTTTCTCCATGTCTACTGACTGTGAAATTGCTTGGTATCAGGTCTTTATGGTTAAGAATTTTTTGGGATTTTGAAGACCCTTTCATTTTTTATGATGAAAAACTTAGTAGGTTATTTCATTTTCACAATGTGGATGTTGCTTATGTTGTTAGGAAAATTGTTGGTAAGTTTTGGTTGGCTCAAAACTTGTCTGTTCTCCTCTCTGAAGTTTCTTCTCGGTTTCTCACTGTCTGAATCGACCTTATTTTGGACTCTTGTTTGGTTCGGGCTATTTCAGATACTTTTCTTCACCCCTTCCTCTTTCTTCCAATGAAGCGGATTATGCTCTATCTTGTTATCATTTTGATGTTGGCATGTTTCCTTATGGTAGTTTCCTATCTCTTAAGGAACTTCTTACTGAATTGTTGCATGTAGCTAGGTGTGGTCTCATTTGTAACAGGTATGATGATACCATCCTCGAATTCAAAGCCTTACTTGTTTTTTTGGCCCCTGGTATTCTGCTTGTTGCTTTGGATGTGTTTACTGAAATTCATTCATTGCTTGAGATGATGGCTCTTATGAAGGAAGACCACTGGGTGACGGTTCCATTGTTGTCCATTCCCCTAGATGATGAGGAGGATATGGCCAATGTCTCGGGTGACCCTCCAATTGATTCCTTTGGGGCTAATTTTTGTAATAGGGTTATGCTATTGGATGTAACTATTATTTAGGTTGAGTACCCCTCTTTTGGGTGTTTTTTGGTGGGGTTATTTTTTGATAGGGTACATACTTTGTCCCTCTTGATTCTACCAAGATTGAGTTTCATGTTAGCAACTAGTTTATGTAAATCTTTTATTATTATTAATATAAATTTTTAGTGGCTTTGCCACTTTTATAAATAAAATAAAATAAAATAACTAAAAAATTCAAGATTTTAAAAAAATGATCTTCATTATGTCAATATTAATAATAATATTTTAAAATTACTTAAGAAATTCAAGATTTTCTTAACTACATGATAATTTGGAAAATAAAAATATAGAATGTTGTCATGGTGAAACTTGTGTACCCATGTTAATATGATTTTGTATTGGGTTTATTTTTAAAGAATGATTTAATACAATTATATATTGACAAGTGACATTATTTTGTGCTAAGTTTGTTTCATTCCTTGATCCTTATTCATAGCCATTTACTCTTACTTGTTGGTGTGAATAATGTTTTGGACCTAGTAAAGGTATTAAACCTAGTGTTTTCACTATTTCCTAGTAGGGGATTTATTCACATGACTTATGTTTACTTAGGTCCTAGGTGTCCTTAGAGAATATTAATTAGTTGTCACATGATCCTATATTATCTCATGCCAACTACTTTTAGTTACCTAGCTCAATGCTTTAGTTGTCCCATTGTATAGGATTATGACACATGTCACAATCTTATCTAATCCTACCTCATCTTGTCTTTATAAGAAAGGTCACTCATGTACATTTTCATGTCAATTTATAATATTCCATCAATCTTGTGTATTTGAAGTAAGGTATTCTTGTCATTCTCTCTTGTGGAAGTTATTTTGGTCTTGTAGGGATCATTGGGGTGTTGTGGAGTCACCCATCTACTCCAACATGATATCAAAGTTCTAGATTTGAAGACTCTTTCCCAAATTTGAAGGACTTGTTTTGGCTTGAATAATTTTTGAGGTGCACATTGAGGTTTCATTGACCTCAAAATTGAATCTAGGGCATCAAAGAAATTCGGGTTTGTATTTTGTTGTATTTTTTCAAATGTACTTGAGGGTTTGAAGAAATGTAAAGATTGGCTGATCTAGGAGGTCACTAATTCTTTGGAGCACTGTGGGTCCAAATAAACCTTGAAATTGCATATAGGAGTCTAATCTGATTAAATTTGACTATGAATTTATCTATTTTTTGATAAAATTATTTTTCAGGCAAAATAATTTGGCATAGGTAGGTCGTATGGCCCCTTGAGTGCATCGATCGATATTTTATTTATTGAAAATAAAAAATAATATTTTTATGCTTTATTTTATTTTGTCAAATTTTTGGCAAAATTTTGTATATCTAGTTGAAATATTTATCTCAATATAATTATTTAAATTTCAATCATAAATTAGTGTTAGAATAATTCTACCATGCATTTTCCTAGTTGGCCTTTTTTGATAGAATATTTTTTGTACTGGTGGTCAGCTTTTGATATTTGTGTTGATCTATGTTCAAGGTTTTTTTCCTAGGGTATAACTGTATGCCCATGCTCATTCATTGAGTGGCCGGTTCTTTTTATTTCATGATCAACACTTTGATTAGATACACACCTTTTCTATCCACCCATTACCTTTCCTTTTAGATTACAGGTGATTTTAACCCATGGTAAACTCGATTGAAAATTTAATCCCCAGGTGCCTTGTGAACCCTATGTTTCATAAGTGGGTTTTTTTTTTTTTTCTCATAACTTGGGAAATGGAGGCAAAATTTTTCAGATGACATATTATTAGAAAGAAAGTTCCATCAATTTTCCAATAATACTGGTAATTTTACAAAAAAAATTGTTTGAGCATATTTTTTTTTGTTTGAATTTAGATCTTCATTTTTGGCTCTCGAGCCTCATAATTTTTTACCATGATCTCCATTTTTTTCTATTCTTGTAGCATTGGAAATATATTGAGAAGACCTATCAAGCCATTCATGCACTTTTTCTAGATTCTATCCCAACTAATGTTTGATTCAATTTTTCTAGTTTTGCACGCTAGTGAATTGCTTGAACATTTTGACAATTGGGAAGGTGTTGACTTTGTCTAAACGCTTCATTTCAGCTATATTTAATGTAATTGATATTTGGTTTATCATTTGAGAAGTGTATCATTGTTGTAATCATGGGTTATTCAACTCATCCTTCTATAATCGCTTTGGCTAAATATAGTTACAAGTCATAGAAAAAAGACATTGCAACACATTGTATGTGGCTTAATATTTTACCTCATCTTTATACTCATTCTTGAGCCAAAGACACAATAGAAAAAAATAGTTTTGGGTGATTGAAATGATCATATTATCATAGGAGTAATTGGTTGCAATTCTAGTTCAAGAATCTTCAAAGACAATTATAATGATTAGATTTTAGGAATCAGGTTCCCATTCATAGTTTGGACCAATATTTGGGATATTTTTGGAGATCCTCATGTTCCTCCATTCCTAGATGATCCTTCTTCAAATTTCCTCATTCCACTTGACGATGTTGACAATATTTCCTTTGATGATGATACCTTAGAGGAGCTTAAATTTTTTATAGAACTAGAGCGTCTTGATGATCTAAAGACTTCTCATGTAGCTCTACTTATCTAGTTGAGATCACATGTTCATTTTTTGTTGGTGATTCATTGAGTACTACCAATGATCCCTCGTTACAAGTATCTAGTTATGTTTGTAATTGGGATTCCTATCTAGCAGAAGTTTGTGGAGTCTCACATTTTAGATATGGAAGACTAGTTTGAGGGTTTTGTCTCTCCTATTTGATGACATTCATGGAACAATTGTTGTCACTTTAAATTTTTCTTTGGATCTTGCTCAAAATTAGTTTCCATTTGTTCCTTATTTGTGACCTTCTATTGTGCTTGGGCATGTACCTAGTTGGTTTTTGGCATCTTCATCATGTTCAAAGACTTGACAATAAATGAGCAGATTTCAGAGACATCTTCACTTAATTGGATCCCACTTCCTACCAATTCCTATTTGAAATGGGAAGCATTCCTAAGTTTCTACTTGGTTTATCTTCTTTCCTTAGGAAGAATGTTGTTTGTAGGTATTGGACTATGTTACATATTCAAGAATTCACCTTTTTTGCAGGACATTGTACATTGTGGGGGGATATGTAATCTCTCTTTTCATTCCTATGGGGGTATCATTTCTTGTATATTTATGATGGATGCAGTCCTTCATTATTTTCTTGTATCTATTCTCTCTTTTAGAGAGTTTTTTTTTCCCACTGGGTTTTCTCCCTTTCTTCTTTTGTGAGACATCACATTTGCATTGTAAATGGGTACCTAATATGTTCTTGTAGTTAGGACCCAAAATAATGATAATAATATTTCATATTTGCATAAAAATCTACTTCCTAAGTTACAATTAAGGGGGTTGTTGGGGTGAATAATGTTTTGAACTCTATCACTACTTACACATGTTCTCATACATGTAATTTTATCGTAGATTTATTTTTACCTATTTTTACACATTTATCCCATCATTAACCTAGACTTCCATGGACATCTTCCTAATCTTTAGATTGGTATTTTCTTATGTTGGATCAATCTTTTAGCACTAAATTATTATCTATAGAGGGTCTGTATAAACTTGACTATTCAAATTTCTAGGTTTTTGTTGGCACCTTCAAATTTTGTGAATTTGAAAATTTGAAGTGCCTACACACCTTCAAATTGGTGACTGAGGGTAATTTTGCTTCTTGTTGAAATCTAACCTAGAGGCCATATTTGGCAATTAAAATTTTGCAACCTAAATGTCTTCAATAAATTTACATCGGTGAAATTTTTTTGTGACACATGTGAGTATGCCTATCCAGTTTCGTGGTTCCTAGATGAGTGCTAATATTATTTTTTGATTGTTTTGTGGTTGTAACCTAGCCTAAAATGCATTCCAAAAAAGTTTCAAAATTTATAAATTCAAATGTGACTCACCTTATACTTTAGCCTCGAATACATCTAGTTTCAATTTCATGAGAATCCAAGTTTATATGACATATTAAACAAAAACTTTTATCATCTCACAACATCGTTGGTAGGGCCCGTTTGCAAAGGAGGTACTAAATTTGATGAGTTGTTCAAATTCCAACAACAAACTCATGTTTTATTTAATTTATTATGCTTGTTAACCATTTTCCATGGCTCTAATAAGCCCAACTTTCTCACAGTAAAATTACTTGAAAATTGCTATAAGACACGAGGGCTTCACTTAGTGAACCTAGGTTATATCACGCACATTCATGGCATACTAAAGAATCCCCCTATTTTCAAAAAATATTGCCCTAAGCTCCTCTCTTGTCACCCCCTCCCAATACACATACCAAATTAAAAACCCCCCTAAATTAACTTGAGCTTCTATTTAACTTGGCTTAGTTTAAAGTTGGAGCCCTAGACACATGTTAACAATTGCATATCAGAGAAAATATTGTTATATCCTTTCGATTGAAATTAACAAGTCATAGTGTTGGTTTTTTGATGCAGTCAAGGTAGGGAGATCTAATGAAGGACAACCCATCCTTCCATCCTAACACAAACACCATGCAAGATATACCAGTAATCGATAACACAATACCAGATAAAGTAGAAAGAACAACTGGTAACAACACATAATACATAACCGGTAAATAGTATAAATAAATCTTCTAACAACTTGAAGAATTACATATGTCACATGCTGGACCATAGCCCAGGATTACAAAATAACTCTTACAACTTAGATCTATGATCCATAGATCATCCTCTCAACAAATCATCATCCGATAACAACTTCCACTGTTCTGCACTGATCCGAACCTCAACCATCCTTGCTTCAGTCTCCCCGAACCAGAATCTCACTGGAATCAATATACAAATCTAAGATCCATAGATCTTCTGCTCGATGAATAGATCTCCAATAACAGTCTACACTGATCTAGACTTCAGCCATCCTGACTTCAGTCTCCCCAGACTAGAATCTCTCTGGAAACTACATCTTGCTCGATCTCTAACTTCCATCTTCTATCTTTTGTCTTCTCAAATGATTCACAAACTCCTATTTATGCCATCTGCAAATAATAATAACTTGATCAAGTCAGCCCAAAGACCAACCGGTTCATGAAACATGTAAATAATAACAAGTTGGCTCAAATCACTAAGAACGTCTCCAAAATGCATAAAACAACACACAATTCTTCAAGAGCAATGGAAAAGACACAAGAAACAAAAATCAATGATCCACAAGTCACAAGAATTAACTGCAACCCAGTCCAACTTCACCTAACATGCTGCAAGACTAACTGGTAAGAACATATCAACCGGGCCAATATCAGAATCCATATCTCACCGGAAACAAATCCAAATGCTATGAAACTCAAACATGACAAAGACCATGAAATCAAGGGAATAAATCCAAATACATAACACTAAACTCTCAAACATGAAGAAATGCCACAATCTCCAAGCAATTCAACTGCTAACTGCTCAATCGGTAAGAACTACACCAGTGCTCCTGCATCAGACTCTAGAGGTTAATTGAAAAGTGAGTCCCATCACTTGATCTGGTTCGGCGATAGGAACAAGTCAACAACTCGCCTCAACTTCCTTTCCAACCAACCGATGCATAACTGAGTCTTCCTCAAACAACAGGTTCACAAACCGGCTCATATACCACTTGATGCAGTCAAGGTAGGGAGATCCAATGATGGACAACCCATCCTTGCAGCCTAACACAAACACCATGCAAGCTATACCAATAACTAGTAACACAATTCCAGATAAAGTAGAAAGAACAATCGGTAACAACACAAAATACATAACTGGTAAACAATATAAACAAATCTTATAACAACTTGAAGAATTACATATGCCACATGCTGGACCGCAGCCCAGGATTACAAAACAACTCTTACAACTTAGATCTATGATCTGTAGATCATCCTCTCAACAAATCATCATCTGGTAAAAGCTTCCACTGTTTTGCACTGATCCAGACCTCAACCATCCTGACTTGAGTTTCCCTAGACCAGAATCTTGCCAGAATCAATATATAAATCTAAGATCCACAGATCTTTTGCTCGACGAATAGGTCTCCGGTAAGACTCTGCACTATTCTGCACTGATCCAGACTTCAACCATCCCAACTTTAGTCTCCCAGACCAAAATCTCTCCAGAAACTACATCTTGCTTGATCTTGAACTTCCATCGTCTATCTTTTGTCTTCTCAAATGATTCACAATCTCCTCTTTATACCATCCACAAATAATAATAACTTGATCAAGTCAGCCCAAAGACCAATCGGTTCATGAAACGTGTAAACGATAACAAGTCAGCTCAAATCACTAAGAACATCTCCAAAATGCATAAAACAACATGCAGTTCTTTGGGAACATCAGAAAAGATACAAGAAACATAAATCAACGATCCACAAGTCATGAGAATCAACTGCAACCCGATCCAACTTCGCCCAACACACTGCAAGACTAACCGATAAGAACATATCAACCGAGCCAATACCAGAATCCATATCTCACCGGAAACAAATCCAAATTCCATGAAACTCAAACACGACAAGGACCACAAACTCAAGGGAATAAATCCAAATCCACAACGCTAAAATTTCAAACATGAAGAAATGCCACGATCTCTAAGCAATTCCACTGCTAACTACTCAACCAGTAAGAACTACACCGGTGCTCATGCATCATGTTTCTAACTAATTGCCCAAGAAATCCTTAGATGGAGCCAAGATCTATTATCAGTTCTTTGGATCAGTGGCCAACTAATGAAGATCAATTACTCTTTGATTTATTTTTTCTACTCTTTAGGCTTTGCTAGACCTAGGAAGGTGGGCCTCTACAGTTTTTAATGATGCAACCCACAAGTATGCAGGGTTATGGCAGTAGACAAAGAGGTGGTCCCACGAACCCACTAAAATTATGATTTGGAAGACAACATGTATGTAGGCACGATGTGAGATTAAAGAGGTGGTGGGCCTCGTGGTCCCCACATAGGTCAACAACTAGATGCCAGGCAAGAACATGAATGCCACGTGGGACAAACTCAACACAGAGGACAACAATGTGGATGCTATATGGGTTGCCAGTGAGGATGCTATTTGATAGGAGGCACCATGAACATGTGGGCCCAAAGATAGGGTAAAGAAAAGGCTGAGTGTATGTACCCTAGGCCTCCGTAGGGGAAAACATAGAAATAGGAATGAACTTGCGGGGATGTGGGGTAGACAAAGGGAAGGCTATATGCACCCCACGCCTTCGCGAAGGTAATAATAAGAAGGAGAAAAGACCATGAGCATACAGGATCAAATGAAGACAAAGGTGGTGGGCTCGTAGTCTCCACACAAGACAATAACGGTATGGGATATGGCCACATTGAGAAGTCAAACAAATTTTTACCTAGTCTCGACCAATCAAGATGCATGTCAACAAAATATCCCCTAGGAATTTTGCCCCTACTTCTGACATTTGTCAAATAAAAAATACCTTATAATAAATTCGTATTTTGATGTTAACTTTATAAAACCCCTACTTCCTTAATATATTTGCAATATATTGTTTTCGATTTTTGGGATATCGAAACCCCAATATGAACACGTGTGATATAATATTGCCTAGCCGGTGAAGCCCTTGTGTTATAAGAGAAATTAAAAGTTTCCTAATTTCTATATAGATTTTGTGCAACACTTTAAAACATTTTAAAAATGTTTTAAATAACTATTTAGGGCAAAGCTTATTGGTGTCAAATATTTATGATTTCATAAAGTTTATAGTTTATAATTTTTTTGAATTTTAAGTCCACGTGTAATTTTAAAAGGATAAAATAAGCTTCATCATTGGAATATTTTGGAAGCTCCTTTGATGGAACTACCTCACCATTGGATAAATGAAAGAGAAAAAGGAAGACATCACAATATGAAGGATGCAATTAATTCAAGGAGGTCAAGGTCAAGGATACCCAAGAAGGATGATGGCAAAGATAAATATGGAAGTGTAATAAAGCATAAACAAAGCATTTTGAAGTTTCAAAAGAGGTAATGAAAGTTAAGATGTCGTGTATCAAGAGATATTGTTAGAGATGTAGAGACTTCTTTAGGATGATATAGAAGCCAAGTTGAAACAAAAAGTTGAGGAGGCATCAAGGATAGAAATCCTACCTACCCCACTAATGACAAGTTAAGAATTATTGTATCCAAATTCATCGAACCTAATTCAAGAAAGAAGAAGAGATGGACATGTAGAAGGAATCAAATAAGATATGACAATTTTTTCTCTTATTGGTCCTTTCTCCAAAAAGAATATGTATTCCAAGACTTCCAATTTTCTCATTGGTTGCCATTAAATGTCTAAGGTGTTAGTCTAACCCCACCTTAGGGTTTTATTGTTTAATATTTCCAATTGATTTAGAATAAATCTAGGCCTTTGGTTTGTAATTGTAATTCTATAAAAGGCTTGGCCTTTTCATTAGTATTAGTAGTAGAAGGGAGATTAGAAATTATTGCCAATACTATGCTAGAATAAATACTTAATTTTTATTGTTTATATATGATGAATATTTGTATAAAGTTTCAACATTTTATATGGTTTATACTTCTCAATATTTAGTTGAAGTTCATTGATTTTAATGGAGGAATGTGAAGATATTTGATGAATTCCTTCATTCACACCATTTTTACTTTTTTGATTGCAAATTGTAGTGTATGGTTAGTGTGAACCTTATTGTGGCAATAGTTCAATTGTGTATGTTCATTTGGATTGTGCGAGCATTGGGATTTTAGATGCATGTTTACAATGTGAAATTTTTTTAATACCTTCAAAGATCATATCAGTTTTGTGTAGTTATTGTTATCATGGTGAAGAAAAGCTTGATTTAAGGAATTTTTCTATCTAAAATATTGTGTGTTATCATCATTGTTCATAGGACTTAGATTAGATTCTCTAACCCATATCCTTTTGATCTTTGTTTGGTGGAAGTTAAAGTTAGTTTAGGAGGAAAGCATGAGGTTTCATTATTCAAGAGAGGATATAATACTTAGCATTTTATTCTAGATGTTGGAGAGTGTCACAAAACACTCATCAAGAATTAGGCTTACCATTACATTTTGATAAAAAAACTATGTATAATGGTGAAGAAAATATCAACAACATAGTAAAATATAAGAAGTTTACTTTGAATCCATTTAAGGACAAGTAAGAGGAGGTAGAAAATAATGCACGAGTATGCATGATTTCAAGTAAACATTTTGTAAATGAAAATAATAATAAAAAAATATGTTTTGAATAGACTCATGACACAAAAGAAGTGAGGTCAACAATTTTTCTTGTTGAAGATATTAAAAACAAAGAAAAATTAAGTTTTAGAGGTTGGAGAAGAAGGAAATATCCTCATACAAGAGGAAAAGGAAGAAGAAAGAAGAGAGGTTATAGCTAAAGCATGTGTTTTTCAAAGTGTGGAGGATGTTAAACATGAAGTTGCAGGAGAGAAAGAAGAGTTGAATTTTGAATTTTGAACTTCCTTGGTGAAAATAATTTGGATGGATATGAGGAAATGAAAAGGATGTTACAATAGAAGAGGAGATTTCAAAGGTTATGATTTCTTTATTGAATTTTAATATTATAATTGAATATGATTTTAGTGTGGAAGAAAAAGTAAAGAGAAGTGAAGGAAGACAAATGGTGAAGTGTAGGGGTAAGAGGTCACAAGTTGAAGAACAACATCCTATTTGGAGTGAAGAAATAGATTTTGAACGCAATGTACCACTGAGAGGGGGGTGAATCAGTGGTTCCTAAATTCCTTTCTTTTTAAATAACGCTGGTATACCGGTTATCACCCTAAGCACTAAACAATCAAACTGGCTAGACAAATGTGGATATCAAAAGAGGAAAACACACAAATGCAATCCACAACACTAGATGTATGAGGAAAACCCAATATGGGAAAAACCTCAGAGAGAAATACTGCTAGAGTCTACTGCTCCAATCTAGCCTCACAATGAAACAATGGATTATAATGATTTTGGGCACCAACCCAAGGAGGACCAACCCCTACTAATTTAGGGCACCAACCCAAGGAGCACCAACCCCTGAACCAAGCTCCAACTTGGTGATGTATAATGAAATAAAATTTTGATACAGTTATAGCACCTGGTTGCAAATGAGTTCTGCAACACCTGATCAATAGATTTATGTTGGTCAACAACCTTCTCTTCTTCATTGGTTCTCACACTGCTGGTTATCAGATTACTCTCTCTGATCACTCACTAGTTACTCTTAGCCTCTCTTCTTTCTCCCTCAGCCTCAAACCACACTATGTCACTCTCAGATGCCTTCTTGATCAATCAGACCTCACCGGTTAGCTTAACTGTTAGACCTGCAAAAAATTACCAGTTACTCTGTCTCTACCAGTTAGACCCTCTCACTGATTTGCCTACTAACTCACTCTACAAATTTCTTAGAATAAACTCTAAGGAAGATGATATTTCTCCTTGCTTAAGCTCTCTTCTCTCTCACTCTTCGCATCAAGCATCAACTGATTTCAGTCTTGAGCGCACATATTTATCTTCTAGGGTTCCCGCCAAAGAAGCATTCAAACAATATTGTGTTAGGTTTTTCCTTCACCAACTCGATCCATATTGGATTTAATCCGATCTTCTTTTCGAGAGAGATGATCTGCATGCCATCGATCAACACCACCAATGCCTCACATTCCAATGTGTGTTTTCTAAATTTGGAGGTCTGCACCATGCTTTTTTGCTTTTCTCTGTCACACGCCATTAATGGCTCAACTATTTCCTTAAGCAAATGGGTACGAAGATCAGATCTTCTTGCAGGATAAGTTCAATCGCTTGTCTGCTTGTCTTCCTCGAGCTGTAATCTTCTGGCATTCTCTATGACTTGCAGGTTCCTCATAAAATTCAACCCGCTTGCTGACTGTTACGTCAATGCACACTTCACCGACCTGTGCATGATCACCACCTGGCTTCCTGCTGTCTTCTTTTTCAACATCCATCTCTTCTTGGTTTTCCATGTCGGTTTGAATTTCTTTGTTGACCAAGATTGACTACCGGTTCAACTCTCCTTACCGATATAACCTAACTCTGCCGGTGGGCTTTCATTCCTACATCCCTCTTCTTTGTTGGTGGATCAACTTGGCCTTCCATCAAACATGTTGGTCGTACTATTCAGTCCATTTACCGGCAACATTAACCTTCTCTGAGTATACCGGTTTACATCCTTCAATTCTTCTCTTGCTTGCTTTCTTGCCTTACTAGTAGTCCTTCTTTACTAGTTGATGACACATTCCATGTGTACCGGTAACCTTCCTTTTATCTTCTTACACACATATGGATTGACATCATCATGTCTTACTTCTCCTATTCCGGTCACCACTTCTTACTAACCGGTGATCATGCCAAACTAGTTGACATCAATGGCAACTTAATGCCAATAATACCAACAATCTCCCCCTTTGGTATTGACGTTAACTTACTGCAAGACTTCATAGTATAAGATTTCTCCCCCTTTGACACAATGACAAAGGGTCAAGGTACTTTATAATCCCCCTTTGATAATGCCTATCTCCCCCTTAGTGAAATCTTCTCTTAGTGATTACAACTGGTACTGAGACATACAACCTTGAACTTTCCCTATGATCATCATGTGGTTCAAGAGTTATAGATACTGCTATGAACTACCCCTGAACCATATAACTCCTTCTTAACTTAAGTGCATAAGGCAGGTGACACAAATCACAACTTGTATCTTAAGTACTCAAAAGTACTTACGGGCAATGGTTTAGTGAAAATGTCTGCCACTTGTTCTCCTGTAGGAACATAGTCCATCTTTACTTCCTGTCCTTCAACATTCTCTTTGAGAAAATGATACTTGATGGCTCTATGCTTTGTCTTGGAATCCATCACCAGATTCTTTGATAGGTTGATGGCACTTGAATTATCACACCGAATGGAAATAGGATTAGTGATGCCCACCTGTATGTCCTTGAGGGTTTGCTTCATCCAAAGCACCTAAGAGTAGCATGTAGCAACAACAATGTATTTTTCTTTAGCAGTTGATAGGGGGATTGAATCCCGCTTCTTTCTATGCCATGAGACCAACCGATCACCTAGGAAGAATGCACCACCACCTGTGCTCTTTTGGTCATCAATGCAACCTGCCCAATCAACATCAGTGTATTCTCCTAGTGTGCACACCATCACTCTGGGGAAGTCTTCTCCTAGTGTGCACACCATCACTCTTACTTTCTAGAATCTTCTCTTTCAGGAGCTTCATCTGTACATACCGGTTAGGATCCTTTTTGGATGGTTCTTCTGATTCATTGTCTGACTGAGCTTCCTCACCTTCATCATCAGAGTCATCATACCGGTTTACCTGTGATTTTCTTCCTTTGTGCATGTCCTCATCAACTCTTACATGCACACTTTCAATAACTCTTCTTAGTCTCTTGTTGTAGCATTTATAGGCCTTGTTGTTAGATGAGTAACCAAGGAAAATTCCTTCATCACTCCTGGAATCAAAACTACCTAGACCATCCATATCTCTCTTGATAAAACACTTGCTTGCAAATACCTTGAAGTATTTGACTGATGGTTTCTGGTCATACCACAACTCATAAGGTGCCATTCTTCTATTTATTCTTAGTTGAACCCGGTTCAACGTAGATGCACCAGTATGAACTACTTCCTTCCAATATATGTCTGGAAAACTGGCTTCATTTAACATGGTTCTGGCTATTTCCTTGAATGTCATGTTCTTCCTTTCTACCACACCATTTTTTTGTGGTGTCTTAAGGGCTGAATATTGCCTTCTAATTCCATGTCTTCCATAGTAATCTTCAAACTCATTTGATGTGAACTCTCCACCTTGGTCTGATCTTAGACATTTCAGCTTGCACCCACTTTCCTTCTCAACCATCTTCCTAAAGATCTTAAATTTGTCAAATTCTTGTCATTTATCTTGTAGGAAAGTGACCCATGTCATTCTTGAATAGTCATCAATGAAGAGCATAAAATATCTTTCACTGGCAAGAACTCTTGTCCTAGTTGGACCACACAAATCTGTATGTACAATTTAAAGTGGTCTTGAGGTGTTGTGTTCTCTTATTCTGAAGTTCACCTTGGTTGGCTTCCCTTTTACACATTCATCACAAAATGTGCTTACCGGTTTGATGATGGGTGGAATATTTCTTACAAACCCCTTTTTGCTTACTGCAACTAAGTTATCAAAATTTATGTTTCCTAATCTTCTGTGCCACAACCATCTTTCATCCACTTGTCCCACAATACATTGGAATTCAAAACATTCTTTTAGATTGTATACATTACCATCTATCCTCTTTCCTTCGGCTATAGTCTAACCGATACTCTCTTTCTTTATCTAGTAGTTGGTAGAATCAAAATTGAATTTGTAACCTTTGTCACACATCTGACTCACACTCAACAAGTTGTGCTTTAGGCCTTCCACATAATACACATCATGTGCCTTCAGTTTTCCATCAATGTTTAGAGTACCTTTTCCCTTTATTTTGGTGGATGAGTTGTCTCTGATACTCACTGAACCACCATTCCAATCTTGAAGCTTGATAAATTTCTTTTTATCACCAGTCATGTGGTTGGAACAACCACTATCTACAACCCATAGATTTTTCCTTTCAGCATGTAAGTTAGTCTGCACTATCAGACTTGATTCCGCCTTGTCCTTTTCTTTCTCAACCCGTACCGGTTTGGTTTCCTTCTTCTTGTCAGCTGATATTTTGTGCTCCGGTTTAACTACCAGTTCTTGATCAGGACATGTCCTCTTCTCCTTGGTTTTCCCATTTTTACAAAACTTTGCTATATGTCCAAACTCTTGATAGTTATAGCATTTCACATTTTCATGTAAAGATGAATCTTTGGAACTATTGTAGGACATCGGTTTGTTCTTCGTACATTCAAAACTCCTATGAACAAATCCATTACACTGATAATAGACAAGATTTATATCCAAGAGTGCATTAAATGGATTTATACTTTCATAACTCATAGTGGGCTTATTGGTTAATATACAATCAGCTATCCTATGTCCAAATTTTTTACACCGGTAACAATAACCATGAAAGTTTGGAACATACCGGTTAGGTTGCCTGGGTCCTGCAAATGATTGACTTACCGAGGGTCTTCCTTTCATGTTGCTGACTTTGGTGAATCCTTCATGATCAACTCTTGCATTTCTCCTTGGATTTTCATGCTGGTACATTGAGTGTGGCCTCCGGTTCATTGATTGTGTATACCGATTTGTGTGGCGGTTTCTAATAACTTCTGCATAAGTCTTCTTACCTATATCCTTGCAACTATGAATGTCTTATTCTCTTCACCTTCATTTGAAGAAGTGAACTGTATCTCCTTACCGGGCGTGTCTCTATTGTTTGAACTTTGTCCTTCTTCAAATACTAAGCCATTGGCATCTTTAGATGGATTTTGTTTGCTCAACATCTTGTCTAAGGCTTCGGTGCTACCTTCATATTTGCTTCTCACTTTCATTTCTTCCTTACATAGCTTCACTATTTTTGCTTCCAGATCTTGATGCTCCTTTTCCTTCTTCATCAGATCAGAGGAAGTAACTTCACATATCCTCTTGGGCTCTTCCAACTGGAGCTTCAAGTTAGATATAACTTGATTGGACTCATCCAGGGATTGCTTCAAGAGACCTTGTTCATCTACTGCAACAAGCTTGAACTTCTTGAGTTCTCTTATTGTTTTACTCACCTCCTCAAAAGAACTTATGAGATCACCTTCTAGATCCACTTCGGCCTCAATTTCTTCTTCTTCCTCATCAACCGGTTCATCAAGTGCCATAAAGAGATTAACTTCTCTTTCATTCTCATGGTATTCATCTTCTGATGCACTTTCTTCATTTGAGGCATCATCCTCAAAAGTATATAGGTTGTTCTGTTTCCGGTAGCCTCTTCTTCCTTGCTGGTAGACATATTTTTATTTGTCTTTACTAGTAGATCTGCTAAAACTTCTTTGCTCATCTCCATGATGGGTTTTATTATAAGGACATTTTGCATCAAAGTGTCCAACTTTACCATAGTTGAAACATTTGAGTGGTAATTTTCCTTTATACTTGTCAGATCCTCTCTTGAGATTTTTGACAAAGTTTTCTACCTCTACATCCGAGTCTTGACTGGATCCTTTATGAGCAACGTCTTCTTTCCCTATTTTGGTGGAGTTGAATGCCGCCTCTTTCCTTGAGGATGCTTCACTGGTTGTTCTCATTTCATAGGTTGTTAGTGAGCCAAACAGCTCATCCATTGTGAAGATCTTCATATTCTTGGCTTCCTCTATGGCAAAAACCTTAGTATCATACTTAGGTGTGAGATCTAAGTACCTTCTTGACAAGAGTCTCATCTACAATTTCTTCTCCAAGTCCTCTGATGGTGTTCACAGTTTCATCTATTCTGTGAAGGCAATCTACAATATTTTCTTCATCCTTCATCTTGATACCTTCAAGTTGACCCCTTAGTGCTTGTAGCTTGGCCTCTTTGACTTTTGCATCTCCTTCAAATAACCTCTATATTTTATCCCAAGTCTCCTTGGCGGGTGCACAGTGCATGACCTTGACAAAATTATTATCAGACAACCTGATCAAGATAGCATGTTTAGCCTTTGCATTATTCTCATAATCCTTCTTAGCATCCAGATCAGTGGGAAGAACACTAGGGACAATATACCCATTCTTGATAGAAATCCACACATCAAAACCAAGGGTAGAAATATAGGTCTCCATTCTTCTACTCTAGAAGGCATAGTTAGATCCATCAAACATGGGGGCTTTTGAGGAGGCAAACTCATTTCTTGCCATTGTGTTCCAAGACCACAATCTACCAAGCTTTAATCAACAAGGAACCTGACTCTGATACCAATTGTTGAAAACAATGTACCACTAAGAGGGGGGTGAATCGGTGGTTCCTAAATTCCTTTCTTTTTAAACAACCTTGGTATACCGGTTATCACCCTAAACATTGAACAATAAAACCAGTTAGACAAATGTGGATATCAAAAGAGGCAAACACACAAATGCAACCTTGGGTGTGGTTGATATTGTTGACCTTAATCCTAAAAGTGATGAGCTAAATGATAAGAGGGAGGATTATGAAAATGTTCTGGGTTTGGCTTGTGATCATGCAATTGACACCTTTAGTTTGTTCAAGTGGCTATTTCATGAACTTAAAGAGATCCAAATTAACCAAAGAGCCATGGGTAGTGAAATGGATTCCCTCCCTGGTGGTTCTTCTCTTGGTCTGCACAATAAAGGGAATTGGACTGAGGATGAGAAGAATTCGACCATGGACTGTATCAAGAAAACAAAGGAAGGGGTTGACCAACTTAAGAAAAAATTGGAGGAATGCATCACTCGAGTTGAGGATGGCTACAAAAAAATCCAAGACACCCTCAAGACCATTATGGTTAGCAGTCATAAAACTGTTAAACAATGTGCAATGGTTATGAATACCATAGTGAAAATTCTGAACCAACTAGATAAGGCTATTGTTGTTATTGGTGAGGAAGTTGAGGCGGCTCAAAGTGGTGAAGGACCCTGCAAAAGGACTTGAGGGAACATGAAGAAGAAGGTGGCCTTTTAGAACTTGGATCATAATGCTATGTAGGCTGCTGTTGATACCATGAACGCCCTAGAGGCTAAGGTTGCTAAGACCCTTGGAAGCCTAATGTAATTGGGTTGTTTTTTGTTGCTAGTTCTTTCTGCGTCTAGGTTTGGTCTTTCTGTTGTCTTTTTGTGCCCAACTAGGCTTTTGTTGTCTCGTTGGCTGCCGCTTTATATGCTAATCCTTGCAACCCATTTTATTTTGGATGCTGCTTTTTGATTCCAATCCTCATAGAATCATTTTGTAAAGGGTTTCAGGGCCCCTTCAAAACCTATTTTTGCTTTAATCCAAAACAAACAAATGCAACCCACAACACCAGATGTACAAGGAAAACCCAATATAGGAAAAACCTTGGTGAGAAATGTTGCTAGAATCTACTGCTCCAATCCAGCCTCACAATGAAACAATGAATTACAATGATTTAGGGCACCAACCCAAGGAGCACCAACCCCTGCACCAAGCTCCAACTCGGTGATGTATAATGAAATAAAATTTTGATACAGTTATAGCACCTGGTTGCAAATGAGTTCTACAAAAACCTGATCAATAGATTTTTGTCGATTAACAACCTCCTCTTCTTCACTGGTTCTCACACTGCCGGTTATCAGATTACTCTCTCTGATCACTCACTGGTTACTCTTAGCCTCTCTTCTTTCTCCCTCAGCCTCACATCACACTATGTCACTCTCGGATGCCTTCTTGATCAATCACACCTCACCGATTAGCTTAACTGTTAGACCTGCAAAAGTTTACTGGTTACTTTGTCTCTACCGGTTAGACCCTCTCACCAGTTCGCCTACTAACTCACTCTACAACTTTCTTAGAATAAACTCTAAGGAAGATGATCTTTCTCCTTGCTCAAGATCTCTTCTCTCTTACTCTTCGCATCAAGCATCAACTGATTTCAGTCTCGAGCTCATATATTTATCTTCTAGGGTTCCCGCCAAAGAAGCGTTCAAACAATGTCGTGTTAGTTTTTCCTTCACCAACTCAATCCGTATTGGATTTGATCCGATCTGCTTTTCCAAAGAGATGATCTACATGTCATCAATCATCACCACCAATGCCTCCCATTCCAATGTGCATTTTTTGAATATGGAGGTCTACACCATGCTTTTCTGCTTTTCTCTATCACACGTCATTAATGGATCGACTGTTTCCTTTTGCAAATGGGTACGAAGATCAGATCTTCTTGGAGGATAAGTTCAATCGCTTGCCAACTTATCTTCCTCAAGTCACAATCTTCTAGCATCCTCCATGACTTGTGGCTTCTTCATAAAAGTCGACCTGCTTGCTGAATGTTACGCCAATGCACACTTCACCAACCTATGCATGATCACCACCTAGCTTCCAGTTGTCTTCTTTGTCAACATCCATCTCTGTTTGGTTTTCCATGTCGGTTTGACTTTTTCATTGACCAAGATTGACTACCGATTCAACTCTCCTTACCACTATAACCTAACTCTGCCAGTGGACCTTCATTCCTACATACCTCTTCTTTGTCAGTGGATCAACTTGGCCTTCCATCAAACATGTTGGTCCTACTATCCAGTCCATTTACCAGCAACATGAACCTTCTTTGAGTATAACAGTTTACATCCTTCAGTTCTTCTCTTGCTTGCTTCCTTGCCTTACCAGTGGTCCCTCTTTACCGAATGATGACACATTCCATGTGTATCGATAACCTTCCTTCTATCTGTTTACACACATATGGATTGAAATCATCATGTCTTACTTCTCCTATACCGGTCACCACTTCTTACTCACCGGTGATCATGCCAAACCAGTTGACATCAATGACAACTCAATGTCAATAATGCCAACAATAGAGAGGGGAAATACATACATTTGATTGAAATTCATGAGCAAAAGAAAGAGGGGAAGAGGGTCAAATAAATGGAAGGGAAAGAAGATGAAAGAAGCAACATGGTTTGAAGCTTCAAAACTTCTCAAGCTTGGAGTCCCAATATCAAATGAATGTTCATGAGTTCTCACTCATGAAACATTCCTTCTTACCCAAGGTGTTTAATGTAGGAGCATTCAAGTGCACAAGCAATCTTGCACAAACAAAAAAGTTATTTTATTTTGTTGTGTGTTTGATTTTTGTCTTGTAGACATGATTTATTGTTCCCTTCAAACTCCTCCAACACATTAATGTTTGATTTTAAAATTTGGGAAGTTTAAAGGTTCAAGGTGACATAGTTACAATATTGCAAAGTTATTTGTTTTTTTTTCATTACTGAACAAGAAAAACTCAATGCCTAGGCAAGTTGAGGCTCATTAAATGCATATTCTAACTCCATTTTAGTTGTGGATAATTGTCTTATTTGGTTGGAAAAGAATCTTAGGTGCCCAAAATTGTAGGTAGTGGGTTTGACCAATATAGAATGGTTATTTTTGGAAATGAATTAATTTTTTTTGCCTAGCACAACCAAGTGGAGGAGTAATGGAGGAGTAACGGGTTTCACACACCTAGGAAAAGCATTAAGGATTCCTAGTCTTGGTAGAAAAATTCAACACTGATGTTTGGACAAGAGACACTGATGTTTGGACAAGAGAAGAGAATGTTGAGAATTTGAAAAATTGTAGAGAAAAGTAGAAAATGGGCAAGGAGACCTTGGTACCCAAGAAGGGTGGATTCAAACAAATGTTAGTATGTTTGCATTGCACGTAGCTAGTTTTGGTGTGTTGAGATTAGATTTGCAGAGGTTTATTTTCTATTGAAGTATGTTGCAAAACTGAATGCATGAATGGTTTGTTTTTTCCTGTAGCTTATTGATCAAGAAAGGAGGCATTGCTTTTTTTCAAATAAAGTTTATTCCAGCAGTTTGTCTTCCAAAATGTGTTGTTTTGTTTACTTCATTTCATTCCAATAATAAATTTGTCTATGAGATTTGATAAGGTTGAAAGATTGAATAGTATACTACAACAATTGACAACCCTAATGGGTACTCAATTATTGACCTACACCAAGTACTTTTTCATCCTCCTTACTCCTACTTAAACATATTCCCATACGTTCAATCTTCTCTCCACCTCATTTGCATTTATTTTCACATATTGACCCTTTTAGTAGCCTAAAATTCTACACGTATTCTTGAACCTAAGATTTGTATTTCCTTCTATTGGATAAATCTTGTGGCTTTCAAGCTCAATTATGTGGGCCTTCGGATTGAAGTCAAAATTCAGATTTTTTAATTCCTAACCTTTTTGTTAGTCATTGTAGGATGACATGGTACAAGTTTATGAGACATGTTGTTATGTTTTGGTATTTAAAGACATCGTATGTGCAATTAAATCACAACGATGATCAAGGTTAATATCAATCTAGGAACATTTCAATTTGGAGCTTAAAAAGAATCCATTGCATCAAATTCTGCAAATAGGCTATACACACTTTTTTATGTTATCTTTGAGTATTTTCCCAAGGTCATAAAGCTAGTTCATCAAGGGGGTTGACCTAGGAAAATTGATCTTAGTAATTTTTCTCAAAGATGTTTATAAATACCATCATCCTTATGTATCTAGATATTAAAGTGTCATAAATCAAGTTGTAGAAGTTTGATTTGCATGCATCAAAGGGAAGATCTACATTGCTCTAAATTGACTCTAAACAACTTAGAGTTAAACCACAAAGAAATATAAGTACTATTATGATTCTAAGACAATATGTTTGCCAAAATGACAAATTAATTTTATTCATTATCAACTCCATATTTCATCATGAAATTAAAACTAAAAACACACATCTTCTCATTTAATCTATAAATAATTTTTTTTTACTAGTCCCCTAGGGAGAGAATCCGGAGCCCGTAACCAGTCCTCCCTTTTAAATCCGAGAGGGAGTCGAACCCGAGACCGATAGAGAGCAAACCCACCGCCCAAGCCAACTCACCTACCCGTATGAGCTATTTAATCTATAAATAATTATTGCAATCATCAAAGTTCCAAATACTTAAATGTAGATTAAATACATAAACTTTTAATCAAAAGATAAATCTTACAGGAGCCCAATTTATATAATATGAAGTTAAAAGGAATGTAAATAGAATCTAAATACTTTCTAATATAGCTTGGAGTTAATGGTTACCTTAAGATGGCAGCCATTACAAAGGTGATAACAGGCATCAAGGTTAGCATTGCTGTGGCATAAGTTGAAGAAGTATATTTCAAGCCCAGATTGTATAAATTTTGTCCAAGTACAGGCCTGCAAAATACTCATGAGTGAATCCTGATTTCATATTCAACATCATCATGATACAAATTTAAGAAAGAAAAATCTGATTAGTAAATCTAAACTTTTAGATATACGATATATAATTTTTAATTTGATGTTTTGAACATATATTATTCTTTAATGAACATCAAATTGAAAATTATACACACAATTTTATCTCAAAGTTTACATCTAATAATATAAAAAAACTTGTACACGATCTTATCCAGAAATCTACTACAAGAAATGTGAAAATCTGATACCATTGAAAAATCTTGTTATAAAGAAGATTATACTAACCCCAACATTCCTGTTATTAAGATTTGGCATATAAAAGGAAGTGTCACCTTGGGTTGCTTCTTCCTGCAGTGCAGTTCAAGAGAATTCAAACTATCACCATTAATGGTGGAAATCTCAGACCATTAAGAAATACAGTCTCTGTATGATAAGTTTAAAAGCTTACCTTTCAAAAAAAAGTGCAAAGGGAGCCATTACAAGAGTAGCAACAGCATGTTTGTAGACCCCCAAAGCAAAGGGATTCATTCCACCATTAAGAGCAACTTTACTGATAACATTTGTCCCAGGATGCCCAAATTGTACAAATATCATTGCTATGTATGGCATTGATTTTTGAAGGGCCAAGGAACAACTCATCCTCTGAAATCCCATTCTATAATAGTTAATACCCACCTAAACTTCTAACCATTACTGATATAGAATGAATTCCATACTCAGAAAAGATTTCTGAGTTATATTTATGGTCTTACAGAAAGATTTGTTGAAGAAGACTGTAAGAAACATTTTAATAAAGCTCCTTATGATCTATCAATGCATATACGCTGGCTATTTTACTACAGATTAGTATACATTTCCATTAAGTGCATTTCTGTGTCATTAAGGAAAGTTATACACAGAGACTCAAATAATCATGCACTTTGATTATTGGATAAGTCCATGTCTAGAGCCATTAGTGAAAAGAAAGCACCTTGTTTTCTTTACTATAAAACACAAGTTATCTTGCGTGCAGATAAAAAATTGAGGTAAAGAACATGGAAATTCATTTTTAAGTGGAGTGGATGAAATAATGGTCTATCCAACGCACCATCCATATACATATATGAATATAAGATTACATGAGTTGACATATACCTAGTTCTTCATTATAAAAAAGTAATAATTTAGAAAAAAAAAACTTTATTGTTTTAAAGGGATGTTTTGTTTTAATTATTAAAAATAATATTGATAATTAAATTGATTAATATGAAGAGGTATTTTCTAATGGTATTAAGGTATGGAGTATGATATCGTCTTTATTTTTTAAACTTAAATTTGATATGCATTTCTTAAGAAAGGTTTTGATCTTGAGACATAAAGTGTCGGCAAGATTCTTGTTTGGGTAAGGCTTTCTAACCTGCCTCTTGAATATTGGAAGGAGGATGTCCTCAAGAACACTGCTAATTCTTTTGATCAGCTATTAGTGGTAGATGAAGTCACCAATTCCAGGAAACAAATGCTTTTTTGCTAGGCTCCATAGCTATTTACCCTCTAAACTAGATGTTTGGCGGCAATAACTTGTATTTGAGGATCCACTTGTGGTTTGTAATAGTTGCTTCAATGTAGGCTATATAGTGGGAGGTTGCTCAAACAACAGGTGCTCACAACCTATCTAGAGAAAAAAGATCACACAATTCTTCCTCAACCTCTTGTTAAAGATGCTAGCAAAACCTTCTCACAAGAGTTGTTGCAAATGGTTTCTTTGGGAGAGAGAAATAGAGGAGTGTAGAGGAATTGCGGAAATTTGAAGTGCTCACATTCCTTTGATTGTTAAATGTAAGGTTCACTTAGTTCAAGTAAAGAAAAAGGTTAACTGAATGAAGAGAGAAGCTTAGGCCTTTACTCCTTCCTATCTCAAAAGAGGCCATTAAATCAAGAAGACTAGCCAAGAAAGAAATTTGCTTTAAGAATCCATCTCCTTGGAATGTTTGCCCTCAATATTGCCTTGATATGGTTGGTCTTTGGTTGTCCATCAATTACATGCTCTTTGCTTCTTGTGTTCAACCCCTTGGATAGTGGTGCTAATGACTTTTGACTTTTTAAAAGTCTTTTTATTGATTTTCCCAAGTTGTTGGATAGTGGTGATGGTCGTTAGATTTTATTGACCTATCTTTATTGCTTTATATAAAAAGAAATATAACCCTTTTAAAAATCTCTACCTTTAACCTTTAATAAAAGACAATATTAATAAACATTATAGAAATCTTAAATATATATATTTTAGAAAATGTCAAAGCTAAATTTTATTTAAAATAGTTTTGATAATTTTTTAAATAATGTATTTAAGATATCTATAATATTTATTTAACAATTATTTTTCCTTTAAATCTATTTTATTTACTATAAAAATGAACCCAAATTTTATTATACAATATAAATAATATCTAGTAATTTATACTTATATATTCCTATTAAAAAAGTATATTGATTTGTAAAACTTCAATTTTGAGTCACTTTTATTTAAAAATAAAATAATCCTTAAATAGTTATAAAGTAAAATGCAACAAGTGTCATGATGGGAGTACTTGCTTTACTAGTTTTGCAATTGATTCTAATTGTAACCATAAATATAACTATAATTTTAGTTCTTATAATTTTTTTAATATTTGATTGAGGATTGTTTGGTGTCGTGGTGTTTGTTTAGACTTCCTTCAAGCTGGTCGTACCTTTGGGGATAAAGTGTTTTAACCGTGCTTGTGTGTACTCAAGATTTTGCTCAAGTTGGCTCTCTTGGCTCGTATGGGATTTTGATTACTACTTTCAGACACTTCATGATATGATGCTGCCATTAATGAGGTATGTTTGTTTAGATAGCCTGGCAATATGGTTTCTGTTTCATTAAAGTTTTTATTCATTTGAGAATAGGCTCTGCATTTCTTTATGTCGATAGCTCAGTTCGAAGCTTGTTACAGAGTTTGTGTTCCTAAAAAAATTGGTGATTTTTGTGATCTACATGCATATGATGATGAGAAGCTTGGTCGAATTTTTAATTTGTGTACTCCTAAGGTTGCCTATGCAGTTAGGAGGGTGGTGGGTAAAACTTGGTTGGTGGAAAATGCAAATGCTAATTTATATCTGAGATGGTCTCTTGTTTTCTCACTATTTGTATATATTTTCTTTTGGATGCTCCTATGGTTCGGGCTTTGGCTAATACCTTCATGGTTTCATCATTTTATTCTTCTAGCGATGTGGATTTTGCTTTGTCTCTTTACAATTTTGATTATTGTTTGCTTCCTTATGGTTGTTTTTTGCCTATTACTAAGCTTCTTGCTAGTGGATGGTGTGGAGAATTGCTTTTTGTAGCCAGGTGTCGTTTAATTGGAGACTGCTATGAGGACACTCTTGTACAATTTGAAAAGTTGATTGACCGTGTTCCTCCTCTCTACTTGGCTGCCGCTCTTGATGTTTTCACTGGGATTCATTCTCTTTTGGAGATTCGGGTGGTAGTTTATGGATCCCCTCATTTGGCTGAGCCTTTACAAATGATTCCTCTTCCTTTAAGTGGAGATGATGCTCCTCGATCTTTCTCTGATGTGCCTCTAGATGAAAGTTCTAGTACATGGTTTCTTGAGTGATGATGTAGATTTTCTTATGGGTTTTTTTTGCTTGTAATATTGTAGCTTGGCCATGCCATTGTGGGGGGGGATGTTTTGTTGGACTTCTTGGTTTAGTGTTGGGTTGGGTTTCGGTCTCCTTTCATGTATAGGGTGATATTAAACTGACATTCCTATATGAGATTTTGATTAAGAGCTATATCAAAGGTTTTCTTTGCCTGGTTCTTTCTTGCTAGTATGCTCATTCAAACTTGGCTTTCTTGTAAACTCTTTTATATTAATAAAATTGTTTAGTGGATTTGCCACTTTTATCAAATAAAATAAAAACTAAAAGCATTTAATTTGACGTGTTTGCGACACTTAAATGCATGAAAAGCAAAAAGAAATATTTTATTTAATTTCTTCTCTCAAATACCACTTACTCTGATTTTAACTATTAATCAATTCTTTCTATCTCCATCATACAAATGGTTAACTTCGTAATTATGTAAAACTAATATTAGAATAATAATATAAAGAAATATGATAATATAATAATAATAATTGGTCTTAATATATATTTTTTCTTTAGTTAAGAGTTTAATAGAAATATAAATATAGTAATATCTTAATAATAATTTAATATTAATTACCATGTAATAACATAATTAGTTTTGGAATAATGAACAAATATGATATCTTTTGACGTACTTTATGTGAGGCCCCACCTATTCAAGGACATATACACTTTATGTTTTGGTGCTACCTTGAGATAATATACTTGAGTTGGATAATATAGACATTTGTTTTATGGCTAAATCTTAATTATGATTATGTACTCATTTAGAATAGTCTAATTATGCGCTGAGAATCTTCTACAATTAAGGCTAGATTGAAAATGCAATGTGGCTTAGTTGATATGTAGTATCAAACTAGAATGAATGAATGTTTAACAAGACAAAGTATGGTGCTTTTGCCTATGGTGAATGAATTGAATGAAAAATGCTTTCTCTCATATGATGCTCTTATAAGTTCATGTTGTTGAGGCTATGATCCTATGGTGTACTAACAATTGTGAGTGAATACAATCTAATCTTAGACTTGGAGAACTCAAGTGGTATGAAATAGGCCTCGTGGTAATGAGGTAGTTAGTTGTTCACTTTGTCATGTTTTGTTTTGAAAAGAATGGATTAGTCCTTAACAACTATATTAAGACATCAAAATTAATATATTAAAACTATTGTATTGAGGTATAAATAAATAGATAGAGTCATTATTTAATACTATGCATATATACATTACATTAACGGGGGATTTGATTTGGTAATCAAGTGGTATCTTGAGTAATCTCTCATAAAAATCTTATGATGTGTATATTAGTTAATAATCTATTTCTTTTAAGTGTTCTTATATAGTTCACTATTAATGTTGGTATCTATGCGAAGGAAGATTTAAGTGTGTGTGTCTATATATGTATATGGAAGAGCATGGCATAATGTGTAGATTATGAACATCTTTATCTTTTAAGCTATTAAATACCTTAATAGTGGCCACCTTCATCCTTTTTTGTGCTCTAATGATCCCTTAGTAAGGTTTCTTTCTTGGAGGGATAATGTAATAAAATCAAGTCTTTATATCAAGGTGACACAACCATGGTTTGGAGGGTCCTCAAAGAGAACAATGTAGATCATGTAGCAAGAGTAACACAATGGAAGAAGCAACACAACATAGAGAATATGCAAAATCAGACATCCACAACATCATAGATTCATCACAAACTAGCCAACAACATTCGGTATACATATAGGCTTACAGACCTAAAACAAAAAACATTCTAGATTACACCCCATCCAGACCTCCAAGAGGTATCATAATTACATATCATGAATCATTATCATCCAATCTCTTCTCTATCTCCCAAAGGATTGAATACAGCCACAAAATATTGCATTCTCCAAGAGAGTAAAATGAAACGTGTAAGATAGGTCAGACCCAAAACGTGAAGATCTCCTCCGCCAAAGAAAAGAGTGAAATGAAGACCACCAAGGAAGGTCGGCCAAGGGCCTAAGAACATTGTGTGTGGTGCCAATTAGATCCATAAGTCGAGAAATGCTTCGCAAGAGAAGAAATCTCCAACTAGCCGATAAGCTTAAACTACTCCAGGAACCAAGAAATAGCCAATCCAGAAGCGATAACTTGCCGGAAAAGAGTCCAAATGAACTAGAAATCTAGAACATGGAATGAGAACAAGTCTAGAAGCCAAGAATATGATCTGTAGTGGAAAATGGAAGACTACAGGAGAATTTCGGAAGAAACATAGAAACTACAACACAGAACATGAACAAAATTGAAAACAAATATTTTTGGTTTATGCAAGATTTCTCAATGACTAGGGATGCTCCTGCATCAGACACCCGAGGTAGAAAAAGATGTTTCATGAGAGGAAGCTGATGAACATAAAAAATGATTTGGTATATAGACCCCATGCTCATTTCTAATCCAACCGTCTTCTTTGTCTGCAAACTTCTTCCTCCATACCCCTTCCGGTACCTCAGCTAAATTCTCTAACTTCTTTTCCTCTTCTTCTATCTTTCCTTGCTTCATACATGTACACTATCTCTTACTACCACTCTCTTTCCTCTGTAAATATGAACTATTTCTTCCACTGAAACTCATCTTATATGCCACCATAACTATGACTTTACTACCATTTGATGCCACCATGCTATCAGACCCATCCACAAGGTCCTTCAAATCCATGCCATCCTCTGTATCTTGCCTCTCAACACAACAACTCTTCACAAGACTCAAGTTATTCACTTCCTTCTCTTTCTCCTTCAAAGAAGCCAAAGTAAACTTTTGCCCATCCTTCTCAATAGTGATCAGGTTTCTTCTACAATCATAGATAGCTCCTCTATCAAACTGCCAAGGTGTACCCAACAAAACATGATAATCACTAATAGGCAAGACATCACACACAACTTCATCTTTGTAAGGTCAAATATTAAAATTAACTAAGAACTTCTCTCTCACCTCTACCACATGATCATCTTTCAACCAAATCACCTTGTAAGGACAAGGATGCTCAAGCCTCTTCAAACCAAGCTTTTCCACCATCTCTTCTGATACCATATTTTTAGTAATTCCACTATCCACAATAACTTTACAACACTTACCTCCTAATTTGCATATAGTCTAGAAAAGATTATTCCTTTGTGTAGATCCGGTTTCCTCTATGCTCTGCTCCACCAAGACTCTTCTAAACATAAGGGATTCTCCCTACTCTAGGTCTACCATGCTCTTATATGTAGTTCTAGCTTCCAGTTCCTCACGTGCCATGAAATTCCTTTCCATTCCTTTACCAGTCCCCAAGGAACACTCATAAGATCTATGTTCGGTTTCTCCACACTTAAAAACATTTTCCCAAGAATTCTTTGTTGCCACTGCCATTTCCTTTTCTTTGTGTCTTCTGATCCAGTTATTTACTCCACTTAGATCTTGATTCATCTTCAATAGTTTGTTTCTCCACACTACCACTCATCTGCCATTTATTCACTACATATCTCTCTCTTCCCCTAGGGTTATTCTGTTGTCTTCTTTTCACTTTATCTTCTGCCTTCAAATCATATTGATAAGTATCCTCAACTGTAGAAATATTTAGCATACTCATCTCATCCTAAATGTTAAATCGAAGTCCATTTATGTATCTAGCCACCTTCTCCTTATCCATCTCTCGATGTCCAGATCTGATCATCACCTTTTAGAATTCCTTAGTATAATATTTCACACTCATGTACTCCTTTAAGTTTTGCAACTTCTTGAACAATTCCAACTCATAATCTCATGGAATGAATTTAGCCTTCAATCTTGCAACCATATGTCTCCACCGGTTGATTTTCATCTCACCATTCTCCACTCTTTCTCTCTGCAACTCTTTCCATCACAAAGAAACATGTCCTTTCAACTTAGTTTGTGATAACCTAACCCTCTGTGGGTCTCTAATATCTTCAAACTCAAAATAGTCCTCCAACTCTCTGATCCATTCTATCAGGTCTTTCGGGTTCAATGTACTTGAAAAAATTAGAAACCTCAACTTTATGAATTTTACTCACTTGTGCCACCTCTCTAAGAAATCTATCTTCTCTTTCATCTTTCAGTCCTTCAACCTCTTCGGCCTCCAGTTCCTCTCCTGCCTCTTCATAGTCTTCCTTCGATTTTGGATTCCTCCACAAACCAACCAATGCATTTCGGATCTCATTCCTCAACTCATTTTTCAAATCACCCATCATCTGCTCTACCCTTCAAGGGTTCATCCTTCTTGGCAACATCTCCTTCTTTGCTCTGGTACGACCACCTCAGATTAGTGATCCGACTACAAGTTTCAATTGCCTCCCAATCGATCATCTATTGAACACACTTGCAACCTGCCTCAAATTGATGACCTTCTCACCCAAAGGAATGCCTCAAGGTTTGCAACTAGCTCTAATACCATATGACACAACCATGGTCCGGAGGGTCCTCAAAGAGAACAATCTAGATCATACAGCAAAAGTAACACAATAGAAGCAACACAACATAGAGAATATGAAAAATCAAACATCTACAACATTATAGATTCATCACAAATTAGCTGACAACATCCTGTATACATACAAGCTTACATGCCTAAAACAAAAAAAATTCCAGATTAAACTCCATCCAGACCTCCAAGAGGTATCCTAATTACATATCATGAATCAATATCATCCAATCTTTTCTCTGTTTCCCAAAGGATCGAATACAAAAATATATATAGCATTTAGAATACATCTGGGTTAGCCACAAAATATTGCATTCTCCAAGAGAGGAAAATGAAATGTGTAAGATAGGTCAGACCTAAAACATGAAGATCTCCTCTGCCAAAGACAAGAATGAAATGAAGACCACCAAGGAAGGTCGGCCAAGGGCCTAAGAATATCATGCGTGGTGTCAATTAGATCTACAAATGAAGAAATGCTCTGCAAGAGAAGAAATCTGCAACTAGCCGATAAGCTCAAACTGCTTCGAGAATCAAGAAACAACCAATCTGGAAGAGATAACTTGTCGAAAAAGAGTCAAAATGAATTGAAAATATAGAAAAAGGAATGAGAACAAGTCTGGAAGCCAAGAATCTGATCTGCAATAGAAAATGAACAACTACCAGAGAATTCTGGAAGAAACATAGAAACTGCAACATAGAACAGGAATAAAATTGAAAAACAAATATTTTTGGTTGATGCAAGATTGCTCAATGACTAGGGATGCTCCTGCATCACAAGGGTACTATGGTTCCAAAAATTCATTATTCATTCTATATTAGAAATGTATTCATTACAACAATAAGAGGTTTCAAGACAAACTAATTTGAAATATTTATCATCTAGTCAAAATATACTCTTACTAAAAGTGTTCTAATAACTCTTGAAAGTATTAACTAGAAGAAATCTTAATATTAAATTAAAGTAGGATTTTTTTGACAATTGCATAAATCTCAACTTTGTTAATTGAGTGAATCAAACTTTTAGTTGAATGAGTGATGGTTAGACGAGGCTAGCTAGAACTTGGCTATGGTGATTAGGTAGATTCTTTGGTTGTGCAGTTCCTTGGATTATGTTATTTTTAGTCACATTCCTAGTTAGTAGAATGGAGTTGCAAATTGTTTGGCTAAATGGGCTTTTGATCATAGGTAGGGTTGGAATATAGTAGATAGGGGGAAATTATCTCTAAAATGTCTCATTTATTGGACCACTTAGTGGAAGCTGACAAAGTTGTATATGTTGGGCATGTGGCCCTTCTTGTTTTGTATCTCTTTCTTTGATTCAATAAATTTTTACCCCTCTTTTAGTAAATAATTTTTTAGCTATCCATATTTTAAGCATTCATATATGCATTGCTAAGTTGTTAGTATCCAGAGGTATGATGGCCACCTTTTTTCAGTGATACATTATTACCTACTTATCTGTACATGCTACAGTATAATATCCTAATCCAGAGCACACTACTACCTGCCGAAGTAAATTTATTTTAATTTGACATATATGATCCATATATAACATGTTCAGAAATAATATTATAGACAATTTCCAACCTTCTTTTAGAAGATCATATATGTTTAATAATAAATTATTAAACTTCAAATTGAGCGAATTTGTGACTAATATGCAAATAAAAATTGAATAATCCTCTAGAGTATGGAAGTAAACATAATCATACATTCTTTTTATTTCTATTTATCTTCTCAACTTAAGCACTCTATAATTTTAGAGACTCTTCATTTAGTTAGTTCCAAAGCTATTATTATGATTATGGTGAGATTCATCAAAATATAATACATGGAGGTTTCACTATGGTTGGAGACAATATATTGAGGATGAACATGGTGAGAGCCAGTCTCAAACCACACACACTAAGCAACATATTAAGCCTAGAGAATTTTAGTCAACTCTGAGTGTTTAACACTTTAAAACTTAGAAGTCAAGGCTTAGTGTGTGTGATTTAAGTCGTTTGCATGGTGAGTAGTGACCAACCTTAAACCACACACACTAAGAAACATACGAAGCAAACATATGTCCTTACTTGAAGGAATAGTATAAGTGTTTTATTTTCACTTAGTTTAGTCCACCAAAATTACTAAAGGTTTGATAGGAGTGTCCCCAGTTGAACAACTTGATATCTACAAATCCTTATTTTTTTGAGCTTAAAGCAAGATAAATATCATCTTAGCTATGGACTTATTGTTTTTTATTAAGTAAAAATAGGTTTTAAGGGACCTGAAACCCGATTACATTATGAAAGATGAGCATGAAAGAGATGAAACAAAACAACTGCAAAAGACCAACACAAAAACCAGCAGCTAAGAAAAAGACAACAAGAAGCCAACAAGAAGTTGGCCCCAAACCCAACATTACAAATAAATTGAAAACTTTAATAGACTCCTCAGCATTTTGAACCAAGAGCATCATCGCCTTGGCCGCTTCCCTCAGATCATTGCTTTCATGTCTCAGCTAGCTATCTTTCATTTTGGTCTCCATCCCAGTAGTGTTCTGCCTTGTTCTATGCCTGGGAATCTGGTGGGTGGAGCTGGAAGTTGGTACATCTTCAATGATTACTAGATTCTTATCCTAATTTTTCCTTTCCAAATGATCCACCAAAGCATTCATTTTCTGTGATGAAACTTTTAGGACCTGGAGACTATGGTTCATGAAGCTTTTCAGAGCCTTCTCGGTGTGGGCAACCCGAGTGTTGATGTTGTCTTTATCCTCCTCAGCCTATTCTTTCAAAATTTTGATAACATCCTCCAGGTGTTTCAAATCCCCTTTAATTAGGTCTTTTTCTAGCCAATCCTCCATCTTGATTTCCTCCTTAGCTTCACTGGTGTAAAGCGGAAAATATCGCGATCGAACCCTAGTTGCTCTCCCCTCTTCCAACTCCAAGGAGAGAAGGGAGATTCACTAGGGTTGATAGTTTTCACTTAGGGGAGAGACTTTACATTCAAAAGAGGGGTTGAAAACCCACAAGATCCAATCCCACGCAATGCAAGATTGGATGCTAAATGAGTTTCAAGGGTTATGATAGCAAGGCTACCCTCTTTTGTAAAGAATGTGCATAGAAGAATTAAGCTAGGAATGCATAGAAAGTGAGAAAGATTCGCTTATAAACTGAGATAGGAATACAGTATGAAGTGCGGACCTGGAATTAGAAGTAAAATGTCGATACGGCGCTGTCCTGCAAATTTGAGCGAAAGTTGCCAGGACGATGGCGCCCGAGCGCCACGGTCCTCTGAAAAATCCGCGAAACGAAGGGGGATCTGTTCGTCTCTGCACAAGGATTCCATATCTTCAATTTCAGCCGCGTACCTGCAACCTACACACAGAAAAGCGAAGACGATTGGGGGGTTAGGGATTAGGGGTTTGCCTTTAGGTCAAACCCCGGTTTTGGAATTAACCAAGAAATGAGCAATGCTATAAATGTAAATGTCTGTAATGTAAAACAAGTACTAATACCTTGTTGTAAGGATGTTTGTATCCTTATGTGCGAAGGTATAGATGTTGTAAGTTGTATGTTGTAGTAGTATGTTGTAAGTGATCTCCTTTTCAATGGTTGAATCCTTGTCTTGAATGCAACACTTAGCCTTGAATGGAGACTTGAAATGATCAATTGCTTGAAGGAATGCTTGAATGCTTGAATGCTTGAGTATAGTTTCCACGCTTTTTCCCTCATATCGAATGAAAGAGGAAAATGTAGTTTATATACTTGTCAATTAGGGCTGAGAGACTGATTTTCCCGACCTTAGGCCGACCAGGAAAGATAATTTTCCAATTTGCAAACATAAAGACCCGAAGTCCACAAGAGACCGGGCCCAAAATAGGACCCAGGGACCAGGGCGCTGGGCGCCATGGTCCTGGGGGACCAGGGCGCTGGGCGCCCTGGTCTTGAAGGACCAGGGCGCTGGGCGCTCTGGTCCCACCTCCCGGGACAGCAGGGTGCAAAGGAGGTTCAGGCCAGGGTGCAAGAAAATGCAGTTTTCAGTGTCATAATCAGGTTTCGGGGTCTCCATTCAAATTGCATGTTGCGTCGCCATCGTGAAGACCCAAATGCGGTCGAAATTGCAAGTGTCACAATTTTAGTACGCTACATTTAGCCCCCACTTTAGCGGGAGTATAGGCGTATGCTCATACTTCTGGTAAAGTACAAGGAAACAACATTGAAAGACTTTCACCACGTCAAGGAGGCAAGATACACCAAGCCCCCAGTGGACTAAGGATCTTGCGACTTCAATTGACAAAGTAAAAGGGAAGATCACGAGGGAGAACCATGACTGTCAGTAGTAAGGTTCCCTCACTATGAGTCATGCAAGAAAGATATAAAAAATTTTCAAGGCAAAGCTAAATTTGTCAAGAAATTTTCAAGTATCTTGAAAAGATATGAACGGGATGTATGCCCCCCTACGTTAAAGCGATCGCACACGCCTCACCGGGGGTGATTGCTTTAAGGTAGTGATACATATAAGGAATGAGAAGGGAAAGGAGCACGTTATCACAAGGATTTAGCCCCCAAGTGTGAGATAAGCCCAAGGATAATAGACACAAAACACAACGCACAAGGTGAGTTCGCTTTCCTCGGGGTTAGTATGCTGTATGATAATTCATGTGTATCATATGTATGTATGCATAATTGTTCTTCATTCCCAATCAAGGAAGGTCACCTAGAAGAAGGGAACACATGTGTCTTTTGAGTCAACATGAGAGAGATCGAGAGATCTCAATGCTTTGCATCGTCCTCAAGTAGACAACACTAAGGACAACAAATAGAAGAATGAGAGTAACATATAGAAGAAGTAACACAAGAGAGGAGGAGAGAATCTGCTATGCTAATGTAACTAGTCTAGCACATCATCTACCCCCCGATCTTGCTGATCAATGTTTCGGGAAGGCAGGGAACACGCTAGAGGAGGAACATCCAACACAGCAGATGGAGCTATCACAAGATCCAAACAAGGGCTATGTTCATGTTCCGAGCCACGTTGTTCTTGTCTAGGAGCTAGGATAAGTGCTTTAGAAAATTTATTAGATAAATGGTTATCAATATCAACAAGTTCATATTCACTATCAGAAGCAAGAGAAGCGACATTTTCATCATGAATAACATTTTCATCTATAGCATCATCAAGATTTATAAAAATAGGGTCTTTAATTCGCACAGGATCAAAACCATCATGCATCTTATGTTTTGGAGATTTTGGAGAAAATGGAATAATGCTTGTTGAAGGTGTTTTTGGAGATTGCAAAGTTTGAGAAGCAGCTGCTTGAGCTCTAAGATGACGCTTTTGTCGGCGTTCACGTGCAGAACGATTTTGTCTAGTCTTAGTAGGAAGTTGAGGAGATTAAGGAGGAGGAATGTTCTCATCCTTATCACTTGGGTGTTTAGGTTGTGGTCTCTTAGGCTGAACAATAGGAGAAGAGAAAGGTCTCTTCTCTCCATAAGAGGAAGGAGGAGGAACTGCTCCATATAAAGGAGGAATATTTGGTTTTGGAAGGAGACCAAGTCCATCATGACGAGGAGGTATAGGTCTACTCTTAGACAGTTTATTAGGCATAGACATAATCACATCCATGGGAATGGGTTGGGAATCTTCTTGAGGAAAGACATTAGTTTTATCTTTCAAAGGAAGAACTTCCTTCTCAAGAACGATAGGAATATCAAGTTTGGGTGTTCTAGGTTCACTTAAAGATAAGATCATATCTGTTTTCCATTTTTGATAAGATTTGAAAAGATGATCACTTCGCGAAGGAAGAGATTGGAATTGTTTAGGCCAAAAGTAGTCAATAGGAACGCTAGAAGTTCTTTCAGCTGGTTTAAAGAGACTATGATTGACAGTAACAACTTCACCATTATGGGGAAATTTCAAACACTTGTGAATAGAAGAAGCAATAGCTTTCATGGAAGATAGCCAAGGATAGCCAAGCTTCACACGAAATTGTTCGGAAGATGGAATAATAGCAAAGTTCACATCAAGGGATTTGTTATGGACCTCAATAGGCAATGTAATAGAACCAATTGCAGGAGAAGAAAATGCATCAAATAGTTTCACAATCACATCTGTTTTGTCATATATCACTTGATTCAATTGCAAAGTAAAAAGATATTCTTCAGTAATAACATTAACCATGCACGAAGGATCAATAAGCACTCCACGGCAAGGTGTATTCTTGACTTTTGCAACTATGTATAAAGGACCATCAGGTGCCCTAATGGTTTCACTGGAATCAAATGTGATGGAAGGTTCTTTAGGGTTTTCTTGCTGCTCTACAAAGTTAATCACATTCGGAGTCATAGACACAAGACCATCAGATGAAAAAGAGGAATCATTAGTCTCAATCGCATTAGAGGTATGAGAAGGTAATGGATTAGTGAAAATCTGAAGATTTTGATTAGGAGGAGCTACAGATGTATTGCCTTTATCATTCACTCCAGAAACAGAAATAGTATTATTATCAATCAAATCTTGAATTTTACCCTTTAAAGAAAAACATTTTTCAGTATCATGCCCAGGCTGACGATGAAATTGACAAAAAGCTTTGTTATTAAAATAAGGTGAAGTAATCTTTGCAGGATAAATTTGCCTTATAGGAGGAAGAGTAAGCACATTTTGTTCCAATAACTTATTCATAATACTATGCAATGATTCATTCAAAGGAGTATACTTTCTTTCTTTCTTGAAAAATTTAGAAATAGGAGGCACACCTGATGCTGCATTCACATTGTTGTTGATGATGTTTTCATTGAATTTGATGGAATCTCTGTTTGGTTTAAACTTCCCAAATGGTTGTTGACTACTATCACCCTTATCACTCGGAGCCATAGGATGTGATTGTTCCATTTGACTCACAGTCAGTTGATAATTGTGAAGAGTTGCACACAACTGTTGGAAAGAAGTAAACTCATAAAACAGAAGTTTGTCTCGAATATCTTTTTGTAAATTAGAAATAAAGATTCTTTGAATATCATTGTCAGGCACTGGAAAAGAAATTTGAGCATACAAATGCTTATATCTACCAATAAAATCAGTCACTTTTTCTTTAACACCTTGTTTACAATGCATTAAATCAATCAGAGTAACTTTAGGACTTATATTGTTTTGAAATTGTTGAATGAAAGCATTTGCAAGTTGTTCGAAAGAAGTAATAGAATAAGAAGGCAACGAGCAATACCATTGTAGGGCTTTGTCTCTTAATGTTCTAGTAAACAATTTTGCAAGCAACCTTTGGTCATAAGCAAAATCAGTACATATTGTTTGAAAGGTCTTAACATGTGTTAGAGGATCACCCTTACCATTATAAAGCTCCAAATGTGGAATTTCAACATGTTTAGGAGGGATAGCTCGAACAATGTCAAGAGAAAGTGGGCTCACAACATCAAATGTGGGCACACTAAACTTAGATTGATTCATAGAGGCAATTTGTTGCTGTAAAGAAGAGACAGTTTGTGCAAGATTGTTAATGGTCGCTTCAGTCGAAGAGTTCATATTAGATGTGTTAGATTGAGATGGAGGTGTTATGTTATTGAAAGAAGGTAAAGAGTAAGGTGGTGGGACCCTATGATAATTAGTCATAGGAGATGATTGGACAGGAGGAACACTACAAGGAGGAATGGAATGATTGAATGAATTGTCCCCTTGCGTCATGTTCATTTGTGGAGATATAATAGGGACACTCATTGAAGGAGTGAATGAAGAAATCGGATTGAATGAAGGAAGAGGGTTAATTGAAGAGGAAGGATTGCCCCCATGACTGGTGATCATAGGAGGAATGTCTTGTGTTGAAGTAGTCATTATGTTTGATGTAAAAGTAGGTATACTAGCAATAGGAGTCGTCAAAGGAATAGAATGATTGTCTTGAGTAGGAGGTTGTGTATAACCTAAGGTTTCGGTACAACTTTTCATAGGCATCACATTTGAATCCACAATGTGTGCAATACCACGCAAAATATCAATTCCATTCTTATCACTTTGAAGCATACGTTTTAGACCCTCAATTAAAGGAAGAGCTTGACTATCGGGGTATTCTTGAGACATCCATTGTCGAAAATCGTCAAATTGGTTATCCAATTTTGAAATTTGTTCTTCAGAAACCTCATGGAGAGCTTCTTCATCATTAGGAGGATTAGAGGAATTACCCATGTCCTCGTTAAAAAGGCTATTCAAATTTCAAATTAGGTTCCATCTCCTCGGTAATTAAACCTCGGAAAGACTTAATTCTACGGCTTCGTCTAACGGGATTAGTGTAAGTAGGGCTTATTGTTGTAAAACTCATGCACTAGAGAGGGAGAGAAAATTTTGATTTTAGAGGTAACAATTTTCAGTAAAATCAGCCAATCTTCTAGATTTAAGCTGTTAAATACAATCAGGACAATCTCCCGAAATTTCAGAAAAAATGTCAGGGACCGTGGCGCTTCACAGTGCACACGGTCCCGGCAACTTTTTTCGAAATTTGCAGGGATGAAAGTTATGATGATTTTGGAGCTAATCTGAAAAAATTGAGTGGTTTTACGATCTGTAGATAGGCCAAATTAAAGTTGCAATCTCGAAATTGAACCCTACCAAGATTGTCGAAAAATGCAAAAATTTGAATTTTGAAAAAGAGAGGGAAACTGAAATTTTGAATTTTATGATTTTAGAGGGAATGTCAAGAGCAATGCAAATTTTGAAATTTAAAAATTGACTCAATTTCACGCAAAATTCAATTTTGAAAGCGGAAATTAAAGTTGTTGTAATTAAGCACTTAATTTCAAAAGTCACAAATTGTAAGAATTTGAATAAAGCACTGAAATTTCGAATGAATGCAAACACACTTTTCAGATTTAGGACAGTAAGAACACAATTTTGACACAAAATTTCAATTTCGATGATTTTTGAATGTTTAGAAGCCTTAATCCAAGCAATCACAAGACCAACTTTGACTGTAATTTTGAAAGTGTTATAATTGATAAAATCAGCCAAAATTCTGGATTTTAGTAGGAAAATACAGTAAGATCTAGCTCCCGAAATTTCAGAAAAAATGTTGGGGACGATGGCGCTCGGAGTGCACACGGTCCTCACAACTTTTTTCCAAATTTTCAGGGATGAAAGATATTGTGATTTTATTGCGGAATCCAAAGTTACAACTGATTTGGAAATGTTTTGATCAGTGAAATTGTCGGACAAAGGTTGAATCAAGAGGGTTTCAAAAATTAGGGTTTTGACACTTAACCACTTAATTTTCAAAATTAAAGCATAGATATGAATTGATAATTTGTAATAGAAGGGCAGATCTGAAACAAGCATTAACATTTAGACATTTCACAAGTTCAATTACTAAAAAGAAAATTTAGGGTTTTTATGCAATCAACCTCTAAAATTTGCAAAAGATCAAACATGGAAATGTAATCAAGGAATCCAATTTTCAGATCTAACCATGAATAATCAGAAAGGATGTTCATGTCGGGTTCACCAAAATGTAAAGCGGAAAATATCGCGATCGAACCCTAGTTGCTCTCCCCTCTTCCAACTCCAAGGAGAGAGAAGGGAGATTCACTAGGGTTGATGGTTTTCACTTAGGGGAGAGACTTTACATTCAAAAGAGGGGTTGAAAACCCACAAGATCCAATCCCATGCAATGCAAGATTGGATGCTAAATGAGTTTCAAGGGTTATGACAGCAAGGCTAACCTCTTTTGTAAAGAATGTGCATAGAAGAATTAAGCTAGGAATGCATAGAAAGTGAGAAAGATTCACTTATAAACTGAGATAGGAATATAGTATGAAGCTGCGGACCTGGAATTAGCAGTAAAATGTCGATACGGCGCTGTCCTGCAAATTTGAGCGAAAGTTGCCGGGACGATGGCGCCCGAGCGCCACGGTCCTCCGAAAAATCCGCGAAACGAAGGGGGATCTGTTCGTCTCTGCACAAGGATTCCAGATCTTCAATTTCAGCCACGTACCTGCAACCTACACACAGAAAAGCGAAGACGATTGGGGGGTTAGGGATTAGGGGTTTGCCTTTAGGTCAAACCCTGGTTTTGGAATTAACCAAGAAATGAGCAATGCTGTAAATGTAAATGTCTGTAATGTAAAACAAGTACTAATACCTTGTTGTAAGGATGTTTGTATCCTTATGTGCGAAGGTATAGATGTTGTATGTTGTATGTTGTAGTAGTATGTTGTAAGTGATCTCCTCTTCAATGGTTGAATCCTTGTCTTGAATGCAACACAACTTTGAATGGAGACTTGAAATGATCAATTGCTTGAAGGAATGCTTGAATGCTTGAATGCTTGAGTATAGTTTCCACGCTTTTTCCCTCATATCGAATGAAAGAGGAAAATGTAGTTTATATACTTGTCAATTAGGGCTGATAGACCGATTTTCCCGACCTTAGGCCGACCAGGAAAGATAATTTTCCAATTTGCAAACATAAAGACCCGAAGTCCACAAGAGATCGGGCCCAAAATAGGACCCAGGGACCAGGGCGCTGGGCGCTCTGGTCCCACCTCCCGGGACAGCAGGGTGCAAAGGAGGTTCAGGCCAGGGTGCAAGAAAATGCAGTTTTCAGTGTCATAATCAGGTTTCGGGGTCTCCATTCAGGTTTCGTGTTGCGTCGCCATCGTGAAGACCCAAATGCGGTCGAAATTGCAAGTGTCGCAATTTTAGGACGCTACAACTGGTTTTCGTCTCATCTTTCTTTTTCCTAGAGTTTGTATCCTTAACCAGCTTATTTATCTTGTTTTTCAGATCCCTCTGTTTACTTTGCATACTAGTAATGTTGTCGACAACCCATTTATGGAAGTTGAAGGACTCTAGAGTATAGTTACAGGCGATATTGAAGATAGTGTTCCCAAAATCCCTACCCTGTTCAGTACCCATAGAGTTAGGATTGTCATCCTCCTTAGAATACAGAGCAACATTCCTACTGTCCGAGCCCATAGGGTTAGAGTGAGGGTTTTAAGAGTTACCCCCTTCATCCTCTTCACCAATGTTCTCATCCTTTTCATACTCCATTTCTATTTCAATATCCTTTCCCTTTTCCTCCTCCACATCACAGTGCACCTCTATTTCCACATTATCTATATCAGCTCTCCTTTTTTTGTGGGTAGGGGCATTAGGCTGATCCTCTTTTGAATCAGAATCTTTGCAACTCTTAGAGATATGAGAATTAGTGATCAGGGGATCATCTTTGGTAGCCCTAGCCTTGTCATTTAGATGTTCATAAATGAGCAAAATGAGCCCCTGATGGGCTATAGGGTAAGAGTTAGGATTTTTAGCGTGATTAGCTAGACTCTCATTCAGAGAGGATGCTAAATAAAAAGGCAGGGATATTTTAGCCCCATGACGGAAGTGGTTTAGAATTGCAAAGTGATAGTTATAGATTTTAGTAAATCTACCATCAATAGTGAGATACTCCATTAAAACCCCTTAAAATTTTTGCCAAAAGGGCTTTACTTGTTGGGGAATGTAGTAGGAGATGTTGTCTTTCTTCACAAGCTTTCCCTTCTCATCCTCCAATTTTGGGAAGTTTTTGAACACTTCAGCTGCATACTTCTAGTCTCTATAGAATTTAGTACCCTCCTTCTGAAGACCCATGACCTCTACAACTAGGTTCTCATCAATTTGCCATATCTCCCCGAACAAGGTGACTCTATTGTTACTCCAGCCTCTGGCAAAACCATGTGACACATAATTTCTGCTTCCGTGAAGCTTTTCCATATAGTCAATAAAGCCATATCTGTGAAGCCTTGTCCAGACTTTTCGTTCACTCTTCTATTTTTCGCATTCTGGGGGTTCGTTCCTGTTTAAGTTACCACCCATTTTGAGCTCCAAGTAGAAATACCCACAGCTATAATTCTCAGTCCACAAATGAAACCCCAAATGCTTGTAAATTCTGGAGTTACAGAACATAGACTCTTTCGTTGTTTTGAAACTTATGTTTATGGCCGCACAAACCCAACATTTATTATTATAATCTTCCTCACGCATATGATCATGGAAATGATGCCAAAAAGCACTCATTAACTAATAGTTAATCTGCCCCCAAAATCTGTCTTTAGAATTCGTTCCCCAAAATATAATCATGATTTTAACTTGACCCATTGATACGATCAAAATATAATTGCTCTTTAACCTCCCTTTTACAATGAGTTTCTCCAATATATTTAACATCATTCTCTAAATTGACCCCTTCATTTGCTAAGAGATCCACTACCTTATTGCCTTCTCTTAGAGTATGAGTTATGCTAATACTAACATAGTTATTTAACAAATTTTTAGCACTTTTAACTAAGTTAGTAATATTCCAAGAGATAGAGCTTGTACCTTTGAGGGCTTGGATGATGTTTAAGGAGTCCCCTTCGAGCCAAATTTTTTAAAATTTGAATCCCTGAGCAAGCTGGAGGCTTTTTAACATGGCCAGAGCTTCAACCATGTGATTATTTTGGACCCCAAAAGGGGAAGCAAAAGCTGCAATGCAGACTCCTTGAGCATTTCTGATAAGTCCTCCACCACCCGACTTCCTAGGGTTGCCCTTAGCCGCCCCATCAAAATTCACCTTTATCCAATCATGATCAAGAAAGTGCCAAACAATATTATCTCTCCTATTCTTATTGTCAGATCTGCAGACTTTATGTATTAGGTTCCATTCAGTGAGGATATCTTTTTCCATATCATTCATATCAGTAACAAACCATTGCTTATTATTCTTGTGCGGAATATTGATTTTCTCTTTTATAGCTCTGCAGGTTTTTTCAAAAACCACCTAAGAGTTACACTTAGCTTCCCTAAATATTCTGTTATTTCTTTCTTTCCAAATGCCCCAACAAATCATGGGGAGGGTCAAAGACCAAAGGTTCTTGATAAGCTTGCATTTGGTGGGGAAATTCCATTGCCAGATAATATCCTTGATACTCTTGTTCATAGCCCAATTAACTTTCCATTTCTCCCACATCTTACACCAAATTTCCCAGGTAAAGGAGCAGTGAAAAAAGAGATGATCAACTAATTCTTCCTCTTTCTTGCATAGCTCACATCTATTAGGGAATTTGAAACCTCTTCGGACCAAATTGTCAAGAGTAAGGGTACTATTATGAGAAGCAAGCTAAAAGAAAATATTGACTTTAGGGATTAGAATGTTGTTTTAAACTTTTCTCCAAATGGGATTACTGGTCTGAGAAAAAGTGTTTTTGTAGGCTGAAGCAACTGTAAATTCACCTCTAGGATTACTTTTCCAGAGAAAAACATCATCATAGTCTTTGTTAGGGGAAAAGGACAGCAACTCCTTCTGGAGTAAGGAAAATCCAGAATGTATAACATCAAGCCTCACCCATTTTTCCTTCTTGTAGTAGTCACACACCATAAGCCCAAACCTCCTTTTACATTCCTCAATAACTTGACTGTTGCCTTGATCATAAAAAGCTTCATTCTTCATCCAAGGGTCCTCCCAAAACCTTATTTTGTCGCTTTTTCCAAGGACCCATCCAGCTCCAACTTTGGCCACTTTTATGGATTTGATAATACTATTCCAAATGAAGGATCCAATAGGAATGTCTTCAGAATTAAGGACCCCCTGGATTGGCTAATTCTGAATATATTTATCAAACCATATTTGATTCCAATCTTTCTTGGTATCATAAGCTCTCCATAATTGTTTTGCTAGAAGAGCTTTGTTAAAGGTTTTTAGAGCTTTAATCCCCAACCCTCCTTTGTTCTTTGGTCTACAAACTTTGTCCCAAGCAACCAAGGATATCCTCTTTTTTTCTCAACTCCTGACCATAGAAATCTCTTCTGGATTCTTTCCAATGCTTCAACAAATTTAGCCGGGATACCAAATAAGCTGAGGGCATAAATAGGGAGGTTCTGGAGTGTAGCTTGAAGGAACTGCAATTTCCCAGCCTAAGATAAAATGGAACCTTTCCACCCAACTAGTTTTTTGTTGAGTTTATCAATAAGCATGTTCCAAAAGGAATTTGGGGGAGTTAAACCCAAGGGAAGACCCAGATAGGTGGAAGGGAGCATGTCCACCTTGCAACTAATAATTCTAGCAATTTTCTATTGTCTTATGATTGGAGTATTCATGAAATATATAGCCAATTTGTCCCAATTGACTTGCTAACTAGTAGCCAAAGCATAGGAATTAAGAGTAGTTTTGAAGGCCTCAACCTCCCTAACAAAAGAATATCCCATGAGGATAGTATCATCAACAAACTGTTGATGAGAACAAAAAACATTAGCAGAGGAAGGTTGAAGACCTTTGATGGTTTTACTCAATTTCAGATTGTGTATCAATCTGCTCATGCTCTCAGCCAAAATGGTGAAAAGAATAGGAGATATTAGATCTCCTTGTTTGAGCCCCCTCGACAATTTAAAGAATTTTGTAGGAGATCCATTAATCAGAATAGAAAACATAGGAGTGGTGATCAGCTCTCTGATAATTTTGGTTATCTTTTCATCAAATCCAAAAGCCTCCATGATTCTGAAAAGAACATGCCAATCCACTCTATCACAAGCCTTCACCAGATCCAACTTTATCAAGAAGCCTTCTTTTTTAGCAGCATTGAGGGAATGAATGTTCTCATGGACAAGAATGATAGAGTCCAATATCTTCCTGCCAGGAACAAAACCTTTCTGCTCCTCAAAGATGATGAAGGGGAGAATAGCCAAAATTCTAGTGGTCAAAACTTTGGATATGATCTTATAGAAAGAGTTACATAGACTTATTGGCCTAAATTTTCCCATAGAATCCGCCCCAGCAACTTTAGGGATTAGGGCAATAAACGTGGAGTTGAGTTCCTTAAGGATTCTTCTAGATCCAAAAAATTCTTTGACCGCATTAAGCATGTCTTCTCCCACAATATGCCAAAATTCCTGGAAGAAAAACATAGGGAAGCCATCAGGACTCGAAGCTTTATCCCCTTGAAATGAAAATACAACTTTTTTAATTTCTCCAGCAGATGGGATAGCAGATAGGGCCTTATTCTGAATAGGATTAATGATCTTAGGAATGATATTAACCAAATTATGTTGATGGGTATGATCAATGTCCTTGTTAATAGTGAGGAGTTGATTGAAGAAACTGACAACTTCATCGCTGATTTCATCCTTATTAAGAAGAGTTTTTTCCTCTACAATAAGTCTTGAAATTCTATTCGCAGCTTTATGTTTTAAAGAGGTCATGTGGAAAAATTTAGTGTTTCTGTCCCTAGCCTCTAGCCAGATCACCTTGGATCTCTGCCTCCAATAGATTTCTTCCCTAGAAATAATGTTGTGGAGTTTGACTAGAACATCATCTTCCATGGCTTTGGAATACTTTTTATAGCCATCTTTCTGTATTGAATTTTGGATCTGATCAGGATCCTCCTTTAGATTTTTCTTTGAATCAAAAATATCACCGAAGACCTTCTTGTTCCATATCTTAATGTTGAATTTGATATTTTAAAGTTTTTTGGCAACTTTATACATGGCAGTTCCATTCACATCAATATTCCACCAGTTGGCAATAGATTTTTCAAGATTAGGAAGGGAAATCCACATCTTTTCAAACTGAAAAGGGAAGCTCTGATTATTCTTAAAATTCTCAGAAACAAAAGAAATGGGATAATGGTCCGAACCAGTTCTATTAATAACATAAAGGGAGCATCTATGAGAAAGAATCCAATCAATCATTAGTGATAAGGGATCTATCAAGTCTTACCCGAATGAGATCTTCACCATCCCTTCGGTTAGACCATGTGTAGGATGCCCCATTGAGATCCATATAAATGAGAGCATTGAGATTGATAAAGTCCATCAAGTCAGATCTGCTGTCCGGTTGAGCTTGAGAACCCCCATATTTATCAATGTCTTGCAGAGGAGTATTGAAATTTCCCATCACAACCCAGTTGTTCGAAGGGAAATATTTTCTTTTTTGCTGAATTTTATCCTAGAATTTGCTTCTAGCAGATTTGGAGTTAGGGGCATAGATATTAGTAATAACACATTCCTTTCCATCATAGATGCTTTTAAATTTTAGGGATAAAATATTGCCATCTTCATCAATCATTTCTCCAGAGATGGTTTTCTTGTTCGAGAAAATTGCTACCCCTCCAAATGCTCCATTCGAGCTGCTACCACAAACTCCTCCATTTTTAAAGAAGTTTAATTTCTCCACTTTCTCTTTACTCATTTTGGTTTCCTGTACCAGGATAATATCCGGATTTTGATCTCGAGTAAGGTTCCGTAATATATCCTGTTTATTGAGACCATTTAGGCCTCTGATATTCCAAGATATTACCTTCATTTGGAAGCCTAAGGGCATGATTCCTTTATAGTTCACTGCCTTCCATCAGCTATGTTTTGCTTTCTCTCATGGTCCCTATGCCATTTCATAGTTTTACGTCCTAGTGGGGATTTTGAAGCACCAAAATCAGCCTTGGACCTGTTTCTGGTTTTCACCCCATTAACGCCTCCTACCTTCTTAGTTTTTATTTTCTTTCTATTTCCTGTTATGTTTCTTTCTTGTTCCTCTCTAGGCTCATCTTGCATATTACTCCATAGTTCTCCTCTTTTCTGGGATGATGTGGGCATATCAACTCCAATATTATGGAATAACGCATTTAAATTTACCTGAGGCGATCCAAACTTGTTGCTCCTTCCAAGTTTAATTTCATGTTCTTCAAATTCATCTAGGCACTGTTCATCTATTTTTGATATAGAATCTTGAAAGACCTCATGATGAGAATTGATGATATTCTCAATCTCACCATCTTCAAGTGTCTCTTCAGTGATTTCATTCTCCTTCTCCTGTGTTTGTAGAGCCACAAAGGTATTGACTGTTTTGATCTCAAACTCCCTGATTTCATTCTTTTTGTTCTCCTTCAAAGGGGGATTCTTAGCAAGGGCATTTCTATCTCCTTCTAATGGTTTTGATATATTGACAGAGCTTCCACTTTTTCCTTCCAACTTGTTACCTTCTTTGTTATTATTCTTTTCTTTCCAAACCTGTTTGTGGATGTTTATCATCACAGGTTTTCAGGGTTGCTGGGGCAAGCCTTAGCCCAGTGACCAACATTTTTGCAAGAGAAACACACAAAGGGGAGTGATTCAAACTCGATTGAATATTCCCATAATCCAAGTTTGGAGCTTATATCAATAGTGCTAGGAAGGTCCATATTCTATGAAATGTTGACACAAATACGCGCATAAACCAATCTCTTGTGAGCTACTGTCATTGGATCTATCACAACAAGCTCCCTAAAGGAGTTAGCAATTCCTGAGAAAACATCCTCCACCCAGTATTTCAATGGAAACCCTGGCAACCTTACCGAAACCGGAGAAGATTCAAAGAAAGACTCATTGAGTTCCATGTTAGGAGACCATTTTCTAATAGATAAAGAAGATTTACCAAACATCCAGGGGCCACCACTTAATGCAGCTTCCATATCTTCCCCACAAGAGAATGAGAATACAAAAACACCTCTGGACAGGGCAGAGACATCAACCTGACCTTTCATTCTCCATTTTCTCTTAACAAAAGACCTAACATCCTCAATATTAGGTCGAGGTCCAATAAACTTCCCCACCAGAGAAAAAGCCATTAAAGAGATACTATGATTGATAACCAAATCAGGAATCTCAATAGCAAGTTTACTCGTTTTATTATCTAATATATCTTTCACAAAGGGGAAAGACGATTTACCAATCGGTTTTCCAGATGCTTTCCTTGCAAAAAGACTACTCCAGGGTTTGGAAACTTGCCCCTCCTTGATATTTTTTGAGTCAACTTTCACCGCCTTGGGGCTCGGTTCTTGGTAATCTTTCATCTTTTTGCAGTCAGGAGGAGGGTCCCATAGCCATGGGTCCCCATCCTATCTCCCATCCTCATCATCCATTGCTTGTCCTTGAGCTGTAGTGGATTCAAAACCAAAGGATCCACCCTCGCTGTTCCCTCCATTTACCGATTTCAAATTTCCCACTGCATTCACTGTTCCCTCCATTACAGATGTTGTTACCATGGACTTATTGTTGACATCTTCAATTATGAAAATTATTCTTATCCAGAGACTAGAATAAGTTTTTACCTTCAGAAAAGTAAAGGCTAAACATGGGGTTGCATCCTTGATCTATATAAAAAAGATTAACTAGGATATTCCCTTCCTTAATTCACAAACATTATAGATCTTTGTGGCTTGGATAATGCTACTATGTGTTTAACAAAGTGAAATTCAAACACAACCAAGAGCTGAATTGAGCATTGTTTAATCTTTAAAATTGAAATGTTCTTGTTCTCTCTCTATTTGATGTCAGATTGATATGTTTGAATATTGTGTTGTTTCACTTCATGGGGTGGGGTGGGGTAGTGAGAATTATTGTGGTTATTTTTATATTTTTGTATCACAAAATGGGCAAAGAGTCAATTATGGTGTAGTTTACGAACGACTTAAATCACACACACACTTAGCTTTAATGTTTAGGCTTAAAAGTGTTAAAAAGTCAGAGTTGACTAACATTCTCTAGGCTTAATATGTTGCAGTTGTAGCCTAGAATTGCCATGGTGAGTTTGAATCAAGATGTCACATGATCTCCCATAAATGATGAGTACATTTGTAGTAATTGTTATAATATTCAATAATAAATTTGTATTTGTAAACTTGTATATGCTTATAAATTAGGGTGAGTCCTAAGGTTATTCTTTCTAGGCTACTAAGGATAATAATACATATCCAACTTATGTATATGTTATCTACCATAAGGAACAACTATGGTATTATTTTCTTTAATAAAATTATAATATAGATGACATATATCCAAAATGATATTCTTTTTGAGAACATAAGTAAGGATAGATTATATGATCATTTGAGTTTTATAATAATGCTTCGAATGAAGTAGCTAACTAAATTCAATTTCATTATAGATAGCTGATGGTTCAAGAATAGTATCATCTTACTCAAAAGGAATTGAGATAACAATTTAATTAAATCCCAATTAATGATTTTATGGAAAATTCTTTCTATTAGTGATTCACTTGCAAATAAAGGTGCTTGTAGTGGATGAATTCCAACTAAAGCTTACATTTCATCAAATTTAGAGGTATTGGCATATCAAATTTTTTTTAGTTATATATGAAAGTGTAATGTCACATATTTAACATGTACAAGGAAAGTTAGGACTAATACATCTTAGGAATTAAGAAATTATAGTGTTGGCTCTATCTTCGTACTGCGGATGACCGCCTAGTGTATATGATTCAATAATGATTATAGGTACAAACTAGAACCTGATTAATCTTGAAGTAAATGATAGTTTAGTGTAGGCTAGTTTAACATGGTTGATTTTAATGAAACCTAGATTAATTGTATGTGAAATTCAAGTGTTATTCTAACCTCAAATTTGATGATATGGTAATATTTAATATTTGTGGCACTTGAGTGTTTTTGGTACATTGGGTTTTATAATAAAATAGTCCTTAATCCTTATTGATAAGCAACTATAGAAGACTATTTAGAGGACCTTCTTAGCTTATATGTATAGTTAAATTATTAAAGCATATTGTATTATCAGAAAATATGGGAGAGTCAGAGAATCCAAATAGAAAATTTTACACACAATAATCATCTATTCGTCTCTTCTTTTCTTCAATAAGCTTTACATATTGATTCTCTACAAAATGGACAACGTTAGACTAAAACCTGTGGTCGTATAATACACAAAAACACAAGAAACAAAGACAAATGTTAGTGTTAATCAACCAAAAACAAGTCTAAGTAGGCATACCAAAAGAGACACTAAAAACATGATAAAATATCTAACTATGGAACTAAATACAACAAGGCATCTCCAAATGCCTTCTACCATGCTCTTAGCTCCTTCTTCCTTGTTCCTCTCCTCTCCAAGTTCCAAATTAGTGTAGCTCTTAGCAGCTTTTTGCACTATGGATGCCTTATGGAGGTTCAAGATTGTAGATGATTATGAAAAGTATGCAAATGCAAGCTTAATAACCAAAGAAAGATGAGTTATCTAAATGCTATTTGTTAATTTTAAGCAAAAGAGTGAATATGACTAATTATGCTAAAATGCTCTCTAAAATTCTCTATAACTTTGATGCATACAAGTTTTCAGGATCTGGATTATGAAGAAATGGGCTCTATTTATAGGAAAAATGGAGCAATGGATGGTTGAGATTGAGTAATCTCAACAAGGGTCAGGATTGAATGATATTCAATCCATGTGAGGACTTTCAACCCAATCCTAGGATGACAAGTGTCAACATGAGATGGGTTGAGAGGAGAGGGAAGAAGCATTAAATGCTTGACATGACTTGAGGGTTAACTTGGGAGTTAAGGTCAAGGTTGGGTTGAGTGAATAAATTTATTATTCAAAGAATAATGCTTTTATCCAATGGATAAACTCTTGTGCAAAGGTTAAAGGGATAACCATGATCAAAGCAATAAATGCTTGAGGAAACACATGAGTCACATGAGGGTTGAGTTAGGGGTTAACCATAAATGGTCATGTAAGAGCCATAAGTGGTTTGGAAGACTTTAGAGGTTAATTTGTTGAACACACAAAGCATTTAATGCTTTTCAAAGACTTTTGAAGTCTTTGAGAAGTGACTCCAAGTTGCTTAGGAATGTGACAATAATTAGGGGATGGATTAGGTTAATTAGGAAGGGTTTAGAAGAATCTAGAAGGGGGTTAGGATTGCAAGTGGGTTTGGTGGGTGAGGGAAAATAGGATTTTAATTAAAATAAAATAAATTTATTTCAACTTGTGGTTGCAACTTGCATTTGTAGGAAAATGCAAGTGGTTGGGGAATAAATGATTTAAATAAATATTTAATTTAATTTATTTAAAAGAAGAAAGGGGATTCAATTAAATAAATAATATTTATTCATTTAATTGATTGTGAATTTGGTTTAATGAATTTATTAAAATAAATTGAATAATTTATTTAATTAATAGGAGAATGTTTTGAAGATGAAATTAATTAAATGTTAATTTAATTAATTGTTGGCTAGTGGATTTTTAATCAAATAAATAACAAACAACCTCCCTATTTAGTTGTGATTGTTATTCACGTAACAATACACAACTCACACCATATGAGTTGTTAAAACAACTCAAATCATTATATATATTATTCTTAATATAACAATAATATTACTATATGCTAACATTTACATGATAATTATTATTCACATAATTATTATTTACCCACATTCATGGAGCACTAACTTAATTTCCTAACATTCCCCCCTTAGTGTGAACATGGTAGAATAAAAATACACACTCCTCTGCAGTATGCTCAACCCTATGGAATGCCCTCTCTTGTGGCTCATGATCTTGATTAAAAAATGAAAGGCACCTCTCGTTAACCTTTCATGGTTTTCATACAGGCTTACCACAAACTTGGACATGAACAGGAACCCACTCATCTATTCACCACGAGCAGTTTTCAAGATCCTCCCACAAACCCTTTCAAGATCCATGAATTACATTACTCTGGTGTTGTTGTTCACCACTATGCTTGTACATTAGGGAAGTTAGAAATCAACATACATATCGCAAATGGTTAATGGAAACTTATGTACCCATGGTTGTTTCCTTTTAGTTACCAATTATGATAATTCACAATGGTCATTTGTACCTTATGTCTTCCCTTTGACTTTACCACAACTGAGTTTTCATAGTCCTTATGTCACTCTAGTCTCGATCGTCTCTATAGCATACAACTTGATAATGTTGTACTTACATTATTAAGATCATGTTAATTAGTGTACCCCTCCTTGGGACCAAATTGCTATCTATTAACCTCATTGTTTTAGTTACTACCTTTTGTTTACTAATTCTACTTATCTCATGATGTGGCTTCACCAAGTCGAGTCTTACTAGAAATAAACTATCTTTTAAGTAATCATGCATGTGTTGTTAGTAAAAACCCTTGTCTTACACTGGTAGCGATTCTCTTATTACTTATGGACTATAACTCTATCTGGGATGTTAGGAATTAGTGTCAAGTGATCAATTAAAATCTAGAATTTCCTCTCTATTTCACCTAAGTGGCTGGAACCCAATGAGGAAGATGTATTGGGAATTGGTCCCTATAAAGGGTTGCATACCCACTCATATAAATTCATAACAAATGGTTTTTAAATTGAAAAGTCGAACTACGAAGTCTTCGTGCTTTCATGTAGGCAAGGCCATTTGTAATGAGCCCTCAAGACATTAGGTATAGCACTTATGTCTTGCCCTTCTGATTTTTGGTTGATCTTTTTGCTCCTTTCCAATCTTATGCACGGGTAAGTGCACCAAGATGGTGAACAAAGAGGGGGGGTATAAGTGCCCCCCCCCCCCCCCCTCCCCTTTTTTTCTCTGAAAATAGGTAAACCTGGACTTGAAAGAGATATTTGAAGGTCATGCACTAAAAAATAGGAGTTGAGAAAATAATAAGAATTTTAGTACTTTGAATCTAGTTTCTAAACTACTAAAGTTTCTAAAAATTGAATAAGATTAAGAGGGTCAAACCTTTCGTGCACAAAAAATTGTTCTTGATTTTTTCAGAAAAACATAACATAGTTGTTTTCATGTGCTATGCAAAATATACAGTTAATTTTAGTATTTTGCAAAACCCTTTGGTAGGATGATAGGTAAGAGTGAGATCTAGAAGTTTTGTATTTTTTTGTAATTTTACGTTGAGTATTTTTTTTAATGATTTTTTGAAGTGACCACATCCTGAAAATTTGGTACCTGTTTGTGCGCTGGGTATAACTTGCATCAAAATAATCGAAAATGCAAACTTATTTTTTTACAAGTGTATAGAATCTAGTGTAGAACAATAATATGTAATTTATTTTGAATTTGGTCAAGTATATCAAAAGTTATCCAAAAAATGGTAGACATATGTTTGTGAGGACTCGCAAGGCACTAGTAAAGAAAATTAAAGTTTACTATGCTAATGTTGTCCAAAAATAGAAAAAATTATATGGTCAGAAAACTAAGAAGACGTGTGAGATTATGATGGTAATTTTAGAGATACCCACTTGATCATTTGTAAACCTGATGACGACGAAGTCGAGAAATCATGTTGGAAGAAGAAAAAATGTGTAAAGGGACAAAAATGGGGGGGAAATGGGCTTGCAAGCCTTAGGGTCATTTTCCAACCCTCTTACCAAGCCAAAACCCACACGGGTTTTGAAAAATAAAAAGTACTATTCACAATTATACATAACCCGTATGGGTTATGTAGAACTAAAACCATTATTTTGTATTTCACAAAAGCTGTACAGGTTATATAGAACTAAAACCATTATTTTGTGTTTCACAAAACCCGTACGAGTTATGAAGACATAATAATGTATGCTTGTAAACTTAGCATTTAATACACATAAGTATAGACATACATATAAAATCTATGTTTATGTATGTATATATGCATATCTATAGTTATATATACATATATTTATATATATATGTATATATGTTTTATATATGCATGTCTCTCTTCTTTTCCTCTCTCTCTCTCTCTTCTTCCTTCCACCATCATCGTTTCTGTCTATTCTGAGCCCTAATTATCCTCCTTGAGTTCTATCTCATCTCTCTCCCCCTCACACTTCTCTCTCTGTCGATTCTCTCACCCTTCTCTCTCTCTCTCTCTCTCTCTCTCTCTCTCTCTCCACTTCCTATTTGGTTCCTAGTTCTACATAACTAAGCCCAAAACTTCTAGTTCTGCATAATCCATATGGGTTATGAGAAAATCTTAATATATTTTAGTCCCAACGGCCTAAAAACCAACAGTGAAAGTTGTTTGAAGGGCCCACTGTTGTTGCACATGATTTTCTGGGATAGTAACAGTCAGGTTTTTATTTTATTTTTGTCAATTTTGCTTTGAAATGATTAATTCGTCTCATATATTGGATTCTTTTTGAAGTTATTTTATCATTTTTACTTTAGATTATAACAAAATGATGATAATTTGTTGTTTTTTTTATTTGATCATGATTGATTTGTCTTGTATTTTGGTTTTTTTTAAAGCTATTTTATCATTGTTACTTCAAATTATAACAAAATGATGACCATTTGTTGTTTTTTTGCTATTTGATTGTGGATTGTCATCATGATGTTATGTGTAGGACAATGGGAAAGAACAAGAGAGGAACGAATGAACAAAGAGAGGCAGCAAAGGAAAGACAAATGGAGCGTATGACGTATGAGGAGATTATGTGAAGTTACACCATCTAATGCACCTAATGAAAGTGATGAACATTCAACAATTGAAATTGATATGATGAATGCACCAAATCAAAATGATCAACATACACCAATTCAAATGCATATGATCAATGCATCTAATGAATGCAATGAGTATACACCATTTGAAAATGATTCGGTGAATGCACATGTTAATGAAATTGAAGAAGATATACCATTTGAATTTGATGTGATCAATGCACATAATGCACCTAATGAAAATGAAGAGAATGCACCAATCTTAACACCTCTTAGAATAATTCGTAGAAAACCAAAGTTCCTAATAGACATTAATGAAAATATTGTGAAGCCAATGCATAATAAAATTTCCTAAAGAACTTGTAGAAGAATGGTTATAAGAATATAGAATAACTATGAAAACATAAATCAAAGTGGAAGATGCCAATTAGTTGTTGAAATGATTAAAAATCTGAAATTTTAGAGAGAATGAAAATTTTGGGGTTAAGAACATCCAAAAATAATAGTGAAAGAACCATTGGTTCGAAATATTTTGGATGCATACCAAGCCATTGGTTTGAAATCATGCACTAAAGATGCTAATGTTACTCGTCGTGTCCTCATGTCAACCATAATGGGAAAGGAAATGAAAAAATATCATTTAATAAGAAAAACAAGCAAGTCATTAAGGATAAGTAGAACCACATTACACTATGCCTTAGAGAGGTGAGAGAAAATTGAGGATCCTAATAATAATTCTCTTTGGGCATTCTTGGGTAGACTCCTATGCATGGACAAGGTTGTTGTTGATGCACTAAGAACGTTAATTGAGAAATATCGGCATGGAAACACAAGGGTTTCACCCAACCAAAGAGATGACAAAACCATTTTATGTTAAGATTAATCATGCATGTACTACATGTTGTTGTAGGGTCCATGTTGAATTTTTCATGCATTATTATATTTATCACTATATATGTTGTACTTTGCACACTAGTAATGTTTTGTAGGAATGTGGTCTACAAGCACCTCCTAAGTCATCGAGAGAATTGATTTCAAGTGTACTATGTAGATGAGATGACAGGTGCACTTACTATAAGATGATGTGTTTGAGAGGTTTGTGTCCTACATGTGGTGGTTTGCAACAGTTTCATAGATGCCTACATCTAGATAGTACACATGAAATTGGTAAGGAACTAGTTTCTATTGAAAAATACAAGTCAGTCACATATGGTGTTAAAGATGGAAAATAATTAAAGAGGTGTGAGTTAGTGAAATGTGATATATGCATAGCTAATTTTATGAAGATGTTTCAAGAGAAACTAGTGTATGAGTACATAGGTCACAAACATAAAGATAGGTGGCTGGATGAGCAATTCAAGTTGTGTAAGGACACTTTCCCCCTTGGCACTATTGTCTCTGTTGTTGATTTTTCTAAGAATTATACTCTAAAGCCACAAAATGAAGCACAATCTATGTATTACCACTCTACACAAGTTACAATTTTTGTACACATAACATTCATGCATGCACATGATAGCACTGTGGAGGACATAAAGGCTATAAGAGAATATCACTTCTATATCAACGATGATCGTACTCATTCCTCAGAGTTTGTGCAAGAATGCTTCTATGATAGTTTAAGGTAAAGAGATATAAGATACAACCAACACTTAATATGGTCAGACAATTGCACTGCACAATTCAAGAATGCAAGGATGTTCTACTGGTTGACTAGGATGCATGTGACAAGTGGTGTGCAACATTTTTGGAATTTCATTGAGGAAAGGCATGGAAAGGGAGAGCATGATGGTGTGGGAGCATGTGTGAAAAGAGCTCTTACCAGAGAGGAATTGAAGTATGAAGGTGGTGCAATGTTAATAGATGCAGAAATAATTTTGCAATGGTGTAACTCTATGATAGGACCAGATAATGCAGGTAAGTCTATGGTTTGTAGATATTTTTGGTTAAAAGGTGAATCTAACATTGAAAACTATCTATATTTTTGTACACTTACATGATCAAGTGACATGCATTCATTTAGAAGTTCAAATGCAACATCACTCATTATTTATACTAGACAGTTTGCATGCTTTTGCTCTTTGTGTATGCATTTTGTGTGGGATGAATGTGAATCAAAAGAGTGGGTTGACCAATGGTCTTGTAGACCTTTGAAAACCCTAGATACATATCAACTTCCTAGAGAACTAAAAATGAACCAGATTGAAGCATCAGTGGATTTTGACCATGTATTAGACATAGTTGAACCAGGTAAAGGGTTGCAATTTGTTACTTAGCTTAAATCAATTTTAAGCTCAATTTATTAGTATTAACTTATATCCTTCTATTAAATGTAGGTCATGTATATGCAGTTATTGCGGATGAGAACAACGAAGAAGGAACATATTAATTTTTGTGTCATTGTATTGAGGCCAAAAAGAAATTGACTTCTATAGTGGTTGGTGGAGAGGGTATTGAGTACCCAATAGGATCCATTGTTGTGATAGGGACATGGCTTAGAAGGTATCGTTGGTGTGTCGAGTTGTATTGAGAGCTCTTAAACTCATTTATTTATCAGTCATTGTATTGGTTTTGGCATTATCTCATCCTTCTATAAAATGAAGGTACCCTATAAAAAATTCTAATGCCTAGTTGTTTGAGGACTTTGAGACACATAGACATATTCTTTATTACTCAAACCTTCTTGTTGCAACAAATATTCATTTGATTAAATATTGTGGTAGACCTCTTAACAAGGATTTGTGGAAAGTTTGTGAATCTGGCCATGAGGCAATACTTTAGACACTAAGGGTTAGAGCTGATCCAGAAGGTTCACTTGATTGATTTTGGGCCATCTAGAAGAATAATTCTACAATATGGTAGAATAATTTTGACAATTTTGTGTTATATCTTTTGTGAAACGTTGCAACTTCACTTTTTTGGATGTTCTCTACATGCATATGAGCTGTAATGTACATATGTAGATGCCAAATTTTATATATAAAAACATCAATGAATTGTAATGTGCTTATCTAGATGCTAAATTTTATATAAAAAAACAACAATGAGTTGTAATGTGCATATCTAGATGCTAAATTTTGTATAAAAAACAACGAGTTGTAATTTGCATATTTAGATGCAAAATTTTGTATATATAAATAGTAATGAGCTTGATCATTTATATTAGATGCCAAATTTTATATATAAAAGTGCCCATGGGGCTGATTTGCAAATTTTGAGAGCCCAAATTTGTACCATTTGATTATAAATACATTTGAAGGATTTTTGATGTATTGGGGATATTCAATAAGAAAATTATCATTTGTTGCACTTTTCTTGTGATTCTCACATGAAACAGCCTGATCAAAGGCTTAAATATTGTTGATTCCTCTTTCATTTGGTTGGAAAACCGACTGGGAATGATTCACTGATGAGTCATCATCCATTGGCAATTTGTTTCACTTGATTTGGTTGTATATTCAAGTTCTAATAATTTTTGTCAAAACTACTATAACCATGTCCTAGGGTAAATAGTGAATAAGAAAATGTAATAACTTTTATATTTATGGTCTAATAAGCCCACCAATGGGGACGACACGAACCTATAGGTTCAAACGACTCGTCCATAAGTGCCACAGTAACCGAGTTACACAACGTCAAAGTTTGACCTTTTTTCCACTTTGAGTGCTCAAAGGAAAGCATCGCTACGAGGTGGCTCAGAATGATTAGACATCTTGGGGAGAGAGACAAGGGCACACCTAGCGTAAAAAAAACCACCCAGATGCATTCATGCTGACGGTTTGTTCCCACGACAAGCAAAATGAAAGATGCACTATTCTACCACCTTTCATTGACTGTTTTTGATAGCTTTTGATGCGACAAAAAAAATATCACCACAAGAAAACATAATCGATTTATTTGAAATCGAGAGAGGCATTTTTAGGGAAAAAAATATGACCCCTTAGGTTTGAACGACTTGTCCATAAGTGCCATGGTCTTTGAGTTATGTGACGTCACAGTTTGATCTTTTTTCCCACTTTGAGCACTCAAGGGAAAGCGTCGCTATGAGGTGGCTCATCCAGACATCTTGGGGAGAAAGACAAGAGCACACCTAGAATAAACCCAACCACCCAGATGTCCTCACACTGACGGTTCGTTCCCAGGACGAGCATAACGAAAGATGCACTATTCTACCACCTTTCACCGACGGTTTTTGATGTGACAGACAAAATATCACCACAAGAAAAAGGAATCGAGTTGTCCAAAACTGAGAGAGGATTTTTTAGGTAGCGACAACATGAACCTGTAGGTTCAAATGGATTGTCTATAAGTGCTATGGTCTCCAAGTTACACGACGTCAAAGTTTGACCTTTTTCTCACTTTGAGCGCTCAAGGGAAAGCGTCGTTACGAGGTGACTCAAAACAATCAGACATCTTGGGGAGTGAGACAAGGGCACAAATAGCATAAACATGGCCACCGAGATGTGCTTGTGCTGACGGTTCATTCCCATGATGAGCATAACAAAAGATGCACTATTCTGCCACCTTTCACTAACAGTTTTGAATGGTTTTTGATGCAACAAAAAAAAATATCACCACAAGAAAATGGAATCAAATTTTCTGAAACTGAGAGAGGCTTTTTTAGGAAGCAAAAACATGACCTTGTAGGTTTGAATTACTCATCCATAAGTACCACGGTCTCTGAGTTACGCGACGTCAAAGTTTGACCTTTTTTCCCACTTTGAGCGCTCAAGGGAAAGTGTAACTATGAGGTAGCTCAGAACAATCAGACGTCTTGAGGAGTGATACAAGGGCATACCTAGCATAAAAAAAACCATGCGGACATGCTCACATTGACAGTTTGTTCCCACGACGAGCAGAACAAAAGATGCACTATTCTGCCACCTTTCACTGATGGTTTTTGACGGTTTTTTATGCGACAGAAAAAATCTCACCACAAGAAAACAAAATCAATTTGTTCGAAACCGAGAGAGGCTTTTTTAAGCAGAAAAAAAACAACCCCATAGGTTTAAATGAATAGTCCATAAGTGCCACGGTCTCTGAGTTACATGATGCCAAAGTTTGACATTTTTTCCCACTTTGAGCGCTCAAGGGAAAGCATCGCTATGAGGTGGCTTGGAATAATCTGACATTTTGGGGAGCAAGACACGGGCACACCTAGCATAAAACCTGGTCACCTAGATGCTCTCACACTGATGGTTTGTTTCCATGACGAACATAATGAAAGAAGCACTATTTTGCCACCTTTCACTAATGGTTTTTGGTGCGATAGAAAAAATATCACCACAAGAAAATGGAATCGAGCTGTCCAAAACTGAGAGAGTATTTTTTAGGTAGAAACAACATGACCCCATAGGTTAAAATGAATCATCCATAAGTGCCATGATCTTCGAGTTACACGATGTCAAAGTTTGACCTTTTTTCCCACTTTGAGCGCTCAAGGGAAAGCGTCGCTACGAGGTGGCTCAGAACAATCAGTCATCTTAGGGAGTGAGACAAGGGCACACCTAGAGTAAAACCTACCACCCAAATGTGCTTGCGCTGACGGTTCATTCCCATGATGAGCAAAATGAAAGATGCACTATTTTGCAACCTTTCAGTAACATTTTTTGACGTGATAGAAAAAATATCACCACAAGAAAATGGAATTGAGTTATCCGAAACCAAGAGAGGATTTTTTAGGAAGTGATAACACAACCTCGTAGGTTCAAATGAATTGTCCATAAGTGCCACGGTCTCTGAGTTATGTGACATCAAAGTTTGACCTTTTTTTTCCCACTTTGAGCACTCAAGGGAAAACATCACTATGAGGTGGCTCAAAACAATCAGACATCTTGGAGAGTGAGAAAAGGGCACACCTAGTTTTAAATCAGCCACCCAGATGCGCTCGTGTTTACGATTCATGCCCACGATGAGCAGAACAGAAGATGCACTATTCTGCCACCTTTCACTGATGGTTTTTGATGTGATAGAAAAAATATCACCACAAGAAAATGAAATTGAGTTGTATGAAACTGAGAGAGGATTTTTTAGGTAGAGACAACATGACCCTATAGGTTTGAACGGTTTGTCCATAAGTGCCACGGTCTCCGATTTACATGACATCAAAGTTTGACTGTTGTTTCCACTTTGAGCGCTCAAGGGAAAGCGTCGCTATGAGGTGGCTCGAAATGATCAGACATCTTGGAGAGTGAGACAAGGGAACACATAGCATATACCCAGCCACTCAGACACGCTCATACTGATAGTTCATTCCCAAGATGAGCAGAATGAAAGATACACTATTCTGCCACCTTTCACTAACGGTTTTTGATGCAACAAAAAAAATCTCACCACAAGAAAACGGAATCGAGTTGTCTAAAACCAAGAGAGGATTTTTTAGGAAGCGACAACACAACCTCATAGGTTCAAACAGATTGTCCATAAGTGCCATGGTCTCTGAGCTATGCGACGTCAAAGTTTAACCATTTTTTGCACTTTGAGCGATCAAGGGAAAGCGTCTCTTACCCTAAGGCCAACTTGTTATGGAATAACATATAAATGAAAACCTTACCTAAGTCGACTCATCCTTAAATAAATTTCAAATCTTCTTTGGGTGATCTAATCTTGTCTTAATTGATTCTTGAAATGATGAACTTCGCTCCATAATATCAACTCTCGAAGTTATCTTGTTTTCTCTCAATTCATGAAGTAATAAAACTTCACTCTCCTTGTTCAATACATGAAAACTTCACTCTGAAGCATGAATTTATAAAATAATAACTTCACTCCAATCTCTTCATGCATGAAGTTTTCTCCTTATCTCAAACACATGAAGTAATAACATCGCTTTAAATCATGATAGGTGAAGTAGCAAGTTTACTTTAAACTTTCAACTCATGAAGTTGTCATTTCACTCTTAATTGTTTGAACTCAAAGTTCGCTCATATCACCTCGAAGTTGAAGTTCGCTCTTATCATCTCAAAGTTGAAGTTCGCTCATTGTTCTTTGAACATGAAGTGAAAACCTCGCTTACTCCCTTCAATTCACAGAGTAATGACTTCGCTCCTTTCCTTTAGCACACGAAGTTGATTCAACTTTACCCTCAAGATTGCTTTACCTTACTAATTCATGAACTTCGCTCATCTCTCTTCCAACATGAAGTTCGCTCATCTCCTCTTGAACATGGAGTTCGCTCATCTCCTCTTGAAGTTGAAGGTCACTCATTGTGCTCAAAGGTGAAGATGAAATTCACTCTAATGTGTTTGAAAATGAAGTTGAAACTTCGCTCCTCACACTCAGCTCATGAAGTAGATAGCTTCACTCCTATTCCCAAATGTATGAAGATTAAATTTGCTTCATTTACCCAATTCATGAAGCAACAATTTTGTTCCTCCTTAGAAACCCTTGAAGTGAATGATTTCGCTCCTCTTAGGTCAAACATGAAGTAAATAATTTCATTTGAAGCTTGCAGCTCTTGAAGTTATCAACTTCGCTCATAAACACCGATTCATGAAGCAAGAAAATTCGCTCAACTCTTTTGATACCTGAAATATGCATTTCACTCCTAGTTGCTTGAAGCCAAAGTTCACTTCTAAACTCTCACACTTGAAGTTCTCTCCAAAGGTAAAGTCATGAAGTAAAACTTTGAAATCTAAGACAGACTCAGAGGTTAGAAAAATTATGAAAGAGCTAAAGATTAAAATTCACTCAAAGAAAATTCACTCAATCAAAATACACAATATGAGCATTACCAATGTCGGTACTTGGGTACGTGGGTATACACAATATGAGCAACCCAGTTTAAAAGTATACGCCATATGAGTTACATGTAATGAACAAATTGGGTCACATTTCAAGACACATACACAATGAACAAGTTTGATCACATTTCATGAATAGAAAATAACTAATTTTCAAGAATATCAAGTTTCATATATATCAAAATGGATCAAATATCAACTTTCATATATATCAATGAACAAATTGGATCAAATATAAAGTTTCATATATATCAAAATGAACAATAATCGTGTACATATCAAACAATGGCATAGATGCCAAATCAATAATAGTTAAAAAAATGTGGCATGTGCCATGTTTGTCAAAGTCGATATATACATATACAAATGTCAAATATATAAAAAAATTGGTCCTTAAATAACCACAACTACAAATATATGTCCATCAGTATCTATGTTGTGGGGGATCATCAAAATCGGGCCTCTTCAAAGCAGTATGTGGCTTTGCAGGTGGCTGCACAAGGACAATTCAAGTGTCAAATCAGATATATTTTCTCAATATAACATCAAAATAACTAAATATTGAACTCTATTTTGTTTGAAGTTGGAATGTTGATTACCTCATCTCTATCTTCTGCAATTGGGTGAGACTGAGGATCCGTGGGAAGTCTTGAAGGGGGCTGTAACTGGTAAAACAACATTAATACAAGTTAATAACATATATGTCAAATAACACATAATAACTAAAAATGAATAGACTAAAAAACTAAAGCATACTGGAGCCTCAAATGGATGTGCTATGGTCATAGGAGGCAAAGTCATAGATGAATAAGTTACGATCATTTCCTATATCCATGGTAAGTGTTCCAAAAGGATTTAACATGAGGGTTTCAACTTTGTTGTGCACTTAGTGAAAAGGAGTTGATCTAAGACAAACATACATTTTCCCTTTGTTGTGTTGGATCCCATATTATACGTGTAGGACTTCTAATGAAATGGAATGGTAGAACATCAGTAGGAAGTTTGGAAGGGGGTTGTAATAGGTTAAAGACAATTATACAAGTTAATAACCTAAATTTGTTGAAAAACTAGATAGAACAAATATTTTTAACATATGTAGAACAAATACACACTGAAGCATTGTATAGTTCTCCTATAACCTTAGGAGGCATAGTCGAATCTGATGTAGCTATTACCATTTCCTATATGAAAAATGATAACATATGATATAGACATAAAAGGATTTAGTTATTTCAAACAAGCAAGAATGCAATCCAAAGTGAATATGAAGATATCACCTCTTCCCTCTACTGATCCTCATCGACATTAGGTGCATTCATTAATTCTGTAAACCCCATATGTTTTTGTAGATAGAACAAATAAATTAAGTGCATTTATCAATACTACATATACATGTTTAATCATAATACATTTCAACAAATTAATTTAAATTGTACTGAATTATCTTCTGTCATTTGGGTGTTTGGGAGGATATCTTTTTTTGCCTCAGAGTGCTAGAGGATGGATTTCTCACACGAGATGTCCTTGAGGCAGATGGGGTAAACTAATAGAAAAAAATTACATAAGGGAAAAGAGCGTGTATTTAATTTATCAACTAAGTAAAAAATATATAAATCTAAATGGTATTGTATAGCTATCTAGGCCAAAGTCAATGGCTAAAAGAATGATATCATCAAGCTGGGACATCTTAGTCCCTGATAAGCTCTATAAAATGCCAATTAATGATACATATATATTAACAAAATATATTTTGAAACCAATGTATTCTTATATTTTTAACAAATTTACAAATCTTTACCTTCGGTAGAAAAACTACTTGTGATCATGGAGTCGACTAAAAAGTATGTGGTGTACTCCCACCACCTACTACACCCTAGAATGCATTTTATTTATATGTCACTTTAAATTGCTCTAAATTAAAAATTCATTTCTTTTTATAAGATTTAGTCAATTAATTGATAACATGTCATAAACAAAATTAAACACACTTGTGTCTGATAGCGAGGGAACAACATACTCATCAGGTCTTCGGTGAGGGCCACATCCTCTATTGTGGAAGCATGGCATCTACTCCCACAACATGTACACGAATGAGATGTCGAACCATCCTCATCCGCGTCAGTGTCTACACTAGAACATACACCCTAATAGGTGGCACACATATGCTGAATGGGCTAGCTCATGCTAGGGTGACGCTGATGAAGGAGGTGTCACTGATAAAGGAGGATTCACAGGTCCTAGTACATCCTTTTCTCTGACCAACTGTGTGCCATGATAAACAATGACATCAGTTAATGATGTAGCTGCCTAAAGAGTTTGTAACTCCATAGACTCCTTCAAGGATATATGGATAGTCACATGAGCCATGGGTTTAGGATCTATACGACTCCTATCTTATGGCTATACCACCCTATGGGCCCTAGGTCTATCTTGCACAAGGCCTCTCCCTCTACCCTGAAATTGTCTAATGTCAAAGTAATTTGGCTTCTCATTGAGGATAAACTCACAATACAACTATCTCAAAAAATATAGAGGCACCTCCCAATTATTACAAGGTGGCTGGTCAAAGACCATATACCACCTATCCCAAATAGCTTCTTTCAACCTAGTATGAACACACTAATGTATAGGAAACCAAGTCGTATTTAGTTCTAGGTTGTTACTAGTAATAGGATCGGTGAAAAGAGCATATATGTCAGTTTTAAGTATGCCATTTTTTTTCACTTGATCATATGACAACCCTATTGGCATTATGGATGAATTGATTATGTGTTGCATTGATGTTTTGTCATTAATGTCAACACTAGTTGTTATGGTTGGTTACCAACAGACAAGTTTTTGTTACAGGTAGAAGATCTAGTGTTACCGACAGAAGAGACTATCTGTTGGACACTTTCGGCATGATTGGATCAATAAAGATGCTCTATGAGAATGTTTTGGTTAGTTGGTATTGGCTTGGTAATTGGATGCTATCATACACTCTAGTAAACCCTTACCGTTAGAGCTTTCATTGAGGAATTATGACAAGATGCATAATTGGTGTTGGTGCAGCTTCTTCATGGATTTCAGGATGTTGAAGATGTTCTTTGATCATGCTTCAACTGCTTGAAGATATTGCTTTAGCATGGTGGACCTAGAATTGGTCTGGTACCTATCTAGGTTATGGACTGGTATCATGCTAACGTGTACTCTACACGTTACCGAGATGATTTGAGATGATTTATGGATTTGTTATTAGTGTTTTGGTCTTAAGCCGACATGACATATCATTGTAAATGGAACTATGTAATGATTTTATTGTAATATATTTAGGTGGTTGACCTAATCGGTTTAGGCCTTGGGGATTGTATAAATGAGTGGTAGAAACTCTTTGCAAAGTATCATGGTTATTGAAAAGGTCATGGTCAAGGAATGTAATGTGAAAATATTGTAATATCATTTAGGCAGAGGAGTTGGTCAATCATTGGTCATCGAATTGGATTCAGAAGAGGATTTAGTCCTCCGACACTGAGCTTAACTAGGACTGTAATCAAGCATGGTAGATGCTATTTCTAGCAGTTCACTCTATTAGATTATTGTCCATTTATCTTGAGTTGGTTGTAGTCTCTTTGTATTCAGTGAGACTCTTTTGTAATGAGCAGTATTCTCTAGGCAGTGTGCCTTCCTGCAAGTGCAGGCCCCTCTTGTAACACATACTTTCTGCAGAAGTATAATTTGACTGTGAGTAGGCTTCCCAACATGGTTTTTCCCTTTCTGGGTTTTCCATGTACAAATCTTAGTGTTATGTGGTATGGTTGCTTTGTATTGATTATCTAGTTAATTGTTAAGTTGTATTGTTTACCGGTATATGTTCTTACTGGCATCTGTATATGTTTTACTGGTACTTGATTTGTTTAAGGTTGTATTGTGGATTAAAAATTATAATCTGTTAACAATTGATTCAGCCCCCCCCCCTCTCATTTTTTCACCGGATATCCTAACAATTTGTATCAGAGCTATGGTCAGATTTTGTAGAAGCTTAACCGCTTGAGGTAGATCCTATGGCAACTAACACTTCTAATCCACCAACAACTATTTTCAGAAGAGAAATCCCTAAGCATGATGGAACAAATTATGGGATATGGAAAATTCAAATGGAGACTCATCTTAGATGTCTTGGCAAGGATATTTGGGAGATCACTAAGAAAAGATACACATCTTATGATCCGACATCTGGCAATCCTGCTCCTGTAGACCTAGATTAGAATATTGAAAATGATTGCAAAGCTAGAGAATCCCTCTTGTATGCACTTACTGATCAGAAGATCATGGGATTGACTAATAGATCATTGACTGAGGTTATGTGGGACAAATTGCAACCTCTGAATGAAGGTGAACCTACTGTATAAATTGCTAAACTTGATGGTTATCGGGTTAGATATGAAAACTTGAAAATGGAAGATAATGAAAGAATTGTTGTGTTTATGGAAAGAGTAAATGAGATTGTTATGGGAATTCAATGTTGTGGAGGATTTCTAAGTGAAGATGAAATAGTTTCCAAAGTCTTGAGAGCCCTTCCAATGACTTACAAGATGAAGGCAACTGCAATTAATGAGTTAAGAACAATGGCAAACACCTCAATTAGCAGAGACATTTTGATTGGGAAATTTTCTGCTTTTGAGCTTGAAGAATTTGAATGTTCTGGAGATGTAAAGTCTGAACTTGATTTTCATGCATCATCATCAACATCTACTAGAAAAAGTGACTGGAAAGCCCTATATATTGCAAAATAATTGGAAGACATGAGGAAAGAAGATGAAGAACTTGAGCAACTTGAAGCCTTATTTGCTAGAAGAGTACCTAAAGGACCAACTGGAAGTAAGTATGAAGGAAAAACACCTTTTAAATGTTTTGCATGTAATAAGATTGGTCATTTTGCATCTAGATGTCTTGAAAGGAATGCAAGATTTGAGGAAAGAGTTAATAAATCTTTTAAGCCTAACCCAAACAGATATAGATTCAAGAAAACTAAACAATGCTACATAGCAAATGAGGAAGGAGTAACTGATGACTCTGGGGATGAACCGACAGAAGACTCTGCTAGTGGAAATGGAAAGGAATGGGTGTTCTATGCTTTGAAGGAAGATGAACCAAAACATACCATCAAGGATGAAGAAAAGGCCCTGACAGCACAAGTTTAAGATAAGGATGAACGGGTAATTGATAGTGGATGCTCACATCATATGACTGGAGATAAAAGGAAATTTTTGTCCCTGCAAGAATACAATGGCGGTCAAGTTAGATTTGGAGATGAAAAGGCATGTATGATTAAAGGTAGATGTATCATTTCTTTGGATGGCAAGCATAACACTGCTAATTTCTATTATGTAGAAGGTTTAAGGCATAATCGTTTGAGTGTTGGTCAATTAGTTGATAAGGGTTTTCAACTTCAGTTTAAAGATAGAAAATGCAAAATAATTAACAAGACTGGTTTGGAGATTGCAACCAGTATTCAGGCAGGAAGTAATATCTTTCACTTGAACACTGGTAATAAGACATGTTTGATTGCTCATATTGATGAGAGTTGGCTATGGCATAAGAAGTTGTGTCATGTTAATTTTGATTGTATTGTTAAAATTAGTTCAACTAAGGCAGTTAGAGATATACCTAAGATTATGAAGCCTCATAATCCGGTATGTAAGGAATGCCAATTGGGTAAGCAAGTCAGAAGTTCTTTTAAGAGCATACATGATAAATCTAATGATGTACTTGATTTGATTCACACTGAATTATGTGGTCTAGCAAGGACTAGAAGCTTTCAAGGTGATAGGTATTTCATGCTGATTATTGATGACTATTATAGAATGATGTGGGTGACTTTTCTAAGGGAGAAGTTTGAAGCTTTTGAGAAATTCAAGATATTTAAAGTGAAGGTTGAAACAAAAACTGGATTGAAAATCAAATGTCTAAGATCAAATCATGCCGGTGAATTCATTTCTCCTGAATTCAACAGTTATTGTGAGACAAATGGAATCAGGAGACAACCATCTGCACCTAGGACTCCTCAGCAAAATGGAGTAGTTGAAAGAAAGAACAAAACCATTTTGGATGTAGCTAAATCTATGATGATGGAGCCCAAATTGCCTCATATCTAATGGAGAGAAGCAGTAAGTACGATAGTCTACACATTCAATAGAGTTCACATCAAAGGTGAAACCGGTAAGACCCCTTATGAACTATGGTTTGGACATACACCTACTATTAAGTATTTAAGAATTTTTGGAAGTAAATGCTATATCAAAAGAGATGATTCAATTTGAAAGTTTTATCCTAGATGTGATGAAGGGATATTTCTTGGTTATTCAATTCAGAGCAAAGCATATAGATGTTATAACAAAAGATTGCAAAAAGTTGTGGAGAGTGCTAATGTGAAAGTGGATGAACATTATATAAATCATTCTATATCATATAACAGGGAACCGACAGTGGAAATGATCATAACTAAACCAACAATGCCTCAACCAGTACAAGAAGTTGAGACAGTTACACCGACACAATCAAAAAATTCAACTGTGACTAATGATCAGAGCAGTGAACCTAAAGTTCAAAATACACCAAGGTATGTAAGATTAAATCATTCTGAAGATCAAATTATTGGAGATAGAAACAAGGGAGTTATGACAAGAAGAAAACTGGCAAATGAAGAGGTATATCTTATTTCTCAAGTTGAACTGACAACTGTTATTGAAGCTTGTAATGATAAACATTGGTTAAAGGCCGTGGAAGATGAATTAGCTCAAATAGAGAAGAATGAAACTTGGTCTTTAGTTTCTCGGCCTAAAAATAAGAATGTTATTGGAACTAAATGGGTTTTTTGAAATAAAATGAATGAGGATGGTCAAGTTATAAGGAACAAGGCTAGATTGGTTTGTAAAGGATATTCTCATATGGAAGGAATTGATTATGGTGAGACATTTGCACCTATAGCTAGAATTGAAGTTGTTAGACTATTTCTTGCCTATGCAGCTTATAAGAACTATGAGGTTTATCAAATGGATGTCAAATGTGCATTTTGATGAATAATGATGAACAACAAATACCCTAACTAGTACTGAGAGGGGGGGTGAATTAGTACATACAAAAAAAAACTTCTCTACAACTTATCAAGTTAAAACAATTCTAACCGGTTGTCTTCATTACTTAACTTAACCATGGCAATACCGGTTAAACATAGTAAGACTTTAGACAACATAAACCAGTAAAACTAAACACTTCAAATACATTCAATACTTGATAACTACTTCACCCATAAACATATGTGTATGGTGTATCAAGAATACCATAACCATTAGCTCTGCATGCATAATCACTCAAACAAAGAATACTTAATCATCACATAAAAAATGCACAACTCATGACACATAGATTTTTCACGTGGAAACCCAAATGGGAAAAAACACAGTGGGGATGAATACCCACGAGCTTGTTTTGAACTCTTTTGAAGCTTGCTCTGTTAGGAGCCTAGTCCGGTTAAAGACTTTACAATAAGGTTCTGCTAGGAACCGATCCTGTTAAAGATCGTTCGGTTAAGAGATGGCTATATACCCTGTTAAAGGATACCTTGCTAGAGGATTTAAAGAACTCAATGAGCTTGAGTCACCTGGTTAGAGATTTTACAATAAGCCTATTAAAGCTACCTGGTCAAGGGATTTTCCTACTATTGAAATGGTTAGAAGACAATAGGTAAAACTCTGATATGATAACAACACTATATGCTAAGGTAGATCCTTTTCAATTCCTCTACTCTGTAATCACCCTCTACAGTTTTCACTCACTGATCTGGCAAGTATCTCATCACTTGGATACACACGCAACATTTGCCAACAAACATCATCAAACTTATAGACAAGAATTAGGTCGGTAACATAAACCCTAAACCCTAAGCATCTTAGGTTTACGACTACAAGAGGTCCAATCCTGATCATCCAAATAGATTACATAGAATGAAACAATCTCAAACAAATCACAAGTCATTCTGCATCATCCATTCTTTACTGCACATAGAAATCAGTAACTCATCACACTTTCTTCTCATACCGCTAAGAAGAATGTTCATTCCCAAGGTAGACATTTAATGCAATCGATCTTCACATGCAAGATCCCCAAGAAAATCCTTCACATGCACAAAACTAACGTGGCATCTTGATCTCATCCTTATTTCTTAGCTAACTCATCACAGAATATCATCAGTTGCATCACACAAGCTAGATTGCCAAACTGGAAACCCTAGAGCTGAGACTACCAACCGGTAGTCACACTTAGTGAAACCCTAACACCAGTTCACTACATCTCTTCATACCGGTTCTCCAACTTGATCATCAATAACAACTTCTTCCAATCTTCATATCGGTTAACCTGTACTTATTGACATCAATGCCAACATATATTAATATCATATTATCATATCGGTTCATCATATGCCAACAATCTCCCCCTTTAGCATTGATGGCAATACTCAGTGTAGCATTTCAACTAAAAATAGCATATACTAGTGCATCTAAAATATCTTCATCAGATATCTTCTCCCCTATCATATATCTTCTCCCCCATTGACAACAATGCCAAAGTGGAGGCACAAGCTCCTATACTCCACTATGTTGCTCCTCCTATGGAGTAGCATCCTTCAACACATCAATCCTAAAAGATTTGTCACTGTAATACCTGACTGATGTGGAGCACACATCTTTAGTTTACTTCATGAAGGGGAAAAACCCCTAATCCACCTCTCAAATAGGTAAATGTAGTCTTCGGTAAGGGCTTAGTGAATATGTCTGCTAGCTTCTCCTTACTTGAAACATGTTGTAATACAACCTCTCTATTTAGAACCTTCTCTCTCAAGAAATGATACTTGAGCTCAATGTGCTTAGTTATAGCATGCAATACTGGATTCTTGGAAATATTCATTGCACTAGTATTGTCACAAAATATACTCACTGGTTCAAATATAGGTACTTTGAAACCATCCAATACATGTTTCATCCAAATTGTCTGAGTGCAGTTCATAAATACTGCAACATATTCTACTTGTTACTCGCTTATGAGACTAGTCTTCCACCAAGAAAGAACGCTCCACTGGTTGTGCTTTTCCGGTCGTCCACATTACCAACCCAATCTGCATCGGTAAATACCTTGAGATTAAAATCACCATTGTATGGATACCACAATCCATAATCAATTGTCCCTTTCATGTATCTAAGAATCCCCTTGACTACTACCAAGTGGGATTCTCTTGGATTTTTCTAAAAAATGAGCTACTATACCTACTGCATGAGCAATATCTAGTTTGTTGTGCACCACATAGTGCAACTTATCAATCATTGACCAATACTCCTTCTCATTCACCAATGTTGAATCATCTTAGTCAATTTACAGCCGGTCACCATCGGTGTACCAACCGGTTTGCTCTCCTCCATGCCAAAGGTCTTCAATACCTCTTTGACATACTTAGACTAGGTAATAAAGATACCCTCTTTCATTTGCTGAATCTGTAGACCAATGAAGAACTTTATCTCTCCAATGAGAGACATCTCAAACTCTTTCTTCATTTCATTTGCAAATGCATGGCTCATTTCATCATCTCCTCCAAAGATTATATCATCTACAAATACTTCACAGATCAGAATCTGATCACCATCAGATTTCAGGTAGACGTTGCTATCCTCACTTGTTCTCTAAAATCCTATTTTCACAAGATGAGAGTGTAAATGTTCATACCATGTCCTCAGTGCTTGTTAGAATCCATATAGGGTTTTGTGTAATCTACACACCATTTTACTATCTTCTGATAAGGCAACCCATCCATTTGCTCAATATACACTTCCTCTTCTAGGATTCCATTCAAGAACACAGACTTCACATCCATCTGGTATACCTTAAATCCCTTGAATGCTACAAATACAAGTAGCATTCGAACACCTTCCAGTCTAGCCATAGGAGCAAAGGTTTCTCCATAGTCTTCTCCCTCTTCTTGACCATATCCATTGCATACAAGTCTTGCCTTGTTTCTTACAACTATGCCTTCTTCATTTAGATTATTCCTGAAAACCCATTTGCTACCTATGACATTCTTGTGTTCTGGTCTAGGCACCAAAGACCATGTTGCATTCTTTTCTATCTGGTCTAGTTCCTCTTCCATTGCCTTAATCCAGTATTCATCTATAAGTGCTTCCCTGGAAGTCTTGGGCTCCAATTCAAAAATCATGCAAGAGTTTTCTTTCACCTTTCTTCTTGTGAGTATCCTTGCATCTTTATCTCTAATTATCTGCTTTGGATCATGATGTAGTTTCACATATCTAGGAATGACTCTAGTTGGTTCTGCTTGCTTCTCCTCTTCTTCTTCACTTACTTCTTTTTCTTCACCTACTGCAGCTTCTATCGGTACAGGAACACTGAGGTCTTTACTTGTTTCTTTCTTAATCGGTTCCCAGAAGGCTACACCCGGTTCGTCTTCCACTTTCTCGCTACAAGTTTCCTCAGGTTCCTCAATGGATTCATCAACTTTGACATTGATACTCTCAACAATTTTTTGTGTTCTATTGTTGTAGCACTTGAGAGCTTTACTTTTAGTGGAATATCCCAGAAATATTCCTTCATCACATTTAGCCTCAAACTTTCTCAGATGCTCACCTCTCTTGATGTAACACTTACTACCAAATGCTTTAAAATAACTCACAGTGGGAGTCTTCCCGGTCCAATACTCATAAGGGGTTTTATTTTTATGTTTCTTGATGAGTACCCGATTCATAGTATAGACTGCAGTGCTCATCGCTTCTCTCCAAAAAGTGTGAGCAACCTTTCCTTGGATCAACATTGTTCTGGCCGCTTTAACTACAGTCCTGTTATTCCTTTCTACTATGCCATTCTGTTGTGGTGTCCTTGGGGTAGACAACTACCTCTTGATACCGCTATCTTCATAGTGCTTGTTGAATTCATCAAAAGTGAATTCACCTCCTTGATCAGTTCTTAGGCATTTTATCTTTTGACTACTTTCCTTCTCTACTAATGCTCTAAAGGCTTTGAACTTTCCAAATGCCTCAGACTTGTCTTTTGAGAATGTGACCCACATCATTCTTGAGAAGTCATCAATAAGAATCATGAAATACCTATCTCCCTGAATACTTCTAGTTTTCATAGGACCACACAAATCGGTATGCACAAGATCAAGTAAGTTTTCTGCTGAAAAAGACTTACCTTTGAAAGTTGAGGAAGACATCTTCCCAATTGGTAAGCTTGAGGAAGAAGTTTACATTGAGCAACCTGATGGATTTTCATTGATAGATGACAAATATATGGTTTGTAGATTAAAGAAATCTTTATATGAATTGAAACAGGCTCCTAGAGTTTGGTATGCAAGGTTGGATAAATATCTTTTGAAGTTTTGTTTTAATAAAGGCAGTGCTGATAGTAATCTATATTATAAGATCACTGATAATGATATTCTAATTATTGAAGTTTTTGTTGATGATATCATTTTTGGAGGAGAAGATAAACTATGCATGGAATTCGCTAACAACATGAAGAATTAATTTGAAATGTCCATGATTGGTGCGATGCAAATTTTCTTAGGTTTGTAGATTACTCAAACTGACAAAGGGATTTTTATTTGTCAAACAAAGTATCTGAAGGAATTGTTGAAAAAGTTTGGTATGGATAATTCCAAACCGGTAAGTACTCCTATGGCTACAAGTGAGAAATTATCTATCAAGGATACTTCTACACTAGTAAATCCAACAAGGTATAAGTCTATGATTGGTGGTCTCTTATATCTAACTCAGACTAGACCTGATATTATGAATGTAGTAAGTATTGTTTCAAGATATCAAAGTAATCCCAAAGAAAATCATGAATGTGCAGTGAAGAGGATATTCCAGTATTTGCAAGGAACAACAGAATATGGTTTATGGTATTCCAGAAATGATGATTTCACTTTATGTGCATATACTGACTCGGATTGGGAAAGTGATACTAATGACAGGAAAAAACACTTCTGGTAGAGCTTTCTTCCTTGGAAAGAAACTGGTTTCATGGATCAGCAAAAAACAGTCATGCATTTCTTTATCTACTGCAGAAGCTGAGTATGTTGCAGCAACAACTAATTGCACTCAAGTCTTGTGGATGAAGAAAATGTTGAAAGATATCAGGGTAAATTGTAGTGAACCGGTAGTTATCTACTTTGATAACTCTGCAGCTATTGACATGTCCAAGAATCTAGTATTTCACTCTAAAACTAAGCATATTTCAATAAAGTATAACTTTTTGAAGGACAAGATTGAAGAAAAGGAAGTCAAATTGTTTTATGTGAACACTAAAGAACAAATTGTAGACATATTCACTAAACTATTGTCTAAAGAATCATTTGAGTATTTGAGAGACAGGTTAGGGTTTTCTACCCCTCCGACAGAGACTTGATTGATGATGTTTATCATCAGTCTGACATGTATTATCAGAGACATTATTCATTTCGGCACTGATGAGTGGTGCTACTACTCAGGGGGAGTAGTCAGCTTTGAGATTCAGAGATTTATATCATTGCTTTGATATTTTTGTCAGATTTCTAGCATTGATGTCAAAGGGCGAATGATAGTAATGTGAAAAATCATTCAGAACCTTATAGAGATATCATTCACAGGGGGAGAGCTATTGCTTGTTGGTTGTCTTCCACAGGGGGAGACTTGTTTGGCATTTTTTGGTACTTAGATGTTTTTCATATCTAGTGTTGCCATCAATGCTAAAGGGGGAGATTGTTGGCATTATGGATGAATTGATTATGTGTTGCATTGATATTTTGTCATTGATGTCAACACTAGTTGTTATGGTTGGTTATCAGTAGACAAGTTTTTGTTACTGGTAGAAGATCTAGTGTTAACGGTAGAAGAGACTATCTATTGGACACTTCCAACATGATTGGATCAGTAAAGATGCTCTATGAGCATGTTTTGGTCAGTTGGTATTGGCTTGGTAATTGGATGCTATCATACACTCTGGTAAACCCTTACCGTTAGAGATTTCATTGAGGAATTGTAACACGATGCATAATTGGTGTTGGTGTAGCTTCTTCATGGATTTCAGGATGTTGAAGATGTTCTTTGATCGTGCTTCAACTACTTGAAGATATTGCTTTAGCATTGTGGACCCAGAATTGGTCCGGTACCTATCTAGGTTATGGACTGGTATCATTCTAACATGTACTCTACATGTTACCGGTACACATTACCGGGATGATTCGAGATGATTTATGGATTTGTTATTATTGTTTTGGTCTTAAGATGACATGGCATATCATTGTAAATGGGACTATGTAATGATCTTATTGTATTATCTTTAGGTGGCCAACCTAATCGATTTAGGCCTTAGGGTTTGTATAAATAAGAGGTAGAAACTCTTTGTAAATTATCATGGTTATTGAAAAGGTCATGGTCAAGGAATGTAATGTGCGAATATTGTAATATCATTCAGGTAGATGAGTTGGTCGATCATTGGTGATTGAATTGGATTCATAAGAGGATTTAGTCCTCCGACATTGAGCTTAACCGGGACTGTAATCAGGCATGGTAGATGTTATTTCTAGCAGTTCACTCTATTGGATTGTTGTCCATTTATCTTGAGATGGTTGTAGCCTCTTTGTAGTCAGTGAGACTCTTTTGTAATGAGAAGTATGCTTTAGGCAGTGTGCCGTCCTACAAGTGCAGGCCCCTCTTGTAACACATACTTTATGTGGAAGTATCATCTGACTGTGGGTAGGCTTCCCACCATGGTTTTTCTCTTTCCTGGTTTTTCACGTACAAATCTTGGTGTTATGTGGTATGGTTTCTTTGCATTGATTATCTGGTTAATTGTTAAGTTGTATTGTTTACCGGTATTTTTTCCTGAACCCCATTTAGTAACCTCCTTAGATACCTCATTTGCACTACTGGCCATTGTTTCTTGCATTGTGGTGAGGGTTGAGTGGTGCTCAAGACTAGAGGACCTCAACCTATTCACCAATATAGAAATTCGGGCACTATTTTATGTAAGGCGATTGATGAGATCCTCTTGTGTGGCATCTACATGATCTAATGGAGGACATGGAGGGTAGTTTAGGGGTGGCGGTGGTTGTTGAGGAGCAACATTTTGAGGATTTTGTGGTTGTGGAGCAACGTCTTGAGGGTTTTCTTGTTGCTCATGTACAATGTTTACAAGGTTTGCTTGTGTTGCTTGTGCATGAGGAGGTCTTTGTTGTCTATTTCATTTTTGGGGATTGCTTGTAGAATCTGACATCAAATTAATAAAAAAAAAACTTAAATCAATTAAAAAACCCTACTTCAATTAAAATGCAAACAAAAATAATTAAACCAATCAAATCTTACCTGTTTGATGGGGTGCCATTGTTGAGAATTGCTCTTAATGCTGAGAAAATCCAAAATGATACCAAACCCGCACAGGTTTTGTGGTTTTTTGGCTTCCTTTTACTACTGTTCCATGAGTTTTGGTGTTGAAAATGGCCAAAACCTGCGAGTTACAAAAAAATTTAATGTTCCTCAAAACCCGTACGGGTTTTGAGGAACTTTTGATTTTTTATTATAAAATATAATGTTCCTCAAAACCTGTACAGGTTTTGAGAAACTTTTTGTTTTTTTAATTGTTTTTGGCTAGGCTTGGTGTTACCAAGCCTAGCACATTTTTGAATTTTCAGAATACGCACGGGTTATGAATTTTTTTATTTTTTTTACATGTGGCCACTATTTTGTTCACCATCTTGGTGCACTTACTCGCACTCTTTATTTGTATTTGCAAATTTAGTAGTTGACTATTGCACAATTGATCTAGTTAATGCAATGATATGATTAGCATGATGATCATGTATCTAATCATCCCCCAACCCATGTTGAACATCTAGACATGTAGTCATCTTGTAGGTGCAAGTATGAGAGGTTAGGCAAATACATCAAGATGGAATTGTGAGGGCAACTTGGGTAAGGAGGTACGTTGTGTGGTAAACTAAAAGAAAAATTAGGTTATTGTTTTAACATTCAATCTTGGTTGAAATGGTAACCTATTCATTTCTACTATTACGTGTAGATTTTACAAATGTAGTATGTTGTACAAATATATTATATGTTTCAATTTATTTGATATTAGCAAAAAAATTAAGTTTTCATTTTGATAGTAAATATTTAATTTTAAAAACAAAATAAAATATTATTTTTTAATTAATGAAAATAAATCTAATATTATAAATTTAATTGATTTTTAATGCTCTTACTATAAATAAATTTGATTAAAAGCCATATACAAACTTCAAACTGTATGGTCCTTGAAGCTTTTGTGCATTTATAAGCAAGCATCAACAATGTTTGTGTCCGGGTCAATATAAGTGTGAAATAGATTTCATTATGATGGTGGTGAATTTAACTCACTTGGTGTAGGGTGGTCCAGTTTCATAGACAAATTCAAAATACATTTATAACCAAACAAAAAAATTAAAATAAAAAAGTTTGAACAGTTAAAAGTTAGGAAATGCTTGTCGTTGCCTGTAAAAGAGAATCCCCCTTAAAAATTGTCTCATACATCCAGTGGAAGTGCAATTAGAATAGATATTGAACATATACATGATAAACTTGATAAAACTCTTGAATTCTCCATTGATTCATAGAGTAACATTACAGGCAGACAAAGGTAAATAATAGCACCTTGCCAGTTGGGTTCTAAAGCTTGTGAACAACAATAGAAGTCAAAGATAAGATAAAGATTGCAACTCCTGAATTAGTATATATTAATCTTGATTTCTGTACATTACAAAAAGAAAAAAACCTTCAAAACCTTATATCGAATAATAAGTGTTGAAAAAGTTAAATTAATTATATACTAAATTAGTCAGTGAGCACATGCATAATTGATATATCGTGGATAAGGGTCAACTACCCCTAGATTTGTCTCATCAGTTAGATCACTAAGTGGATCTTGACAAAGTTGTTTGATGCCCTTTCTTTGTTCTTGTTCTGCTTTGAATAAATTTTAACCCCTCCTTTATTTAAAAAACAAACTGATCATGTTGCAGGTCCACCTCCAACTGATATGGCCAGTCTTAAATCTGCTGCAGCTATTTGGGTTCCAAAAAGGTCAAAATGTACACCGTGATTTTGACAGCTGAAAAAATCACAGCTGTAAATCGCAAAATCAACAGTCAATAATGTTCGTGTTATATGAAAATCATGATTTTTTGGAGCCAGAATAGTTGCATCCATCTTAAACCACACACACTAAGCAACATATTAGATCTAAACAATACCAGTCTTAATGTGTGTGATTTAAGCCATCGACCAACAAACCAAGCATAGTTTCCACCTGCACAATGCTATCTTCAGCCACCCATGCCATGTCATCTCACCTGTTTGTTATAAAATTTTCAGCTAACTTTACGTTAAAGTAAATTTATCATTTGTTATGTATTTGGCTATATATTGACTTAAAGTAAATTTATCATTTGTTATGTATTTGGCTATATATTGACTTAAAGGAAATTTAGCATTTGTTATGTATTTGGCTATATATTGACTTAAAGGAAATTTAGCATTTGTTATGTATTTGGCTATATGTTGACTTAAAGGAAATTTAGCATTTGTTATGTATTTGGCTATATATTGACTTAAAGGAAATTTAGCATTTGTTATGTATTTGGCTATATATTGACTGAATGGAAATGCAATCTCAAAGCTCATAGTTAAACTTCTCCTCTAATTTCTTTTCATGGTGTCAGAGTTGAGGGTTTGCTAGTTGTTGTTTGAGGGTTGGTTTGATGTTGTGGGCTAAACAAAAGTGTATCTGAAACCCTTGGAATAACGTCCCTAGTGCAGATTTCAAATTTGAACTGAAGGATTGATGTCACCAAAAAAAAGGTTCATGCAAAAGAAGATCATTGGGAGTTCAAAGATTGATGTTTTAATTTTGTCTAGTTGTTGATTGTTATTTGGGTGGTTGTTGAAGAAAGGCCAGATTAAAGTAATGTGTTGCAAGCCATGAAGATTGATGGAATTTGTAGGAGGATAGTCCAATAATATTTGTGAAATCAAGAAATTTGCCAATCTTAAGAAGGCATTGAAGTGGCCGGTTATGAAAAGTTGAGAGCGTTGTACATAAGGGAGACTAAAAAAAAAAGAAGATCTCCCATAGTATTGAGGTGTAAATGGGCTTACGTAATAGAATTGTAAGTTGGACAAATGTTTGAGTGCTAGTCACTTTTGTTAAAAGGCAAAATTGAAAGTATGTTGAAATTCTTATAAATTGAATGTTAGTCAACTCTGTTAAAAGACAAAACAAAAATATGCATTGTACCTGAGTTGTTGTACAGGATGCACGATCAGTTGTACTCGACATCCCAGAGTGTTTTAACATATTGATGAGTCATCTAAATGAAAATGATTCCTATAGAACTAGCGAGTAGAGCAACTAGTTACCCATATATTTCAGTAGATGGATCACTCTTTATATGGACTCAATAATCAATGCAGGTATAGAAGGAGAAACATAAGAGCTTGTGAATAAATCTCAGAGTGACAATAAAAAAGTGTCCGCATTTTAAATCAGTTTCCACACTTGTGGTTATCCAAAACCACTTTAATGCATGGTTCGAGGTTAGTCAAAACCACTTGAGTGAAATTTTATGGTGAGCTTGAAACCACTTCATAATTGTATCGGTTAGGGGTAAACTGTAAAACCCAAAGTGATTTTGATGAGGGGAAGTAGTACACTAAAAGGCAGAACTTGTTAGTGTTGTAAATGGGCACCTACGAAGGCTTTAGGTCAAGACCAATATTTTTTAGATTATGGGGCGACATCTGAAACAATTAGATAATTAATTTGTGAGGGGATGTTGAAAAAGTTAAATTAGTTATCTACTAATTAATTTATGGGGGGATGTTGTATAATATGTACTTTGTATTATTTTTTGATGATGAATTAATTAAATTACAATGAATATAAAAACTTGGGATTATAATGTTACTCAAATAATTGTATAAAATTTAAATTAAAAAAAAATGATATTTATCTAAGATAGGTTTGATATTGATCTAATTGCAATGGATGTTATGAATTGATTCATCAATGTATTAGTAATAGGATATGCAAACAATCATTTTGAGAATAAGAAATTGTTGTCTAATGTTCTAGTTCACTTCTAAGACTACATAATGGACTTTTATTCTTGTAGATCTAAACTTTACCCATAGGTGCAAACTTTATTGATTTAGATGATGTCTAATTTTTATTTTCCTTGAGAACTTTAACATATGTTACAAAAAGGTGGTATCAATAGACACCATTTAAGACATTGTAATATTTTTCTCCTTTGATCAAACTCCTTATTATGAAGTCAATAATATAGAACATTGTTCAAAGATTACATATATTCTTAGAGTGTGAATGCAATGCTAATTCACGCTCTTATAGTTATGTATTGGATAGCTTAGCTCTCTAATATTTTTTAGATGTGTAATAAAGAATGATAGGTTATTTCCTCATATACAACATCTTAGTGTGCAAATTAAAATATTTCATACTTTACTCAACTCATAATGGGTAGCAGAAAGGGAGGACATGAGCCTAGTATTAAATAACAAAATTTGGATGGTTTATTTTCACATTCACATAGTTGAATCAAGCTATTTTTAGTGCTCACAAATTTGACTTGGGCTAATGAATGGTAAAAGTGGGGAGTAGGGCTAGACCCTAGGGATATATGAAGATGGAATCAATTTATAATCAAGATATTAGCTATTCAATGTCATTCAATAATACTTTATTTTAGTCGTAAGTTATTACATTAGGGAAAAACACACCTAAGTTAGCACAAAATCAAAGGGAAAACTAAATGGTGTACATTTTTCACTATTACATGTTGCTTCTATTTTAAATTGCATGTGAACTATTCTGAATATGAATGTTAAGTAAAAAAAGGTGCCAATATGAAGGTAAATAATTATAAATTCATAAAAAATGGTAGATAGTTGAAGCATGGCATCAGACCAGCAAAATTATAGAGAAATCTTTTTCCAGCTTTGATGAAGGAGAGCTACTTCTCAGGGGGAGTAGATTGAATAAATTTGGTTATAAGTTCTATGAACTGATTGTATTTGGTTTTGTATTGCTTTGGCATTTGATGTTAAAGGGGGAGAGATATCTATGGAAAAACACATTATCTTTTGGGGAGAGATTATTCATTGGGGAGAGATTGTTACTCTCTGTATCTGCATTTTGATTTATGGTTAATGATCTCTTTGGGAGATTGTTGGTTTTTGGTTTTCGGCATTTTTGCTTTGGCACTTAGATGGTTTTTCCATCTTGTGTTGCCATCAATGCCAAAGGGGGAGATTGTTGGTATTATGGATGTGTTGCATTGGTTTTGTCATTGATGTGAACACTTGTGAACACTTATTAGCACTGAAGATCTTTGGTTATGTTCACTAACATGTTCAGTGACTTATGCACAGTCATCGGTATCTGGTTCACCAACAGGTTATATTGCTCACCGGCACTAAGGATGATCTGTTATCATCTGGAGATTACTTGGTTATGTCGCAGACATTGTTTGGACACTTGGTTTTGGCGATTTGGTTATTGGTCTAATCAAGTTTGCATATTTGTTGTTATCGACAAATAGGTCTAGGTTATGGACCAGCAAGCGTTATCTATTCTAGATCAGTACGACACATTATAGAGATGTTTTACCAATTGGTTATTGTTCTAAATGCATTGAACCGACATGATGCATCGCATATTGATTCATTTGTAATTGATTTAATTGTAACATTCTTAGTGAGTTGACCTACACATTTGGTCTTAGGTTTTGGTATATATGTAAGATCTCATTTGTAAGATTAAGCAAGTAAGAAGGTGTAGAGGATTGTAATAAGGTATATGCAAATATAAGTAGAGCTATACACACAGGCATCATTTGAAGATTCAAGGAAGGTATGAATAAGACAATCAGAGCTTAACTGGTACTGAATCCAGCATATGAAGATGCTATTTTGAGCAGTACATTATCATTGGATTTAACCATCCAATTGTAGTTAGTGTGACTCCCATTTGGTGATTGAGCAGTGAGGTCTAGGTAGTTGGCCTTTCTGCATGTGCAGACCCCATTTGTACATACATACTATCTACAGCAGTATCATCTGATTGTGGGTAAGGTTTCCCACTGTGGTTTTTCCCCTTATAGGGTTTCCACGTACAAATAACTGTGTTATATGTTGTGGATGTTGTTTGTCTTTCTGTTTCATGCATTAAACTTTACTAGTACTATTATTAACTATTAAACTGTCTACCGACATTAAGTTTGGTTAAGTTATATTTGGGTTGAAATTAATAGACAACCGATTCACCCCCTCCCTCTCAGTTGCCTCCGGGTCCTAACAATTGGTATCAGAGCCAAGTCCTCTTTTTGCAAAAGTTTAACAGCTTGAGGAGATTCTATGGCAACTAATTATTTCAGGAAGGAGAGTCTGAAGCTTGATGGAACTAACTATTGTATATGGAAGATCAGAATGAAGACACATCTGAATTGCATTGGAAGTGACATATGGGATGTTACAAAGAATGGCTATGTTGGTCCTACAGAAAGTCAACCTAATCCACCAACCTTGGCTAAAGATCAAGAGAATGATTGCAAAGCAAGAGAAGCACTTTTGAGCGCATTGTCAAATCAACAAATCATGGGATTATGAGACCGATCTACTGCTAAATCTATTTGGGATAAATCGGAGACATTGAATGAAGGTGATACCACTGTCAAAATTCCAAAACTGGAATGCTTTCGGGTCAGGTATGAAAATCTAAAAATGGAAGAAGATGAAAGGATTTCTGCTTTTATGGAAACAGTTAATGAAATTGTTTTGGGTATACAATGTTGTGGAGGATCCTTAAGTGAAGATGAAATTGTTTCTAAAGTTTTGAGAGCATTGCCACCATCATACAAAATTAAAGTAGCTTCTATTAATGAATTGAGAACAATGCCTAATGCATCAATATCTAGAGATACTTTGGTTGGAAAACTTTCAGCTTTTGAACTTGAGGAATTTGGTCCTGTTGCTACAATTAAGACAGATTTGGCTTTCAAAGCTTCATCATCTGCAACATCATCATCATCATCTGAAAAATTTGATTGGAAAGCACTCTATGCTAGAGAAATTGAAGAAATCAGAAGAGAGAATGAAGAACTTGAAGAGCTTGAAGCACTATTTACAAGGAAAATGCCTAAAGGTCCAGTTGGAAGTAAGTATGAAGGTAAAGCACCATTTAAATGTTTTAACTGCAATAAAATTGGTCATATGGCATCTAGGTGTCCTGATAGACATGCAATATTAAAAAAATAAGCTAAAAGAACATATAAGCCTAACCCTAAATATCAAATATACAGATTTAAGAAAAATAGAGACAAATCATGTTACTATGCTAATCAAGGAATTATTGATGATTTTGATGAGGAATCGATAGACAATGGATGGGCTTTTGTTGCAATAATAGAAGATCAACCGACACCTACTATTCAACCGGTAGAGCAGGCCCTGTCAGCTAAAATTGAAGAAAAGGATGAATGGATCATTGATTCTGGATGTTCACATCATATGACTGGTGATAAGAGTAAATTCTTAACCTTTCAAGAATACAATGGAGGTCTAGTAAGATTTGGGGATGACAAAGCTTGTTTGATTAGAGGAAAAGACACTATATCTTTTGATGGTAAGCACAATACTGACAATGTTTACTATGTTGAAGGTTTAAAGCATAATCTTTTGAGTGTTGGTCAATTAGTTGAAAAAGGATTTCAGTTACAATTCAAGAATGGTAAATGCAAAATCATGAATAGAACTGGTTTGGAAATTGTAACCGATAATCAGACTAGAGGTAATATCTTTCATTTGAATAACAATGAGAAGACATGCTTGATTGCACATATTGATGAAAGTTGGTTATGGCATAAAAGACTTTGTCATGTAAATTTTGATTGCATTGTGAAAATCAGTACAACTAAGGCAGTAAGGGATTTACCTAAGATTGTTAAACCTCACAATCTAGTATGTAAGGAATGTCAATTTGGAAAACAAGTTAGAGCAACTTTTAAGAGTATTCCAGAAAAATCTAGTAATGTTCTTGACTTAATTCATATTGATTTATGTGGTCTAGCAAGAACTAGAAGTTTACAAGGAGATGGATATTTTATGCTAATCATTGATGATTATTCTAGAATGTGTTGGGTTACCTTTCTCAGGGAGAAATTATAAGCTTTTGGGAAATTCAAACTATTCAAGGTCATAGTAGAGAATGAAACCGGTAAGAAAATCAAATGATTGAGATCAGATTAAGGAGGTGAATTCACATCAAAGAAATTTAATACATTTTGTGAAGTGAATGGAATCAGAAGACAATTATCAGCACCTCGGACACCCCAGCAAAATGGAGTTATGGAAAGGAAGAACAAAACTATTTTGGATGCAGCTAGAAGCATGATATCAAAAGAAAACCTACCTCATGTGTATTGGAGAGAAGCGGTGGATATGGTTGTTTATACATTCAACAGAGTTCACATCAAAGGTGAAATCGGTAAGACCCTCATGAGCTATGGTTTGGTAGTACTCCTACTCTTAAATATTTTAGAATATTTGGAAGAAAATGTTATATTAGGAGAGATGATTATATTGGAAAATTTTATCCTAGAAGTGATGAAGAAATATTTCTTGGTTACTCATCTAAGAGCAAGGCATATAGATGTTTTAACAAGAGATTGCAGAAAATCATTAAGAGTGCAAATGTAAAGATTGATGAACAATTTAGAAGGTCTATGGACTTTGAACCAATAGTTGAGATAATCACAAATGAACCTACAATGAGTACACCAGTACAGAATGTTGATCCAGTCACACCGACATCATATGAGAATTCCACAGTGACTGAAGAACAACAACAAGTGAATACACCCAGGTATGTAAGATTGAATCATTCTGAAAGTCAGATAATTGGGAATAAGTATCAAGGTATTGTGACTAGAGGAAGACTGGAAAATGAAGAGGTATGTCTAATTTCTCAAATTGAACCAACAACTATTAATGAGGCATGTGAAGATAAACATTGGATTAAGGCTATGGAAAATGAATTAGAACAAATTGAAAAGAATAACACATGGACATTGGTTCCCCGACCTAAAAACAAAAATGTAATTGGAACTAAATGGGTATTCAGAAATAAACTTAATGAAGATGGTAAGGTAATCATAAACAGAGCAAGATTAGTGTGTAAGGGATATTCACAGAAAGAAGGAATTAATTACAATAAAACCTTTGCACGGGTAGCTAGAATTAAGGCAGTCAGATTATTCTTAACTTTTGCAACACACAAGAATTATAAAGTATACCAAATGGATGTTAAATGTGCATTTCTGAATGGTGATCTTGAAGAGGAAGTTTACTTTGAACAACCTGAAGGATTTTCTTTGACAGATGACAAAGATATGGTTTGCAGGTTAAGGAAAGCTTTATATGGATTGAAGCAAGCTCCTAGAGCTTGGTATGCTAGATTGGACAAATATCTTTTGAAGCTTGGTTACACTAAAGGTAATGCTGACAACAATCTATACTACAAAGTGACTAATGATGACATCTTGGTTATTGAAGTTTTTGTTGGTGATATCATTTTTGGAGGAGAAGAAGGATTGTGTAAAGACTTTTCTAATAAGATGCAGGAAGAATTTGAAATGTCTATGATTGGGGAGATAAAATTCTTTTTAGGATTGCAAATTTCACAGACTAATAAAGGTATATTCATAAATCAATCAAAGTACTTGAAGGAATTACTTAAGAAATTTGGTATGGAAAACTCTAAAATGGTAAGTACTCCTATGACTGCAACTGATAAACTATCATTGAAAGATGAATCAACACCTGTTAATCTGACAAGATATAAATCTATGATTGGAGGTTTACTATATTTGACACAAACAAGACCTGATATTATGAATGCAGTATGTATTGTTTCAAGATTTCAGAGTAATCCTAAGGAAAATCATGACTCAATAGTAAAAAGGATTTTACGGTACCTCCAAGGCACAACAAATCTTGGTTTATGGTATCCTAAAGATGAAATTTATTATTTATGTGCATACACATATGCAAATTGGGTAGGAGATGTAGATGACATAAAAAGCATCACCGACGGAGCATTTTTTCTTGGTAGCAGACTAATTTCATGGTTGAGCAAGAAACAAAGTTGTACATCACTATCAACAGCTGAATCAGAATATGTTGCAGCAACAACTAATTGTACACAGGTATTATGGATTAAAAAAATGTTGAAGGACATAAAGGTAAAATGAAAAGAACCTATAATCATTTACTGTGATAATATGGCAGCAATTGATATATCAAAGAATTCGGTATTTCACTCTAAAACTAAACATGTTTCTATCAAATTCAATTTTCTAAAAGAGAATGTTGAAGCAAAAGAAGTGAAATTGGTTTATGTGAATACTAAAGAGCAGATTGCAGATATCTTTACTAAGCCTTTGCCTAATGAAACTTTTGAATATCTAAGAGAGTGGCTTGGAGTTATAGCCTCATTGGTAGAAACTTAGACGGTTGAAGCATGGCATCGAATCGACAAAATTAACAGAGAAATCTTTTTCTGGCTTTGATGAAGGAGAGCTACTTCTCAGGGGGAGTAGATTGAATAAATTTAGTTATAAGTTCTATGAACTGATTGTATTTGGTTTTGTATTGCTTTGGCATTTGATGTCAAAGGGGGAGAGATATCTATGAAAAAACACATTATCTTTTGGGGAGAGATCATTCATTGGGGAGAGATTGTTACTCTATGTATCTGTATTTTGATTTATGGTTAATTATCTCTTTGGGAGATTGTTGGTTTTTGGTTTTCGGCATTTCTGCTTTGGCACTTAGATGGTTTTTCCATCTTGTGTTGTCATCAATGCAAAAGGGGGAGATTGTTGGTATTATGGATGTGTTGCATTGGTTTTTTCATTGATTTCAACACTTGTCAACACTTGTGAAAACTTATCAACACTGAAGATCTTTAGTTATGTTCACCGGCATGTTCAGTAACTTATACACAGTCACCAGTATCTGGTTCATCGACAGGTTATATTGTTCACTGACAGTGAGGATGATCTATTATCATCTGGAGATTACTTGGTTATATCAAAGACATTGTTTGGACACTTGGTTTTGGTGATTTGGTTATTGATCTAATCAAGTTTGCATATTTGTTGTTACCGAGAAATAGGTCTAGGTTATGGACCGGTAGACGTTATCTATTCTAGATCAGTACGACACATTATAGAGATGTTTTATCAATTGGTTATTGTTGTAAATGCATTGAGGTGACATGATGCACTGCATATTGATTCATTTGTAATTGATTTAATTGTAATATTCTTAGTGAGCTGAGCTACACATTTGGTCTTAGGTTTTGGTATATATTTAAGATCTCATTTGTGAGATTAAGCAAGTAAGAAGGTGTGAGAGGATTGTAATAAGGTATATGTGAATATAAGAAGAGCTATACACACAGACATCATTTGAAGATTCAAGGAAGGTATGAATAAGACAATAAAAGCTTAACAGGTACTGAATCCAACATATGAAGATGTTATTTTGAGCAGTACATTATCATTGGATTTAACCATCCAATTGTAGTCAGTGTGACTCCCATTTTGTGATTGAGCAGTGAGCTCTAGGAAGTTGGCCTTTCTGCATTTGTAGACCCCATTTGTACACACATACTATTTGCAGTAGTATCATCTGATTGTGGGTAAGGTTTCCCACTGTGGTTTTTCCCCTTACAGGGTTTCCACCTACAAGTAACTGTGTTATGTGTTGCGGATGTTATTTGTCTTTATGTTTCATGCATTAAACTAAATCGGTATTGTTATTAATTGTTAAACTATCTACCGGCATTAAGTTTGGTTTACTGATATTATGCATTAAATTTGGTTAAGTTATATTTGGATTGGAATTAATAGATAACTGATTCACTGCTCCCCCCCCTCTTAGTTGCCTCTGGGTCCTAAAAAAAAGGTTTTGGAAACATGATTTTTGTTCACTCAAAATGAGTTTTGTCTTGTTGTAGAATACTAATAATATGGGGCTAGAAAGCATTAACTTTGAAGTACTCTAATAGAGGCATGATATGCTAATGACTTGCAACTTCAAAATATGGTAAAAAAGGGGGCTTGCATTCATAAAGAATCTAATGATGAGATTTATCCATTATGGAAATGTTCAAGATAACTATAGAGTAATTTTTAAGGTATAAAATACTTGATAACTAAGTGGGTTGATGAAGGGTTTGTGACAAATCAAATGTAAATAGCTCAACAATATGGAAATTGCATGAATAAAGTCAATTAGGAGATGGGGACATGGGAAATGAACAAAAATGAAGATACAAATAAATGGTAAAGGCTTGAAGGGTTGGGGGAAAGGTTAGAAGAGGTCCTTATAAAAAATGGAATAATAAAATTTTATTTTCATGAAAAAAATTGAAGGAAACTCCTCACCTACTTGAAATCCTTAGAAATCAAGCACATAGTCCTAGTAATCTTGTAGAACAAGAATGCCCAATAGAAAATAAAAAATTCTTGGGTAAATGGAAATGAAAAAAACTCGATCATATAATTTTTTAGGTTAAGTTGGAGTGTTGGACATCACTAGAAATAATAGAACCCTTAACATAAACTTGGACTTTAAATTTTCCTAGATGTTAAAATGAGGCAAAGATGACTAGTTTTAAAGAAGTTTCTTTGTAATTTCATACATGAAAAATTAGTAGGTAGTAAGCCATATGAATTAATTACCTTGAATTTGAATCTTTAGTATGAGGATAAAAATAGAATGCTTCCCGATTAGGAAAAAAATTAATGGACAATGTTCTTAAAATAATTAGCTCATTTTCTGAAGTAACCTCTATCTTAAATGGCCCATCTAGTGATATGTGTCCATATTATTTCAAGATCCATTAAGGTGTGTTTTAGGATGGAGAAAGGTATGGTTTATACATTTAATATGTCTAGGCTCAAAATTGTAAGTTTGACAAGGGTCAATGATGACTAAATCAATGTGAAATTAAATAAAGGGTTAGGACATGGGATGTAGACAAAAATTATATGATTGATCATTCTTATAAAGTATAAACAATTCTATGTGATCAATATGGTAAAGGGATTATGAATGAATAAGGATGACATAGGCTAGGGAAAAGGAGTTAAAACAACACAATCTATAGACATGTGCTAGGGGCTAAAATAGACAGAAAAGTATAATAAGAAAGTTACAAGGTATGCAAAATTATGTTACTACATTTCCCCTAGAGTTTATTAGGATTATTATGAGATATATGGGGAGGTCTGATATAAAAAGAATGTAGTAACTTGAATAATTAACTATAAATGATACTAAATACTAAAAGGAAAGGTTTCAATCTTCATTTTTTTAATCTTCGTTCTACCATTATTTGTTGTACCTAATCTTGCAAAGTGCCTAAAATGAGTAGCAACTAGGTTATACATAGAAAGACACTATAAATGCAATTTTTAACATGCATGTGACATGACCAAAAAATTTCTAGACATAAATAGAAATATCTAATAAGTGTATGGATACAAGCTTGATCTTTAAAATTAATTTTTTGTACGATCTATCTATGGAGATTTTATCCCTATGAAGAATATGAGGATGAAAATAATAAATAGTGATATGGGATAAACTGATAGGTAAAAAGATGTCTTGTCATGAATTGTTTCAAGTTTTTTATTAAGGATAAACAAGTTTTGAGGGGACCCAAAACCCCATACAAAATGTTTTGAAGGGACCCGAAACCCTCAAATTTTACCAGGATCTAGAACACAAAACACAATGCTGCCAAAAGGAAAAATCATAAAGAAAAACCAGCAACCCAACCTTAGCCAAGACTGAAAAGACCAACCTCTTCACATACACAAGGGTTTTACTAAGGATCCCTTAACCTTCAACTGATACCATGGGTGTTTCTAGGCACCCATACCTTCAAAGACACCAGATTACAATATATAGACATACATTCACAATTTGGACACATGGGGTTTTGAAAGGCTCCCCTAACCTTTAGCCTGGGTTTTAAATTGACCCCAAAAACTAGTAGAGAAGGGTTTTCCCAAGCTCCCTTAACCTGTAACAAAGACCTTAGGCGGCCATAAGAAAAACCTGTCCTTAACCAAAAACAACAACAACTGGCCAGACTAGGCCCTTGAAAATTACTAGCATCTAGCCTGCTTGTGGGTTTTGCAAGGCTCCCACAACCAGAAACAGGAAACAAAAGGATAAACATAGAAAATACACCAAAAGGGGGATTTTGAAAGGACTCCCAAACCTTCGAGATGGGTTTTATAATGGACCCCATAACTAGCAGGTTGAAACCAATCACCACCCAACATCTGATCAAAGTCCACCTTCCAACACTGCACCTCTCCACCTCTATAGGGCAAGGAACTACCTCAATAGGAGCTGAAAGGATGGAGAACATTAGCTGAAAGACCCAGATGTCAAGCCTCAAAACATAGTCCAGCAACCAAATAACCATCTCATAATGCTTAGCTGGATAGAAGGGTTTTGAAAAGGCTCCCAAAACCTTGAGTTGAAAGAGAAGCCTGAACCAAATAGACTCCATGTTGACAAGCTCCACCAAAATCTCCACCTCTATAGGAGAAGAGGGAAAGAAACCCAACAACAAGGAGAAAGACACAAAAGCACACCCAGCCTTGAGAATCAGGGCATCCAATACCCCCAACAGGAGCCATCCTACAAAAATCAGCTCACAACTCTTCCCCTCTATAGAAGAATGGTCCACCTCAATAGGACACGCTGAGAGAAATGAACATATAACACACTGAAAAACACCAAAGAACCTCTTGAAATGAATAGAACAAGAAATGCACTCACAATATACAAGAGGAAACTCTGAAAAGGCACACCAAAATGACACAAGGACCTCCCATAGAGAGACCCCCTACAACACCAGATCCTTCCCTAAGGGCAATAGACAACCCAAGGGGAGAGGGGAATCTGAAAACCCATAGAAGAATCATTCCCCTAAAACTCCACCTGGGTCCCAAACAACCCCCTCACTCCAAGGCTCAACTGGGTGAGCATGAACAATAGACAGAGCGAAGACAACATCAGTCACAGCTGCCACAAACACCTTCCTACGCTGCACAAAAACCACAAACAAAAAATCCCCCTCACACTCCCACCAAGTCCACAAACAAAACCCAACATTGAGGGTCTTCCAAGCCGCTGAGAAGGAGGGAGTGAAAGGGAAATCCTCCCTTCGCAGCACAAAGACCGCATCAGCATCAAAGAATGATGTAGGGGTCAACACAATAACCAAGCACCCCTCAACAACATCGTCAGCAGTCAGAATAATCTATGTTGCCACCACAACACCCCATCTATAGCTGCTAACCACAGTCTTTTCTCCAAACAAACACCCACGAACAACAAAATAGACTACTGAGAAACGGGGATATGGAAACCAAAGTAGAGAAAATAAAGGGGGAAGAGAGGAGTAAGCATTCTCCTCACCGTCACCATTGCCTTCCCTTGATTCATCCACCTCCCCAGTAGAAATCCTAACCTTGCTCGTCCTGACGCTCTCGCTCCTGCTCGCCATCATGTGCTAGTTTGAGAGTTTGTACCAAATCATGAATTGTTTCAATTTGGTATCATAGTGCAACTTGTATTTTAAGGGAGTGTTGGAATAGTCCATCATATGAGAATTGGGAGGTGCATATGTGAAGGGGAATATGTTTTGATAATGTGCACTTCTAAGGTAATGGATACAAATAGAATAGGTAAGAATGCATCCTAGATAAACGTTTATTGAAGAATAACTCATAGTGGATAAATAATATAGATTGAACATAAAATAGGAAGGAAAACAAATGGGAATCCTCATGAATGGTAGAGATTTTTAATTATATCTTGATCATTCCTTCAAGTTGCATTGATATGGATTTGAAATTTGTCTCCCAAGATATGTATCCTTTTACTTCTTGACTTGATTTTCTTTTGATTTTGCTTTATTTTCTTGACTTTTTATTATTTGGATGACACTCCCATGATCTAACTCTATGCAACTAATAAGAATAAAATTATCATCATTAATTATTATCTTAGATAGTTATGGAGATTGATTTTTATTTTTGACATGCTTTCAACTATCTCTATGTAATTGAGAAAATATTCTAGACGACTTGTCTATTGATGAAGCTATATGAGTTGGAATTGAGTTTTTCAATATCAAGGTAAATAGAGGGGAATTATAGCTACTATACTTAATGATACACAATGCTCTCAACATATGGTTTAAAAGGGGTCAATATGGAAGACTAATAGACTTAAGTGTGAACAGATAAAACATCTAAACTTCTTATGACTATAAAATGAAAATACAACATGAAAAGTATTTGGTATGAATGGGAAAATGGGCTCAAATATTTATGTGGTTGTATAATGGATGGTATATAACATATGAGATAATAAAGCGTATTTGTGTTTCTGGAGGATAAGAGATTTTAAATTCACATTTTTTTATTTTTGTACCCTAAACCTCTAAAATTCCAAGAGATTAACTTCATCACATACCTTTGGTGCATTTAATTTTTAGGGTGATGTCTAGATTGGATTTTTTTCTCACTACAATTCTCTCTATTGCTTTTTTAAAGTGGATTTCATAATCCTTCTTCCCCCATTTGGCTTTTTGATGATTATTTGGAGAGGTTAGGGCTTCATTATCTTCATTTTCCTTGTCTTCTTCTAGGATAGGTATTTTCCTTTCTTCCATCTAAAGATCTATTTTTTTGGACTTCCTCTTACCTAGGTTCCTTTGCATGTATTTATTTTGGAATTTATTCTTCCTCTTCTTCAATCTTAGCAACCATTTTCTCAATCTCTCATTGAGAATATTTAATGAGTTTGAAGAAGGTGATTTTAGTGGAGTGGAATATTTTCAATTATTTATATTATTCCTTCTATGAAATTGTTGGAAAAATCTATTTTTGTTTTATTGGTCATTGGTGAGTTGGGGATATTTTAGGCAATCTCTCATAAAGAGTTCATGCTCATGACAATGGTTACATTTGAATAGAATTTGTTGATCTAGTCTAGTTTTAGGAAACAATGAGGTCATCCATCTCGAGCTTAATGGCTTCAAGGAGTCCCTTGATGAGATCTAGTTCAAACACATAAGTAAGCTATATATAAATTTTTCTTTTGATTCAACCCATATCTTGAACATATTAATTATATTTCTAATGGATTTCCAAGCTTCTTCATGCCACACATGAAAAGTCAAGAAGGAGAACTTGACCCAAACAAAGGTTTTTGGTGTGATTTTATATATAGAGTTGAAGGTTAGAGAATAATGATATAGATACAAACCATAAGAGCCAATAACCAAAATTCTACTCCTAAATTAAGCTTTATTTGTACTTTTGAGGTAAATAAGACAACAAAGAAACCTCCTCCATTAAAAATAATGCTCATCTTTTCATACACCAATTTTTTTATCCAATTTGTAAGAGTTTTTAAGGGAAGGCCAATAATCAATGAAATTATCCAATTTGTGAGAGTTTTAATGGAGGGCCAACAACCAATGAACTTACCCACCAATTCTAGATTTGTTAGGTTGGTAAACTAATATGCTATTTGAGCTTGAGGAACCTCCAAAGTACTTTTGAGATTTTTTTGCCTTGAGATGAATATTTGGCATAACACTTTTTCCTTTTTTATTTTTCTTGCCTTGACTTGTAAGTAATGAAACCTACTTGGGCATGACAATTACAATGGCGCTGAAGTAGAATGTTAGATTTTTCACTAGTCATATGATCAACTAGGTGTCTAGAATGAATTAGAGATTTTGTTAATGTCTTTGAGATATAGCAATTGATAGATTTTGGGTTAACAAGTCTCAAATAGTGAAATCACTACCCAACCATAAGTAAAGTGTCATCACAGGGTAATGTTGAAAATGAATGACCTTAGGACCTCAAAGACTTCATGTCTGAATATCTAAGAAAGGAGATGACCCTTGTTTCTCTTGAATGCAAACAAATGATAAACTTGGACACGCCATCTCTCTTGGCTTGCTCTAGAAGCTTCCTCTTTACTTGTATTTAGTATATATTGGATGTCTTGGAGAGAATTATGTATGTTGTAATTTGTGGGTAATGTTATACTATCAGAATTGTGCCAATTGTGACATTGTAAATTCCTATGAAGAAGATTTTCTTTGGAAGTGATTGTAAAACCATTTTTTACCCTAATACATTGATCAAAATTTTGGAGTGTGGGGTTTTTCTCCCAAAAGGGTTTTCTGCATGATACATCTTGTGTTACGGTATAATGATTTGTTGCATGTTGTTTTATCATTATATGTGCATCTCATTATTGTAACTATTAAAAGTTTCAAGAAAAAATTGCACCATCTCCTCTCATTAGACTAGTGTAGGAAGAATTTTTATGTACCTTGCTTCCTTTCACTATCAAGAGTTAATGGCATTGGATTTGAATAAACATAGATGATATAGTGGACAAATAAATAATTTTAGTAGACAATAGTATTAAATTAATATTAGAATTGAAGTATAGATTATCATTTATAGTGAATTAAAATTTAAACAAATAGCTTACCTAATCGTTGTTTACTAGCTTTGGTGTTATTCATATATCAATCATTGTTGTAGGTATGGAAAGAATTATTTTAGCTCAAAATTATTGACACTCTACTAGACTATGTCATAATATTTCCAATACATTGCTAATAGATAAGTTAATTTTGGATTATAGTGAAGTATTTGTGAAAAAGGTTTCTAACAAGGATTGAACAAGATAAATAGATCTTTGAGTAATAAGATATGAAGACAAAACTAGCATGTTTGTAATAATGTGCTGCTATATACATATGAATTTAGTATATTGATAAATAAATATATAATATTTATTTAATGATATTTTTATGATGTAATTTTATTATACCTTTAACATTTATATTAAAAAATTCCCTTTCAAAACTTTAAAGTTCATCAAGAAAATAAAAAAAGTAACTAAATTATTTATTAACAAATCAAGAAACTCAAATAATTAATATTTGGAAAAAGAATATTTGTATTAAAAGAAATAACTAAAAGACAAAAGGCATTACTCTTAGATGTTAAAATACTGAAATAGAGAAAGGATAGAAAAAAAACCGCTAGGAATCAAGGAAAAATGTGTGTATTAATAGAGGGTGAGACAATACGAATCTAATGGGTCAAATAGGCTAGTGTTGGATTATGCAATGCAAGTTGTTGATATCAACAAATCTAAGATATGGAGGCCTATTCTAAATTTTTGTTCTCAAATATGGACGTGTTAGATTTTTCTTGTGGAACACAACTTAAGTCATTGATAAGTGTTCATCAAATATTTTCCTCTAAACATTCTCCTCTACAATTTATGGGGGTTCTACATGAGATGTTGGAGATTTATACCTCAATCCTACTAAATTATAAATTCAAAATGCATATGATGTAAAACTATAGAATACCTATGACAAGCCTCTAAATTTGTAGAGGAGAATTTAGTAAGATTAAGTTATAATTCTCTTTAAGAAATAAATATCAATAAAAAAATTATAAATTAGGTTTAGTTTTTTTTAAATATTAATATTTCAACATCAAATTTATATCTTCCTTGGGTCTCCACTCTTGGATTTCAAAAAAATTCAACATAGAAAGCATTTCCTCTTCTTTATCATCTATATATACATGGTAATGCATGTTTATGCTAGATTTGCATGCACCTCAAAGTAGGGACAAAATGCATTGCTAAAATTTGCATAGTAACACTAAGAGTCTCATTTACTTTTGGGCCCATTTTGATGGAATAAATCAATACAATTACTTATTGACATGTGACACAATTTTGTGCTAAGTTCAGCTTATTCTATAATTTTTTCCCATCCCCATTTGCTCCTATTTATTATACATATTCTCATATAGTCAATCTTGCCCACCTCATTGCACCTATTTCTATAAATTCACCCATATTACCTACCTAAATTTACAAACCTACTCTTGATCTTGAGATTTGTATTTTGTCACGAGTCTTATTATTTTGATAAAAATTATAATTAAATTAATTGTATATTTATATAATCCCGAAATATGATTCTTTATTATATAATTTTAATATTTTAATTAATATGTGATTCCTTTAAATCTCAAATAAAATAAATTATTATTAATAATAAAATATATTTATTATTAATTAAACAAAATAAAATTCTATTAATAATTTTATTAATTATATATATTAAACAAAAATAATGCATTTTTAATTAAAGAACATGATTCATTATATAAAAGATACAAATAAATTAAACAAAAGAAAATCTTAATTTAAAAAAGAAATGAGTAAAAGTAAGAATGCATTGTTTATTTCTTCTTAAAATGCATGTTTATTAAAGTGAAAGAATCTTCTTTAAGAATATTTATCAAAGAAAAAGTAATGCTTTTAATAAGTTTTCAATTAAAGCAAAGGTTTTTGAATTTTCTTAGGAAAGAGTAGAACATAAGAATTTATTTACATAACCAAAAGCTTTTTCTTTGGTTTAATTTTCACATGCGTTTAAAGAAAAATATATTTTAGACAAAAATAAATTTATCAAAACTTTTGCAACCTAGGATGAGTAGGAAGGTCATGTGAAGGGAATTTTATTTATAAAAGCAATTCAAGTCTTAGTTGATAAGAGGAGTTAGCTAAAAAGTGACTGTCGTATAATTTATTCATACACCTTTTTAAGGAGTGTTTTTAATAGTCCACGATTGCATGATTTTCATGATCACATGCACTAGGATTTTCCTTTACTACCATCAATCACAAAACTCTATGTTAATGCATACAATCAACATTTTCAATTGTATGCAAAGTTTTATGTGGAGGATGAGCAGTGTAGGTTATGGAGAATGTTTAGTGCTCTCAAGTCGAATCGACCTCTCAATCTATGACAATTTCATAATTAGTATCTTATTATTTAGAAATATTAGAAGAGTTGAAAGGTACAAGTAGCTAGCGTCTAGAAATTTATATATTTTAGGGTTATGAAAGGGGCACATTCATTGACATATTTTTCAATCCATAGATTTGATTCATGGTCATAAGGTTAAGGGTTGCGAGAATGTTACCTTATTATGCATGAGTATTAGGATATATGCATATTCATTTAATTATTAATATATATACCTTAATCCATAATTGGTAATATGTTCCATCAAAACACATTATTGTTATCATGAATATTTCTATCTTCTAAAATTCTAATTAGCAATCGAGTATTAACATGGAATAGTCTAGACGAGATATGAAAATCTTTCTCTAGTATTAGAGTATTGCATCAATATGGTAAATGTTCATTGTTTTCTCTAAAGGTAGAATGAAGCTTTTGAATGTAACTATGAACTCTTGTACAAGTCATTGTTGTGTTTTCTCGGTGTTTGACATAATTTCATGTTACCTTTGAAATAAATGAGAATGAGATGGAACTAGGATCTAAAAAGGATTTATGATAGATAATATTAGAATGTGGATATGCCATGCTAGTTGCACAAATTCCATTACTCTTGCCATATCACATTGCTATTCTTCTTCATGCTGGGCTGGGTATCTTTTGTGTCATGAAAGATTCCGGGGAAGTGTAACTACTTCGTGGTAGGGTGGAAACACGCTTCGGCAATGTTCTCGCCCATGATGTGTTCAAGGGATCTATAGATGTCGAAAGTTCTTGTCAGGGTGGTCATCATGATTTGGTCCTTGTACATTTATTGTTTTTGACCTTGTGGTTTAGTGTAAAGGTATGTGTTTCCTTATGCTTATCTTGTTGTCAGTTTATGTAATTTGACTTCATATGTTGAAATATAATTTCTTATCTCTAATCTTGTATATCTAGACATGTGGCAATGATTTATTATTAATTATGTGTATTTTGTGAATTATGTTATTTTAAAATTATGGTGGTCTTTACATATTTCCTTAAATTGGATAAATTTCACAATGCTCAAGTTGGATCTTGAGAGTCTTGGGAATTGATTTCAGAATTTAAATTTTCAAATTCGAGTTTAAAGATTCCTACCCTTTTCAACTAGCCTTGTGGGCTAACATTATACAAGTTTGTGTGACATGTCATATTTTGTTATTTAAAGACATTCAATGTGTAATAAACTCCCAAGGTTGCTCATGGGAAAAACTAGTGTAGAAAATTTTCACGTAGATTTTAAAAATAATTTATTTCATCATAATCTATAAATAGACTATTTGCATGCTTCTTCTATTATCTCTAAATATTTTGCAAAGGTCATAAAGTTAGTCAATCAAGAGGGTTGATTTGGGCAATCTCATAATTTCCTTATAGGTTTTTTAGTAAATCAAGTTGTAGAAGTCTAATATCTATGAGATTGGATCTACAAGTCTAATATCTACGAGAAAGATTTACATACCTTGAGATTAATCCTAAATTACTTAGAAAATTAGTCTATAAGAAATTTAGAGTATATTATGATTCTAAGACAATGAACATATTGACCACAACATTATATTTTAAATACCAACAAATTGATTTTATACATCTTCAACTCCATATTAAAAAAGTGATAACAGGCACCAAGATCATCATTGCTTCTCCATAAGTTGGAGAAGTATATTTCAAGCCCAAAAAGTATATATATTGTCCAATTACAAGCATGCAAAACACACATGAACAAAAGTTCAAATTTAACATCATTCTTAAATATAACGATAGCAATAAGAAAGAAAAGAAGATTATACTCACTCCACCATTTCTATCATTAAAATATGTCATACAAAAGAAAATGCCATATTGGGTTGCTTCTTTCTGCAGTGCAATTCAAGAGTATTATAAATCACTGAGAGTGATTCGAAACGCTAAATAAAAATACATAATTTTATCCAAAAGTTTATCATCTATGATAAAAACTTGTACCATCTATCTATCTATTCATGACGCTATTATCTGAAATGATATAAAAAAAATTCAAACCCCAAAATAGACATTAATATGTAGAAACCTCAAACCATTAAGAAATACAGACATTTTTCTATTTTGATGATATATTACAACTGGTTCTTTTAAATCCCATTCTATAACACCCAGCTAAACTTCAAACCATTACCAATATAGAAAGAATTGTATACTCAGAAAGGATTTCTGAGTTAAATTTATGATCTTACAGAAAGATTTGTTGAACAAGGCTATAAGAACTATTTGAACAAAGCACCTTATAATCTATCAATGTCAGTTAAGGTGGCTATCTTAGTACAGATTAGTACTGTATTTTATAAGAAAAAAGTTGTGATTCCATTATAAGTGCTTGTATTCATTTTTAATTCAGGGACACATTAGTGAAATCTAGAACATGTTTTCATTTTATTGGAGTGGTTGGAATAATGGGTCTTCTAATGCACCATCCATATTTATATATATGAATTTGAGTTGTACTAGATTTGACAGATAGGATATAGATGATTCTCCATTATCTTTAATTAATGAAAAGTAAGAAATATTCTAATATTTTGTTTTAGTTTAATATTTTAAAGGATATCTTGTTTTAGTTATTAAAAAGATCTGCCTCCAACCTTTTATTAAATTAATTGGTAACAATATACAATAAGATCTAGTCAAAGAAGTTATTAAAGTTTTTGTCGTGTCTCGTCACTATAAAAAATAATACATCAACTTTCAATTTGGTACATAATGTGCGTATTCATTATAGTTTTTTATATTTTTAAGAGAAAATAGTATTTATTTTATATTTTTTATAGATTAATTAAAAAAGTAATTGATGAATTGTGATCTAAGGAAACACTCCCATTATAAAAAAAATTCAAAATTGTGGAAACCATTACTCTTAGAGTGAGGGCTAGACAATCACAAGTCTTAACTAAGTGTGTGGAAAAGAAATTAACTAAGAATATGAACACAACTCAAACCACCTACTATGATAAGAACTGTTTTGCCTAGGGTCATGTTTTCTCATATTGTCATGGGAGAGAAAAGTCAATTGAATACTTCCCATTTTTAGCTTTGCCCAATGCCTTTTTTTTTTGCTTGACAAGGGTTTGTAGACCTTTATTTTCCATTTATGGATCGTCAATTGTAGATGTTTGAATTTATACAAACACCTCCAAAAATGGTTCTAGAACTATTTTCTTTTCTTTTCTGAACTTTGTTTTCCTTCCACTTCTAGGAGTTGAGATAAAGAACTTTATATTTATAGATGCATTGCAAACAACATCATCCTTAGTAACATTATAGATATGATGGTCACTGAGGTTAGCCCAAGTCCATCAAGTTGGATACATTGGAGGGTTATTAGTGTTTAAGAATGATAGACTTTAAACAATTCACCACTAGATGACCTATAGAATGGGAGTGTATACACCTAAATATGGTGGCTCTACAATTTAGTTCTATGTATTGGATCCATCATTTAATATCTAGAAGTAAAGGATTTGAGAGATCCATTTCGGCTAAATTCATGCAAATGTGAAGTAAGAGTGAAGAGTAAAGAAAGATTGAAGTAAGATTTCCCTTATGCTTAGGGACTTCTCAGGACTTCTCAATAGAAACATAGCTTTGTATTCAAGTAGTTCACAGGTCACACAAAAGAAATCTTTCACACAAAGGTTGATGCAAAGTTCACCATCTAAAAGAGGTTTTTTGTGTTTGAGAATCCACCCATTCAGATCTTCTAGATTTGGCTAAAGCTATGGAAATGATAAATCATGATTGTAGACATCTAAAAATGGTCAACGCTTGTGGAGTCATACTTTAACATTTGCGCATTGCTTTATTTTAGGGTTCTTGCATTGCATTAACATTTCTTCTATGTTGCGCATTTGGTCTTTATCATTTGCAAGCATTGAGTCCTTCTTCTACATTCCTCATTTTTATTGCTTTCAAATTAGGTCTTGTCGATAACAATCTTCAGTCATTATTTTGGTCGATCTTATCCTGTCGCATCAATGTGCGTGCTCATTTATCATCATTTTGGACATCGTCAATTCTAATCGATGATAGAATTAGGGTTTTTTCCTCTTGTCAATCTTTCAATCATCTTTAGCTTGTTAGTAATCATTTGTGATTATCAACTTGTCAATCTCGTCATTTTGCGATCGATTCATCATCGATCCTTGTCCTTGTCAATCTTGTCATTTTGCGATCGATTTGTCATCGATCCTTGTCCTTTTCAATCATGTCAATTTGGATCGATTAGTCATTGTTCCTTGTCAATTGGCACCTATCAATTTGATCTCCTTATCAATCTTGGTCAATTTGTCATTGATTTTTGTCAACCAATCTCAATCATTTATCAACATTGGTCCTTTGCCAATCAGAATCATGATCGAACCTACATTAATTTCTTGTTGTCTTGACCTAATTCCTTGTCCTCTTATTTCTAGGGTTTTATGATTTGTTCATTTAATCCTTTTCTTCTTCTTTGTGGGTTAAATAAATCTATTTATTTAGTCCTAGGTCTCTTTTCATGAATTAATTAATGGATGAGAACCTATTAATTAATTCACCTAATTTCTATTTCATCTTTTTCCTCAATTTTCTAATTTGCTAATTGCTCCTAATTCCTAATTTCTATTTCTCCTATTTTCTTTAAGTTTTCTAATATTTCCCCTAATTTCATTCCCTCATTTTCTCCTATGTTTATGCTTCCACTTGCCATAATTTGTCATGCATTTTGCATAGCAACTTGTCATAATTTGCCATACTCCTTGCATAGCAAATTGTCATTTGTCATAATTTTGCCATTCTTGATTTGAATTTCCTTTCAAATCTCTTCATGCTAATCTTGTCCTCTCTCCAATTTGTCTATAAATTGGATGATTTTCTTCAATGAAAGGAGGAATCAATCACATTTTCAATCAATCAACCATGCTTCTAGTATCCTTATGCTGCAATTTTCATCTTGTCATCTTGCTTGCTTTCATACTTTGCTCTTGCACTTGTAGGTGAGATCCACAAACAAGATAATTTGAAGGAGAAAGAAGGACAATGGAGGTCAATTGAAAGAGACATTGGTGATGATTTTTCATTTATTTTGAATGTCTTATTTTCAATTCTTCTATTGATTGTAATAGGATTTTATTTCATTGCAATTTAGCTTTGTGGTTAGCTAATATTTATTGCTTTTCCCAAATTCCTAGTTACATTTTTTGGTGAACCCAATGTGAACACGTAAATCTGACAATTTTGTGAGTCTGATATTTGCATGCAGGTTTTATGTATGGATTTGTTTTTGCATGCAGGTTTTTGGTGTTAATCCATTGTTGCATGCAAGATTTTTGGACTAATCCATTGTTGCATGTAGGTTTTTTGTCCTAATACATTGTTGCATGCAGGTTTTTAAAACTAATTTGTTGTTGCATGCAGGTTTTATGTGAGCATTTGTTGTTGCATGTGTATTTTTTGGACTAATCCATTGTTGCATGCAGTTTTTTTGCACTAATATGTTGTTGCATGCAAGTTTTATGATAGGATCTATTATTGCATGTGGGTTTTATGGAGTCTAAACAATGATTTTATGCAGGATTTCTTAACATGTAATGAACAACAAATCTTCACATTGTTTAATTAGAGGGATTTAATGAACAACAAATCTTCACATAGCCTAATTAGGAGGTTTGAATGAATCCTACAATTCTCACATAGTTTTAATTAAGATTTGGATCAAAGAACAACAACAAATTCCATATTTCATGCATGCAAAGGGTTTAAAATAAACAACAAATTGCATTTAATCATGGCTTAAATTGATCGAATCTTTTTCAAATTAATGTGGATTTAATCTCATCTAGTCTTAATTAGGATGCAAATGAATCAATAAACTCATTTGATTTTCTAAAGGTACAAAAAAAAATCAATGCTTATCATGTCTTTTTAAAAAATTTTGATTGCATATTTTAACCCTTAGAACTGGGCCTGCCTCCCGATTTGCCTGGCACTTCGCACAGGTATTGGTGAGAGGGAATGACCCAAAGTGGTGATGGGCTAAAGCCAAGCTCTTCCGAACCACTCTAAATAATTGTGGATGCAACAAAAGTTGTAGACAATGGGTGCTAGAATGGTATTGCGATGATTTATTCGCCAGATCAATACCCACCCGAACGGATGCCCTTACTAGAATCTCTTGTTTTTTAGATGCCAAAATCCTTCTATCTGTTGGCTCAGGTGTTGTGATACGTGCATGCTGAAGACACCTCTCATGTACTCCTCAATTAGAGATAGCAAGTTCTTGGGAAGTGATGCCCCTTGAACTCGAAGCTTGGTATGCCCGAGAAGTGAGTGCACTGTAAGGGGGAGCCAGTGCTACCAAGCGTCTAGCTATCCGACTAAGTGTTTTATTTTATGGTTAGAGGATTCAACAGATATTGCCCTTGCCAGCCATAGGATTTGTTGTGAATGTGCTTGATTGTCTTGAGTCAAAGTCAAACAAACATTTTGTCTTCCGTGATTGTCAAAAGTTAAATAAAAAACAAACTTTCAAAAGTGCTCATAATCAACTTGGGTTTTCAAAATCAACAACCTTCAATTCAAAACAAAATCCAAACAAAAGTCCAAATTTTTCCAAGTATTCATCCAACATTTGAACATGGCTTGTCAAAACATTGAATGTCTTTGTTTCAAAATTCATGTCACTTTAGGCTAGGTTTTGCATAGTCCAACTTAGGTCCTAGGGCATATTGTCATCTCCCTTCATTTTAGTCCTTTTCATTGCAAGTGTCCTCATTTTGCACTTAGGTTCAAAATCATTTCCCTAAGTTTGCATTTCATTGTCATATCTAAGCTAGATTTCCATTTAGGTGACATTTGTGCATTATCCTTGTCATGCTAAAATTAGGTCTTGCCTAGGTTGCATTTTGCATATTCCAAGTCATTGGTCTTTGCATATCCTTATCATTGTATTGTCATCTTGTCTTGGCTTCATCTTGTCATATCATATCCTTAGATCATTTTCATGTCATATCCTAAGTCATTGTCATAATCATTGCCTTCTTGCATTTAGTCTCAAAAATTTGGATGATACCCTAAGTTGTTGTTAAGGATTCTTGACCTTGTCTAAGATTTGTCCTTTCATTAATATCATTTTTGTCAAACCTAGCTTAGTATCCAAGCATATAGGTGAGACATTGTCAATTTGTCCTATTGTCATTTGGTCCTTTGTCCTTTAAGGTCTTGACTTCATTTCAATTTCCCAAGGTTGTGTCTTTAGCTTTGCATTTCAAAAGTTTGTCTCCAAAAATTCAAAAGGTACAAAAACATTAAGTTGCATTGTCATCCTTTTAGGTTGCATTTGTCAATCCCATTAGTTGCATTGCATAGTGACATGTTTGTTGAAATGAGGTCTCAACAAATGAGAAATCAATCATGTCATCACAATTGAGAAATCAATCATGTCATCACAATTATGAAATCAATCATGTCAATCCATGTCATCACAATTGAGAAATCAATCATGTCAATCCAATCTCTACATGTCTCAGAACTTGGATCAAACTTATCATGATGATGTAAATGTCCAAATACAAAAACTAGAGGAGAAACTAGCTCAAGAAAAGGAGATTTTGGAACAAAAAGTGAAAAACATTGAGAAGAATAGATCACAAATGTCCAAAATGTTTCAAAAATTTCTAGGTCAAAATCCAAATATTGAGCCAATTGATGTAAGATCTCTTATAGAAAAATCAAACATACCAGATCTCCTCTCACAAATAGAGATGATGAAACAATTTCAAGAAAAGAGACAACAACATTATGTGCCTTCACAACAAGAACAAGAAGGTGTTTACTATCAATCAGATTTTCAACCATCACAACCAATTGTTCAACAGTTTCAACATTTCCAACAGACACAACCAATGGTTCAACATATACAACCAACACAACCAATGGTCCAATTTCAACAATATGTCCAACCAACTATACAATGTCCACAAATAGTTCAACCAATGGTGGAATATCAACAAGTTCAATCAACATATCAATGTCAACAACCACAACCAAACATTCAAAAACAAAGGTTGCAACACACACCAAGCCAAGTTTCAAACATGTCAGAACAATTGAACCAAGTCCAATATCAAAACATGACATCAAACCAAGACCAAATTCTTTCCAAGCAAGTTCAAATTCTAGATACAACTATGTCAAAACCTCGAAAGAAAGGTGGCCTTATTGCAAGGATCTTAAGGAAATTACCAAGTGAGTTCTTTGAGGAAGATCAAGATAATACACTTATGTCTAGCAATGCCTCATCCCCCCGCAAACAAATTGACTCTCTAGTGGCATCTATCGCTACACCTTTAGAAGTTTCCCAAGAACCTTCCATATTGTCCTTATCAAACAATACACCCAAGGATGAAATTATCCAAGGGATATCCATAATTGATTTCCAAAATAATCCAATTCATGATGCACATCCTTGTCATGTTTCAGAAATACAAGACCCAATGCCACCATGCACTTTATTGCCATTACCTGTTTTAGAGGACCCCATTCGAAGTCCCTCTTCCTCATGTTCAAGCATTGATTCCTTGCCAGAATCCATCAAAAATGTTCAAAGTGCATTTCCTTCATGCCAAAACATTGATTCCTTGTCAGAATCCCCCATGCATATCCAAAGTCCAATCCCATGTCAAGAGGATAATTTAGAGCATGAAGAAATGTGTCTTGAAATAGATGAAGATCAAGATATTGAAACCTTATCATCCCATCCAATTGTTGACCAAGATCCCATTTCCCCAGACACTCACAATGATTCACTTATTCCTGTCCATTCTATCCAAGAACACAATGTCCTTTCAAATCCCATTGACATTCCACTTCCTAAGAAAGATCAAGATATCCCTTCCATCCTTTCCGATGATCCCATTAAAAGTCAAGAGAAAAGCACCTTTAAAGAGGATTCCAATGATCTTCCTCCTTGTCAAGATCAAATTATTCCTTTAAATCCTCCACAAGATCCTTTGGTTCCTCCATCTCCTTGTCTTAATGCTCCATATACACTCCAAGATCGAATTTCTTTTGATGATCCCATTATTTCTCCCATTCCATCTCTTGAAGAGCTTGTCATTGAACCATGTCCACTACACAATCCTAGTCCCCTTCATGATCCTAATCCCCTTCATGATTCTAACATGTCAGTGTAAGATGTTCATGAACCCTTGACATTAACAATGGGTTCTTCCTCTTTGGTCTAATCTGATCCACTTCAAGATCTCATTATTTCTCTCATATCATATCCACCTCATAATGGACTCGCGTCTTCTTCCCAAAGAAAAGAGTATCCTACAAGTCAAGATATTCATAAAGGAAAAGGAGTAGATCTCTATAAGCAATAATCCCTTCATGTTAAAGAAAATATTAAGGGTCATGGCCTCAGTGAAATTCCTCAAGACGTGGGTATCCCTACTAAATCCAACATCCCTTCAAAATCCAAACATATCCCTTCCCCTTTATCCCTTCCATCCATCTTAGGTCCTTATATCCCTTCATCCTCTATGAAAGGTCAGCAAAGGAACACATCATTGAGTAAATTTCATCAATCCAAAAGAACTCCATTTCATTCATATCCATCCATGCATTCCTTTCCCCCTCCAAGCAATTTGGATGCCAAGCATAAAAGTCATAAGTCTAAAAATCCACATGTATTCAAGGATCAACATGTCCAATCTAATCAACATGTCAAAGCAAAGAAAAATATGATCCAAAAAGAAAGGGGAAAATCCAAAAGGTCACAAAGGCCCATTGCTCAAAAACAAAAGTCAAAATATATATGGGTTCCTAAATCCCTTATGCAAGCAATGCACTCCAAGGAACCACAAAAGCATAAAAAATCAAAAACCATGTGGATCCCTAAGCAGCTCCTTGAAGCACAAAAGCCTAAAGAAACATCAAAATTGGCATCTACAATTGCTATTCCTCCATCCAAACCTTCCAAGTCTATTCCTTCATCACCCTCTTCATCCATTTTGGGCCCTTATGTCCCAAAATCCCAAGCTATTCCTCCATCCAAATCTCACAATCTAAGATCCATTTTTCCTCCATCAATCCACCACCCATCAAGGTGTGTTCCAATGTTGATCTTTCCTTCATTTCCATCCACTCAAGCCCAATTCTTCCAATACCCTATTCATTATCCAATGCATATTTTTCATCCTTTGATCTCTTTGATCCAATCCTTTACATAAATCCTTGCCTTAATTTCATCTCTTTTTCCATGTCCTTATCCTACCAATGTCTTTGAGCATACTTTTAAAGGTCATGGTCCATTTTTTTCAAGGTTACTATCCAAACAAAAAGATTTTTGAGTCCTTCTTCCATCCCCTATCATGTGTCCATTTTCAACTAAAATGTCAAAATCAAAAAAAAAAAAAAGGTGAAAAAAAAAAGAAGAAAAAAAGCAAAAAAACAGTAAAGCAAAAATAATTCGTCCACTGGTGAAAACCTGGCATGCAGGCGCCTTGGGAAAGTACCATGATGAAAACCTGACAAATAAGCATCATGCGTAATATATGAATTTCTTGCATACCATACTTGGGGACAGGTTTTATCCTCTCATATCCTTTTGTCCTTCATTGTTCCAGTATCCTATCGCACCCCTGTCATTACCCTTCATATCCTATTGTCTCTCATGTACATATCCTCTTTTCCACCTTTGATCTTGACAAGGCTAAAGATCTTCATGAGCATCATGCATCCTATTCACAGCTTTCAGTCTTTCATAGCTTTTGGTATTCATCCATTTGCTTATTATAACCTTTCATCCATATTCCCTAGCTTATTGCAAATTTCTGCCACTATCCCGTATCCTATCCCGACCTTCAATCCATGTCCCTTATCCATTCTTGGTCTTGCTTATCTTATCCATATCTTATCACTATCCATACACTCTTTTTCATTCCTTGATCTTGATCTGACATAAGGACGCAAAATTTAAACATGGTTTCAAAAACCTCTTGACATGTCCCTCATGCCATGTCACTGCTTTACATTGTCATATCCAGTCTCTTGTCCCATCACGCCATAACCATTGAATATTGCATCTGTATTGTCTCCATAATAAAAGGCCTTTGTCTTCCCTCTATCCACCAACATTTCAGAAAGCCTATTTATTCACCTGTCATGTTCCTTGCCTTGCTAGACATTGGGGGCAAAATCATAAAAATTGAAAAATGTCCTGAAATAATCATAAAAATTGAAAAATGTCTTGAAAAATTCCTAAAAACACTCAAAAACATCAAAAAAATCACGTGTCCATTTTCAACTAAAAATGTCAAAATCCAAAAAAATCAAAAAATGTCCTTAAAAAATCCCTAAAAATTAAAAAATGTCCTAAAAAAAAAATCCCTAAAAATCATAAAATGTCCTGAAAAAATCCCTAAAAATCAAATAATGTCCTGAAAAAATCCCTAAAAATCAAATAATGTCCTGAAAAACGAAAAAAAAAAATTGTAAAAAACTCGAAATTCCTACAAAGTGAAAAACATCAAAATCCAAAAACAATTTCTTTGGCATTTTGCATTTTGTCAATAAATGGTCCCCTTTGTGCATAGACAGATCGCTGAGCATACATCCAACGACAATCTATCAAACATTGTGCTTTAATGAAATCACGCATTAACAGATAAACTATTCGACCAAGCAAGCATTCAACCTGATCACAGTTGTCACATCAATCAAAATAGCATCAACATTACCATTGGTCCTTGTCAATATTATCATGGGTCTTATACAGGGTGTGGTATACTTGAAACCAGACTATGTCCTGTCTTAGACGGGGTACCGCATTCCCTGGAACTAGACAGCATGATCATTCTTGTTTTCCACTTTTGACAATGATGATCAGACTATTTGTTTGACTTGGTTGAATTTGTGCATCTTATCTTTTTATTGATTTATCTTTGGCTTCAATCATGTTCCTATGTTGCTCGAGGATGTCACTGAGTGATTTAGAGTGACCGGGATGGTTCATGGTCCCTTTCCTTTTTTTGTTGTGTTTGCTATTTGTGGAATGTTTGTCACAAACTGGGGCAACTATATCATTGGGTGTCTGTGATAAGTACATTCTCTTTGTGAATATCGCACATACCTCGACCCTTGATGTATGCACCCTAGGATGCTTCACTCATTCCTTGTGTGCGATGTGTCTATCTTTTGCAAAAGGGGTTGCGTTCCAGCTCTGGCCTTCAATGCCATGATGCTCTGCATCCGCTTTGCTACAATAAATAAAGGTTCTCACCTACTTATGTGCATTTGTGAAAGCAAGTTTTCCTTCATCTCTAACTGTCCTCTGTCTAATTTCTTCTTACTAACATTTCTTCCGTCAGTCTTGGCAGTCCGTTTGATCTGTTCGAACCTATCATCTTCTGTCATTCTTATCGATCACTTGGCCTCTTTTCTGGATTTTTCTGGCCAATTCCTCGAGGGGGCATGCATATGTCATTGTTATTGTCTGGGGCATTTTCATTATTGTTCTTTGAAACAACACTTAGAATCGCATTGTCTCAAAGAGGGGCAAAATGTAGACGTCTAAAAATGGTCAACGCTTGTGGAGTCATACTTTAACATTTGTGCAATGCCTTATTTTAGGGTTCTTGCATCGCATTAACATTTCTTCTATGTTGCGCATTTGGACTTTATCATTTGCGAGCATCGAGTCCTTCTTCTGCATTCCTCATTTTTATCTCTTTGAAATTAAGGTCTTGTTGATAACAATCTTCAGTCATGATTTTGGTCGATCTTATCCTGTCGCATCAATGTGCGTGCTCATTTATCATCATTTTGGACATCATCAATTCTAATCGATGATAGAATTAGGGTTTTCTCCTCCTGTCAATCTTTCAATCATCTTTAGCTTGTTAGTAATTATTTGCGATTATCAACTTGTCAATCTCGTCATTTTGCGATCGATTTGTCATCGATCCTTGTCCTTGTCAATCTTGTCATTTTGCGATCGATTTGTCATCGATCCTTGTCCTTTTCAATCATATCAATTTGGATCGATTAGTCATTGTTCCTTGTCAATTGGCGCCTATCAATTTGATCTCCTTATCAATCTTGGTCAATTTGTCATTGATTTTTGTCAACCAATCTCAATCATTTATCAACATTGGTCCTTTGCCAATCAGAATCATGATCGAACCTACATTAATTTCTTGTTGTCTTGCCCTAATTCCTTGTCCTCTTATTTCTAGGGTTTTATGATTTGTTCATTTAATCCTTTTCTTCTTCTTTGTGGGTTAAATAAATCTATTTATTTAGTCCTAGGTCTCTTTTCATGAATTAATTAATGGATGAAAACCTATTAATTAATTCATCTAATTTCTATTTCATCTTTTTCCTCAATTTTCTAATTTGCTAATTGCTCCTAATTCCTAATTTCTATTTCTCCTATTTTCTTTAAGTTTTCTAATATTTCCCCTAATTTCATTCCCTCATTTTCTCCTATGTTTATGCTTCCACTTGCCATAATTTGTCATAATTTGTCATGCATTTTGCATAGCAACTTGTCATAATTTGCCATACTCCTTGCATAGAAAATTGTCATTTGTCATAATTTTGCCATTCTTGATTTGAATTTCCTTTCAAATCTCTTCATGCTAATCTTGTCCTCTCTCCAATTTGTCTATAAATTGGATGATTTTCTTCAATGAAAGGAGGAATCAATCACATTTTCAATCAATCAACCATGCTTCTAGTATCCTTATGTTGCAATTTTCATCTTGTCATCTTGCTTGCTTTCATACTTTGTTCTTGCACTTGTAGGTGAGATCCACAAACAAGATAATTTGAAGGAGAAAGAAGGACAATGGAGGTCAATTGAAAGAGACATTGGTGATGATTTTTCATTTATTTTGAATGTCTTATTTTCAATTCTTCTATTGATTGTAATAGGATTTTATTTCATTGCAATTTAGCTTTGTGGTTAGCTAATATTTATTGCTTTTCCCAAATTCCTAGTTACATTGATAAATCGGACTAAATTATTTTGTTAAGCTCTTCCTCCTCATCCCCAAGATTGAAAGTGTGTCTAAACCCAAATGAATTCGGGCAATTTTCTTGCTAAGTTGTACTTTGGCACAGAAATAGGGCATGATACTCTAGATATAATCTGATCAGAGGATGAACCTCTCATAAGTGATCTGTTAGCAAATTAAAGTTTTTTCATAGATTATAACAGAATAAAGAAAAAACAGTTATGTGCTTCTTGCATTAAAATTGTAGAAACCATTTTATTGGATAATGATCTATTAAAGGCATAGGTGAAAAACAAGAAGAAAGGCATGGATATTAAGACAACAGAGGAATGATAGATTTTTAGAGTGGACAATGTATTGCTGGGCATTTGGCAATGAACATTTATGTGCAAACATCAGTGTCTGAAGGGCACAAAGTTTGTAAAATTTGATGAACTTTCTTTCAGGTAATTCAGTTTTGATCAATATAAAAAAAAAAAAATCGATGAATTTGTCGCAAGAAGTAATTCACCTTAAAGACTGTTGAGATAATTATGTTGTAGTTTTCATTAATAGGGTATGGAACCTCAATCAAAATTAATTATTTGAAATTCTTTTCTTAGTTCTTTTTCCCAAATCCGAATCTATACGTTCAACTTCACGAACAAAGGGAGAAAGCAACAAGGATGGGGCAATATTTATTGTGGCAGTTTGAATAACCATTTATGTTGTGAATAAGGATTCCGGATTAAATGGCTATGTGAACATTTCTAAGAAAAGATTAGTGTTTTATATCTTATTTATAAGTTGACTATTTTATCAAACTTGGATCAAAGATCATGGTTGCTTCAATAATGTTTATGCTCTCCAAATCATTTATGTTACGTTTGGCAATGATTTCAAATTCATATGCTTTTGCTATCAGAGAGCCAAATAAAACATCAGATGAATGAATGTAACCGAGTCAGGCTGGAGGAAATGGAGGCAGGAGGATATCTATCATCGCAAGCTAGCTTCTTGCTTAGGGGTGATTTATTGCATGAGAAGCACTTTTCCAATTGTGTCCCTGAAGAAAAGAGGGGCTTGGCATGATGTGTGTCCCATCAAGGAGAAAGGGGGCAAGATTTTCTTTTAGATGTGCTTGGTGCATTCACATTTGGTTGGTGTTTTGTACATCAAAGTATATATTGTTTCCACAAAACTAGATATCGGTTACACTTAGAGGAGAATTGGACTTTTGGAGGAAAGGTGTCTCATTATACAAGGAGCTTGGGAACACTTTATGTTCTCTCATGTTGTGCATGTTTTTGCAATATTTTATTGGTTTGTGGATAATTGAATTGCAAACTTGGTGGATTATTGTTGGTTTGTGGATAGTTGAATCCACAAACCTGATGAGTTGTTGTTTGTTTGTGGATAGTTGAATCTACAAACTAAGTATGAATGGTTAAATATTTAGCTAGACAATCAAAATATTGAGTTGGGTAATCAAAACATTTACCTAGACAAGAGTTTAGGTTAATGCTGATGCAAAGTTGGATAATCACGTTAGTTGCCTAGACAAAGAAGTTTAGGTTAATGATCATACAATTTTATTTTTTTGTTTTCTTTTTTCATGATGTAAACCTTAAGGGGGGAGGGCGGGGGGAAGGGGAGGGGAGGGTAGTTAGCAAATTAAGGTTTACATTTAATAAACTCATTATTAAGTTAGTTAATTGGGAAGTTCATTCTCATAAATTAATTAGTTTTGTATGGAAAAATAATGACTTTATAAAGCCAATTCATTGGATGCAATAGATGAACCAAATGATGCTAATATAATACCTCTTTATTTTTGCAATGTAAATCTTCATATTGTTCTTTTTTTGTTGTTTCTTACATCGCTGCTCTATAGAAACCATCATGATTTTCCTAGCAATCCCTCACTTGTTAAAACTTTTATTTTGATTACACAAAGACATGAAGACATCATTGAAAAAAAGGGATGCAACACATGGAGAGATATGAGATTTTTGGATGTAATAGATGAACCAAATGAGGATGATATAATACCTCTTTATATTTGCAATGTAAATCTTCATAGTGTTCTTTTGTTTTTATTGCTTACATCGTTGCTCTATAGAAACCATCACCATTTTCCTAGCGATCCCTCACTGGTTAAAACTTTTATTTTGATTACACAAAGACATGAAGATGCCATTGAAAAAAAGGGATGCAACATGGAGATATGAGATTGGACATGGGTAAAAGAGGATTTCAATCTTCTTGCATTGCAAAACATAGCACCACTCTATTCCTTTATGCCTGTTGTGAAAAATAGGTCATATAGAAAGGAGAGGACAAGGGTTTCAACAAAGTTGAAATTGTTTGAGAGTGACATATAGGATATTCAAAAATTAATATATTTGGTAAATTATAACAAATGAATAATCTAATTTAGTATAAAGAGTTGTTATTATAATATTATCTAAAATGATTATGTAGAATTTGAATAAACAAAATAATGATATTTAATTTAAGATTTGATGCCAATTTAATTATAATGGATGTTGTTAATTGATTTGCCAATATTTTAGGAATTTATACATGTAAAAATTCACTTTCAAATTAAGAAGATTTCTATTTAATATTTTAGTTTATTTAGATACAATTGTGGAAATGAAGTATATATTCGTGAATCTTAATGTCTCATGCAAGTGTAAACTTTATTAATTATGATACAAACATTCTATTTTCTTTGACAATTTTAACTTATATTTGAAAGGAATGGTGTTGACATACATCATTTAGGAGTTTTTGAGGCTAGATTAATTCTCCTTTGGTCAAACACTAATGGAAGATAATACGTAGTTGTGCAATATGCTTGAGTGTTAATGCAACATCAATGTTGTGTTATAATGATAATATATTGTATACGAAAGCTCTATATAATATTGTTAAATTTGTAAAATAAATTTTATGATTGTTTCTCTTATACAACAACACACTATGCAATTTGAAAAATTTTGTGCTTTAGTCATCTCATAATGGCTGATAAAAAAGGGATAGAATTGAACCAAGTTAGCTATGTGAGTCATAAAATTGACTTGGAACAATGAATGGGTAAACCAAGGGATATGTGAAGATGGAATCGAATTATAATCTAGGCATTTATTAAATTCGATTTAAGAATACTTTGTTTTGCATATTAGTTATTACATTAGGGATAGCTGCATCAAAGTGAGCCCAAAATGAAAGAGAAGAGTGAATGGTGTGCATTTTTCATTGTTATATTTTGCCCCCTATATTTATAGCATGTGAAATATCATGAAGGTGAAAAATAAAGTAAATGAAGGTGTCAAAATGAAGGTAGATATTCACACACTCATAAAAAGGATAGAAATAAGGATATTGATTTTGTATACTCTCCTCGTAATGTCTGCTCCATCTAGGAAATCTACAAGAACAAAATAATTTTTCATTGAGTAATATATACCAAACGTTTAAAATTAGGCACAAATATAAATACTAAAACTATCCATTAAAAAAATTAAAATGAATAATAGAAGACTGCTTGAATTTTTAATAAGGACTTTTCTTATAATAGAAATAGAAATAATGACTCTAAATTTGGAATGGAAATAAAACCATGCTTAAAGTAAATATATTGGCTCCATTTGAAATGGAAACAAGACCCTACCTAGGATAGAAATATTCATCATAGCCATGAGCTAGCCATTGCAATAATAGTCCCCAAAAAGAATAAATGATAGTCCTTGTAGGGATAAATAATTGGGTGTGGCTCAATAGTTGCCCCTACTATTCTAAGGGGGCTAAAGTTCTAGAGAATCAATCTTTAAAGTAGAAAAGTAGTAGCTTATTTGGTGCACCCACTTTTCCTATAGATGGCAGGGAGAGGTTGTTGTCCAAAATCTATATATGCATGACATTTGACACCCACTTAATTGATCAACCTTCTAAAATAAGAACTATTGCTTCCCACCCACCCTGAAGTATCACCTTGTAGAATCGAGAGCTATGTGAAACCTAATAACTATTTAATAAGTATTGTATATGGTGAAAATGGATGATGATAAACTATTGTGAAACCATAAAGATCCAACCACAAACAATCTAGGTCCTACAATGAAACATTCACCAATACCAATAGAGATACCTAAGATCATGAAAATAAACAATAACAAAACAAGATATATCATTCACATGTCTAGTAGGGTTTCAATCTCCATTTCTTCCTATCTCCATTGATCTTCTTTGATATATTTGCTCTCAGATTTTATGTGTGCACAAGAGCTCAACAAAGAACAAAAATATGGTTGGTAGCTGGGTCGATTGAAGGCTTGATTGCATAAGATTGATTAGGTGATTAGGATTAATAATGAAGGGAGAGTATCTTCTTATATAGAAGACACTTTAAGAAATGGACGGATAAGATTAAGAGGTGTAAAGATAAATGGTCAGCTAGGATTAAAGGGTAGGTAGAGGAAATAATTAAATGATAAAGGGGGTAGGTAAGAGAAGAATTAAGAGATGAATGACATGTGTCTTGGGTAGAAAAGGCTAATGAATTAATTAAATAAATAAAGATTCATTTAATTAATAGAGGAAATGAGATCAATTAAATAAATAAAAAGTATTTATTAAATGAGAAAAGGCTTAGAAAAGGATTAATGAATTAATTAAATAAATAAGAATTTATTTAATTAATAGAAGAGTTAGGATAAAATAATTAAATAAATAAAATATTTATTTAATTGGACTGGAAATTTTTAGGTGTCTACATTTTGCCTCTCTTTGAGACAATGCAACTTGTCACGTTGGCTCAAAGAAGATAAGATAAACTGATACACAGTTGCCCCATGATGGGAATGATATGTCCCCTCGAGAGATTGGATGAAAATGTTTGAAAAGATCACAGACAATCTCTCGATAATAAAGAAAGGCTAGAAAGGACTGATAAGATAGGGTGAGAAGGTCACGCAAGAAAAATACAGACTCAAGAGGAATCGACAGAATCGTGTCTATGTCTTAAATGGCCAAAATTGATAGTTTTGTGATGAACATATGCTATCAATTGGATAAGTTGTTGAGAGGATTCACTCAAACAGGTGCCCTAGGGAAGACAAACTAAAAACAAGGCTAGAATTGATAATTTTGTGATAAACATACGTTTCCAATTGGATAAGTTGTTGAGAGGATTCACTCAACAGGTGCCCTAGAAAAGACAAACTAGAAAAAAGGCTAGAATTGAAAATTATGTGATAAATATACATTGCCAATTGGATAAGCTGCTAAGAGGATTCACTCAACAGGTGCCCTAAAACAGGTAGGTTTGTTAAGCTGAGTATAGGATAAGCCATCGAATTGATAAAATTCAGTGAGTGCTATAGAAAGATAGGATATAGTGCAATGTGATAAACATATACACTAGGATGCAACGCCATGTGATAGATAGTGCCAGATGAGCAACGCCATGTGATGGACATAGGTACCACTAGGCTAGGATAGGATAAGATAAGAAACACTATGTGATGAGCATGAGTACCACTAGGATTGACATGATTCATTTGATTGGATGCAGAATTACTTACCCCAGATTGAGTCTAGATAGAAATTCCTTGTGACATAGGGGTTACGAATATATTTGACTATTGAGGACCACACCACAATCAAGGTGATAGGATTGAGACACATTATGTATATTCCTGAGATTTGGGCAAACACAAGACTGTTAACTACTTTGGTGAAATTATGGTCTCGCAGGGTCTGCAGGAGAGGACAGATGAGATGATCCAGGGGCTGGTCTGCAGGAGAGGACAGATGAGATGATCCAGGGGCTGGTCCTTCGGGAGCTCAAATTTTTTTGAGGCCATTTGACTTCGAGGGAGGGTCTTCATCATAGCTCTCTTGGATCCCATTTTGTATTGGTTTTTGTATGATGATGTAGACGCCTTTGGGTGATTGTGTAGCCCTATATGATATTGACTTCATTGTATCATGACACATTATTTTTTGATATATATGAGATGACTCATTCCTTGTGGCAGCTATATGCATGTGTTCCTATGTGATGTTTCTATATGATTTTATGATTATGTGATGCAATTCCATGATTCTATATGATAGTGCATGTTACATGTTTTATTATGATGCTATGATGCTTAATACGATTGATATGTACATGATGGAATGCAATATATATATAAGTGTGTGTGTGTGATGCAAATGTGAATGTACTATAGATGAATATATGATAATTGACATGCTATGATTATTTACATGATGACCATGCATAATGTGTATATGATATAGTTGTTGAAAGGTGTTTTGATACACTCACCAACAGTAAAGTAGTTTATGTGAACACTCACCACCTCTCCTAAAAAGCAATAAGTTTTGAGAAACTAACTACTCCAAGGTCTCTATAGTCGGGTCTCGATGGTGATGGGAAAATCAATGGTTGATGTGGTTGTACCTATCAAGGGCCTTGGTAGTTGAAACAAATCCCAATAACTTCCAATAACTTAACTTTTTTTGTATTTTTATGATTTAGATTCTCTTTCAAAATAAACTACAAAAGATAAATCAAGGAAACAAGAAAATAACAATGAAACCAATGCAATAACAACTTAATGAACTACTTAATTAGCACCCTGCAATCCAAAAATCATCAATATTGTTCAAACCAACATTCAATAACAAACCTCTAATAAACATGCAAAGTCATGCAACCTCACAAATTGATGGAAATAATATTACCACAATATCGTCCCATCACAATAATTCTCATACACCACTTACGTGTGCAATATGACTCATAAAGCAATAAAACATAAGACCAAAATAAGTTGTTGATTTCAAACAATAGACATTACCAGACTGCAAAGAAATTGAATTTATAGCTCACATATGCATAGACTAGGCAATCTATAAGTTTCTTCTTGTATTAACTTCAAAGAATGTATCACAAAAACTACTCTAATTCATAACAATCTGCATAAAAGTAATAAAAAATATCTAGGTGGGCCTCAAATCATCAGTTTGTGGACCCTTACAAATGAATCAAAATCTCCAATTTATAGAGTTTCTTGTCCTACTTTCTAGGAAATAAACCTATCTAAATTAAGCTCTAACACTAATCCATTTGGTCTAGAATTCTGACGGAGGTTTCTGACGAAGAAGGTTTATTGTGACCAAATTTGATTTTTTTTTTGAAAAAGTGCCCGTGTTCGTCGAAATTTCGACGACAACAGGCATTACTTAAAAAAAAAAGAAAAAGAGTGCAAGTCATTTGTGTTGTATTCAATCTTGTACAGGCTTCCACGTCGAGCTCAACCCGTGGCAAGATAAAATGACACACTCACCATTCAAGGTAGGATCTTCACCTTCATTTTGGATTTGGATAATATGAGGAATTGGTGAACTTCACTTTCATTTCAGATTTGCACAATATGCAGAATTGTTTAATCTTCACCTTCATTCATTGAATCTTCGCATTTGAGGAATTTCGGATTTCCATAATATTTGCATAATATTTGCATGAGGAATTTTGGATTTGCATAATGTTTGGATGAGGAATTTCAGAATTTCGGATTTGAATCTTTACCATGACAGGGGAAAGAGGTTACAATAGGTTTCCGTAGAAGCCATCTCCTCTACGCCTAAGGGCAGTATGCTTTGTAACCCTTTTCCCACATAGAACCATCACCGTACCACTCTTGCAAGCCTACTTCCCTTCTACCATGGTTGGAAGTACTCAATCGTATGAAAGTGGAAAACTATCAGACATATACTTAGCATAAAATAAATAAGTTGCAAAATTTCACAAATTAGAGGGTGAACCCTAGTAACAGTAGAGTAATCGGTAGTGAGACCTTGTGGTTTCATCGCAAGATGCTTCCCCAACAAGATCAGATCGATACTGGACTGGGTAATAACGGAACCACCAACAATGTATTTCTCAATGATTAGTGTGTAGAAGTATATTCATTAATCGAACATCCATTATATTATATACAAAGGAATTCATACCAAATAGTATTAATTAATCAATCTATTTTATATTCAGTTCCTTATCAAGTATTAAGTGCTTGGATTGATGATCTTCTAACTGTTGGGAGTTTTCATGAGCCATAAAACATAAAATATTGTCAAGGCATAAATAATTTTCAAGTCCAAAACTAGATAAAACATCAAACTAGGTTACACATCTTAATCTTCTTCATTTTCTTTTTGTTGATCTTTCTGGTTCTTTTCTTCCTCTTCAACATGTCCCTCTTCATTAACCTTCTTCTTGCCCTTGTCTTTATCCACCTTCTTTGGCTTTGTTCAGCTATCCTGATAGGAGTCAAATGGCTATCCCAATGAGGGGGAAATTCTATCCCAGCTAGTTGTATCATAGTTGTGATGTATAATTTCAAGGTCCCTGACTTCTTCATCCCTTCTCTTTTCATATTGATGTTCATTGCACTACTGCAACCTTAAATGATATTAAATAATATCTCTTGTTGTAAGAAATTTTTTAGTTACAACACTTGACATAGAATTTAAAGAACTAAGATGAACTAAGCCCTAGGAGTCCTATATCTCATCTCAAATAATAAAGAGAATATAGGGCTGCATCTATGAAGAAAAAAAATGTTGGAAAAGACTATTCCCACCTACTTGGCCACCTAGGAGTGGTCTTTGAGGTTCATTCAAAGCTTTTACTCCTTTTGTTGCATTTTCACTTGAAATATGGTTTAATTGGCTTTGTAAGCTCCTAGATACTTGGTACATGTTCTAATTGAGCTAAAAGAGTATGAAGACTACCCTATAGTCATGCTCTACCTTATCCAGCTACTCAATTAGCTTCTGAAACTTATAGGACATATGGTTTTATTCCTTACTTTGAGTTGAAATTGTCTTGGGTTAGATATAACTAAAATAAGCCATTCCTTCAACTACTTCAAAAATCGTCAAAAAGACTTCATACTACTATCTACATGTGTTTCTATCCTTAAGATGTCTAATTTATGCAAGTGAAAAAACACCTAAGAGGTCATAGCTATTCCTTTTGACTTGGTAAGATTCATGGGTTTTCTTTGTCTATTTAACTTCATTCCTTGCATCTTACCCACTATCTCGTAGCATACTTTGTTTTCTTTTTTAGTGAATTTCATTTAGTGGACTGTTGTGCATCTTTAAAATCATTTGACAGCTTCAGGAAATGGTTTTCCTTCTTTATTACTTGACTATATCATTTAATATGCATGGATGGTATTATCATTTAATTTTCAAGATGGACCTTATATGGATGGTCCTTGCACCTTTTCAAATTGAACTTTTGCAAAAGTCCAAATTTGGAGAGGAAATTCCTACTATTTGTGAATCCAACATTCATCTTTCAAATTTTAGGTCCAATTTCCATGAATAAGGGTTCCCAAGACCCTATTCCTATAAAAATGAGCCATGAGGAACATCATGAATAAGGGAATGAACCAAATTTATGGAAACATTGTCAAACCTAAGTACAATTAGGCATAAATAAGGCACAACCACTTAAATTGAGTCCAAACCTAGTGTATATTTTTAAAGAGATGCAACTTATGATGCAATATTTAGCCCCCTCTTAGCAAGAGTATGAAATTATGCTCATGTACTCTTGGGAAAATATGGAGAAATCAAATATTCTTTCACCAAGATATTGAAGAGTCAAGATGACAACAAGTTTGCAAAGGTGGTAACTCCCAAGACTTATGATATTATCAATCTACAATATTGAGATAAAAGAGAAGTACAAAGTGAGTAACATGCGTAACATTGGTAACACACATGGAGCATGCAAAACACAAAATTATGACATTTAGAACTAGTAAGATTCATATATTCTCACTAGGAACCATATAAAAAAGACAAGGCATAGATCTAGGACTAGTAAGATCCTTATATAGTTACTAGGAGTCATGTCAGAGACACATAAAAGCATGATACCCAAGTTAGTAAGATCCTCTAATACTTAGTCATAGATTGCATTCTAACAACAAATAGAGACCTAATTGTGAAAGTTTGAGGTCCATTGGGAAAAAAGTTATCATATTGCCATGACAACTTTTGCATTTCTTGTAGAAACTTCTTAAAAATATGGTTGGAAAGTTAGTTTATGGTGGTTTGAGGTTGTAACCCACTTGGATGGGAATAAATAGGCCTTTGGCATGCCATCCAAGAGTTTTGCTTAATGAAATTGGGGTTTTATGTGCATTTTTTGACATTTTGGTTTGATTCTCTTCATTTTTCATTGTGAAAATCATCATAATTTGATGGGAAGTCAATTGGATGTGGTAGAGAAGTGAGTTAACTTCATTTTTTATTTTTGTGGCATTGAATTTCATTATGTTTTAAATTAGATATCATAGTTTTTCCAAAAAATGTCAAAACCTTGCCTAGTGTTTACCAAGAGGAGTAAATAATGTATAGTTTCGTCTCCCATGCATATAAATTCACCCAAATGTGTGGGAAGACCTTTTTTCATGCTATGTATCATATCAGGGAAGAATTTGGTGGGAAGACCAAGCGATTGGTATTTTGAAGTGGTTGATGATAGAGAGAGGGGTGAGGGGACCCTATGCAACCTTCAGAAGGGTTTGTCGATCAAAACCAAATGAAATAGATTAAATTTCTATGACTATCCTAAGGGTATTTATTGTCACAGTCATAGTTTTACTAGGGATATTGTTTTTGTTTTGACAGAGTTGTGATTGTAAACCCAAGTGTGGACATGTAATGGAGTCATGAGATGTCTTAAGACTACACCAATACTTAACAACAACATAGTGTGTAGGCACCTAAAATATGAAAGGACTACATATTGGAAGGTGCATGTGATGATGCCATGAAGGGTCTAATATCCCTATGTATCGGACTGAGAAAACCAGTGAAAGACAAAAAAATCCATTGAGAAGGCAAAAGGTTGAATTGCCTAATGTTTGTTGTTGAAGTGATGTGTGGGGACCCTGCCAAGTCAAATACCTTGTTGTAGTTTCAAAGGGTGGAAAAAGAATAAGCATTTTATTTACCGTCCTAACAGACCATTCATCATAATAATTATTACCAATATTGATGTGTGTGTTGAAAACAAAGTTCTAGAGGAAGGCTCTTTCTACTGTAATACCAAGTGAGTGTTCATAGACCTTGTGTAGGGTCCTCCTAGCCTAGAGTAAGGATTTCAAAGCCTACATACATTGATTTGGCCTTGTGGCCATCAATGAGTGCTCACCCAATAGGAGAAGTCTTGAGACTGACAATTTTGGAAGTGTGGCATTGTTGAGAGTCAACACTTATGTGTGAACCCCGTCTTCATGTATTATGATTAGTTGCCATGATACTTGACCCTATCCTCATGGTGTTGGCTCAATTCATATTAGCGTGTTTTGTTGAAGAAACATGATGTGAGAAGTTTGATGCAGAGGCAAGGGTAGAACTCAGTATTTCATATTAGGACAACAACCACATTGATTAGGCAAGTCAGATAAGGTCTCTCCAGTGTTTAGGATACTGAATTCACATTAGACACTCATGAATTACCCCAATTAGACATTAATCAACTTAATATATTATACAAGGATTGCATACTACAAAGCCATTAGATATGGTTTGAGATGAAAAAGAAGAGTTAAATGGTTTTGGTTCAATGATGATAATTTCTATTTTCAAGTAATTTAATTTGGTATATTATACTGAAACGTAATTTCATAACTGACATTTCAACTTCTATATAACTAGTTCTATAGCCCGATTTTCTTGACTGTGAAGAAAGACCATGTCAGACAATATCAACGAACAACAAAATAAGGAGACAATTGCTAGATTGTGGTCTAACTTGAAAAGAAAAGGTGATGGAAAATGTTATTGTCCCTGCAAAATTTGTAAGGGGTTAAAGACTAGAAGACTTCTAATCAAAACAACTAAGAAATTTTGTAGGCTGCATGGTCACATTGAAGGTGGACATGATTATCATCCATTGGTAAGTTTTTCATTATATCATTTTAATAATTTATATACATAATAAATCACTTGATGATGAGATCATGATCATGGTTTATTTATGTTTATCAATTTTATATAGGTCGAGCACCCCGGAGCATGTGGTATGGATGAACACAACCCAAAGAATATGGTTTTCGAAGTGGACAAACATGGAGGTGTGAATTTTGAAGCTAAAGATAATGATCCCATGGAAGATGATGATCATGAACCAGAAAACACAATTGAAGATGATGGTACAAATACATTGATCCATGACACATTTAGTACTCGCGCAGTTGATCATGATGATGAACATAAACTTGATGTTGTTCATGATGTCCCTCTACTTGAGAAGGCATCTGAGGCCCTTTACGAAGGCTCACAGACAACTCTTCTCTTCATTGTATTGTTGTTGGTGAACTTGAAGGTTATGAATGGTTTATCCAACATAACAATCTCACGTATGATGATGATGATGATGATGATGTTGGTGATGATGACCTTGATGTTCAAGATGATGATTGAAATGTATGAGGTATGTGATTAGTATAGTATCTATTTAATATTGACTTCTTGATAGATTTTTTTTTACATAATTAATTCATTATGTTTTGAATTCTAATGTCATTACATAATTAATTCATGATGCACCTTTTAATATGGAGATGGAGATAGGGAGAGTGACTATTTATGTGACATTTTTTAAATTGTGTTTATTTATGGAAATTGGATTGTTTATTAGCTATGTGATGGATGTTGATTTAAAATACATATGTGATGGATCACATGTTTATGATGATGCATGTGACATTTTTTGAACTTTGTGTTTATTTATAAAATGTGGATTGTTTATTACCTATGTGATGGATGGTGATTTCTGATACATATGTGATGGATTACATGTTTATGATGACACATATGTGATGCTAATTGTGATGCTCAATTACATATATGATGATACATCATGTGATGCTTATGATTCTTATGATACATATGTATTTATTGTTTATCAAATTACAATTTTAGTAATGCGCATGATGCTCAATTGATGGTGTTGATTTTAGGTATAGTCCTTGTGTGATGTTGTCACCCTTGGTGGGAACTGGTCGTTGACTACAAACATAGTCAACCATTTAATTGAGGATCCTGCATAGTCTATATAAAGTAAAGGTAAGGAATTAAAAAATTTACAATGATTTTGATGACATCTTTTTATTATTTAATACTCTTTTTGTCTACAAAGTTCATGTTGTTCATGTTGTGTACTATGTAATTTTTAGCTAACATAAGATAATTGAATGATATTGTATAGGACCCTGAACCCCTTTGACGAGGATCCTGCATAGTCTCATGGATGGACAGGTATAGCTAGTCAATACACCCTATAGAACCAGTTTATTTTTAAAAAATTACTTGGAAAACAAACTTCCTCAGTTTTTGAAACCTCAACATTAGCAACAAATGTAATACAGTTATCAACACTTGAGGCCCCAGTTGGACTTATTCCAATTTTAATCCCAAAATCAACTTTAGGGCTGACTTCTTCATCAACATTACCCTCATTTGCAAAATTTCTCTCTCATTACCAATTAACTCTCTCATTTCATGGAGTGCAGGTACCCCCAAATAGGTATTTGTCAGATCTATCTTCGTCAAGTGAGGAAAATGCAGGAATAGAAAATGAAAGTGATACATGTAGTAGGTCCACAATAGGGAGATCAACAAGAGGTCAAAAGATTGGAAGAAAATTCAATAAACGCATAAAAATTTTCCTTTCTCAAGGGGGGTCATGTTCTTATGATGATGAGACCAAGGACAACATTGAGGTGCCACTAAGGTACAACACATCTACAGAAACAATGGGTGCCCAAGGAACTTCCTCCAATAAACACTAATTTTTGTGTTAACGATAGGATATATCGCATAGCACCTTCATCATTACATGGTTTAGGCTTATTTTCCATGGACAACATAAAGGTCTGTTACAATAAAGTTGCTGAATTGATGGAGTTTGTTGGACCTTGTTAAAATTACAATAATTGGATATAGATTGTTAAATATAAAAAAGGTATGCGTAGGTATACATTGTCAGCAAATTATATACAACAAAAAGATAATGATCAAAGTAAACGAGTGGCTATATACATTGATGGTCGACCAAAAGCAACAGGGAATATTGCAGGTTTTATAAATAGTACGCGACCGGGGTCAACTAATAAACAACCCAATTGCATATTTGAGGCGCATGAGGGAAATCATGTATTTGTATGTGTGATAAAATCAATAAGTGCAGGCGAAGAGCTTCTAATCGATTACAATTTGAATCATATAGATACAAACAAAGTTAATATCATGGGGGTGGTACATACTATATACCATTTAAATTAACCAACCTCCAATTAATGAATCCAATATACCATTTTATTATGAAGTTTTTTTGCTAAGTCTATTGGTTTAATTTCGCTACCATTTTTTATATTTTTTCTTCATCACAGGGTGACATAGATCTATCTGTTGAAATGTGGTGACTGATCAGCAAAGTACTGTACACTCAGCACGTATCCTCGCCGGGGTCTGGGGCCGGGCAACCCCTGTACCGCCCTCGAGGAAATTTTTTTTGCCGTTTTTCATTGATGAAAACCGACATTGTAATAAAACCCTAAAAAGGCCGACTTTGTTTGTTGCCCTAAAAATGCATGTTATAAGCGGCTGGGATGCTTAAGGCATTGTAAGGTTGATGTACTATTTTTGTTGGATAATAAGAAAGATTGGACGGTTGTGTATGGTGGACGTAACCCATTCTGGGTGAACCACGTTAAATCTCTGTGTTATCTGTGTCCTGTTTTATTTCTTTATCTTTTTGTATTTAAATCTGCATATAATTGTTAGTTCATATTTGCTTCGGATATGCTTGAAACCCTAACACCATCACATATCACAGATAGGGATGTAGGTTGCGACACTTCTACCAACTAGGTAAACCTCGTTGTAATTGTACAAATTAGATAGAAGCAAACTATTACATTATTATGTTCTTTTTTTTAGTGATTTAGACTAATTTTGTAATTGTTAATGATATTCTTGACATAGACGGATGTTCAGGGAAAGGGAAAGGGATTTGTAGTACCTGAGCACCTCACTAGGGATGTGGAATCAATAGGGTTAAGCGATGATGACCCTGAAGATTACACACACCCTATGGCATTCATAAAAAAACCTCTTAGAAAAATTACTAAAGAGATTGTTACTTTGGCAGTCGTGCATCCTATGACTGATGAGATATGAGAGAGGGTGGAATTATTGATTTAGACAACAGGAAACTTGCAAGTAAGAAGCAATGAAAGCTTTAATTATAACATAAGTTCAATAATGGTTTATATTTTATTCTCTTTTATGTCATTAACTAAAATATGTACGTATGGTTTTTACAACAATTTATCCGCCCTCATGAAAGTAGTTGTCATGATTAGGGTGTTGCAGGTTCTTCAGGTGATGACAATTTTCTTGTATTATCACTTGCTTGGCTTGTCACTCTGAGTACCCAAAACACATCATACTTGATACTGTCAATCTTCAAAATAAAGGTTCATCCTTGTTTATAATTCTTGCACTTTTCATATATTTAATGTTTGATATTTAATGTATTATTCTTTAGGTGTTGTCAATGTTCCTGTGCAAATGTCGTCGCCACCTCATCAGAGATTAGCCTCACCTGTATTTCTAACTGCAATGTCGACAACACGTAGCATGCAGACATCCTCCACTACACGTCATATTGGCTCACCCACTATTGGTAGATCCCTCTTTTTCTCTATCTTCTATTATGTGTTTATTTCCCTTCAAGCATTCTTTCTTGGGGGCATTTCATAGTGGATTCATTTTTTGCAGGAGGAGATGCACATGAGGATGTGCCAGAGGCAACTACTGTTGATAACATACCATCGATCTTCTCATATTGCTAGTACGGGAATGTTGCAGGCCACATTGGTGGTGAGCGATGAAGAAATGATTCCCTTAAATATACAAAAGGTTCCAAGTACTTTAAAATTATTATTATATATACTCTAATTGTAATTTACTTTATGATCACTCATTTTGGACTAATGATCCCATGATTTTTTTGCAGGCAATGATATTTTCTATAAACATCTTAGTGACATTGCATTGCAGATATTTAGGCCCACCATACGTAAAAGGTGGCATGTCATATGTGAACTAACCCTAATCCACTATTTTGATTTCATATCATTGCTAGAATAGTTTTCCTTTGATCCATTTCTTGAATTGTAATAAATGTAGCTTCAGTTCATTTTTGAATCTAATAGGTTTGTTTTTTCTTTAAAAGGTGGAATGACCAAGAAAAAAGGTTAAAAGATGACTTGACAAACCAAATGGTTGAGTGGTTTGGAAATGACACCTTTGACAAAACCAAGCTCCTTGAAAAAGTTGGCACATATCTAAAGTATGTGAGGGACCAATACAGGACCCATTTATAGAGGAACCTAAAGTATGAGCGCCCCCCCATGATTCCAAAGAGGGAGTGGAAGGACCTAATTTTGGATGCCAAGTAGAGAATTGAAAGGAAAAAAGGAAATACACCACCAGACGCCAGAAGAAGGTACAAGATACTATTAAGAATGTAATTATGTACTAATTAATTACTCTTTATATTTATATATAATCTAACATATTTCAAACTTTTTATAGACTGAGTAACACGTCAAAGGCAACCAAGGCAAGACAAGAAAAGCACGGGCAACACAAATTCGGCTCTGGTGGTTATATGAAACTTGTTGCATGAATTGTAAGTATCTCATGTAAACAAAATATTGCATCAAAATATTAATAAATTGCAAACAAGTTTTTTTTTTTTATCAAACAATGCAAGCAAAATTCATGGTACCAAACAAAAATGTAGGGCTCTGAATTCAATAGAGCACCCATAGAAGATGACAAGAGAATTGCCTACCAGCAAGGCTATTCAGTCATGGCTGATCAGCTATGAGAATTGAGTGGGCATACACAACATTCGAGTGCATCCGTCACACAGGTAAATATGCTAAATGGAAATTTTTTCAAATTGAATACTTTACCAATAATCTAATTGATGTTGAGTTCCAACATAAAGTGACTATATTTGTTTTAAATAAGCAAGCAATGATAACAATGTGCATGACATTGGAATGCAGCCTGCTAATCGTGAAACACCACCTGCACATGAAGGTTTGGATGTGCATCCCAGTAGTGGAGGTATTCATTTGCTATTCAAATTTATTTATTTAGCTATTAATACAATTAAACATATTAATTTGTAATTAGAGTAGTAATTAATGTAACCTTTTTTGTTAATATTTTAGAGCATGTAGTTGGTGGTGATCAAGTGGAGCATGATCTGGGTACACAACATCAGGAACGTGATGTTCCCCACTCAGGTAAAGAGAGCCACTGTTATTACTTTAAACAAATATAATTGCAATTGGTGTTCAACATTAATGTAACCTTTAGTATTTCAACTCCAGATGATCTAGAGGGTGTTCAGCATGTTGAGGTTGAGGCTAGACAAAATGATGTGGCCCCATTAGGTAAAGAGCACAATAGTTGTGTTCTCTAAATTAATGAAATACTTGTAACAATAATTTTTTTTTTTAATTTAACCCATTTACTTGTTATTGCAGAGGAACCCCCCTTTGCTTCAGTGTCCTCATCCTCAGTATATCCTCAGTATAGGACTAGGCATACATCGAGATCATGAGCAGTTGGTAGAACATCTACAAAGGGGGGAAATGATGAAGAAACCGATGTTCCACTTAGTCTTTTCATAGCTTCAAAGAAAAAACAAAAAAACAAATGATTGTAATCTAACTTATTTGATAATGACTGATTTTTATATGTTAGTGAATGTAATTATGTGCTAATTAATGGTTATGGATGATGTGTGTTAAGTAATATTGATGAATGTTGCCTGTTAATTAATGTTAATTAATATTATGTGTTAATGAACGTTATGTGATATTAATGAATGAATGCTATATTTTATTAATGGTAGAAAGAATGAATGAATGAATGTTATAAGATGTTAACGGGGAATTTAGAGTGATGTTAGGGTGGGGGGGAGAGGGGCCAAATGAGCTTCCACCTTCATGTGGTTGGCCTTGTTAAGTGGAAAATATTAAACTATTCTCGAAACCAAGCGAAGCTCAACGAGATAACACAGTTTTCAATATTTCATTATGTTGCATAGTTAATCTTATTGAATAATGTATATTGAATCTTAATTGTAGGGTCCAACAAAACCAACACGAACAACAACACCACAAGTTGTTGGGTATAATGAACTCCCATATTGCCTTGTATGTACACGGACAATATGAGTTGCTTCTAGTGTTGATATCCAAGGCGAGACTCCAAAAGTTATGAATATGCCTCATCCTTGTAAGTTTTATTATTACTTGTCATTTTCTTTAGCATTTTGTTACTTCATGAATGAGATGTTTTTAGATGTCTATTCTATGAATACCTCTCTATTGTATGCTTCATGATCTCGCTTCTGATTCAACTCTTTATATGTCCTAAAATTGTATGAGCCTAATAGCTTCTACTCTTGTTGATAGTTTGGTGGCTCTGAACAATGGCTCCTTTGAAGAAGCGTGATCGTTGTAATTTTGGCCTTCCATGATGTGAAAAAGAGGTTATGTTATGAATAATGGTCCAAATGATTTAGATATTTCTCATTATGTTGAGTATGAGTAAATTTGGGCTTCCTTGGCTATGGTCACTATTTTATACTAACTATTGTCATTTAGTGTGATTTGAGAATGGACTTCAAGTAATCATGAGGGTGGAAACAATATTCAAGTGTAAGGGGGTATGCGGCCTTGACCAAGGGATGAAAGTATCGGGAAAGTACAAGTGATTCATGTGTAGATCAGTGTATCATTCGCCTATTAATTCCTAGCAACTTTCTCAAATAAACAAGAAAAGAGGTATGTTGAGTGCATATATACATTTTATGTTGCCATGATATAAGTAAGATATCAAACATGTAACTTAGATTGATTTACAATTTCATTCATAAATATTAGATCTTCCTTGCAATTTCATTCTTGGTATCTCTATCAATCATGTTGCTAAATGAAAATCCTAAACCTCTCTCATTGATGCATGGACATATAGAACGTTGTTGTTTCTACACAAAGGATTGTAGGAATTGCTTTGAAAAACTATCAAAAAATTGTTAAACCTTAATAGTCCAAGAATCCCTAAATTCATTGGTGAGAGACCTTCTCAAGTGAAAAATTCTAGTGAAGGTTGTGTAACATTATTTTGAAAATGTATGGCAGTGCATGAAGGTTGTATAATAGTGTTGGGATAATTGACAAATGATTGACAACAATGATTGTGACAGCCAAGTCACTTAGGACAATCAACAAGATATGATTTGTTTCCACTTATTAGGGCCTCCAAACCCCTTTAAAAGTTTCCAAGGATCACTACAACCCTATCTCAGATGTCCACCACATAATAAGATTATTCATTTCATCATACTCCCAAAAACTCAGTCTTCATTTGTTCACTAGGACAACCACACACTATCTAGGGACAGTCATAAAGTTCTTGATGATTTTCCCTACCCAAGGACTACAATAGCTTGTAAAGGGTCTACACTAACCCTCTGTACCCCTCACTACCTTCCTCCAAACACCAAGGGGGTCTATCTTGCACTTACAACTTCAAATCTTCCCTCGATGTTGCACTAGGTCTGATACATGACCAATATCATACCAACAGTCACCATTTGCACATGCCAATGAATCTTGGAGACCTACAAAGCATGAAAACATGAAAGATAATACCAATATACATGTTCTTTTGCTTTGGAATATATGAAGTGTTGGTAATCACAATGTAAACATATTGGTTTTAGTAGTAAATCCATAGAAGTAACCTTTCAAAGTAGTGCAGTTTCATTGTAGTCTAGTATGGAAATGTGAAAATCACAACCTGTATGTTTCCTGCAAAACCTCCAAAGCATAAGTTATTACGTTCAGATATTTGAAAGTTGAAAAGCCAGAAAGTGAAAACTTAAGTAATAGTTGTGCAGTTCTATGAATTTGTATTTCAAGCTTGGGGAAGCATGTTGAAGTTACTTTTAGATACTACACATGTATTCTTTATTGTATGACCTTACTATGATACCACACCTGCTTCCTTATTTGAATAAAAGTTTGTTTAATCTTAAGGAAATGAATATGAATTGTATGAGAGGGCATCTGTTATTTTCATTACTGTATTTATAAGAAATATTTTTACTAGTGTTTGTATGCTACTATTGCTTTGGAGGGGTCCTCATTGTATAGGTTCATTTGGAACTAGATTAGATTTGCTTTGGTCTTTTTTTAATATTCAGATTTTGGATGAGTATATACTATATAGACAGTGTATTAAGAGTTAGAGACCATTTCATTCTTAGATGCTTTTAAACAAGTTTATGGGTGTTGAAAAGGAATTTCCACTTGATTGTAGCTTTGGAGTATAAAACTCGTGTATCAAATTAGGCCTTGTGCCAAAGGGTTTGCTAGAAATAGATATCAGCATGCAAGGATGAGAGAGCAGAAATATTTTGCATATCATGTGACTATAGAGCCATTACTACTAGTTTAAATTCCCCTCTCACAACTTTAAACTTTTTTATGTCAGTAGGGCAGGATTTAATTCAACTTTGATACCTTTTATTATTGACTGTCTTCCATCTACTTGCATACCCACATCAAAAAGCATCAACAAGATTGATTTTATGCATCAAATCTTACTCAAGCATGAAGGTAGAAAAGTTATTAACCATACTACTGGGAATGGAGTATGTACATCACAAAACCACTGGCACTCATGGTGGTGCTACATTTCATTTCATCCCCCTCCTTGAGAGTTCAATTTATTAATGTATGGCTTCAACAGCCTTCTCCCTAAGCTTTCCTACTCAAAATTTAATGATTGGAGAACCAACATTACTGGCAAGGAGATGTTAATGAACTGAGTAGATTCTTTCTTCAAGAGGGATTAACAGGAACATAAAATTGTAATTTGGGAGCACACCTATTCTCTTTCTTAGGATTTCAAAGTGGAAATAGTGGGAAGTGGGAACCTATAAGTAGTGACTTTGGCACCAACATTTTATTTTGAATTAACTAGTCTAAAAGTGGATAATAAATTATACAACAATATATAATTGTATAAAATAGTTAAGCTATGGCTTAGGTAAACCTCAGTTTGGCACTCATAAACTAGAAGTCTTGTTTTACTTTTACAAGGCACTATAAATATGACTCTAATTTTAAGGGGAGTGGTTAAGCCAAGGCCTTAAAATCTAGATTATCTAGATATGTAGTGTGCAATAGATTGGGAGAAAGTCTAATAAAAACATGCATCAATATAGCCAAATAGTTGTTTTATCAGAAAATCAACAAATAATCATGTTTCAGCTTTTAGAGATAGCACATGTGAGACATTTATAAAGCATGCATTGTATCAGAAAACACTGAATGTGACTTTAAATTTGAGGTGAAGGATGCAGTTAAGTTCAAGACCTTAAGGACGAGCTCCTCTAGATATGCAGTGTAAAAACTAGATGGGGATTAAGACTCATAAGAACACATGTATGAATTTAGCCAAATATGCAATTAAGTTCAAGACTTTAAAGATTCTCTAACAGATATGTAGTTCAAGACCTGAAAGACTAGATGGGGAGCAAGATAAGGTTATGAAGATATTGAACATGCTTGGGGTACAATTTTTGGGTATTAGTGTATTACAAACTTTAGAAAAGGGTTTTCTTTCATTTCTTGAAACCCTAGACCTATAGATTTCTCAATTGTTTCTTGATATTTTCTTGAATGCTTGAAATGTGGGTTGCTCTTCAAACTAGCATAACCATGATAGCAGGATGCAGAGGTAGGGGGTAAGTCACAATGGCAAACTCAACATACACAACAACTCACTAGGGCATACTTACTAGTCTCCATCCTAAACCGCTACAAGTTTGAGCCCTCGCACATAGGTTTGGAAATCCCTTGGACCTTGGATATCACCTTGGACATGTTGATTACATTGTTCTGAGAACATGAGAGAATGCCACAAAATCAACTTTGTAATCCCAAAGTTCTCACTTGCTCTTACTTAACACAAATCAATCCCTAGCAAACTATATTGCCCATTTGATGGACAAAAGACACCACAAAATATTTCCTAAAGCCCTAAAATCCTTAGGATTTGTTAGGAGAAATTTTAACAAGGTTGACACACCCTTTATACTGGTCTCTGAATAATAAAAGATTTCTATGTGAACCCCATTTGCAACATACAAATGATTGACAACAATGATTGTGACAACCAAGTCACTTAGGACAATCGGCAAGATATGATTTGTTTCCACTTATTAGGGCCTCCAAACCCCTATAAAATTTTCCAAGGATCACTACAACCCTATCTTATATTTCCACCACATAATAATATTATTCATTTCATCATACTCCCCAAATCTCAGTCTTCATTTGTTCACTAGGACAGCCACACACTATCTAGGGACAGTCATAAAGTTCTTGATGATTTACCCTACCCAAGGGCCACAATATCTTGTAAAGGGTCTGAAATAACCCTTTTAACCCCTCACTACCTTCCTCCAAACACCAAGGGGGTCTATCTTGCACTTACAACTTCAAATCTGCCCTCAATGCTGCACTAGGTTTGATACATGACCAATATCATACCAACAGTCACCATTTGCACGTGCCAATGAATCTTGGAGGCCTAAAAAGAATGACAACATGAAATATAATACCAATATACATGTTCCCACCCATTGGGGTGACTTTTCACTTGTGGGGATATGATTTATATATTTATTTTTATGACTGGATACCCTAACAAGGGTTTATGACAACTTTTAGAAAAACTATGATAACTTGCTCAAATCAAAATGAAATTCAATCAAACCAAAGACAAAATTTCAGGGATTCATTTTTATATCATTCCCAATAGGTTTAGAATACCAACAAAAATAATTTCACAACAAAAAAATGATGGAAAATAGACTGTAACGTTCTGAAAAAAATAGTGAAAATTGCTTAAAATCTCCAAATTTTATTGACTTTTCCTTCGATACCTCCAACAACCGATCCTATGGTCGATGAAACAAGGTTATTTATGTGTCTCATCAACCCTCCAATGTCCTTAACTGATATTTGAGTATTAACTAACATTGAAACAAAACTAACACACTTTTTACAACTTTGCAACAAAAGTTGCATTGACAAATTTACGGTAATCTCTTGATGACCACACCACAATTAGGACAATGATCTCTACCATTCTCTTGGTGATTGTGCCTAGTTGAGTATGTCTTTCTTATGTATTAATCTTTTTCGAATATACAAATCTTAAAATAAAAAGAAATTTTATTATAAATATATGAAACTTATTGCCATGTATACTAATTCATTTAGTTCAACAATTCTATTTTGACAAGTCCTTCTTTATTTTGAAAAATACTTACAACCAAAGGGTTGTAGCTCAATTGGTTGAGCACAATTGGTGAGGGTGATGGTATGTTTCTCGATTATACCATCCACAAAAGACTCAAAATTAAATGAAAATCTTTTATGAATATAGAAAGCTTACTATTATATATACTAATTCAATAATCCAACAATTTTATTTTGAGAAGAAATTCATTCCTTTAAATATTATTAACAACCAAAGGGTTGTAGTTCAATCAATCAAGCATAATTGGTGTAGGTGATGGCGCATTTCTTAATTATACCATCCATAAAAGGCTTATACTATTATATATATAAAAAATCAATAATTCACAATTCTATTTTGAAAAGTACTACCTTAATTTAAAAATTATTAACAATCAAATGGTTGTACTTAAATCAGTTGAGCATAACTGGTGAGGGTGATGACATGTTTCTTGATTATACCATCCACAAAATGCTCAAAATTAAATGAAAATCTTTAATGAATATATAAAACTATATACATATGCATATACATATACATATACATATACATATACATATACATAAAGGGGTGAGGGTGATGACATGTTTCTTGATTATACCATCCACAAAATGCTCAAAATTAAATGAAAATCTTTAATGAATATATAAAACTATATACATATGAATATACATATACATATACATATACATATACATATACATATACATATACATAAAGGTTTACTTGGTTTAAATGAAGGAAAGGTTGACAAATTTCTGGTGATCTCTTGGTGACCATACAACAATTAGGACAATGATCTCAAACACACTTTTTACCATTCTCTTGGTGATTGTGACCAATTGAGTATGTCTTGCTTATGTATGAAAATGGCATTTTGCAGCTTTCCACCAATGATGTATTTGAGATATCTTTCATTTAGAAATGGAATGAGCTTAGTCCTAGAGTGAGACTAGGGAGTGGCCCCCACTCCTGTCCCTCATCCATCAACCTACCTGGTATGCTTGGCATTCATGTTTGGGGAGTTTTATAATCAAGTGATAACATAACAATAGACTTGGGTTAAAACAAATAACAAGAAAATTGGTTCTTTGATCACGCCTTGAGGGCTATCACAACACCAAGGGTGTTTTGGGAAGGCATGCTCACACATGGAGCATAAGTACTTGTGCAAAGAGGCATGCCCACTCACATAAGGATTATGTGATCATTGTTCTCATTTACATGAGAGAATGCTTGGTTTCATATGGTCCATCCCCATGTAGCATATACGACGAAAGGCATGCCTGGACATGGAGTGTTGGGACTTGTGCAAAGAGACATACCTGCTCATGTAGTATAGGGATTGTGTGATTTTCATTCTTGTCCATATGAGAGAATTCTTGGTTCCATGTGGTGCGTCCCCATGAGCACATACAATGAAAGGAAAGCCTGCACATGGAGCGTTGGGACTTGTGCAAAGAGACATACAATGACACTTCCTCCACTGCACTCTAGAATCTAATGCCTTGTGTAGTTTTAAAGTAGTGACCCTAAGTGGATTCATGACTTGGTATCATCCTTCTCTATTGATGTTGCATTGTATTGTTCCATTACTTGTGTCATGTATGCATCATGTATGGCATGTGTGAGCCTATCACCCCCGTTGTATACTTTGATTGACTATTTGGAACTATCTCCACAAGCACGATGGGGTGGACCTAAGGGTTCCATGTGGTTGGGTGGACTTAAACAAAAGAAAGGTTGGAAATATTTTATATCAAGTGTTTTGTGCATGGTCATAATGAATTTATGTTTTCTTTTAAGATGATAGTAACATTATTTTGAGTACTATCTTTACCTATTGTACTTTGCTATTGGACTTGATCAACCCAATAACCTTGTACACGTGATTTATTTTATTAAAGAGGACATTCATGTAGTCTGGAATGCATGATTACCATCTTTCAATATATGTTGAATATATAATAATGAGTGACTACTTAGTATGAGATATATATATATATATATATATATATATAGATATACACTATCTTTACCTATTGTACTTTGCTATTGGACTCAATCAACCCAATAACCTTAAACATGCGATTTATTTTATTAAAGAGGATATTCATGTAGTCCAGAATGCATGATTATCATCTTTGAATATATGTTAAATCTATAATAATGAGTGACTACTTAGTATGCGATATATACATGTCATTCAATAGGTATATGTCATGTATTGACATAGGATGACACTTTATATGAGATTATCAATTTGGGAAATACTTATAAGAAATATGTGCATATATAGTAGATAAATTCATTTCATGTATATATATAGTAGATAAGTTTTGGTAGCTCCCAAGAACAACTAACTTAGATAAGGTAGATAAAGTCATTTCATCTCCCTCATTGTCTTTAAAGGCTCTTATATTTGGGTTAGCTAATTCCCTATCAACACCATTTTTAATAGGTTCACCAGTACTCAGTGGTTCATACAATCCTCTTAGGAGTTGGACCATCTCAACCATGGTGCGCCTGAACATATTATCTTGAAACCAGTGCACCTCATATTAGCCTCAAACCTATGCCCCCTATTGGTAGGTGGTGGGGATAGAATATCATTCACTGTACATATCAATGATTGGATAATAATATTTGTTTTTGATGAAAATATTATTATCATTTGAATTATGACGGATACCTAGCTTTCCACTGACGATGAAATCATTGGACATACAACGTTCTCATCGGTGCAAAGGTTCTGGAGTCGTCTCACTTCCGACTCAAACTACACAAACATCCAATGAGGATGTTGTACATGTGATGATACTTCGTAGTCAGACGGTCGTCGATGCATATTAATGGACCGACGACACAAGTGTCAGACAAACAACATCACCATCGGTGCAAAGTTCCAAACTTCTATCAACTTTTTGATGAATTCAACAGAAGCATCCGACGGGGATGCTGCATGTCCGATGACTTTTTTGACAGGAAGAGCGATCATGCCCATCATCTATAGAATCCATGGGATTGTCATATTTTTGATGGTCATAGAAATCATCGACAAGTCTGACGATGAATTTTTGATGGCTACTTTTGTGGGCACTCCAACAAAAATTAGTCACAATTCCGACAATCGGCCATCGAAAATTAGCTCTAAATGTACTAGTGTAAAAAAGCAAGGAGTCATAGTTGGCATGCAAGTCTCTGCCTTGAACTCTAGTTAACTACTAAGAAATTGTGTCTGGGTGAGCATTACGAAAATCATGTTGCATGAGCCAATATTTTGTAATCATGCAAAACTTATTCAATAATCAAGGTACATGTTGAAGCAGCAATTGAAGTTCCAATTCTGGTGTCATGCAAAATTCCTCAAAAATATCATGCTATCATTAGCAATTGTCTGTTTATCTTTCACTTCTTTTTATAGCTCTTATTATTGCTAATGATACATGCAACCACTTCAGCAGGGGGATCTGCAACATGCTTGACTCTAAACTTGTACTTCTTCAAAATCTCCTTTGTATTCTTACTTCCATCTTCTAATTTTTCTATTATTTCTGAAGCCTATTGACATTGAGTTATTAAGTATGTATATCTATTCATTAACTCAACATTAAACTCAGCAAGGGGTGCCAAATAATGTGCCTCATATGTGTCCCATTGATAGAGTACATTGTCTTCCTCCATGTGTCTGACACTACTAACACCGAGCCCAAAAATACCCAATAAATAGATGTTTCTTCATCGGCCTTTTCTTGCTCATCTTCCTTCTAAGAGCCTTCTCTTGGCGTCTGCCTAATTACCACCCTAATAGGATGTACCTCTACTAGTGGGATGGCTCCTAACCCCTCCCTTATTCCCAAATCTGTAGCCTTTTTCGACAATTCGGCCTTTCTCATCCTTCTCCTTGACTTGTCCAAGAAGTTCCTCGGTAGTTTTCTCAGGTTCGGAAGCTTCATCTGGGTCTGTGGATGTGTTCTTTCTAGAACCAGACCTTGTCCTGCAAGCATACTCTTTATGAGCCCTTGACTAAGGATTCTCGGAGGCTGATTCCTTTTGCTTCCCCTTTGAAGCGCTTGGCCTAATCCTTAAACCCAACCATTGTTTAGTTCTCTCTATAACCATTTGATTCACTATATCTATATTTACCTCTTCCTGCCCCGACCATCTTATTGGAGAAAGGGGATTTTCATCAATTCCTTGTTCCTTATATGTTGGATCTAACAATTCACCATCATCCCTCAATTATTTAGGGAGATTGGTCTCTATCTCAAAATCTCTTATCTGTGGCACTATAAAATAGGAATAATATTTCTCTCTAACCTCAACACTGTCTTGGAGGTTGGCCCAAAAATCCTCCAAACTTGGTCGATGCCCATCATATGCTTTTGGCATCATTTGCTTCAATTTTCCATATGGGTCATAGTATTCCCAAGGATAATTAAATTATTTTAAATGTAAATCTTGGAGCTCTTGCTCAACTGACTTAGCTACTTGGATTTTAGAACAAGAAAAGTAACCAATTGAAATAGAAAAATTAACACCTGTCTTATGTTTTGAAGATAGCAATGATTGTATCCCAACCATCTGCCTGGCATATTCTAAGATTAATATTCGGTCATTACAGTATCAAGGCAACAACATGGGGTTCCTCATGAATACTGACTCTGATATATGTGGAACGTTGGTTTTGAATGAACCAACATTCTCATTCCCTGATTATGGCCATTGCTTCTGGGCTTATTCTGTAACATGTGTCACCTGTGAGTTTGATAATGACATGGAAAAGGAAGGTATCATTTATTCTTTTCAAATGCATCTTTGTGTTGCTTAGAGGGAGTTGAGTGTAGTACTCCCACACCTTCTTCTGCCCTTCCTCATCACCAAGTTGGTCCTTTGTTTGTAATCCTAGAAATTTGCCTACTCGGGTGGCGCCGCAACTACCCAAATAAGATACAAGGTAAAGAAGAATTTCTTTGTTTTGTGTACCTCAATCAACTGCATATGTATGTTTTCTAACAATATTTGGGCCCAATCAAAGTATCATTTTCCACTTAGAATAGTTGTCATATATTGGAACATATGAGGGTGGAAATGTCGACAATCTGTCTTGTCGAAGGCCTTACTCAACATGATGATTAAGTCATGTTGTGGCTCCTTGAAATTAGCCCTTAGAATATCAGTGGTATTTAGTCTTGTCTTCCTCTCCTCATCTAACCAATTTTCATTCATGTGTCTTTTTCATGAAGCAATATTGTTTCTCCATACTTCAACAACTTCTTCCTCAATAGTTAAGAGAACTTCACCCCTTGAAGGGATGCCAAATACAAATCCTAGCATATCTGCTAACAAGTCTATTACTGTCCTTCCTTGATCATCCGTGCACTTTCTAGTGTCTGTGTTATAAAATTGAGCCACAATCATAATAAATTCTAGGGCTTGGATAGATTGAGGAAAAATAGTTGCTTCTACTAACCCTAAACTCTTGATTCTCCGATAAGGAGCCTCTAGCCTTGGCCTATCCAATTGTGTTATGATATCCTCTAACTCAATTGTGCCCTACCTCAGTGTCAGTCACCCATTTAATTTGATCATCCAGCTTGGAAGCATAAATTTATCCTTGGTAATGGTATTTCATGGTTGCGAGCAGTTTGTCCAATTCCTTGACTCTCTTGTTGGAGGTTGGGTCCATTTAATTGCTTTGCTCTGAAAGAAAGTTCCAAAAATTAACTTATCATATACTCAAAATATCAATTTTATCACCCACTTCGAGACTCTGGGGTTCCAGAGTGAGTAACTCCTTTAAAACAATTAACTTTGGAACTCTGGGGCTCCGGGGTTCCAAGATCAAGATAAGCTGAAACAACATGGCCCAGAACTCTGAGGTTCTAGGGTGGACAAAATGATAGAGTCTAGAACTCTGGGGTTAGGACAATCTTAAAATAATAAAGACCGGAACTCCGAGGTTTTGGGGTGGAATAGTTAGCATGGCTACAAAGGATCAATCTCAGAACTTTGGGGTTTTGGGGTGGGAAACTACTGCAGAGCCCGGAACTGCGGGGTTCCAAAGTTTCGGGTTCTGAACAAACACTTGACTTTGGGGTTCTAGGGTTCCAGAATCTTGAAGCTAGGGCACACAAAAACTGACTCAAACAAATGAGAAATGGAAAAAAAAAACAAGAAACAAAGAAAAATCTACGCTAAAAAGTTAAAAGAATCTAAATAAGAAAACACAAAGGGGAAGAAAAATCCACCAACCTAGTGGAAGAAAACCCACACAGGCTCAGAAACACGAAGGCGCAAAGTTAGGAGGCATAGCTAGGAGGATAGAAAACTTGAATGCACAAATGAGCTCAAAAAGGTTCGTTTCCTCTATTTATACCCTCCCGATATTTCGTCAATACGGTTACCTTAAAAACGACCTTGGGAATTCGGGGTTCCAGACTTTTGAGGTAAAAAAATAAGAAAACCACAAAATGACCTTGGAACACCGAGGTTCTGGACTTCCAAAGTGAAAAAAAAAGAAACCACAAAAAACACCCTGAAACTCTGAGGTTCCAGGATGAAAAACAAAGAAAAGAAGCGGGATACCTCAGGACTCTGGGGTTTCGGGGTGAGCTTTAGGACTCTGAGGGTCTGGGGTTCTGAAGGGCATAAACAAATGACAAAACATCAAGAACTCAGGACTCCAGGGTTTTGGGGTTCTGAGGCTTCAACAAAAAGGAACAAGGCAAAGCTTCGGGACTTCGAGGTTCAAGGGTTCTGGGGTCTTGACCAAAATAAGAAACAAAAGCCTACCTTGGAACTCTAGGGTTCTAGGATTTCGGGGCGGGACTTCAAAACCAGGCAAAGAATACCTCGGGACTCTAGGGTTTTGAGGTTCCAGGGTGAAAAAGGTAAAAACTAAAACTATAAAAACTATTAAAAAAAAGAGAGGGGACCCATATTTTCAAGACAAGGAAACTAATGAGGCTAGGTATGGAGGGCATAACAAATGACGACTATTTGGAAAAATGATTCTAAGCATTTTAGAACTTCAAAATCTCTGATATAACCTGACGCGTAAGGCTACTATCATTCAAAACAACATATAAGAGAAAAAAGATGAGTGAACTAATGAACAAACAACCGAGTCCAGAACTAAAAATCTTAGACACACCAGCATCATCATCTCGAACACCTATAGAACCACCTCTCCAAATCAAAGATGAAGGATGCAGTGAGTATTCTTGTTACAAAATATGATCAGTAGGACAATTGTCTCCTAGATCCTTTGAGAGAGCATTACCAAATCTGACCAATAAAAATAAAGAAAAATAAATTGTTCGATTCTCAGACTCTTGTTCCTTAATAAGATGGGGAGAGCTTAACAAATAATCCTTAGAATAAGATGTCAATAATTGGCTATACAAACAAGAAAGTGACAATCCAAATGTCACTCTCTTTGGAAAAATATGGCAATGGCTTTAAGATGTTACAACGACATGGTTATAATGGAACAATAGGCTTGGGGGCACATGCTCAAGGTATCATAGAATGTATATTATCATCATATTATCCAAATAATTGGGGATTAGGATATACTGGTCTGACATGAAGAAGAAGTACATCTCGACCGGATACTCCAATCATCCAAAATTTGCAAACAAACAGCACCACTCTCAAATGAAAAAGAGGATCCCGAGTCACCAAGTCAGTCCAACACAGCAATGATTGCCTTCGCACCAGAAGCACATGTCAATATAGTGGTAGAAACAAGAATCACACCAATAGTGGTAGAAATAGGAATTGCACCAGCATCTCATGACAATGTAGTGATGGAAACAGGATTTGCACTAGCAAATGAATCAAGTAATGCTTCCACCTCAACCAGTATATCAAGGGAAACAAGAATAGTGCCAACTAGAGATGGTAATTCCATATTGCCCCTATCTCTCATTCAAACGCTCAATGAGGCTTCTATCACAGAAGAAGAGTCTACAAGTCAATAAATTCTCCCATTCATCATCAACACTACTGAAATCATCTCTCTCCCATTGAAGAAGTTGATGAAATTAATGAAGATGGATCAGATAAAGAACCATATATTGAAAGTATAACTGATTCCCATGACTATGAGTTCTTATCTCTTCACATTTGTAACACATATTCAATAGTTAGAGCCGATGACAACCAATCACCTGTGGATCGATGGCATTGAATATGAGGACAAAAAAGTTGATTAAAAATCAATCAAGTATGTATATGATAACATGGTTTGCATGATGTCAACAAAACCTCCTAATCAAGATAGAGACCTTTTTCTTATGTATCCTCACTTGACAGACTAGGGGCAAGAAGAACCACCACATTTGGATTGGTCCCAAAATGATGAGGCATAATAGAATTCCTAGGTGCTAGAGATGGACTTCCCTACAATGATCACAAAGTTGATTTTGCTATGGATCTAGATAGAACCACCTACTTTGGAGAAGCAAGCTCCTCTTATAATTCAAAATATGTAAATGAAATAGAAAAAGTTCCTAAAAATAGACTGGGTAATCTTCCTATAGATAAAGAACACTCAGCACTGCTAGTGGAAGAAACTGAAGAAATCAACATCGGAGATGCTGAGAATGTACATAAGATACACCTGGCTAAGTCTTTGAACCCCATGGAAAAAGAAAAGTATATTCAATTCTTCTCACAATGATCAATCAACTTTGCATGGTCGTATGCTGAAATGCCAAGGTTAGACCCTGAGTTGGTATTACAACATTTTCCATTGCTACCAGGTGTGAAACCATACAAATAGAAGCTCAAGAAGATTGCATCCTCAAATAATCTTGTTAGTCAAAGATGAACTACAAAAGTTGCTAGATATGGGTTTCATCAGATCCATAGACTATGTAGAATGGATTTCAAACTTAGTACCAGTGACCAAACCCACTAGAGGCATACTAATCTATACTGACTTCAGGGATCTAAACAAAGCCTATCCCAAGGATGATTTTCCACTTCCTAATATAGATATTATCATGGATCTAACAACCGGACATGAAATGATATCACTCATGGACAATTTTTCTGGTTATAACCAAATCGAGATTGCACGAGAAGACTAACATAAAACAACTTTCACTTGTCTTTGGGGAACATATTGCTAGAATGTGATGTTGTTCAGTCTCAAGAATGTCGACGCCACTTTTCAAATAGCAATGACCACCTTGCTTCATGACATGATACATGATATCATGAAAGATTATGTGGATGACCTACTGGTGAAATTAAAAACCAGAGATGATCATCTGAATGTCTTAGCCAAAATCTTTGACAGGCTTGAACAATATAAAGTTCGAATCAACCCAAAGAAGTGTGTTCAGTGTAACATCTAGTAAACTCTTGGGATTCATCGTATCTAATAGAGGCATTGAAATAGATCCTAAAAAGGTGAAGGATATCCTCAAGAAGCCATCACCCACCACACTTAAACAATTGAGAAGTCTACAAGGGAGATTACAATCTATAAGGCGCTTCATTGCATAATTGGCAGACAAGTGCCAACCATTTAAACATCTCTTGAAGAAAGGTGTAACATTCAAATGGACAGAATAATACCAAGAGGCATTTCAAGCATTAAAAGAATATCTTTTGTCAACACTAGTCTTGGTTAGGCCAATGCATGGGAAACCATTACTATTGTACATATATGCAATAAATTCCTCTTTGGGTGCTCTCCTAGAACAACATGATGAGCAAGGTAAGGAGAGATTTATCTACTACATTAGTAGAATACTCATTGGATATGAACTCAACTACACACCAATAGAACGAGCATTTCTAGCAGTGATCTTTGCATCTCAGAAGCTAAGACACTACATGTTGAGTCATAAAGTCCAACTCATTTCATATTTTGATCTACTCAAGTACTTGTTGAATAGAGCAACCTTAATTGGAAGACTAGCCAAGTGGGTCATGATACTAAGTGAATTTGACATAGAGTGTGTCGACAAAAAGGCCATTAAAGGGTAGATCATAGCAAATAAAATGGCAAAGGCACCACTACAACACAATCATCCAATGGTGGTAGAATTTCTAGATGAACCAATGTTTTCACTTTCAACATCCACAAAATGGAAATTGTACTTTGTCAGGTCCTATACCAATCATGGAGCAAGAGAAAGAATACTTTTCATTACTCCTATAGGAGATTCCATTCCAAAATCATTCAAGATCAACTTCCCTTGTACCAATAATATAGCCGAATATGAGGCCCTAGTCATAGGAATTTGTTCTATCGTGCAATAGAAAATATTGGAATTATAAGTCTATGGAGACTCACAACTTATTATCAATCAGGTAAATGATGATTATAATACAAAAGATAAAAAGTTGACACCTTACAAATAATTGGTGGAAGAATACACGAAACATTTTAGCAATATAACATTTGAGCAAATCCCAAGAGTACAAAATAAAGTAGTTGATGTTATGGCAATAATAGGATCTCTCTTGGATATGCCTAATAATGGAACCCATTTTGAGTTCATAGTGGAACAACTCATGGTACTAACATATGAAATACCATCTTCTGAGTATGTTTGTATGATAGTGGAACCTAAATCTCCTTGGTACAAAGAAGTATACACCTACTTACATGATCAATATATGTCTCTTGATCTCTCACGCAATCAAAGAAAAATACTTATCCGTCAAGTTGCAAGACATACAGTCATTGCTGATACTCTATATAGAAAAGGTCTAGATGGCACTTTTCTTTGCTGCCTCGATGCTGAGGAGGCACAAACAACTCTAAAGGAAGTTCATGATGGGATCCACAGTGCTCACTCTTCTGGTCCTGCACTAGCCCAAAAACTACTGAGAACCAGATACTATTGGCCAATGATGGAAAAGGATGCTTACAAGTATGTCCAAAGATGAAGAACATGTCAGATACATGGATATTTTATCCATGCACCTGCTCGAGATCTTCAACTGATTACATCACCATGGTCATTCTCATAGTGGGGACTAGATCTTGTTGGGAAGATAAACCCTACCTCATCCAACGGACACAAGTTCATTCTCATAGCTACTAGGTACTTTATTAAATGGGTTGAGGCAATCCCTATGACCTACACAATAAGCAAACAAATAGTTAAATTAATCTTGAACTATATCATCTACAGATATGGAGTCCCCATGTGCATCATCACTAACAATGGGTGACCTTTTAAAAATCAATAAGTGAGTGAACTTTGCAACCAATTCTAGATTCAACAATGTTTCACAACTCCTTATTATCCCTAAAGAAATGATCAAGCTGAGACAACAAATAAAACCATATTAAAAATCTTAAAGAAAGTTGTCAATGAAGTTGGACGAGACTGACATCTTCAACTCAAACTAGTACTCTGGGCCTATTTAATTTGTCAATGAAGTTGGACGAGACTGACATCTTTAACTCAATCCAGCACTCTGGGCCTATTTAATTGGTGTCTGCACAACTATTGGTGCTACACCATACTCTTTAGTATATGGTTCAAAAACCATTTTCCCTATTGAGGTAGAATTGACATTGCTAAGTTGTCTCCCTGAAACACATCATATCAAAGGAAGACTATAGAGTCGTACGTTTGCAATAACTAGAACTATTGGATGAAAAAAAACAAAGAACTTTGAATCATTTACAAGGTTATCAAAACAAAATGAGACAAAGCCATAACAAAAGAGTAAGACCATGTTTCTTCAAAGTAGGGGATATCCTCCTTAAGGAAAATCAAAGGAACCTAGCAGAATGCGAAAAACTAAGAAAATTTGGGCCCGATTGGCTAGGTCCTTTTGCAATAACAAGAGTGGTTGGAAATGGCACTTATAAATTAACAATAATGGAAGGAGATCCACTCCCTGACCCCATGAACAACATGCACCTTAAAATATATTACATCTAAGGACTGGGTTGTTTTAGTCTTAACTTTCTGCATTTGCATATCATTTTCTTTAAAATCTTTGCATCTAATGTAGTTTCTTTCCTAAATACACCACATTCACAATATTCTTAGCATACAGTTGCATCAATAAAACAAGATGATTATCTAAGTCATTCACTTGTCTACACTGAAAGGAGAGGAGGTGGTCTCATATCCTAGATATTGGTACATAAAGTTTTAGGAAGTCTTAGGTCATTCATCTTCAACGTCACCTTGTGATTAATATTTATTCATGGTTGGGTAGAAGTTTCACTATTGAGCCTTGTTATCCAAAATCTATCAATTTCTATATCTCACACATTAATCAAATTCTCTAAGTCATTGCAGGGACCTAGTTGGTCATGTGGCTAGTGAAAAATGCAAAGTTCTACTTCAGCGCCATTGTAATCGTCATACCCAAGTAGGTTTCATTACTTAAAAGTCAAGGCAAGAAAATAAAAGAAAAAAGTGTTATGCGAGAATTTCATATCAAAATATCAAGGCAAAAGAGCAAATATTATAACTGAAATATCATGCATACAAGTGCAATAAATTCTTGACTATGGGAACATAAAAATAACTCCATCAAGGCTATGGATGCCTATTGGCAATGGAGAAATATTTGATAGATTATAGTGTATAACCTCATCGGGGCTATAGACATCTGACTGGCAGCGAGGCTCTACCCAGGATGCTTTTGAAGTTAGAATAACTCACGTAGCTAGTCACATATGATTTTAAAGGTATCCAATGGTTATAAGAGTCAAAATAAATTCAATTACACACACATGGAAAAGGAAGATCAAAGTCTCAAGAACTGGTGGGAGGTTTTTTGCATCTCCATTTATAAATCTTAATCACATAATGTGTTAAGTTGGATGGTCCAAGGTCTTTTGAGAATGGATTGAACTCCTATCTCTAAAATGTTTCGTACTTTCTAATTCAATTAGTTCATTTTAGAATGAAAGACACATAATTATCCTTGTTCAAATAGGACATACATCTTCATCTTGCATCTTGCATTAGCAATAGCTGCATGTCAAAATTTAATTGTCTCCACATGCATTATGTAGATCATCATATCATAACAGGTTTGCATACTAGGGGCATAGCTAAGAAAATCCAAAAAATCATAAAAAGTCCTAAAAAAATCCAAACAATCATATAAAGTCTTGAAAAAATCTTAAAAATCATATAAAGTCCTGAAAAAATCCAAAAAATCATAAAGTCGTGAAAAAACATAAAAATCATAAAAAGTCCTAAACAAATCCACAAAATCATAAAAAGTCCTAAAAAAAACCTTTAAAATCATAAAAAGTCCTGAAAAAATCCAAAATATAATAAAAAGTCCTGAAAAAATTCTAAAAAAATAAAAAACAACAAAAATCAACCAAAAACATCCAAATAGGATCCTGAAAAAATCAACCAAAAACATTAAAAACCAATCCTAAAAAAAAACCCTAAACATGAGAAAGCTCTTTCGAAAACAAACTAAAAATCGAAAAACAACCCAAAATTAAAATAAAATGTCTCACAAGGATCAAACACCCTAGCTGATATCCAACAAACACTTCTCATGAAGTTCGCAAAGGATCAAACTATCTTATCAAAATCTACAATCAACTGATCAAACTGTCTTATCAATCATATCAACTATTCTTATCAAGTGATCATTAACTTGTCTTAAATAGAAGATGATACACTCAAAACCAGACATGTAAGTCTTAAACGAGGTCTAAACTTTTTGAAACCAAACACTATCAACCATCACCTCAAGCAATCAAACAAAGGCATGAATTAGTATGGGTACTAAATTTTGTCCAAGTTAGTTTTTATCTTTTATCATTTTGTGACAGATCATGTTACTATGCTACTCAAGGATGTCCACAAGTGACTAGAGGAGTCATGATGGACATGATATTTTTCTTTGTTTGTTGTTTGTGGTGTGAACTGATGAAGTTATGGGGCAATAGTTCCAATGGGTGTCTATGTTGGTACATTCATTAGGAAAGTATCCTACTCAAAAATGAAGTCAGGGATAACTAAGCTTGTGACTATCACACATACCTCGACCCTTGGTGCTATTCCTAGAATGGAGGGTTCACTCCTTGTTTGCTACGTATTTGTTTCTACAATGAGATATCTTTACATCCTGGTTCCTTATACCTTGATGTGCAAAGCTCCATTGTTACATAATAAGGCTCAATGATGAATACATATTGCGCTATGAATAAAGGCACAAAAGTTCGTGTATCATCATCAATCATTTCATTTCAATTTCTACACATCTTTCTAATTCCATCTTAAATTGTTTCCTCACATCAACTACTCTATCCATTAAAAAATTATATTCCCTATCATTCTTCACTTCTTACTAATCATTCTTGACTTTCATCATATTTTATCTCTCATCCAACTTTCATCTATCAGTTGTCTTATATAGGATTTGTCCTTCCTGAAACCAGACGTGATCATCTATCTTTGTCTTATACAAGATGTATCCTTCTTGAAACCAGATGTTTTGATCATCTTTGTCACAACCCTCCCTTATCACCTTTGGATATAAAATACAAACTCTATTATATTTTTTTTGATAAACTATTTAAATGATTGAATGAATATTATAAAGGGATAAAATAATAAAACACACACACACACATGGAAAATATACATTTTTCTTAATTATTTATTTAGTTTTCCTCATCCAATTATGGCACATGTTGTAGGAAGAATAAGAAGCTTCTAGAGGATTCTCCACCACCTTGCATGTAACTCCTCCCACTAAGCCTAATCAATTTGCATGAAGTCCAAAATTGGGAAAGAATCTCTTTTTTTAATTAAAATTATAGATAGTGGAATAGAGGGATTTTTCTTATAAATGATATGCAAGTTTTCAAAGATAGGAGTTGGTTAGTCCATAGAGAAATTCTTCTCTCAAGAAATTCTTTTTGTAGTCATATTTCATTTTTTAAAATAGCTAAGATTTCTTTGGAGGATTTCTTCCAAGTTTGAAGGATCAAGGGAGGCTAATTGAAGGATTCATAGGGGATTCTACATCAATTGCAAGCATCCAGGTTCTTTTATTTCTATTTTATTTTGAATCATGCATCTTGTTCTTGCTGTGAATTAGAATTAGATCAATTGTTTCAATTTCTTGGTAGGAATTAGATCAATTTGTTTTTCTTGATAAGAATTAGATCAATTTGTTTTTCTTGATAAGAATTAGATCAATTTCTTGCTGAAGAACTAGATTAGATCCATCCTTATTTCCTCCCTCTAAATTCATCTCTCTGGTTTTTCGAATAGAAATCTGAATCTCATCCTTTAAATAGATTTTCATTTGATCCCATTATCTAGTTATATATTTCTTTGTAAAAATTAGTTGAAATGAAAGGATAGATTTTCGCTGTGATTATTTCCTCTGTGATATTCTCATTTGATTTCATTATCTGGTTATATAAATTCTCTGTAAAAATTAGTTGAAAGTAAGGATAGATTTCACTGCGATTAATTCCTCTTTGATTATTTTAAATTTCTCTCTGTAATTATTTAAATCTCTATGATTATTTTTAATCTCTATGAATATTTCCTCTATGGTTATTCTAAACTCCCTCCCTGTGATTATTTTTGAATCTCCCTGTGAGTTGAACAAAGACCTCATTGTGAATATCAGATGAACAAATCCTCTTGTGAACACTGGAAATGAATCCTAGAAATAAACAATTTCCCTGAGAAGTCTGGAAATAAACTCCCTCCCTGTGATAAAGCTCTCTCTCTCTGTGTGTGTGTAAATGATAAACCCCTGTTTACTGTGAAAATCAATCAAAAAAAAAAAACAATTATTTGATCATCTATTTTGTTCTTACTTTCATAAATAAATCTCTTTTGTTTTTTTTCGTAAGGAAATATGAAACCATATATATATATATATAGTGTTATTTCGAATGTTAACATATAAATATTAATGTCACATTTTTATTATAATAAATTGCATTAATTGTCAATGTTCGGCACGATTTTCGAAAATGTTCGAAGACGTGCAGGGTAGCGGTATTGAAATCGCCAGGGGTAGCGGTACCCCCCACTACCCTGCGGTCACTGTAAGTGGCCGTAGGGGAGTGGAGGGGACCACGAGGCTCCCTCAACCCTGCGGGCCGGTGATGGAACCCATGGTCCCCACTTTCCCCCTTAATTGCTTGAACAAACAAAAGAAAACATAATCGTAGACTAATTTTTTTAATATTTTAATTTTTTTTAAATGGAATTTATTGTAATTAGAATTTTAGTTTAATTATTAAAAATTGTTAATAAATGTTAAAGTTAGTAAAATAAACTTAGAAAAAAAATAAAAAATTTAATAATTAATAGGGATTATTGTATAGTAGATTATTGTGAAAGAATGGGATCTCTCAATCCATTGAAAATTTATTTGATTTATTGGGCGGTAATTTTAGGCTTACTTAAACCTTTAAGTCTTATTATTATGATTGATCCAAAATCGCCAAAAGTATGAACTAATTGCCAGTAACTCTATAATTAATTATTCTCACGATAGGAGTAAACACTTCTTCATTTTGTATGTAAATGACACTATTTTTGCATCACTTTTATATTAATTTGCATTCATTATCTTCATGCAATTGCACGTAAGTTCATAATTACCATTATCATGCCAATACATGTATTAATTTGTTTAGTTGTAGAAGAATGGTATCTCTCTTTATCAAATAGTATTTAAGTGTCATCAAAGTTTGCAATGTCTAAGTTATGTGCATTCATTTCATGATTATATTTCAAGCATGATGTTTTCATAAGCTCTTAGTTAAGAAAACTAAACAAAGGAAGTTGGAAAACCAAAACTTAGCAGCGTTCGATATATACAGTGCCTCTGGGTCATGCTTACGGGTAATGTTATCGTGTTGAACTACTGCACTTAACACCTAATAAAGCTGCATCAACGACGTCTGTGGCATCGTCCCTATAAATCGTCAGGGAGTAATAAGGGACACTTGGAAGTTAAAATCCAAGGGGAGGGTAATCCCCCTTGGATCGACAATTTAATAAGATAATCCTTAAATGATTTTTCATCTGTTGAGTTAAACCATAGTAAACCCCATTAGGATTGGTTGAATGAAATGCTTTTTATGAAATTGATTTATCTTGAAGAAATATTGGTGATTGGCAATTTGGTCAAGGGTGACGCTCATGATAGGTGTTAGGATGTAGTTGTTAGGCCACAAACAATAGGCCATCTTGAGCCTTTGTTTAAGTACTACCATCGTGGGTAGCAACCACAGAGAAACTGTCTGGGACATTGACCCTAGAAAGGGTTGCGTACCCACAAATCAGTTTACATCAAACCATAGAATAGAAAATAGAACTACATACTTTACGCCTTGATCCCATGCTGAAGCGGGTATGTAGGCAGTCTTGGGACAGAGTTGTCCCTCGTACTCAGGCGTTCGTGGGTGGGGTCTAGGCTTGGTATAGAAAGGTTGAGTAAGAATCCTATTTTGAAAGATAAGATAATTAAATTGGAAAAAAGTAATTCAATGCATACTCGGAAGGAATCCCATATGGATTCGCTTTACTTCCTGAGGCTTTAAGCCAAATTCCGAGGTGGAACTCAAGCTTGTATTATGTTATTAATTACTCCTAAGGATAGCGACCTCGGTGCACTTTTGTTAAAAGAGTGTAGTACTTATTGAGTGACTCAGGACCCAAATGGTCCCGATGAGTCTAAGTCTCTGGCCAGAGCATCTCCTATCCTGTTTGGATAGATGCCTACCCCATATGGGTAGATGCCTATCCCATGTTGGATAGATGAAATCTTATGTCTCGTATGGACAATTGCCTAACCTGTATGGTTAGATGCTCATCCCGGATGGATGAATGCCTAATCCTAATGGAAGGATGCCCAGAGTATGCAATTGAATAAAACACAATGATTAAATTAAACACACACACACAAAAAAAGAATACTCAATTTTGTTGAATTAATTATGGTGGGTTATTACAATCTTTGTCTTATATAGGATGTGTCCTTCTTGAAACTAGACTTGGTCTTCATCTTATCAATCTAATCAATCCTATCAATCCCATCAATCCTATCAGTCTTATCATTCAGTCAATCTACAAATCACTCTAGCCATTTCTTCTATCTAATTAAACCCATTTATGTCATCATCTAACCATTCTTATATCTAACATTCTTCTTATTTTGAGAGATCATTCATGCCTTTAATGCATAAACAATCTCTTGAGGGGGCATCCTACCTCCGTTGTTGAGGCATACTAGGGCATGATATTTCATTTTCTTTGAAACAACGTCGTTTCGACATTTTCTCAAAGAGGGGTAAATGTAGACTCGTAAAAATGTCTCATTAATCGTACACTAATTATTCGTCTAATTAATTAAGTAATTCTTTAATTTATTTAATCATATTTCTTCTCAATTGACTTAATCATCACCTTCTACAAATACTAACTATCTAAGTTCCATTTCTTAATCAATTAATCATTTAAACCTTTCTTCAAATATTAATTAAATATTAAATATTTAATTACTTATGATTTATTCCTTAATTAAATAATCTTTATTATTAATTAATTGCATTTCCAATGATTAAATAATTTCATTTAAATTATTTAATTAATTAATTTATTTATCCAATTCCCCAAATTTGAATTTCACTTAATTTCACCTAATTCCAATTTCTCAAATTTGAATTTCTCCATATTTGAATTTCATCAAATTTCAGCCGAATGTGCATTTGAATTTCAACGTTTGAAAATCAAAATTCAAATTCAAATCAAAATAAAAATGAATTTCAATTTCAAAATCCTACATCACATGTTGAAATCCTAACTGATTCATCAAATCAGTTAACTTAGTTAACTCTTCAATCTCCCCTTTTCACTCTCAATCACCTTTTTTGACTAGTCAATCAGATCAGTCATCTCCCTAATCAATTTAGTCCACTGGTCAATCAATTGAGTCAACTATTCAATCAATTCAGTCATCTAATTAAGTCAACTATCTAATCAATTGAGTTAACAGATCAATCTATCATGTTACAAATCAATCAATCCACTTAACTGGTCAATCAAAATCAGTTATCTATCAATCAACACTTGAGTTCTATTTCCCACCCCATCTCACCCGAAAATATATAAAAGCAAGGCTTATTTCTCAATTTCAATCTAGAATCATGATCTTCGAAATAATTATGTCCATCTTATGTAGGAACCCCAGTGCAACACCTGAGAGCCACCTATCACACAATTTGGAGAAGAGTAATGGAAGCCTATTTGGATCAATTGAGGGATTTTCACTATGCCATTTTGATAATCAATTGATTTGATGTTATTTCATTATCATTTAGGAGTTATTTTAATTAGATTAGAGTTCTTGTGATTCGCTCTTATATATTTGATTAACTATGACCAGTTTTACCCCTGAAAATAACCATCGTATCATTGCAATTGAAATTTCATTTAAATTTCACAAGACAATTAAAATAACTTTATTTACTCAAATTATATGGTCAACCATTCTAGGTCATCATTTGATTGCAATCATATTATCATCACATTATCGATTTTCACCTATAAGCATATGTAATTGTAAAAAGCATATATAACCACTTTTCTCATGTAATATAATCGAATTAGGGTCTAGTACTATGACACATATCTAAATAATAGGCTCATATAATGATATTGATTATTTTCAAATGACATGAAATAATGAGTGAATAGAGAAAAGAATCATCTTATTTGTGGATGCATATTATTTTTAGGTCTCATATCAATAAAAACCTAGTTAGAGATAGATCACAAACAAGTAATAAATTTTGTTTTTACAATTTCAAATAGATTCACCTACACTGTGGGGGCTAGGAGCTTAGGCTTGAGAATCCATCAGTACAATGACCCTTTATGGTAACATTCTCAATGTTTTGGGTGTCATAGAATTATTTTCTTAAATTTGAGAGACTTGCATTGTCAAATTGTGATTATAGAAGAAGCTTAAAATATATCTAAAATGACTTTAAAACACTCTTAAAATAAATAATAAAATAATAAAAATACACAATAAAAAGTTAGATAAGAAACTTCCATTTGTATACATACATACATACTAAAAACATTTTATTTTAAGTTTATTTTTCCAAAGCCTTCATGTTTCTTATAGAATAACTCACAGAACTCACTATCATGATATTCTTTGCAACATGAAATATAAGTGACCTGCAATGTTAGGACATATTGAGAACATGCTATAGTGATATATTTGAGTAATTTATTTTTCTAAAGCCTTCATGTTTCTTATAGAATAACTCGCAGAACTCACTATCATTATATTCTTTGCAACATGAAATATAAGTGACCTACAATGTTAGGACATATTGAGAACATGCTACAGTGATATATTTGAGTAATTTATTTTTCCAAAGCCTTCATGTTTCTTATAGAATAACTCGCAGAACTCACTATCATTATATTCTTTGCAACATGAAATATAAGTGACCTGCAATGTTAGGACATATTGAGAACATGTTATAGTGATATATTTGAGTAATAAAAATTTAGTATGGTCCTTATTTTAGTTTAGTCTATAGTACCTAATTATAACTGCATTTTCATTATGCAGTTGTATTGCAAATAAAACTATGTTTCAATTTTCTTTATCTTTTTTAACAACAAGCATTAGAGGTATCTGCTATGTCAAGGCTATTGGGACTTTATTTTTTGGGGCTCTCTCTTCTCCATTTTTTTGGTTAGAATGTTGTTCATTCTCAACTTGAAACTGTAAACCTTTCAAATCTTCACTATTTCCTTCAAGATCATGCAATTGAGAATCATGAAGTTGTGTTTCTGTTTCTTTTGAAATAGTATTATCCTTTGATTTTCCCCATAGTACAGCATATAGTCCCACTACAATCACTACTCCTCCCATAACACTGCATTCACATAGTACTTGTATGAGTTCTAAGTGAGATTGTATTCAAGGCTCAAGGATAAAAAATCAAGGCTAAAATAAATAGCTCACTAGTAGAAAAACATTAGCATACCTTCCCAAATAAAGTGTCTCAGCAAGTATAAATGATCCCATAATTGCCACAATAATGAGCCTTAATGGAGAAAATGCAGTGACAAATACAGTCCCTTTTAATCGCATGCCATAACCTTGCAAATAGTATGTCATTCCTGATGCTAATACTCCCTGCAATGAAAAATGTCATCTTTTAAAAATATTTTTATAAAAGGAACCTTTAAATAGAAAACATCTTCCCTTAGTTAAAATAGTGTTCTATATTTGTACTATTTGAAGCATGCCTCTCAAAGAATAATTTTTAAAAAAATAGAGAGAAGAGTTATGTGTAAGAATACAAAACCATTACTCTATAGAAATGTCTAGATATGTTCAATTGTACATAGACATTTTGACTCAAGAAAAAAGAAAAAATTAGACGAAAATTGATAACAAAAGAGATGCATGAAATTACTGACTATTTAAAAATAGGTTTTTTTTTGGTTAAATAAATATGTAAAGTTTGGTTTAAATAAAAAAGAGGTATAAAAGAAAATTTCTTAATTAAGTTTTTGTTACCAATAATAAAAATAGAGAACTAGTAAATTATGAAAAAAATAAAATAATTAATATTTTATTTGACATATATTATCTAAGTATAAGGAAGAACCATTTATTAGAAATTAAAAATTTAAATGATTTATAATCTCATTGGTGATTTATTGATTAATAATAAGTATAAGAAATTAAAAAATATCTTACCATAAAATATTTATGTAATTTTTTGATAAATTATTATTATATTATACTCATATAATTTGAAGATTCCTAAAATTTGAATAAAACTAATTTATTTTATTTTGAATAATGTTTTAGTTATAAATAAATATTTTAAAGTCATATTTATAAGAATGAATATTAAGAAAAGTAATATTTTCATTTTAAATAAAGAAAGTATTAAATTTAACTATTAAACTTACAATATATATAACCGTTACAAGGTTCATATTGCACTTCAAAGTCCATTTTGAAAGATCTCTCATAAATATGAAAGTTACTATGGTTGACTCTATTGCTCCCACCAAACAAATTAAGGTGGTAATTGAAAGTTGAGCCTCATATCTCTTCACAACTTTGGTCTGCACATCAATAAACAAATCATTATTATATGAAATTTTTATTATTGCATTTCCAATCAAATTTAATAAATACCACCTGAAGAATATAAAATGTAGTAGAGCATAGACATGTAGCAAGTAACATAAGTGAACCCTTAATCCAGTCTTTATCCTCCATATGTGTAGGTGTCAGTTGCTTCTTTCCCTTAGAATGGATATGTGGAGTCCACAACATATGAAGAATTGGGCCTTTGTAGAAGATGAGGAGCAAAGCACCACCCACACAAACTATTGTGCCCATTATCTTTGCTTGGCTATGGACATCTTTTGGCCTCACTTTCTCCATTCTAGAAAAACAATAAAAGTTTAGAATAAGAATGAAAAATTATTACAATTAGAATTCTTACAAAGTTATCATTATTAATTATATTATTATGAAATCATTTTTATATACTTTTAAATAATAATTTTTTATTCATGGTGAATTATGTGAAATTTCTAAGTTTTGTTTCATTTCAAATTGATTTATCAACATAAATAAATTCAAATATTCAAGATTAAAAATTAATTTTAGTCAAAATATATGTTTTAATAGAATAGTGGTGATTCAAAACTAGTGGTGATGGTCAAGGTGGGGATGGTGCGGGTGTTGGTGCTTCATTTGGGGTAGGTGTGAGTGGCAATAGAATGGAGAGTGGCTTGAAGGTGGGGTTTGAGGATGAAGATGTATGGTTTTAGGGTTTAGCTAATGGTATTTAGTCTCTACATGGTTTGTATAAATTAAAGTATTGTAATTTATTTGATATTTGTGTTAGTCTTTCTGTCTTTACAAGGTAAGTGTAAGTGGAAAACAATAATGACAAGATTGTTGTGGAGATCCTTGAGAGTTCCATCTCTACATCCCTTCTACTTGGGGGGATAAAAAATTCTAGGCCTTATGGTTTCCTTCAAGCCTCACTTGAATATCAAGGTAGACCCCAATAGATGGGCTTCTTTATTAGGCCCTAAACCTAGAGGCAAAATCTATTTCTCTAAGGTCAAGGTATATGTGTATCCTTTCTTAGGAAAAATATCTATCTCAATATTGAATGGTATATAATCAAGAAAAATGTGGCTAAAATGAAACTACACTTAGCTAGTAAGTTTCTAGTCCCTAGTTCTGACATTGAATCTTTCAAAGCTTGGGTAGGAAAAATGGTGTATGAAAGGTCATATAGAGATAGCAACTCTTTAAAAAAGTTATTTACCTTTGACATATACCAATGATAAATACCTTTGAAACATTGTTGGTGGGCGTAAAATAGGGTTCTCAGGTTTTTATACTTCCAAGAATTCCTTCTCCATGGCTGTAGTTTATAAGGGGTTGGCTAGTGTCACTGGCCAACTCATTTTTGTTGACTCTATGACTCTTTTATGGAAGTGTGTGGTTTTTTTTATCATATTTTTGTTTGTGTGGATCAAGTGGGCAATCCCCCCTCTTCCATCAAAATTCATTATACAATGGGGGTGTGAAACAAGTGGTTGAATACAACTCCATACCATTTGCATGCTTTGACTGTAAGATGTTGGGACACTAGGCAAAAAAGTGTCCTTATTTGGTTTCCAACCATGGTAAATTCATGAGGGGAAAGGGTCCTAATATGTAGAGTGTTGGGCCCCTAGCCAAGACATATGATGAGTTTTTGACAGTTCCAAGGGGTGGTGTTACTTTGGACAAAAAAATAAATCTTGACCTTGCCCCTAGTATGGGACAACCTTCCTTTTTAATTTTTCTTTTTCTTGTTTTTAGTTTTTGAGTTAGAGGGTGATTCTATCCAGAAGGTGCTAGATTCCCCTTCCATTGGCTTGTCTATCCCTAGGCCTTTGAAGGTCATTGAGGTATTTTTCTTCAAGGACAACTCTATATGTTTGGGTGGGAATTAGTTATCAGATCCCAAAGCTTATCATCAAGAAAGGACTTCTTATATAATTTTTGTCAAGGATTCATAGAAGTAGGAAGATGATGGAAAGAACTATAGTGTGAAGGAGAAAGAAAAGTGAAATGAGGAAGTTGTTTCTCTTCCTTTAGTTAATTTTTCAGAGTTCTAAGATCATATTGTAAGAAGACATGGGCATAAGGGACTCTAAAATCAATTTGAAGCCCTACCATTCTAGGGACCTTAGTTTGTTGGTGTAGGAGGCTCCTACCATTTCCCTCTCAAAATTGTGTTTGATCCTAGTATGGATCTCACCTAGGACAAATATAAAAATCCAAATGAATAAAATAACCCTAAGGAGAGTAATACAAACACCCATTCTTCCCCCCTCTGGGAGGATTCCACACTAAGAGAAGGAGAAAAACTAATTGTGGAGTAGAGGCTAAAGGTCCAGGAAGATATCATTCTATTGTATCTATAGATAGAGATGGTAAAAGAGAGGTGTTTTGTAGGGTTTAGAAGATGATTTTGGAAATAGTCTCAAAGGTCATTCCCCTTATTCAAAATGAAGATCATATCCTAGAATGTTGGGGGGAGGGTGGTGAAATAATTCTCACAAGAATAACCTCTTATCAAACTTTATACAAGATCACAATTTAGGTATCCTTCTAGATCAAGAGACTAACATGTAGATCAATAAATTGAGTTCTTTGAAGAATAAGTTCTTTGAAGATTTCAATCTTCATGTATTTAGTGTGGATGGTGTATCTGGTAGGGTAGAATCCTAGATTGATTAGGTGGGTTTACCTATAGGAGGAACCTCTTCACATTGATACAAAATTCACCCATCTAGTAGATAAATCATCTTGGATCATATCTAATATCTACTCTCCAAACAATAAGAAGGATAAAAGATCTTTGTAGGATAATCTTGGTTTATTTTTTCTATCTTCTCTAATTGTAAATGGATTTTTATGGGGTATTTTATCATCCATCTCTAAGCCAATAAAAAAATTGAGGTTTTTCAAGTTGATCTAGATAGTAGGTCCAATCTCATGAACCTCAGGGTAGAAAAGTTTACATGGATGAATAGAAGGGGTTGAGACTTTATCATCTAGGTTAGACTCAATCAAGATCTTATATCTCCTGACTAAATGTCCTCTTTTTTCTCCCCCACTTCCATATCTCCTCCTTTTGTGCAGAGATTCTAAGAAAAGGAAAAAGTTCTATTATCTATTTTAAAAAATATGGACCTTCCATTTGGACCTACAGAATAATATCCATGATTGGTGGTAGATTGAGGTGGATGGAACAACCACATTCAAATTGGTCAATAATATTTATTTTGTGAAGTTCAAAATTTTCTTGTAGGATAAAACAAATCTTGTAGGCACATCTTCAAGAAAAAGACTATTTCTGAGAGCAATCTAAATTTCATTCAAAATGATATTCAATAGTGTGGGGGGGATGAAGACTTGTTGGCTCAGGAAAGTTCTCTTTTGGTGGAACTTTTCTCCCTTATATCCAAGGGAGAATATTTTTTGAGGAAAAGATATAGAATCACTTCGAAGCAAAAAGAAGATTGTAACTCTAAATTACCCCCTTTCTCAACTTTAAAGCATAGGTCTATCAAATGTATCATCTTAATAAAATTTAATGAATTGGAGTTATTGGAGGATGAGGATATCAAGGGAATTTCCAATTATTTAATTTAGAAGCTCTTGTCTAAGGACTTGAATTCCAACCTGATGGATGAAGAGGAGGTTTTGGATGCGATCTCAACTATCCTTAAAAATGAGGATAATAAATTATTAGCTAAAATCCCTTTTTTTGGAGGAGATTAGACTGACCATATTTTTATTTGAATGATCCAAAGGTATTTTCCTAGATGGGTTCCCTTATTTCTTCTTCCAAATCTTTTGAGATACTGTGACCAAAGACCTAGTTGCAATGGCTAAAGAATTATTTGGTAGTATTAAATTGATGATAGAACTTAATGCCTCTTTCATTGTGCTAGTTCCCCAAAACTCAAGATCTACCTCTATGGCATATTTTAAACCTAAAATTCTATACAATTAAATTTATTAAACCTTTTCTATCATATTTTCCAACAAGATTTAGGCCCTCTTGTTTTGTCTAATTACAACCCATTAAAGTGGATTTATTTGAGGTAGGCATATTTAGGACTCTAACATTGTTATTTATGAAGGCATCCATTTGCTTTTAGTTAATCAAAAGGTTGGTTTCTCCTAAAGCTACATCTTGTTAAGGCCTATGATAGGGTGGATTGGGGCTTCCTTTGGAAAGTGTTGTTTAAGTTTCTCAGTAATAATATTGAAGTCATTATCTACATGGTCTTGACCATTATGTTCTTTGTTCTTTTCAATTGATCACCTTTTGGTGTTTTAAGGGCTCTAGAGGGCTACAATAGGGGGGCCTATTTCTCCCTTCTTGTTTATCATTATGGATGAAACCCTAGGGCATCTAATGGAAAAGGTGGTGTTCTCAGGAACCTTACAAAGTGTGAGTCCCTCTTTGGTCGTCCCTACTCCCACCAAAAGTTTTTTAGTTATACAATGATTTTAGGGGAGGCATTGGTTAAGGAAGCTAAGGATTTTAAGTATGTTATAAGGTGCTATAAAATGACCTTAGGCCAAATAATTAATTTCTCTAAAAGATTCATTCTTTTTCTTAACAAGCTTATAATTTATCAACAAAGGACCGTGAATACTCTCCAAAGCCTGATTGGGGCTGTCCTAGGTAAGTATCTTTGTCTCCTCTTTTATACAAGAAGATTCTAGATTCCTTTTTGTTGGAATTAGTGGATAATTTTTTTTCGAAGCTAGCCTCGTGGAAGGGGGTCTTAATCAAACAAGTAAGATTCAACTAATCAAAGCTTCACTACAAAATATTTCCATATTTTTAATGAGCTTTTTTTAAATTCCTACTATATTTGCATATGAAATATGTCATAATTAAATAGATCAAATTATGACATAAGATTTTTGTGGCATGGGTTTGAAGATAAGAAAAGGATCTATAATGATTGCTTACCAATATGTTGAATACTAATATCTATAATTCTTTCTTGATAATAATTGGGAACTCATAAAATCTTAGCCTTTATGAATGATAAAAGATTGCTTTATATAGGGTTCACAAGGTATTTTCAAATTTGGCCAACAACCAATAGTCAAATCAAAATATCGATACCACATTACAAATAATGGAGGCCGACACTCACACACATTTGAATTTGGGTCCTTTTTAGAGAGACTAGGTGTCTAGGCACTTTAGTTCACTAAATAATGGACAAGCAATAGGGCTGGCAAAGTATTGGTATTTAGAACATAGGACTTGGTCTCAAAATTAGCATATGATGACAGTTGAGTTGCGGATTTAACAATTAAATACATGACAAGATAGATCCCAATAGGCTTAAAATAATAGGAGAATAAACACTAAAGCAAGGGACCATATAGGGTGTAACATTATAAAGGGATACAATTATTACACTACAATAATATTTATTGTATAACCTAAGATTTCATAACCCATCATATTACAAAAATAACACTAGTATGGTAGTGCCCTTTAAAATTCAAGAGCTAGGTCCAAGTAACCTAATAGGAGTGTATCCTAATGGTATGGAAAATTAATTTGGTAATCTGTATGGATAAAATATCTTTAACATATCTATTGTTGGCAATTGACACTCTATTGGTTGGTTTCATTATGTTTTCATTGATAGCAACATGTTTTTGGGTTCCGACTTCATATGGTATACTTACAGGCACTTCACAGACTCTACATCGGCACTAGCACTGGCAGCGACACTGACATGATAGAAGATTTCTTTGATCACCAACAATGCAGGCCGGCATGGTATGGTAAAGGATATTGGTATTGTAGGCCGACACATCTTGGATCCGGCATCGACAACTTGTTTTAATACTTATTCATTTATGTTATATGATCAACATGTAAATGTAATATTATATATATCCTTGTAAGCTGACATAAGGCATTAATTTGTATAGGGTATATAGGGGAGATTGATTAGATCATTTTGCATGAATGGGGAATTAGAGATATACATATGGAATGGATATATGGATGTGATGTAATGCGAAATATATCAGAGAAACTATATATGTGAGGAATTCATTGTAAGGGTTATTCGGGTACTGAGGTTTAGGGTTTTTGACCGGAATTGTATTCTAGAATAGGAGATGTTATACTAAGCACTTCACACTTCTCTAAATTGTTGTCTGGATTGTTATGTAGTCAGTGAGGCTCCTTTTGTGATGAGTAGTGTGCTCTAGGTTGTAAGCCTTCCTACAAGTACAGGCCCATCATATATTGTAATATCTCTCCATATGACCAGTGAATTGATATTGTGGGTCACAAATCCCACCGTGGGTTTTCCTCTTTGAGGTTTTCCACATATAAATTTGTGTGTTATGGTTCTCATTTATGTGTTTGGCTTATTGGTTGCATTACTTCTTTCAATTTTGTTTATACTGGTATACCAGTTGGTGTATGTATGTTTTGTTAAGGCTAAAATCTTCTATTCCGATATAACACTGATTCACCTAGTATCAAAGCCTTGTGCCTTGGAGGAAGTTTAACAGCTTGAGGAAGATCCTGAAATCGGAATCATTGAATATGGTTTTGGAGAAGCAGCTTGAGATGGCACTTGAAGATTATGATGCTGAAAGATTGAAGAACTTAAAGCTACAAGATGAGTTGAATTCTACTAAATAATTTATTCTTTTCCTACAAGAGAGACTTTCATCTGTTCAAGCTAGGAGAAAGGAACTTTTGCAAAATCAGGATGATGAAGATGCACTTAAGGAACAATGTCAGAAATTGAGTCAGGAGAACATGGTTATGAAGAATGAAATGCAAACTATGACTATGAGACTGTCCAAGGATATTGAGGAGAAAAAGAAAAAGGAAGAAAATCTTGTTGTATCCCTAAAGAACAAATTTGAAGAATGTGGTAGGTTGACTAATGAAAATGAGATATTAACTTCTAATTTGGTACAATCCCGTAGCAATGAGCAAGAGATTGAGATACAAATGATAGTACTAAGAGATGACTTAAGTGTTGCAAGTGAGTACAAAGAAAAATTCAAGATCAGCTCAACACAACTTGATGAGTTACTGAAGAGACAGAGGTAGATTGGAGATTCTAGTGGACTTGGATTTGAGCAAGGACAGAGTTCCGGTACTGCTAATGAAGATCAAAACCATAAGGCACCGGTAAGGCAATTTAATGCTTATAAATTCAATGGTAGATGTTTTGTTTGCAATAAATTTGGTCACATGGCTAGGCAATATAGAAACAGAGCAAATCAAAACCCTGATTCTACTCCCTGTAAATGTTCTAAATGCAATAAAATTGGTCATAAGACAAAAGATTGCATAATGAATGTAAAATGCTATGCTTGTGGAAAATTTGGACATATGGCTAATCAATGCAGGTCAAGCAATTTCACCGGTTTTAGCAAGGCAATTCAAAAGAACAATGTTACATGCTATACATGCAATGAAGTTGGACATATTGCTAAGTTCTACAGAAGTAGAAATCCACCGGTCGGAAATGGAGGATCAAATGATAAAGGAAAAGAGAAGGTTAGTGAAATCCGACAAGATCATACTCAAAGATGGGTTATAAAGACTGAAGAGCAATCATCAGATGGGAATGTCCCAGTTACCTATCCAACAGAAGAGGTTGCTCTTGCACCGGCAGTGAGCTCATTCGGTAACTAAGGAAGATGCCTTAATAGGGTTAGACAATTTTCATGGAAGATGATGCATATGCCCTTGGAGGAGATTGTGGAAGATGTTCCAGATATTGGAGAGGATTATCCAACATTGATATATTCAGAGTGAGATTCAGTATCATTCATCGATAGTCATTTATGTCAATAGAAAATTAGGGTTTTCTCGATGGATAAAAGGTCGATTAGACTTCATTATTATTCACCCAGCATTCAGAGCGATTTTAGAAGCTATTCAAAGGCGACCAGATTTCATCTTGAATGATCACACCAACAACTAGAAGGATTTGTTAGAGGTTTTCACTGGAAGCGTTTTAAAGGTATTCTTCTTGAATCATGGAATCGGGATCATCTTCTACTCCTATTTTTGTTGCAAATCCAACTATAGTAGAAGTTAAGAACCGCCCCAGGCCAATTTTCAAACAATATCCACATGTGGCTACCAAGGAAGATTTGATTGGATCATTTTCTCATGTCCTAGAGGGAGTGGTATATGTGGAAGATGTTAGGACTTATATTCATTGTCATATAGAGGACTTAGGCACTTCAGAGATCAAGGGGATGTATATGAATGAACTTATGAGAGAATCTGGTAAAATCAAATCGGCATATAAACACATCGAAGATCTAGGGTTCATTGATATTCTGGATATTCCTGAGTTCAAGGATGAGATTGTTAGATATGTACTAAGCAGAGTACATGGGGAATTCATATGGTTGGACCGACCTTATAAAATCAGTAAGGAAGCCATTCAGGCAATTATTGGTTTGCCATCAACAAGGCAACATCCAGATAAGAAAGTATCAAATGAATTTGTAAGGAAGATCATTGGTGCCACATCAGACAAGAGATCGATGAAGGTGAGCACCATCACCGACACCGACATCAAATTTTGTAGCATGATCGTAGGCTACAAGGTAACTTAATCTAACTGACTAAATTCAGTTTCCAGTTCATGTATTTTGGTAGCATATAGAATGATGAGAGAAAATATCAAGTTAGATCTTTGTGACTGGATGCTTGAGGAATTTAGGGAAGATTAAAGGTGAGAAGAAGGGCACCCTTCGGTATGGAAATTTGTTAGTATGCTTAATGTTATACTTTTTGAATGATACTCCCGGTTCTGGAAGGAAGCAATGGGCTTTTGACATCTCGGTAGGAAGATAGCTTAAGCAATCAATTGCTACATTGGGAAGTCTTAGAGATGATAAGGTATGGGGTTACTTCAAAGATTTTCATAAATCTATGAGGTCTAGAATAAGGATACCTGAGAAAATAGTAGAGAAATACTCTATAGATATTTGTTTCATGGTTAATAAGGATGTGACTCTCATGGAGGTAGTCAAGCCCCAAAATAATTGGATAGAAGAAATGGGATATGAGGTGGATGCATTAATTCTTAATTCATATGCTAAAATTTTACTTGATGCAGAGACGGATGAAGCAGAAAAACCCTTGTGGAACAACACAACAAAAGACTCTTGAGGTTGAAACTGAGTTCAACCGAAAGAAGAGGGAAAAACAAGAAGGTAAGGGAAGCAAGTTTGTACAGGAAGTTTCAAAGGACATTAAGACACTCATTGATGTTATCCTAGAGAAAGGGAGAAAGAGGAAGGATTCGGTAGTTCATATTGAACATGTGGTTGTAGATTCTGAGCCTGAAGATGAGACACCATTAGCATTCAAAAGGGTTGTGAGGAAGAAACCGAAAGAACCTAAAGTGGAACCAAAGAAACAACTAGTTAGGAAGGTTACCATCAAATTACCAGCACAGAAGTAGGCACCCAAGGCTACACCATCAGCTGCATCTGGTACTACGAGAAGGAGGAAGAAGAGTGACACTGATTTGGCACTAGAGACTGGTAATGTAACAATCATTCTGCCTAAGACTTGTGCTGAAATTGTAGATGAAATTACTAAGGATGGGATGCCAAAAAATCTTGTCTTATTATGATACATTTGAAGATAATGAACAGAGAGAGGTAGAGGAAGAAATTCTTCTATATTTAGACATCTATAAGAAAGTATTAATTGAAATAGAAAATCAAATATCGGCATAGCTATACAACATGTTAGATGCTAGAAGGTTATTTGCAATGCAAGAAGACAAACACATTAAGATGCAAGAAGTTTTAGCTATATGTGTTGCTATAACTACAGATGAGATGGAGAAGACAATTGAGTCTATAGATAGAAAGGTTTTTAATTGTAAACATAGAATAACTAGCCAGATGTTAGGAAGGATGAATGAGATAATAAAGGAAACACAGAAGGATTGGATAAATTTTTTGGGAGAGAATAGAGGATTCTTCACTTCATCAGAGACAAAGACTAATACTGTAGATACACTGGTTGAAGGGAAAGGTAAAGGAATTATGGGTACTCCACCCTCAGTTTTGAAGAATATCAAGATAGTGGAAATTGAACCACCGGTTAACACAAATGTACAGACAAATATAGGAACACCGGTTAACACAAAGAACATTGTATAGGATAATAACATTGAGGACACTTATCCTCCATACACTAATGTACAGGTTGAGGATATTGTTCCTAGAGAGGAAACAGAAGTTGCACAGACTGCACCAAGTGGTGAAGCCACCGGTGCAAGTGAGGAGGTAATAAAAGTTAAATCACCAGAGAAAACAGGGGAATCCGGTAGGGAACCAGTTGCTGAAACATCATTATTGACAATTGACACTTCTCTAGTGGAAAAGAAAAACATCATAGAGATGAGTCCCATAGAGCTGATGATGATGGCTGCTCAGAAACTGATGAAGGAGGGAACAACAGACAAAGGGATTATAGATCAATCCATAACTATTTTGTACGGATTGGTCCTGGAATGTAAGATTGAGAATGAAGCGAGCCCTTCCAAAAATCTTAAGATAATAACATAACACATCTCTAAATATTTTCAATCATTACAACAAATCTCTAACTGGCTAGCACTTGAAAAATTCACTTTGGCTAAGAGAGTCGCTTTTGATCAGATCATTGATAGAGAGAAGAAAAATATTGAGGAGAAGTTAATTCTAATAGAAAATTATTTGAAACAAGTTACTAACATATTCAGGGTATGTTGCAATACAAAGATTCTTACAGCAAAAATAGATGAAAAGATAAAAGAGGTACAAGACAAAATTGCTAGTATTGCTAACTCTTTTGATGGACTAACTTCCCTGACAACATCTATTGATGGACAAATTTTGACTTTGGAGAATAAAATTTCTGCTCTTGAAAAGGAAAGAGATAAGATCATTCAAAGAGCCAGAAGTCTCAGAGGTTTGGTGAGTCCAAGATTGGATTCACTTGGTGTACATAAGAGGGAATGCATGGATATGCTTGGTAAGCCCACACTGGTAGAAGTTAAAGAGAAAGAATCACTTATATATTTACTGAGTCGACTTGTATCTATCTCCAACACATTTAAAACCAGCTGGGATACTTATGTGGAGTTATTGGAGAAAGCTTACCTGGAAATCTTGAAATTGGTCAAGCTCTAGTAAGACATTTTTGGAGGTATTCAGTGTACAGTTATTATTCTTTGACATTCATTTTACAATTTTTAGGCATTGATGTCAAAGGGGGAGTAGTATACATGTGAAAAATAATGAAGGTTTGCATACATTAGGGGGAATTATAGAGTTTTTAGAATTTTGGAGTATTGGAGAATTTTGCATATTCAGCTTAGGGGGAGTAGGGCAAGATGAAATCGACAGTTGAAACCATGACCATTTTTCACATGAGTGTTGTCATCAATGCCAAAGGGGGAGATTGTTGGAAATTGACACTCTATTGGTTGGTTTCATTATGTTGTCGTTGATGGAAACATGTTTTTGGGTTCCGGCTTCATATGGTATACCGACAGGCACTTCACAGACTCTACACCGGCATCGACATTGGCAGGAAAAAAGATTTCTTTGATCACCGGCAATGCATGATGACATGGTATGGTAAAGGATATCGGTATTGGAGGTTGACACATCTTGGATCTAGCATCATCAACTTGTTTTAATACTTATTCATTTATGTTATATGGTCGACATGTAAATATAATATTGTATATATCCTTGTAAGCCGACATAAGGCATAAATTTGTATAGGGTATATAGGGGAGATTGATTAGATCATTTTGCATGAATGGGGAATTAGAGATATACATGTGGAATGGATATATGGATGTAATGTAATGCAAAATATATCAGAGAAACTATGTATGTGAGGAATTCATTGTAAGGGTTATTTCGGTACTGAGGTTTAGGGTTTTTTTTTCGGAACAGACAAGGCTTAAACCGAAACTGTATTCTAGCATAGGAGATTCTATACTAAGCAGTTCACACTTCTCTGGATTGTTGTCTAGATTGTTATGTAGTCAATGAGGCTCCTTTTGTGATGAGCAGTGTGCTCTAGGCTGTAAGCCTTCCTGCAAGTGTAGGTCCATCATATATTGTAATATCTCTTCATATGGCCAGTGAATTGATATTGTGGGTCACAAATCCCACCGTGGTTTTTCCTCTTTGAGGTTTTCCACGCATAAATCTGTGTGTTATGGTTCTCATTTATGTGTTTGTCTTATTGGTTGCATTACTTCTTTCAATTCTGGTTATACCGGTATACCGGTTGGTGTATGTATATTTTGTTAAGGCTAGAATCTTTTGTTCCAGTATAACACTGATTCACCCCCCCCACCTCTCAGTGTTATTGGTTGCCAACATCTATTATGTTATTCTTCATGTTCTTCATCTAGTTTCACAAAACTTATTACTTATTTGATTATATTTTATAATTATATGGTTAATGTTGGCCATTTGGTGGAATTGATTATGTGTTGCATTGATGTTTTGTCATTGATGCCAACACTAGTTGTTTGGATGCTTTACCGACACCCTTCTAGTCTCGGTAGGTTGAGTGGTTTCTGGTTGATTTGGATCCGACATGATCCGGTAGTCTCTAGTATAGTTTGGTTATGGAATTGTCTTAATCATGATACTCATGCTCATATTTAGTAAGTTGGTTTTGGTCTGGTGATCAGATGCTATCCTGTTAGCTTAGAAGCTTGGTTTCTGGTTCCGGCGAGGGTTTAGAGCTTTTGATGAAGATCTTTGATGAATTGCATAAGTGGTGTTGGTGTAGCTTCTAGTGGAGTTTTAGAATGTTGTTGGTGATCATGTTCGAGACTTAGCAGATGGAGATCATTGCTGTAGCGTGTGGACCTATACTGGGTCTCGATTGATCTAGGTTATGGACCGACTTTAATGTAACATGTGGATTGGACCTCTCGATGTGTTTCTGGGATATCTTATGTGTTGGATATTATTTGTTTGGTCTAAGGCCGACATTATTTATAATTATATAATTGGTTTATTATCTGGTGGCCGATTTAATTGTTTATGGTCAAGGGTTTGTATATATAGATGTAAGATCTCATTGTAGATCATATGGTAGAAAGATAGGAATGGGAAAAGGAATGTAATGTGTGAATAATGTAATAACATTCAGGCAGAGGATTTGGTCGATCATTGGAGATCGAATTGGGTTTATGTAAGAGGATTTAGTCCTCCAGTATTGAGTTTAACCGGAACTATACTTAGGCATAAGAGATGCTATCTTTCGCAGTTCAACACTTCTCCGGATTTTAGTCTAGATTTCTATGTAGTCGGTGAGGCTCCTTTTGTGATGAGCATAGCACTCTAGGCTATTAGCCTTCTTGCAAGTGCAGGCCCCTCAATTTTAATTCACATACTTATTACAAAAGCATTATCTGACTGTGGGTAGGATTCCCACTGTGGTTTTTCCCTTTACCAAGTTTTCCACGTATAAATCTTGGTATCATGTGGATGGTATTTAATATGTGATTATTGTTTATTCTTAATTGGTTTAACTGCTATTCCGGTATTAATGTTTTGGGTTTCAGTATTAAAGTTTTAATTGCTAATGGTTCTGGTAATCTGTGACAACTGATTCACCCCCCCCTCTTAGTTGTCTTCCGGTTATTTGATCTATCTAACAGTTACTTATAAACATAATTAAGTTACCCAACTATATATAAATCATAATGGTGTCTATGTATGGTAGATGGCCCTAAGCGGGGATTTTTTTAAAAAATTCCCAAAGGAATGTTGACAGAGCAAGGTTCAAAGCATGGTAGAGTAATGGATTTGTTGACTAGTATGGCTCTAGTCATTCAAGGATTGATCAAGATGTCAACACTTCAATAGAAAGCCGCCTGATGGGGGTAGTTTTTCAAACACAAAGATAATATCATTTCCTAATAATATCTCAACCCAATCAACATCTCAGAAGTGTTTCCCTCTGAGAGATTCTTAGCAGAGATTGTATGGATTTTCAAGAGGAGAATATTCAAATGGGAAAAGTTCTTTTCCAAATAATATTCCTCTAAAGGATCCTAGATTTGTTTTAGAGCCTAATTGTCTCCCATTGAATACCAAGTGCTCATATTTTTCTAAATCTTCGAGTAGAGGGCCCTTCAAGCCAAATATTCATTATGGGTCCAATGATTTTTTCCATAGGAGTGTAGAGTTGCCCATTTGCAGAAAAGCTTCCACCCTCATTATACCCATAGCAGCCAAAAGGTCTGGAAGAGAAAACAACCTTCACCTTCAGTGTTTCAGGAACCACGTAGAGTATTATCAAATGTTGGTAGAGGGAATGATGAGGGATGCTTCACTGTTTCAATTCCTTAGGCTTCTTTACAAGATCAAACCATAGATCTTTGTGACCAAGCTCTCATAGGTAAATTTTGGAACCACTCTTTTGATATCTTTGTTATCTCATGCTGGGTTAAAGAAAACTGGAAATGGGTTAATAATGCTTTTTATATTGATAATGGTAATAGGTTCTTCATGATTATCTTTGCAAGTAAGAGCTTTAGAGATTGTGTCCATAAGTGCAAGGACTGGTTCTGTGAGGGTTTTGGTCTATTTACAAGACCTTGGTCACCAAATTTTGACCCTAGCTCTTGTATTATAAAATTTTGTCCATTATGGATCTCTTTTCCTATACTATACCTAGAATATAGAGACTTAGAGATTATCTATCTTTTTTCAAACCAGGTGGGCATTTTTATCAAGCATGACCTTTTGCCATTTGAGCATACAGATCTTCCAATTAGAGTTTGTGTTCTATTGGATGTGTCTAAAACCCTTCCTTCACAAATAAATGTCAATTTTGTGTATGGATCTTGGGTTGACACTATTTATATTGATGATTCAACCTCTATTGCTAAAATGGGGAACATTTTGGGTCACTTTATATCGAAATGTAAATCTTCTAAGTCTAGAGACGTTAGGGTGTGTGAGGATCATGTCTCAGACCCATTGTTGTGTTCTCGTATTCCATTCAAGTAGTTGGTCTCTGATAAGGTTCCTCTTGATTAGATGGTATCTTCAAGGCTGCCTCTTTCAGATGTTGGGAATTCTTTATATTAGTATTCTTATCCCACCCATATTCAACTGTACTTTTCCTCATTTCTCATGATAATTTGAGCATGGTTTTGGTTTTTGTGTTGCAAGGATGTGGTGCTGCCAAATAATAATAGTTCTAGTAGGGATGCATAAGTGCAGTATCCTCTTAATAGGACCATTGGTGTTGATGACTCTTTCATGAAAGAGTTTAAATTTTCTTTTCTTTCTGGGAAATTAGATAAGATTATTGATGACCAGTTGCTCAAAGCTTGTCAATAGATTATTGAGGAAATTGTTGATGAGGTTTTTAATAAATCTCAAATCTTGTTAAGTGCTCCTCCAAATTCTTCTCCTATCATTCAATAGCTCCCACTGTATAAAAAGGGGGGCCTCTCTCCTCTCAATTTTTGGGGTATTAGGGGGCGTGGAGTCAAAACTCTACATAGTCTATTTTTCTCTCGGCCCCAGTACAAAATTCAAATCTTTTGGGATTCAGATCTCTCTAGTATGGCTATATCTCCTCCTTTGAGGTTGGAATGTGATAAACATTCTAACTTAGACTCTCACAATCATGTATCTTTTCAACATGTAAATTTGGAATCTTAGTCTTATCAATGTGCTCATGAAAATTGTGACTCTCTGCCTCCGGTTTGTGTTGACCCAGGGATACCCTTCATTCTAGAAATCCACAAGATGTCTATGAGGGATGGTCAAGACACTTTGGAAGAATAATATTCTAACCTCACATCTATCCATCAAATAAAATTCAGTAAATCTATGGTTAAACCCAAAGGTAAAGTGGGGAGGCCACTGAAAAAGAAAAGACAAATTAAAAAAACCAAAGAGGAGGTGGAAGCTGGTATTCAAAACACTTTGGACAATAGATTAATCCCCAAGAGAATGACATGCTATCCGAGCAATACATGAAAATTTTCTCATGGAATGTTATGCCCCTAACAAAATATGCCTCATGAAAACTCAAATCAAGAATTCTAGGGGTGACATTGTCATGATTCAAGAAACTAAATTTTATAAAATTCTTTAAATTCAATGATTTAAGGACTGGAAACAATGGAAGTATATTGCTTCTGCCTCATTGGGAGCCTCGGGAGGTTTGGCAATTCTTTGGAAGGATATGAGTGTTCAAGTGGTTTCTTTAGTTGTGAAGGCAAATTCCATCCTAGTTCAAGTTACTTGCTCCAATGTGGTTTTTCACTTGTGTGTTGTATATGGTTTGAATTCCACTATGGGGAAAAAATACCTTTGGGACTCATTGTCTTCAATTCAAGCTAATTTCCTTGACATGCCTTGCATCATAGGAGGTTATTTCAATGCTATCTTGTCCCTATCAGAAAATTCTGGTGGCATTTCCCCCCTATTAGAACAATGTTGGACTTCAATGATTTTGTTAGCAATAATGGACTCGGAGATTGCTACCCTTCTAATGGCAATGTCACTTGCTCTAATAGAAGAAAGGGTTTCCTTCGTATAGCTGAGATATTAGACATGTTTTTTAGTCCTACTCGATGTTCTTCACTTGGTGTACCTTCATCCCTAATCATACCTTTGACTGGGTCTGATCACTTTGCTCTTCAAATGAAAAATTTATTGGTTCCATTGGGTCAAAGGGTTGGAAGATATTTTAAATTTTAACACATGTGGTTTAGAGATATAAACTTTCTTTATTTCATCAGGAGTGGTGGATAATATCTCCCTTCTTCAAAGGGTCTAGGATGTTTCAATTCTGTAAAAAGATGCAATGGACCAAAAATCAAATCAAGGTGTGGAATTCATCAGAGTTTAAAAATATGTTTGCAGCTAAGGGGATCTTGAAAGGGAAATTAAAATGCTTAATGAACATATCATTCAATTTGGGATTGATGACCAATCTTATAACCAACAAAATGATCTCAATGGTAAACTTGAGGAGGTGTTAAAAAGAGAAGTCTTTTGGAGACAGAGATTCGGGGAATTATGGTTGCAAGCAAGGGATAGGAATACAAAATATTTTCACACTTCAACAAAAATGAGGAGGTCCTCAAATATGATCTCCTAGATCAAGAATGGCTCAGGAGTCATCCTTATTAGAAAATATGATATTCAGAATGAGGCAGTTAATTTTTTCTCTTCCCTATTTTCATCTTCAATTGCATTGGATAATGACACAAATTCTAAAACTCTTCAAGTACTACATCATATCCCTAATCTAGTTTCAGATCAAAATAATCTTGATCTTATGAAACCATTTACACAAGAAGAGATTAAGGAAGTGGTATTTTCCATGCATCCTGATAAAGGCCCAAGTCCAAATGGGTATACGACATTGTTTTTCCAGAAATGCTAAGATTTTTGGGATATGATGTTTGGAGAGTGGTTGAAGAATCCATAAGAAATGGTAACATCTTGAAATAGTTTAATACAACACTTATTTCCCTCATTCCAAAGGTTCCAAACCCCAGTTCGTTTGTTGATTTCAGACACATTTCTTTGTGTAACACAATTTACAAAATCATCACAAAATCTATTGCTATAAGATTGGCCAACATTATTCCCATCATTTTTTCGTAAGAGCAAGGGGATTTTATTCCTGGTAGGAAGACTTCGGAGGGGGATTTGGTGGCTCATCAAGTCATCTGTTCCATTACTTCATCAAAGATGGAGCTATGATTATTAAGATTACATGTTGAAGGCTTATGACAGAGTTAGTTAGCACCTTTTTGCACTAGGTTCTCCTCAAATTTGGATTTTCAGCAAAGTGAAGTAAGTGGATAATTTCTTGCATTTCGGGAGCAAAATTTTTAGTCATAGTCAATGGTCCTCCTTCTAGTTTCTTTTTAGCTTCTCAGGTTTTTTGTCAAGGTGATCCCTTGTCCCCATCACTCTTTATCATCATGGAAGAGGCTCTTAGTAGGATGATTAAAGCTCTTCACCAAGAGGGAGTTTGGAAAGGGATCTCTATTCATAATTCTCAAATTGTTGTGATTCATACCCTCTTTGTAGATGACACAATTTTGTTTGGGGAAGTATCTTCTCATGAAGCTTGCATCATTAAGAAATCTCTTGATACTTATTGTCAAGTTTCTAGACAAAGAGTTAATGCTTCCAAGTCAAAAAAAAAATTCTCAATTGTTCAACCCAAATTTCTAACAAGCTAGTAGGTGTTCTTGGTTATAAACATGCCTCTTTGCCATGCAAGTACCTTGGTGTTCCTTTGTTTTTAGGTTATAATAAAGCTTCCTTTTGGTCTTCCATCCCAACTTCAATTAGAAATTGAATTGCCTCATGGAAGAGCACTTGACTCTCTTTGTCAAGAAGAATTATCTTGATTAAAACAGTTTTGACCACCATTCCTGACTACATTATGTCTATTCTTCCAATGCCCACTAAAGTTAAAAATGACATAGAGTCTACCATAAATAATTTCCTTTGGAAAGGTAACAAAGATCCAAAGAACATAATACATTTACTGGCACGGGATAAAGTTTATTGTCCTAAATCTTGTGGGGGAGTAGGTATTCACAAGTTTGAACATAGAAACTTGGCTCTAGGATCTAACCTGGTTTGGAAAATCCATTCAAACAATAACTCTATTTGGGCCTCCATTATCAAGGCTAAAAATCTAGACTCAGATGTTTCAGAGTGGATTTTTACTTGCTTAGATCCTCCTTCTGGATCTCAAATGTGGATTTTTCTTATTAAGTACAGAAAGTTGCTTCTCCCTAATTTATCTTGGTTGATTAATGATGGTACTACTACACTTTTTTGGGAGGACTCATGGAATGACTTTCCCTCATTAAATTGACAATATAGTCTTGAAGATATCAAAGTTTCTCTTAAAGCATCCTGGGGGGTTAGGGTATCTAACTACTTTCAAATCTCACATTCAAATGGTATGGTGAAAGTCCAATGGAAATATATTTTGTCTATTATAGCTCCTCCTCAACAACAACATAGTCTTCTTAAAGAGCTCAGAAAAGGGTCATTTTCTATAAAAATTCAAAAGATGAGTTAATTTGGTTATCAAGTAATTCAGGATCTTACTCGGTGAAGAAGGGACATAAGGTTATTTCTGAGAATGAAGAACATCAACACTCTACAGGGTATTCTCTTTGTTGGTTAGATGTTGGACTTTTAAAAGCTAGGGCTTTTGCATGACTTGCCATTAAAGGTCACATTCTAACTAGTGATAGAATGGTGCATCTAGGATTGGCCCAACCATTCACATGTATCATGTGCAATGATTCTTTTGAGACTAAGGATCATTTGCTTCTTAATTGTGCCTTTGCCCAAAATTGTTGGAAATGGTTACTTAACAAGCTCCATTGGTTTTGTCCTCTCCAATCTAATATTAAATTAGTCTTTGACTCATGACCAAGATTATATAGTAATTATTTCTTTGCTAAGATTTGGGAGGTAGCCTCAACAATCCTTATTTGGAGCATATGGTGGGAGAGAAATAAAAGGATCTTCAGGAAAGGGTTTAATAAAACAGAGGAAATCCTTCACTGAATAGAAGTTTCAATTTCTGAATCAATCGGAGCCTACACAATTAAGTTTAAGAAGTTGACTTCTGAATTCACCTCCTGGGATAATGACATCCTAAAGGAGTGAGAATATTTGAAGCTCCCCTTTAAAGGGAGTCTAATCAACAATTCAAGGAGAAAGGTTGATAGGAAAGATATCAGATGGAAAGCACCTAAAGAATTCTACTTCAAATTGAACTTTGATGGAGCTTCAAAAGGGAATCCAAGTGTCTCTAGTATTGGGTGCGTGGTTAGGGACAACATGGGATCTCTTGTCATCGCAAGATTGTCAAGAATTCCTAATGGCACAAATAATGTTGCAACAGCAATGGCTCTTGCATTTGGTATCAATCTGGCAATCCAAGTTAATTCAAAGAACCTCATTATATAAGATCGCTTAATGAATATTATTTCTTCCCTCAAAATTTTTGAGGCTCCGAATTGGAGAATTAACTATCTTATAGAACAATTAAAATTGTTATTATTGCAGGTTGAGAATTACTCCATCAATCATTGCTATAGGGAGGCTTATAGGGAGGCTAATAAGATAGCAGATTTGCTGGCTAATCAAGATTGTGAGCTATCAGAAGAGAAAATTCTCATAAAAAAGATTTGTCTTCCAACCATGCCCTTAAGATAAAAATGTTGGAGGACATTAGGGTTGTTTGACAACTTGGCCTTTAATGGTAGCTCGACATTTGTTTCTCTTGGTTTTTAGTGTTATTTGTTTCCTTTTCTCACCCATTTCTCATCATTACGTTGTCTTGTCCACATGATGTCATATATCATGATTGCTCGCAGGGGTTGGATGGCTCAGCTATGGATGTTGTTTGGATTTCTCACTTCTCTCGTGTGTTTCTTTGTGAGTTATTTTTGTCCACCACCTTCTCATTCTCGATGAGCCTTGCTGGAGTCTTTTGTACATTATGTGCCTTGTTTTCTCGTGGCTTCTCCGACTCCCCCTGCCTTAGCATGTCCTTTGTCTCATCTTTTGTTTCATTGCAAAGGTTGTCACACGTTTGTGACCACATGGATCGCAACAATCTGGCTTGGCTCGTATACTTCATAATCCTCATTGCAAATTCCTTGCCTTCAAACTTATTTCACATGTGTCGTTGGACCTATTTCTTCACTATTGCGCTGGCAGGGCAAGTATTTCGTAGCTCCAATTAATGGAGTCATTCCTCTTTTTTCACTGCACTTAGCATTTGCAGTTCCCTATCACCGTATGGAATCAACTCTTTGGCGTATTTTGGATGATGGTTGGTTGTTGGGAAATATATTTATTCTTCCTTCTAAGGCGGTCTCCAGGTTTGCTTCAATCATTATGGATTGAACATGGTCTGAGAGCATTACTAAACTAATTATTGGTGCCTTTATTCTTGGCACCAATGAAGAGTCTAGAGAAAGATCAAGCACCACAAAATGATCCACATCTGAGCTACAAGGGACACAATCCATTACACAAAGCCAAGTCCACATAAAGAGGTATACAATGTAGAAAAGCAGATGGGAGGGGCGTTACTGTGAGATTGTTCATGACACTATGATTTGCATTTTTAACCATATGTCTACAGTTTTATATAAAATTATGATTTGTATATACATATGGATATATCTATGTATGCATGTATGAGCAAGTACACTTGACGTGTGAATGTTTCAGTGACTATCGGTACAAAGCATTGACTCCACCTAGGTCCACAATTTTAGGTGTGCCTGCATCCCCGATGGTGGTTAATAGAAGATAACACATTGACCAAATTACCTGAGCCTAAAATCATTGCCCCTTGATTAGGGAAATTCCCTTGAATTGATTATTTTAATATTTTAAGGTTTTGAGCCCCAACTACCGCAATCGATAGTTTTCAGATACTTATTTGTCATGTTGAGTTGGCCTCCAACGATTGTATGTGGATAGTCAGTCATATGTGTATTTTCCTTATTTAATGTGCATATGTAATGGTAATCCAATATTTAAATTAGGAAAATGTCATATATGTGCTTGATTTAATGAGATTTCAATGATTATTTGATGGGGGTCTTTTGGGAGTTTTATTGGATAATGGAGTTTAAATTGGTTTCTAATATTATTTTATTCCCACCACTAAAAGTGAGTTTATATTGCATAATTGAGTCATTTCTCTCAATACTTGTTTTTTGGGGGTTTGGCTCTCAAAAACCCTCTTGTTGACAAATGGTGATTATTGAGATAGAATGATTTTGGAAGGAAGATTTTGTGGGTGTGGATTTGGTTGAATTTGATCATGGATTCTTTATTGTTTCTCAAATCTTGTGAGCATTGGCAAAGTTTGAAAAGAGCAGTTTGAATTTGAGTGATTTCCCCATTTTGAGGTAAGCTCTTCCTCCATTTCTCCTTGCTCTCCAATTTTAATATTGTATGGATGAGTATGATGCATTAGGGAATGTTTTTTTTATCATGATGTGATCATGTTTTGATGCTATGTGTGTTTTATTGTTGGATTTGCTTGTATGTTGGGAAATTAATGCAATTTGGGGGTGTTATTGGGAAAATGTTGTCAAATTTCCTTCAAGGATCTTGTTTTACCGATGTGTTTGTGTTTTTGGTATGTCTTGAGGTAGTTCTAAAATGGGTTAGTCCTTGAGTTGGCCTCCTATACTTTATTTTTGGTTGAACTTAATGACCTGGGTAGTTTACCAAAGCAAAATCCCACATTTGATTTTAGAATTTTGCAACTAACATTTGAATTTTACAATTGCTGATTGAATTTTGCACTTGTTGATTGAATTTTGCAATTTATGATTGAATTTTTTATTTGTTGATATAATTTTGCAATTTCTAGTTTAATTTCACATTTGTCATTTGAATTTCGTATTTGTCATTTGAATTTCACATTTGCACTCACAACTCTGTAATTGGTTGCTCTAATCTATCTTTTGGGTTTTTTGCTCTTTTCGTGCATCCATTGGGTTGTCCCACATACTTTACTTTGTGTATGAGCTTGATTGAATTGTGATGTGATGATTTATGATGTCTTGGCATACCTATATGTGATGCCATAAACAAATTACAATTTTATTTATGGAATTAGACCATTTTGAGATTGAATGTTGACTCGGAGACCTAGAGGTTGCTCCTTGAGTAATGGCATGGTTTGTATTTTGTATATGATCTCTTGAGATGTTATTATGATGATGGGTACGCTTATCTATTCTTGATATGATGTATTTAATGTTGGCATGTTGAATTGGATTGGAGTTGATAGGATTGATACTGTTGTTTGACCCGTGCCTACCAGTGCATTGAGTCGATAGCTCTTGATATGAGAAAGTGTTATGATTCTAGAAGTACTTATGGTAATCTTGGAATAGATGCAATGTATCATCTTGTGTGATTGAATTTAATTATGGGATCAAGTGGATACATGCTCTTGGTACTATGGCCAATTGAGTATGCCTTGTATAAGGTTGATATGGAATTGTGTAAAAGAGATACTTGAGGTAATTTAGAATATGGAAAGTGAATCATTGTATTGTTTTATTTTGATACCTTGCTCAATTGAATGGGATGAACCTATGACTAGGTACTAAAGTGGGTTTAGGGAGTGGCTCCCAAGATGTCCTCTGCCTAAAGTGGATTTTTGGCAATCACAGTGTGGTGAGTTACTTAATCAAGTGATACCATAATAATAACTTGGGATGGGATTTAAAATTAATTAAGATAATTGGTGCCCCAAACATGCCTTGAGTGCTAGTATGAGGTAAAAGATGTATCATAAAGGCATGCATGCAAATGTAGGTGTTGTATCTTACCCAAACTAGTATGCCTGCACATGTGGCACTAGATCTTGCATGATAGCCATTCTCATCTATATGAAGGAATGCTTGGTTTCGTGTGGTTCATCCTCATGAGAACACATGATAATACCGCTTACACTAGCACTCTAATATCTAGGTCCTAATAGTTGAGTAGCACCATGCGGATTTATTGTGGCTTGATCTTTTGGGTTACCTCATTGAGATATATGTCATATGACAATTTAGTGTTTCTCTTGTGGGTTCCTCATTATCCTTACTATTTTTTTATTGAGGATGCTTCTTCATTGTTATGGTATTTTACTTGTTGATTGCTCGGACACCTTTTCTCACTTGATTGTTGCTATTTGATGTGAGTGATGCATTGTTAGCATTATCATCTTGATGTGTCTTTATGACTCTTATCAAGTGTTATGTTTATGTTAAGCATTTGCTCTATGTTTGGCTCTTGTACAAGCCCATTGTCTTTCCTTATATACTTGTATGATTGTTTGGGCCATGTGACTATCTCCACGAGCATGGTGGGGTGGATCTAAGGGTACCACATGGTCAGGTTTCATTGCCAACAACCATTGGGGATCGACGGACTAGTTTGTGACTGGATTGATGGATTTACTTCCTTCCTTAGCATTGGATTCTTCGTGTTCTCTTCTCTTTCTTGTATGATGCAATAATTTGTGTATTAAGACATGAAATTGTATCATTTATTATGTATGTATTGTACACTCCAATGGGAGAATGATGTAATAATTAATAGTAGATATGTATTGATATTTCTCTACGTGCTCTAGTGTTAGAATTAGGCACAAAGTATGATCTCTTATGCTTCTTTATTCTTGTTGTTTCATGATTTTGTAATAGGAAAATTCAATTGGTGTTTTAAATGAATATAGATGTGATGGTTTAGTGTTGGAGGTTGATTTAGTCTCTTCCAGTGGGTCATGAGTTATTGACCTAGTCTTGGACACATTGCTAAGGTAGCATCATCAAGGGACCCTTAGAAGTGGCTTGATTTTTCTTAGATGGAGTTACAAGTGTTTAGAATTTCACATGTGGATAATTGGTTAACAAATAGCTCACCTTAACTTGAGTTTGAGCATTATACTTATATATGTTATGCATGATGACACTTTATTACTTCAAAAAAAAATTTCCATGCATTTCTTGTATAGTTTGCTCTTATCCTCTAGGATTCCTTGGCGAGGCCTTACACCCACTTTTATAAAAAACCATGGGCCTTGATGCATCACAAACTATAAATATCTACTAATTGAAATTTGACAAGGAAGATAGATAAGTTAGAGGCTTGTTGATTCATGGTAAAAATATGGAGATAGAATTACCACTTACTATAGTTCTCATTGATTTATAACTAGTTTCCTCAACCAAATATCTATTCACTACTAGAGGTGAGAGATTTCCACATTATTTCACTCGTTGGGACCTAGGATAATTTTACATCTATGATAGGGATTGAGCAATTTTTGCATTCCAAATAAATTTTAGGGTTCAAATTATTCTATTTTGAGAGAAATAGAGGTTCCTACCACGAATTAGAGTGTTATGAGGGTGGTAGGAACCCTCATGTAAGAATACTAGATGATTTCGTATCCATATTTATAGTCATAACATGGCTCTACTTCATGATCTAATGTAGTACATTTATTTTTCTACCTCCATTCATGAGGGTTGTAATTTTTTCTTGATGATGCTTCTTAATGCCATTCATGAATCATCACCATTACTACTTTTATCTTTATAAATGTAAGTTTACACTATATGTTATAAGTACATATAAATAGATACATCGTGCATGCAAAATAATAATAATAATAATTAAATACTAAAATTGTGACAAAGAATAAATTATATTTTAAAGTATTAAAAGTTCTTTCTATAAACCATTTTCATTTTAAAATAAATTTGGTTAATAAAAAGCTCACCACCTTCGAAGTCAAATTTTTGGAAACTTAAAATATAAGATAACACTAAGCACATGATTTTGTATGTTTCTGGCAATTTTGAATTCCCACTTGTCTAAGTCCAAGGTAATCCTAAGGTATTTTTGGGGAGAAACAAATTTGAAGTATAACTGAGTAGAACTTTCTAATCCAAGTCTAAAAATTAATACTATTCCATCCAACATGTTTTTATTCATTGTCATTAAGTAGTCCATCATGATCTTGCACTCATTCATAAATAATATGTTTTATGAGAATCAATCTCTATTATATTTTTTTATCAAGATTTGGTGTTCACACATTCACATGGTTTATACTTTTCCTCGTGCTTTTATCAACTCTTTCAAAAATTTGACTAATGTTTTTATAAAATATTTTCGTTATAATACTGAACCTAAGGCATTATAATATTTGACCTTATCTTGTCTACATCCACACATATTTAGGTATACACTTATCATTTATAGTCCCTATGTCTTTAAATTCATTCTACACATTAATATTGATATTTATGTATACGATTATAATCTCATCACACGTGGGAGTGATCCCACACTACACATAAGTCTATATATAGTGCATCTATTTTTTATTTTTTTAATAAGCATATGATGTAAAGATAAGACTTTGGATTGATGAAAATTTTATATTTATATTTTTTTATTTTCGGACTTTGTTCTATTAAAATATTTTTATAATAATTGAATTGTGAATGATTTATTGTTATGTAAATTTGATTTATGATATTATTTTATTATAATTTTATAATCAATTATTATTTTAAATCTTATCAAAAAAATTTATTGTGAGTTGATACTATTCTATATATCTGCTATATTATTATCTTTAATGATATTTATCATTCATTTGAAATTAATTAGCAATGCAAAATTACATTTAAGTTAAAGAGTTTAAAAACTAATCAATTTTAGATTGTCTAAAATTTAAATATTAGAAGATATAGATAAGTGAGTTCCATTAATTATCATTCTCGAGTCTACACACCAAATCATTTTAAACAATTGTAGAGATCAATTCTCCATACACAAATTTGAACTAGAGTGAAACACAATCAGATTGCACATTCTAAAATGATTTATATTATTTTATACATAATATTTCCACCTTCAAAATCAAACTAAATATCAAATTTAAATTCATTAATTCAAAATATATTGTTTCTAATCTTTAATTCATTTTTTAAGATATAAGAAGCCTCTTTCACCGAATGCAAATATAATCTAAAAGAAATTTGAATTTAGCTTGGAATTGATAATTACCTTAAGATGGCAGCCACTACAAAGGTGATAACAGGGACTAAGGTCATCATAGCTGACGCATAAGTTGGAGAAGTATATTTCAAGCCCTGAAAGTATAAATTTTGTCCAATTACAGGCCTGCAAAAATACCCATGAATGAATGCTCGTTTCAGATTCAACATATAATGATAGCAATAAGAAAGGAGATTATACTAACCCAAGAATATCCATGAATGAATGCTCAATTTGTATTTAGCGCATAATGATAGCAAAAAGAAAGAAGAATATACTAATCCCAAAAATACTCTTGAATGAACGCTCATTTCAGATTCAACACAATGATAGCAATAAGAAAGAAGATTAGACTAGCCCAAGAATACCCATGAATGAATGCCCATTTCATATTTAACACATAATGATACCAATGAGAAAGAAGATTATACCAATCTCAAAGTATCATGAATGAATGCTCATTTCATATTTAACAAATAACCGTAACAATAAGAAAGCAGATTACACAGACCCAAAAATACCCATGAATGAATGCTCATTTTATATTTAACACATAATGATAGGAATAAGAAAGAAGATTATACTGATCCCAAAAATACCCATGAATGAATTCTCATTTCATATTTTACACATAATGATAGCAATGAGAAAGAAGATTGTACTAATTCCAAAAATACCCATGAATGGATGCTCATTTCTTATTTAAGACATAATGATAGCATTAAGAAAGAAGATTATACTAATCCTGAAAATACTCATAAATGAACTCTCATTTCATACGGTTATACTAATCCCAAAGTACCCACGAATAAATGCTCATTTCATATTTAAAACATAATAATAGCAATAAGAGAGAAGGTTATACTATCCTAGAAAAACCCATGAATGAATGGTCCTTTCTTATATAAAACATAATGATAACCATAAGAAAGAAGATTATACCAATCCCAAAAATACCCATGAATGAATTCTCATTTCATATCTAACACATAATGAAATTAATAATAGAGAAGATTATATTAACCCGAACATATTCATGAATGAATGCTCATTTCATATTTAATACTGATAACAATAAGAAAGAAGATTATACTAATCCAAAAGTATCCATGAATGAATGCTCATTTCATATTTAACTCATAATGATAATAATACGAAAGAAGATTATAATAAGATCAAAAATATTCATGACTGAATGCTCATATTTAACATATGATGATAGCAATAAGAAAGAAGATTATACTAAGTCTCAAAATATCCATGAATGAATACTCATTTCGTATCACTCTCATATTTAACATGTAACGCTAACAATAAAAAAGAAGATTATACTAACCCCACCATTCCTGCTATTAAAATTTGACATACAGAAGAAAGGGTCATCTTGGGTGGCTTCTTCCTGCAGGAGAATTCAAACTATCACCATTAATGGTGGAAATCTCAGACCATGGAGAAATACAGTCTTGTAAGATAAGTTAAAAAGCATACCTTTCAAAGAGAAATGCAAAGGGAACCATTACTAGAGTAGCAATAGCATGCTTATAGACCCCCAAAACAAAGGGATCCATTCCCCCATTAAGAGCAACTTTACTGATAACATTTGACCCAGCATTCAGAAATTGGGCAACTATTACTGCCATGTATGGCTTTGATTTTTGCATGCCCGGAGAAAAGCAGATTCTTTTGAATCCCATTATGGAAAACCCAACTATAAGTAATATAGAAAGAATCCAATTACTTTCTTTTATGGTCGTACAGAAGGAATTCAACTAAGATATATTTGATTAACACAGCTTATGAGAGTTGTAATAATCATATACATTATTTTGTTTCTGTTTGAATTATTGTATTTTATGTGAGAGAATGGGTGCCCAACATTTGACAACCTGCACATCCCATGATTAGGTTAAGTGAATCATAAAAGTGGGAGATGTTAACCTGTGCGTGCAGATAAATATTGAGGTATTTCATTGTTCTGGGTGGAGTTGAATGGCGCAATAATCTTATCACTTTGTACCAGTGGGTGGATACTGATTTGACAAATATCTGGTTTTCCATTAATTTCAATTATGAAGATTAAGATATAGGTATTGTATGAAGTGTCCATGATAGAGAAATTGATGGTCCCCATTGTCCTTTTACCTTTTTCCATTGAGATATGCTTCAAAAGGTTACATGTTTTACATGTTGTATGAAATGTTCATGATAAGAAAAATTAATGGTTGTCATTATCTTTTACCTTCTTTTAATAGAGATATGTCTTAAAAGATCACAAATTGTTAGAATTGTTGAGGTGGTCATAGTAATAGCCACTATAAGCTCCTATTATGTCTTATGATTTGAAGCTCATTTTCCTATTAGACGCATTAAAGGCTTGTGAAATTGATGGTCCCCATTGTCCTTTTATTTTTTTCCATTTGAAATATGCCTTCGGAGACCACAATATGTATGAAGTGTCCTTGATAGAGAAACTGATTGTTGTCATTGTCCTTTACCTTCCTTTAATAGAGGTATAGCTTAAAAGATCACAAATTGTTAGATTTGTTGTCAATTGAGGCATGTCTTAAAAGATTACAAAGTGTTAGTGTTATTGAGGTGGTCATATTAATAGCCACTATTAGCTCCTATTACGTCTTGTGATTTAAAAATCCCTCTCTTATTGGATGGACTAAAGGCACCTAAGAATCTATCCTAGCTACAAAGCTTGACATATTTCAAAGTCTCATGAACCATGCATAAAACTCAATCTATTAGCTATCCAAAATGGTCACCCATCTCTACCATAGCCTTATGAAACCTAAAAAAGTTAATCTACTAACCTACTTTAACATCCATTTGCCAATAATGGAGATTTTAACTAATAATGTCCCTTGTTAAAAAATATAAAATAATTTATGTGATTCACCCAAAAAAAAATGATTTGAGCTCATTGACAGATTTCTAACTCTTAATTTTTCATAATTGTTCATCTATATCTTTATGTGCATTCATGTGGCCTCGTCTAACACATTGTTAGCTTTCAAACTTCTTTAGGCCTCAAAATGCCTATGGTAGACCAGAATTTCGTGATGTAAGTACAAAATGCAAAAATCTACCATTGTAGCAAAAAATCACTAAAATTTTGGTGATTTGTAAGTATCTAACTGCATTTGGAAAAAGATGGGGAACCCAAATAATAGCATTCAATAAAGCACATAATCCCCAAAATCAATTATTTAACACCTAAAAAATAAAATTAAAAATGAGGAAACAAATATTACAAGTATCCTTGTTAGAATAACCAGTGAACAACTGAGAGGGGGGGCGGGGGGGGTGAATCAGTTGTTCACAAATTATAACATTTAATCCACTTAATAACCCTTAAATAGATTAAGTACCAGTAGAGCAGAAACAGATATCGGTAAACAATACAACTTAACAATTAAACAAATAATCAATGCAAAGCAACCATACCACATAACACCATGATTTGTACGTGGAAAACCCAGAAAGGGAAAAACCACGGTGGGAAGCCTACCCACAGTCAGATGATACTTCTGTAGAAAGTATGTGATACAATGAGGGGCCTGCACATGCAGGAAGGCACATTGCCCAGAGCGTACTACTCATTACAAAAGAGTCTCACTGACTATAGAGAGGCTACAACCATCTCAAGATAAATGGACAATAATCCAATAGAGTGAACTACTAGAAATAGCATCTACCATGCCTGATTACAGTCCCAGTTAAGCTCAATATCGAAGGCCTTTGACCTCTTCCTTAATCCCAATTCGATCACCTATGATCGACCAAATCTCCTTCTCATATGATATTGCATTTCAAGATCGCGACTTCTTATTCCATTCCCATGCCTTTGACCTCTTCCTTAATCCCAATTCGATCACCTATGATCGACCAAATCTCCTTCACAAATGATATTTCATTTCAAGACCATGACTCCTTATTACATTCCCATGCCACGATCTACAATGAGATCTTACATCATTTTATACAAACCCTAAGGCCTAAACCAATTAGGTCGGCCACCTAAAAGATATTACAATAAGATCATTACATAAATCCATATTACAATGATATGCCATGTCATCTTAGGACCAAAACAACAATAACAAATCCATAAATCATCTCAAAACATCTCGGTAACATGTAGAGTACACGTTAACATGATACCGGTCCATAACCTAGATAGGCACTGAACCTATTTTGGGTCCACCATGCCAAAGCAATGTCTTCAAGCAGTTGAAGCACGATCAAAGAACATCTTCAACATCTTGAAATCCATGTAGAAGCTGCACCAACACCAATTATGCATCCTGTCAAGATTCCTCAATGAGAACTCTGCCGGTAAGGGTTTACCAGAGTGTATGATAGCATCCGATTACCAAGTCAATACCATCTGACCAAGACATGCTCCAAAAGCACGTACCACATGTAACCAATCACATTCCATAGATCCAAGCATGCCGAAAGTGTCCAACAAATAGTCTCTTCTATTAGTAACACTAGATCTTCTACCGGTAACCAAAACCTATCTGTCGGTAACCAAAACAGCTAGTGTTGACATAAATGACAAAACATCAATGCAACACATAATCAATTCATCCAATAATGCCAACAATCTCCCCCTTTGGCATTGATGGCAACACTAGATGTGAAAAACAACTAAGTACCAAGAAATGCCAAACAAGTCTCCCCCTGTGGAAGACAACCAACAATCTCTTGAATATCAATAACTCTTCCCTTGTGAATGATATTTCTGTAAAGTTCTGAAGAATTTTTTTTACATCACTATCTCTCCCCCTTTGACATCAATGCTAGAAATCTGACAAAATTATCAAAGCAATAATATAAACCTCTCTATCTCAAAGCTGACTACTCCCCCTAAGTAGTAGCACCACTCATTAGTGCCGGAATGAATAATATCTCTGATAATGCATGTCGGACTGATGACAAACTACATCAATCAAGTCTCTATTGAAGGGGTAGAAACCCCTAACCCATCTCTCAAATACTCAAATAATTCCTTAGACAACGGTTTAGTGAATATATCTGCAATCTGCTCTTTAGTGTTCACATAAACCAATTTGACTTCCTTTCTTTCTACCTTGTCCTTCAAAAAGTTATACTTTATTGATATATGCTTAGTCTTAGAGTGAAATATTGACATTTTAGACATGTCAATAGCTACAAAGTTATCACAGTAGATAACTATCAGTTCACTACAGTTTACCCTAATATCCTTCAGCATTTGCTTCATCCACAAGACTTGAATGCAATTCGTTGCTGCTGCAACATACTCAGCTTCTGCAGTAGATAAAGAAATGCATGACTATTTTTTGCTGATCCATGAAACCAATTTCTTTCCAAGAAAGAAAGCTCCACCAGAAGTGTTCTTCCTGTCATCAGTATCTCCTGCCCAATCTGAGTAAGTATATGCACATAAAGTGAAATCATCATTTTTAGAATACCATAAACCATATTATGTTGTTCCTTGCAAATACCAGAATATCCTCTTTATTGCATATTCATAATTTTCTTTAGAATTACTTTGATATCTTAAGACAATACTTACTGCATTCATAATATTTGGTCTAGTCTAAGTTAAATATAACAAACCACCAATCATAGACTTATACCTTGTCAGATTTACTGGTGTAGAAGTATCCTTGATAGATAATTTATCACTTGTCACCATAGGAGTACTTATTGGTTTGGAATTATCCATACTAAACTTCCTCAACAATTCCCTTACATACTTATTTTGACAGATAAAAATGCCTTTGTCAGTTTGATTAATTTGCAAACCTAAGAAAAATTTCATCTCACCAATCATGGACATTTCAAATTCATTCATCATATTGTTAGCAAATTCCATGCACAATTTATCTTCTCCTCCAAAAGTGATATCATCAACAAATACTTCAATAATCAGAATATCATTATCAGTGATCTTATAATATAAGTTACTATCAACACTGCCTTTAGTAAAACCAAGCTTCAAAATATATTTATCCAACCTTGCATACCAAGCTCTAGGAGCCTTTTTCAATCCATATAAAGCTTTCTTCAATTTGCAAACCATATCTTTATCATCTGCCAGTTAAAATCCATCATTAGCCTATCCTCTTTTACAAATTACTTTGTAAAAACATATTATGCCATATGCCAAAAATTGGGGGAGGATTGTGGGTTAAATCAAATGCCCATTGATTATTTGATGATGGCCCTTAAAATTCAGTATCCAAAGGCAAATCAGCTCTATTATTTTTCTAATTTCCTTAAGAACAAGCTCCATGAAGAGTTAATGTAGGCAAGTGATGAAAGAGAGCCTTTAAAGTTCAGGCATTATTCTTAATTGTGTCACCTTATTCTTTTTCAAAATAGAACAGATTGGGATGATGCTCTAGAAATAAAGAAGTTTGATCCCCAAATAGGTGAATGGTGGCGTGAGAAAATGGACCCAGGTGTGGGACAAAGGGTCCCCATATTCTAACTATAGGTCATTATGTGATCATGTTGTGGTAAAGGTTCTTGGCATGTGTGGGGTTAAATTGAATAGGCTCCCAATTGGCATTGTTAAAATTTTGAGAATAAAGAATGCTAGGGCGAAAAATGTAGAATACCCAAAGGGTGCATTTGCCCATAATTTTTGAGATTTATTCTTCTACTCAGATTGTACCATCATCAGGGTGTATGGGTGCCCACAATCACCTCATATTATTTTGATTATTGTCCCCCCAAGGTTGGCCTTCATTGAATTCATGCGGTAGCTAATGTGGATGGAAAAGGAGCTGGTAAGAATGGAGAAGGGGCAACATCTTCCTTGTTTAATTGTTTATGGAGGTTTCAATGTTGGGAGCAATGCCTTAGAAAAGGTGTGGAATTTCTTGTTGAGCACCTACTGCCTCCAAGTGAGCAACATGTGCAATTTTGATCTTGAGGGGTATATTAATGACTTGAGGCTCCATAAGTTTAAAGCAAAGGGCTACTCTCATCAATTTAATAAGAGAGAAGATCGAATAATGAATTTTGGTCTAGTTGAAGCTGCAGAGAGAAGGAAAAAATTGGAGTATCTCAAGAAGTTGAAATGAGAAAGAAGCAAGAAAGATCTCAATTTTCAAGGATTCTTCCCTAACATCCAAAACATTTTTTCTAGGATATATAAGATTAGGATGTTTAATGATATTGTTGCCAATGAGATGAAGAGGGTAGATGCAAGGCAACCTCAAGAAGAGGAATGCCCAATTGATGTTGAGCGATGTTGAGAAGCTCATGGAGGTTGGAGTGAAGGGCATATGGAAAATCCTCCAGTTGTTCCTAAAGAAAAGGGAAAGGAAATTTTTATTGAAGAATCCTCCTATGCTACCTCATCACAGCAAGCCACGCAAGTAGGCCAGAGTACAAAGGTGGTAAGAAAATTGAAAAGGGGAAAGCCACCATTTCTAATTTTGTTGAAGTCTTGGATGCACAAGAAAATCCAGGTGTTTGACCACCTTCCCCTCCTAGAGAAACATTCAAGGATGATGAGGCTACAAAGGTGCACCTTGACTTAGACAGGGCAATCATCAAGAGCAGCATCCCAGAGGAGGAATCAAATGATGAAAGGATAATTGAAGTCATGTAGTTTATGCCATATGACAATTTTGCAAATACTATAGAGTTCAAGGCATTTTGGCTCGGGAAGAAACTGAAGAGCCTATATGAGGATGAGATTGCTAATTTTGACAAGGATAACATTCAATGAACTCCTCAAGAGGCAAGGGAAATAGTGAGAGGCAACAGTATGATGCTAATCCCTAGTTCGGATTTAGAGAATTTTTTTGTACTGGATCAAGTAATGAGGGCAACAAGACCCAATATATGCACAAGAATTTGGGGAAAATGGGTTAGGATTTAACCCAAGTATAAGAACATTTGCAATTTGGGCAAAAGCCCCAAACACAGATAAACCAATTATTTTGCATGAGGTTGAATAGAAAGTGGGGGATGCTATCATAAGGACCCTGGCGGACACTACTATAGTAGAAGCTGCAACAATTTCAATGCATGTTGCACATTTTGCAAAGGTGGTAGTAGAAGAGGAAGAAAAGAAGCATGAGGAGCTAAAAAAGAAACATGTGATACTTTTTACAGACCAAGACCATAATAAATTATACATAGAAAATGCCAAGCTGAAAAAGGAAATTGTAGTAGAAGAATCCACAAAATTGACTAACCAACAACTTGAAGAGATGCAAAAGATGCAAGAAGAAATGCAAAAACTAAAAGAAGAATTAGAAAATAAGCATCTAGAAATAAAGAAGACTATAATTTCACAGGTTGCAAACAAAGTACTCTCCAAATTGGATGAGGTACATTCTTATTATTTGCATGTATTCTAGCTCAGAGCCCAATTGGGTGAATTTATTTCATTCTTTTAGCCTTTAAGGGTCACATGGTTTCCCAAAGCCACAATTCTTAAATAAATTCTTTTGGCAGTAAAGAATATGCCAAATGGTCCTCCAGCTGTAGGAATATTGTGGGAAAATTATAATCTAGTGATCGAGGAGTTGCCTCAAATTGAGGAAGAGGATAAAAATTGAAAGAAAAGTTATATTCTTTCAAAGGCCTATAGAAGGGAGACATTCCTTCAATTTTGACTAGAGAAGGGCAAATAAAAGATTTGGGTAGGTGGAAGATGGAATTCCAAGAATCCATGGATGTGGTCCTAGGAATGCTCATTGGAGATCCCAACAAGGAGGACTCATTTCACACCATTATTGATAGGATTCTTGATGTGGAATTTTTTTACCACAAATTCACTTTGGAAGAAGCAATTGTACCTATGAATAGGACCAAGGAGGCCATGAATAAGTTACATGTTTTGAAATCATTTACTTGGCTTACTGATGAAATAGATAACTGGCATCAAAAGTACTTCTCTCTAGAAGAGGATCAACCCGAGGAGGAGGATTAGTCAATGCCATGTTCCATTTTTGTATACCCTATAAGTTTTTGTGCAAGTTTCCATTGTTGAACAAGATGATAAGAGCACTCAAATTCCACGTACTAGCCCCCAATGCACCTGACATCTAGTGCCAAGGTCCAAATTTTGACTCTAATGGGTACTGCAGCAAATGACAACCCAATATCACACCTATCAAGCTTGCGGTTCTAGATTCTAGAAGATGCTTTCACAATCGCCCACATTTTAAGCCTCCAAGAAGATTGCATGCAATGCACAAGAATAGATGCCTTAGGGCATTTTTTTGGTCTTATACATGTGTCTTACTTGTTTTGAAGCTTGTTTTGCTCCCTTGTCTTATAAAAGGGAATTCAGGGCCAGTAAGATGGATTCTGAATTTTTTTGAAGTAGTTTGTATTAGGAGCTGAAAGTAAAAGAGAAGAGTTTTTCTCTGCATATTCCATTATGAACAGTTTTTCATGTGATGTATCATGTATATTTTGAAAATCAATAAAAAATAATTCTCAGTTTTCTCCATCTCTTGTGTGTGTGTTGTATGAATCATTGTATTAATGATACTATGATTCCTCTTATCTAATGGGGAATGTATGCTCTTGGTAATGGGTTTCATTTCAAGTAAATGGATTAAATTCTTTTATAAGGTCACTACATCATGTATATAGGAAGAGTGTGAGGAAATTTATGTTGGTTTTGATTAAACATTATATGAAAGTCATAAATGTTTGATATTGGGTTAGAATGCTAAGATTTCACATTGTTGTTCATGGTTTATTTGTAGTTTGACTCTGTTTCCCATAGGATAAGCAATGGTCATATCTTCACACTTTTTTCAGAATCAATCATTTATATACCATTTCATTTCTATTTGTAGGAGTAGTTTTAGTAAAGAAATAAATCCCAATGGTTGCATAGATGCTTATAAACTAAGGTTGTATCCAAAACCAGGAGTTTATCCATCTTTCCTTGGTATAATTTCATTGAGAAATCTACTTTAGTGTGCAATGTCTGAACATAAAAGTGTAATAGGTCATTAGGACATTGTAAGGGAGACCCACCTTGGTTTTGCAGAGCCAAAAGTGCAAAAAAGTTTAGTCTTGAGACTGAACCTTGTTCGTTGGCCAAATGCTTTTCTGAGTCTATTGATAAGTTAAGTGACTATTCCTTTAGGACTTAGAATATGTTGATTTGGGAACCAACAATTCCATTGGTTTCATAGGTGATGGAATTTAAATATAAACTACCCTAGGATCTAATCCAGTCTAAGGAACCTAATAGTTATTTTGTTTCCTTCACTTTGGACTCAATATTAGTTGTATGTTGTTTGCATATCTCTAACCTTACATTTAAAATCCTATTTTCAAGAGTGTTACTCTTTAATTGACATAATCTAAAAAAACATTTAGCTCTCATATGTGTCTAAATTGCTATCTTGGGAAGTTTCCCTATACTTTAGACCATTAATACTATTATTTAAAGAGCTTTATTTAGCTTATGTTTATATGGTGAAAATATACTTTTGGCATTCTTTTTCTTTGCCTCCGATTTGATTTACAATTACAGCTTGAGGCTAAGGGTAGGGTTGGGGTTTCTATCTTCTCTTTGGATATAGATTGAGACTCAAAAAGAACATCTGTAAGGTCAACTCTTATACCAAATCATGTTACATTACTTGGCCTTATCGACCTTTAGATTCTTTTTAAGAGAAACTCAACATGCCAATAGATGTAGGTGCTTCAAAAAGTAGATAATTCAAAATATACACCTCAATCTCAACAAGAATGAATTTTTTCCTATTTTGTATGCCAAAAATTATTCACAAAATCATTTGATCAAGCTCTTCCATCATCTAGATCTACACCTACAATGTATAAAAACATTAAAAAAAAATTGTTAATGTAAAACTACTGTAGGACTTCAACAATGATTAAGTAGCAAGGCATAATACCACATCTTAGGGATAAATCATCCTTAGTGAGTAGCCATCAAACTCATTATTATAGCTCATCTATCCATCAACCGAATGGTGTGATACTTGAAATGGGCCTGCACTATGTGTGCACTTGGAGTTACTAGGACTTCTACCAATCTAAATTGTTACTTCAATAAAATGATATGTTGAAAACAAGTATTGGGAAGAAAATAAAGCTTAATGAATGTTGAGTATAATATATTGATGAAAATATGATTGAAATGATATTTAATGAAATATTTTCTAGTAAACAAAAAGGAACCACTCTATTATGCCTTGGTTGTAGGAACAATCACACAATGAAATTCCTGTGGTTGTAGGAATAGTCAATCACTGGAACTACAACTACTAACTAAATGAAATCTATCTAGTAATAGAATGTATGGAACCCTCACCAAGTGGACCCCCTTGGGTGAGTCTCCTAATGTTTAACAACTCAAATACTCAAAACACCATGTCATCCATCACTACATTTGAACAAATAATGGTATTTATAGAAAAATATTATTTATTCAAAATAACTTGTATGCCTAGAAGAATAGGAGATTACATATATTCATTCTAACCTCCTTTGAATAAAAAGAGTTGATGAATTTATAGGAAAGGAAACTCTAACTAATCCTAATTACTTATCCACTCAACTCCCAACAACTAGGATGATGGCTTTTACTGAAAACATAAAAAATGGAAACAAAAAGTTTGTGTTTCAATAGGAGTCCACTCATTTAGACAAATCTAGCACAACCTTTCCTATATTTACTCTACCGGTGAACATGTAGAATAAATGTAGATTATGAGGTAAGTAACTACCTTTTAATAGAACTAGGATTCTCCATGGCTTGACCAAAAGGTCGATAGGTCGACTCCTTCCAAAGCTTACTACAAAAATGTTTGATAGTGCCGAAATAACTTCCCTCTTTAGACTCGATCTTCTCCTTAATGGATACATCCACAAAGGTTAACATACAAATATTATTGTCTATATAATATTACTCAAAATAAGGTCATTCACATCATTCATGCAATCATTAACATATATTCATATAGCATTCATTAACAGGCTTGGATATCATAAAAATTAAACAAGTTTATGATCAAAATAGACTTAAAACATAAAGTATCATGTCTTTTGGAAATAAAGGAATAGTCTTATCAACATAAAATTTTGAATAGAAAGAAATAAAAATGGGGCTCATCATCTCCCCCCACCTTGATCTTCCGCTTGTCCTTAAGTAGGAGTTAGTTGGTTCTATTGTCAAGCCTTTGTTCTAAAATCTCCTACATTTGTTTCTCCTACTATGTTGACAATGGGACGCCAATAAAATCCTTGATTCTTTGCCAGTATTTCCCATCTAGGATTCTCTACATCACGTTCATATGGCTTATATTCCTCTAATTTTGCAAAGGCCACCAAAGAATAGGTGGCTAGAAAATCAAAGGTATCCATTTTTCTTGTAATGCTCTTCCCAAATGCACATACTAATTTTCCCTCCCTAATGTTGCATGATAATTTTGTAGAGAATGAGTTCTCTTTGTTGGTATGGTTGTCATTGCACCAAAAGGTCAACTTGTCAATGCCCTCTATAACCACCAGACACATAGAATCCATAGGAGGTTGTTAAGCCATGTCGCAAACCCACCACTTGTGATGCAGGATCATCCTCAGTTCATAGCAATCTTGTATCAACCAAAAATATTTCCTTTCTATTTGTAGTTTCAACATTTCTTTCTGTGTGTGCTGAATTTGTCTCATCGAAACCTGTGGAGTTGGATTTTACTTGAAGACTTGATCATCTTCCTTATACCCAAACCATGGAGCATTTGGATCATTTTCCGACAAGTTATCGCTACTAGTTTCTGGGATAGTTTTTTGTTACTGGTTTCCAAGACAGTTTTCTATTACTGGTTGCCTAGACCTATTTGCATTGGTGATCTACCAGATCCCCTTCCATAACTTGTGGAGCCCTAAGCATTGATTTCAATGTTCCTTGGCATGTGGTCGACCTTTTCCCATGATCTACACTTTGTCCTTTGGATTTTCTGGAGGAATTTCTTTGGTGGAGGTCGACCTTGTTGGTTTTGCACTTTAGGTCTTGTTCTTTGGATTTTGATTCCTTTTTGGGCCAACCGGATCCCCTTGGATCATATAAATAATTTTAATAGAGAATTAGAATGTTATCAAGAAGTTAGACTGAGAATAGAAGATAGATCTTAAGATTTGAGGTCCCGGTTGTGACTTATTCTGTATTTTGAGCATGTTTTAGCAGGCTTGTGAGCCGGTTTCTGTAACCCAGTTGTTACTGGTTAGTTGTAATCAGTTTTCAAGATATAATTCAAGTTGTTCTGCATTTCCTCCATCATGTCCTTGTGTTTTCGTTGTGTTTACTCTTGCTGACCGGTCTAGACTGATCTCTTTGAGGTCCCTCCTAGCCGATGACTACTTCAACTTGCACTGCACAACACAAGGAGACCAAGGGCACACACCTTGAAACAATCCTCCCCAATGCAAGTGGGGTTTGAACCTGTGACCCAACTCTAATACCAATCGAAGGAACACAAATGGACCACTAAGAGGGGGGGATGAATTAGTGGTAACAAAAACTTGAACTTCCTAAAGAATTAAAACATTAAAACAAAGATCAAGATAATATAAGCAGAGATATCAAGCATATCCATGTACACTAGGAAAAAACATAACATGAGATATATATAAGGAAAACCCGTTGTGGGGCAAAAACCTCAGTGATAAAAGTTGCTAGAGTCTATTGCTCTAATCTTGCCTCACAAGTAAGAGTTTGATTACACATTTATGGGCACCAACCCAAAGGAGCACCAACCTGTTGGAATCAATGAACACTGAGAAGGGGGGTGAATCAGTGTTCTGCAATTTATTTGTTTTTAAAACTAATTCTTAAACCACCAGATGCAAAAGATAGAAACTATAATGGAGAAACCCAAAGCAAATAACCACACAACCATAACACTAGAATTTTTACGTGGAAACCTAGAAAGGAAAAAAAACACAGTGGGATTTGAACCCACAATATTATTATACTATGGATAGTAGTAGAACAATATTACGAATGGGGAATGCACTTGCATTCAAGCACATTGCCTAGAGCTCACTGCTTAAATACAAAACAAGGCTACAACCCCAAAGGACTCATTGTCCTAAAAATGAGATACAAAGGGTATTACAATGTTTGAACTGGTATATAACATCTTCAAATACCAAAAATCAGTTCTAGTTAAGCTCAAAATGATCTACTACTACTAATTTGAAAATCTGCTCTATTATGCTCTACTACCAAATACCAGATCATCAAAAATCAAGATGTGCATGTAAAACTATGCTCAATCACTCCCAAAATAATTCCTCACATATATATTCGCACCAAAATGATCACCCAAAACTATCTTTTATATCTGCACCACTGAAATAGATCTCCAACAGGGCGGCTTCATAAAAACCATATAACATGCAACTTGAAACATGTTTCACAAAGTTGGCTCAATATAATCACAAATCCAAATGCCAAACCTAAAACATATGATCACAAGCTTCACATGCAATGGCACAAACTCCTCAAACACAACACTAATCGCCGAAATTATCCCAACGAATTTGCAACACACATTACTCAAAAATAGCTCTACCCTAACTGAATTATCGGATACTGGAGCTCTAAAATTACACACAATTCAACATCAGATATCAAGATCATGAAGTACTCTGTCTCGAGCCTCGAACCAACTTCCCTAATCATCACAACCAAAAATACATCACCAAAATCAAGATATGCACCATGTTGTCATGCTCTACCGGTTACTGTGTTCCACCTTCCATACTTATGCCTTATGAACAATATGACTTCTGATAAACCAATTTTATGTACACCAGATAGGATCTACAAATTGAGTTGCCATCAATGATAACCCCTAAGCATCTATCATGCACTAATCATTACCAGATCAGTGTCTCTTGCCAATAATCTCCCCCTTTGGCATTGATAGCAACACTGTGAAAAATGAACTGAATATATAAGCTCCCCCTAGGAATTTACACCATTTTTCACTTTGCTCTCTCCCCCTTTGACAATAATGCCAAAGATAAATGATCTGCCAAAATTGATATACAAGGATATATACAACTGGTCACAAAAAATTGAATATGTCTACAAAAATTGTTTTGAGGGACAACATTATCCCATACCTTCTTTAAACTCTCCAAAATGCTTATCATCCCACTGAAAAGGTAGACATGCATTTCTACTCCTCCTCTATCTATCGAAACAAGCTTATTTAGTGCATCTTCAGCATACTGGATGCTACTCATCAATGAATCTATCTAGGTAGTATTAAGAATTCTCACCTAACACATTCTACCCAGAACTATGTCCTTTTCTTGATTTAAGCTCTTGATTTTGTTCAATACACTCAAAACTTGCTATGTGGAGTAGATTGTGGTGAGTATGACTGTGATATGCTTGCTAGTTGACCTTCACACTCCCTTATCTTATTGTCAATATCTATAGTGAACTTGGGAAAAATCAGACATGATGTGTATATATTACTTCCTTCATCAATTGCATCCTGAATACTTTTTAGTGCAATAAGTAGACTAACTCTATCATCTTCTATCATCTTCAAAAATTGCTTTAAATTCATTTCATTGAATTTATTCAAAACTTAAATATTCACAACCTTCTCCAAAGACTCAAAATGAGAACCAACAACACTTAACAAAACCTTGAGCTTACTAAAGGGATCAGATGTATCCGGTTTGAAAGATGGCATGATTTTTCACCAACATATCTCCTGCCAATGATATTAAATCTGTCTATAGAATGGGACTCAATAAAGTCCTCACTGGCTTTTTCTTGAGCTACAGTTGCCAATTGAAGTGTTTGAATGGGAGATAAGGAACTCAGGTCAATCAACCCTTGACCAAAATCATCTGAATCAATAGCAACTTGTTTCCCTTTTACAACATCAATGTCTCTTGCCATTGTTGCCAGAGCCTGATATGCCTTTTCCTTTCCTTTCTCCTTATTAGCAACCTCTCCACTCTCACCCTTTCCACCTTTCTCACCATCATTCGCATCCTTCTTCACATCCAATGTCTCCTTGGCTTCTTTTTTTGACACAATCTCTATAATGGGAGGTTCTTGTACAACATCACTAGAGGTATCATTTGCACCATCAACATTATTTCTTGGAGTTTGATCATTAGACTATCCTTTTGGAATGGCTTTCTCAGGTGACTAATCCATTTTCTTACCAGGGACAGTTGTATTTACTTCTGGAATATATGTGTTTTGAGTGGGTTCTTCTAGATTTACATAAACTCTCTGATCTATCAAAAACTTTCTCAAAATTGTTTCAGTCTCCTTTATCACTTCATATTTCTTCCCTACCATAAGCTTATTCACCCTTTTCTTGCTTTAGAATTTATCGTTGGCAAGCTTCAATAATTTGGTGACTTCATCTCTAGAAATTACAGAAGATAGATTTACTAGTACATATTCCTTTATTTTGTCATCTTCTAAACTAGCTATATGCCTTCTCGCATCCAAAATGTCATACAAACTTTTAGGAATCATAGACGAAAGTTCTAACAGTGCCTTACTATATACATCCATATATTTTACAATTACTTCTTTAACTTCCCTTTGATCTTTATCATCAAAATTTTCATAATATGTAGATACATTATTCAGGTTCCCATCCTTAAGAATTTCATTAGTTAACTCCTTCAAACTCAATGGGGGCACTATTTCAAATGTGCCTTCAATCTTACCATATTTTAGAGCAACATCAATCTCATATTTTTGCTTCTTACTTTCTCTGGCTTTTCTAGATGATTTAGGTTCTTCTCTTCTTTTCTTTGCTTGTTGAGCTCCACCGGATTGTGGTTTCTTTACCAATCTAGCATGGGTAGTTGTCTTTTCCACCCCTCTCACTACTTCATCAGATTTTGTCTCTTTGTCCTCAATAGTGGCAGCAACATATAGTCTTTGTAGTTTCTCCTTCTTCCTATTCTTCGCCCCACTAGTTGATGATGTAGATTATGATCTAGGTGGAGGAGTGGGCTTCTGCACACTAGAAGTAGGTACAAACTAAGACTGTCTTAGCTTGGTCTGCTTTAGAGAGGTGGCAGCAAGTTTAGTCTTCTTTGGCTTCACCATATCTTCCTCCTTCAGAATGTTCTATTCTCTTGCCCTTTGTATAGCCTCCTTGGTTAAACCCATCTATTCTGCTAACTCCTCTACCTCTTTCTTTACTTTCCTCTTCCTAGCAGGTCCAGTAAACTTTTTATGAAAATCAAGGTCTTTTTCTTTACAAGTACCAAACCTTTCTTCCTTATCATCTACCAGTTGACTCAACAAATATTGATCATATGCATCAAGAGTGGTAGCATCCACCTCATACCCCATGGGCATGATCCAGAGAGTTCTTGGCTCAACTACCTCCATATGACATTGATATTTATCAACCATAAAATAGAGTCTTCTTGTACTTCTCAACAATTTCTTAAGGAATCCTTTCCCTACTATGCATTGATGCTTGGAAGGATTTTAAGTATCCCCACAAGGCGCATTTCTGAGCAGCAATATCACCTAAACCTTGTAATCCTTCTTTAATATAAACTACCACTAGTTTGTCATAATGTCATTGAATCTTCCCAATAGCAAGAATCTCATTTAGGAAATATAGTGCCAAATAAATAATCAAAGAACCAAACTTGAATACATGTTTCTTGTCTTGCTTAATATTCTTTAGGTTGCTTAATAGATCACTGATTAGGACTAAATGAAGATCATTCCTCTTTCCTTCCTTTAACATCTCATAGGTTGCAAATATGGCCATGCTAGATATAGATTTCTTCCTGCTCGACTGATATACCTTGTATCCAATAACCATCGAGGCAAATCTAACATCGTGCTCTATGATATCATTGATAAATATTAGCTGACTATCAAACTAAGATCCGATAACCTTTGTTACCATTGTATTTTGAACTTTCCTCAATTTGGGGACCTCACTGGTTGCATGTAAACATGTAACCACTTCAATGTCTTGCTTGGTGATCTTATGAGGTCAGTCCAGCCATATGAATTCATTGTGGATTCAACTCAGAATGTATCAGACTCATTTGAGTTCGTCGAGCACCAAGAAATGAATAAATTGGATGCAACCCTTATCGTGCAATGCCTTGAATTTTGGCTTCAAATTTCCTAAACTATTTGTCATATGCTTGGCATAAAGTGAGAGCATTTCTGCATTCCCAAGCTCCTCCATGTTGCAATGGATATATGCCTTAATATATTCGTTGTGAAGTACACCATATGGAACAGAAGAAAATGCACCTTCTGGATCATTCTCAGTGGATTTGAATGAGTGCCTCTTGAACATGGGCCTTGTTCTCTTAGAAATTTTGACCACCAATGGAGTTGCAACACTAGATGAAGATACAAATGCCATTTCAAAATAAAAGTATGAACAAATAGCTTAGCAAACATAAAATACATTTTGATTCTCAACCGAGTGTAAGAAATTGTTGATCGATTGCTACAGGCTCGGATTAGGCTACTAAAACTCTTTCACTCTGTTGTTCTGCTCTTCTCTCTCATTCATATTGTGAAGAATGAACTATTGAAATTCCTTTTTATCTACTAAAAACCTAAATTCAAGTTGTAATAAATGCACAACCCTAATGACTTTTAGATACACTATTTTTCACCGATTCGCTCACCGAATTATTAAATCAATGTGAAATCTTTTGGATAACCTTTAGATATCTAATCTAGATCTTCTGCAACCTTCCATAACTAGTTATGGATCTTCGAAAGGGGGTTTATGGATCTACATGATAATCTTCCCCCCAAGGAAAAAATTCCCTAGTTACCAAATGAGGTTCCATCACCGGATTTAGGTGTGGAGCCATTTTGCACATTTGAATTTTCCTTTTTCACCCACATCATCTTATGTTTATCTTTGATCTCTTCTAGTTTTGCTTTTCCTTTTTCATCTGATTTGTTCTTGTTCACCAGAGCATTCTTGCTTCTGTAATATCTTGCAATATGATAGGGTTGGTTGCATGCATGACAAACAACATTTCTCTGCATAGGCCTGAAGTTCATTTGATTTGGTCTCATCCTGCATTGGTTAGATATATGTCCAGACATCCCACATGCATAGCATCTCTTATTTTGAAAATTATTTATCATTGTTCTGCACATGTTTGACTTATGATCAAAATTGTTGTATATGAAACATTGACCGGTAAAGGTAGAACCATTATTCATCATGTTGTTCATCATCACATTATTCATCTTACTTTTGCATTGATGTTCCATACAACCAAATTTGCCACCAACAAAGCATTTACCATTAAATTCATAGGCATTAGGTTGTCTTACCAAAGGTTTCTTGTCCTTCTTATGATTGCCTTGACCTGAACTAGAGGATTCTCCTTTCTCAAATCCAAGTCCTCGAGTATCTTTCCCATGTCTCTGACTTTCCACCATCTCATCCAATCGGACTGAACTAGCCTTGAATTTTTCTTTGTACTCATTCGCAGTATTCAACTCATCTCTCAGAATTATGATCTTCCTTTCAAGTTATTGTCCATCATTCTTTGTTTGCACCAACTCAAGCTTAAACTGACCATTCTCATATGTCAATCTATAGCATTCATCAGATCTGTCCCTCATTGAATGAGTTAGGGTTTCTTCATTCTTCTTTCGGTATTCAATCTCCTTTGTGAACTTCATCATAATAGATTGCATGTCATTCTTCAAAATTGCATTCTCCCTGGCCAGCTTCTCACATTTATCTATCTTATCTTGTAGGGCTTGATTTTCAACACTTTGTTCTTCTTCCTCCTTTAGCCTATCCATCAGCTCCTTTCTATTTTCTCTAGAAGTGTTCAATTGATCTTTCAATGTCTCAATGAAGTCTTTAGTTGCATTCAGATTTCTTTCTAGACTACTCTTTTCCTTCATCGCGTCATCAAGATCTTCAAGTGCCACAGAAAGTTGTTTTGCAAACTGAATTCCATTGATTCAATCTTCTGGATCTTCCTCAAGTTGTTGGCTACTTATAAGGAACTAGGATTTGATACCAATTGTTGGAATCAATGAACACTAAGAGGGAGGTGAATCAGTGCATTGCAATTGATTATTTTATTAAACTCATTCTTAAACTGCCAGATGCAAAAGATAGAAACTATAATGCAGAAACTCAAAGCAAATAACCACACAACCATAACACCAAAATTTTTACATGGAAACCCAGAAGGGAAAAACCACAATGGGATGTGAACCCACAATATTATTATACTATGGCCAATAGTAGAACAATATTACAAATGGGGAATGCACTTGCATTTAGACACATTTCCTAGAGTTGACTACTCAAATACAAAATAGGATTGCAATGCCAGAGGAATCATTGTCCTACAAATGAGATATAAAGGGTATTAAAATGTTTGAACTGATATATAACATCTACAAATGCTAGAAATCAATTCCGGTTAAGCTCAAAATTTTCCGTTGCTACTAATCTGAAAAATCTGCTATGCTCTACTTTGTTGTCAAATATCGTATCATTAAAACTCAAGATGTACATGTGAAATTGCACTCAATCACTCCCAAAATAATTCCTCACACATATATTTGCACCAAAATGATCATCCCAAACTATCTTATATATCCACACCACCGAAATAGATCTCCAACAAGTCGGCTATATAAAAACCGCATAACATGCAACATGAAACATGTTTCACAAAGTCGGCTCAATCCGATCACAAATCCAAATATCGGACCTAAAACATATGATCACAAGATTCACATGCAATGGAACAAACTCCTCAAATACAACACCAATCACTGAAATTATCCTGACAAATCTGTTACTCCAAAATAGCTCTGCCCTAACTAAATTATCGGATACCAGAGCTCTAAACTTGCATACAATTCAACACCAGATATCAGGATCATAAAGTAATTTGTCTCGATCCTTGAACCAAGTACCTTGATCACTACAACCAAAAATACATTACGAAAGTCAAGATATACACCATGTTCTCATGCTCTACTTGTTACTGTGTTCCACCTTCCAAACTTATGCCCTATAAACAATATGACTTACAGTAAACCAATTCTATGTACACTCGATAGGATCTGCAAACTAAGTTACCATTAATGACAACCCCTAAGCATCTATCATGCACTAATCATTACCGAAGTAGTGTCTCTTGCCAACACAACCCCCTATCTGAACACCCACTCAACTGACATACAATGAGTAAATATCCAAATACAGTTATGCACCTTGTTACAAATTATGTTTTGTAACTCAGTGTTTTCTACCCCTGAGAATGGCTCAACTCTTCTTTGCTCACAGGATTTATCCTCTACTCTCTGGTATTTGCTAAAAATCCATGCTTTGTGTCTCCTATTATCTTCTTATCTATGCACATAGCTCTCTATTTTTTACTCTGTATAGTCCTCTTTTTCTACCCCACTTTGTGTGTATTACCTTCTGAGTTCTCTGCCTCGTCTCTCTAATATCTAGTCTATACTCTTTACTTTTGCTATCCTCTCTCTCCACTTTCATATCTCAATTCTTATCTTTGGAGTCTTTGTCCCCTATCCTCTTACTTTGTTTTATTTTTTGCATTTCTTTATTGTAGCACACACACTCCCTCTTTTTCATCTTTTTGCACAACAACACCTTCTCTCTTGTGCATTCACAAACTCACTGTTCAATAGAATCTCATGCTTACTAGGACACACCTTCTATAATTTTCTTCTAAATTTTGATAATATTTTATGTCTTGTAGGATTCCTAATTTGTGCATCTGTTTGGCACCATGCTTTGCATGTTTGCTAAGGATGCTTCTATGTGCCCCCTTTTTTCAATTCTATATTCTTTGTTTTTACCTCTCTACACCACTTCTCTGCATGCTTACAACTAACTCTCACTGCATCCCACAACTTTGCATGTCAACTAACTCCACTTATTGGTCATCTACGTACCCCAAGGGCTTTCTCTCCAAAAAGAAATTTAAAAAAATGCTCCAGCTATTAAATAATTTATTTTGTCTCCTCGTTTCAGATTTGCAGTCATCCACATTAAATGACTCTTTCCTTCTTTGCTCAACAATCTCTGCAATCTAGTTTGACATTGCACACATCCCCCATTTTAAAAATATATTTTCAACTACAAATTTTTTCAACATTTACTCCTCTTGTTTACTGTACAGACTAAAAAAATCCCCTTTGATTCGTATGCCCTTTTAGTTGCATAGACCAATCAATAAAGATTTGTCCACCTAACCCTCATATCTCACTCAATAGCATAGTGGATGGTGGACCCATCATTGTACCCATATGCTCACAAATAGTCTGTGTGTAGGAGGTATCCACAATGGACTCATGGGTGAAGTGTTGAACTGGCAATAATAGTGGTGGTAAACACAGTGTGTTATCTGCTTGTCTTGTCGCGGTTGTGCAACAACCTTGGTCAACACAATTTGTTGACCTATGGAACAATGATAACTCTCTCTTCTCCATATTCACTATGGCAATAAACACTTTGTGTTATCTACCTCTCTTGTCGCGGTTTCGTAGCAACCTTGGTCAATGCAATCTATTGACCCATGAAACAATGATAACTCTATTATCTCAACTATGGTGATAAACACAGTGTGTTCTCCCTTGCTTCTCAAAGAACCATAGAAGGCTTGTCATGATTTTGTAGCTACCTTGGTAGCAGTTAATGTTTCACCTATGAAACTATGAAACACATTTCTCTATCTTCACCGTGGCAATATCGTGGCAGTAAACACAGTGTGTTATTCTATTCCTATAACAACATGTGAATAACACAATATGATCAGTTGTACTGCAACTATACATTCTAAGTCAAGTTAGTTCACCCAGTGCCTTACCAACTCTAAGAACTTTGTCTTCTTTGTGCAGTTTCAAGTCCAATAGCTAACTCCAATTGTATTCTTTATATTATCTACGACCTTTGACAAAATGCCTTTTCTAGCTCCATGCTTGTTCAACTTGCACACATACAATCAAATCTGCTCAACTTGCTAGCATAATACAACACCATCTCAACCAATCTGATCTTCCTCTGGGACACTCATCTTCTTTCATATTTGTCCAGTGGATGTCTCTACATCACTATCAAGTGGATGTGAAGCTATCACTCTGCACAGTCTCTATCACATTGCACTTGTTCTCTGTGACACTTATCATCTTTGCATCTCTATCTAGTGCATCCTCTCAACTGCTATCATCAATGCCAATCTAATGCCAACCATCCCCCCTTTAGCATTGATGTCAGCCTCTCTCATCTTTTCCTCCTTTGACAACAATGTCAAAGGGTGGGGAAACCAACTATCATTCTCACTCATCTTCTCCTTCTTGTCTTAGTTGGAAACACATCTCTCCCCCTTTGACAACTGCATTGTACATGTGGTTGATATCACTATAGGTTTACTTATTATACTTATGCTTATGTGCCTACAATCTACAACACCTGCTATAATATTGTTGATCTTTTTAGCAATGATCTCCCCATGAGAACCATAACCTCTATGCTCCATCTCCCTTGGAGAACACTGCATTGTTCAAAAATGTATATTTTGAAGCTATGAGCTTCCCCTGAACTAAGTACACTGCATTCTCCCCCTATCTAAATACATTGATCTATCACACATTTCATTTTCATTTACTTCATGAGAATTGCTCTTTGTCTTTTTTATCTTGTTTGGTTTCCTTCCTTTTCTTTGCTGCAAAATTCTAATCAAATTTAATTTTTGATTCTGAATCTCTTGCAATTCTACTTCCATTGCCTTAAACCAAATAGCACTCTTGTTGTCATGTTTTCTGTTCACTTCCATCTTCTCTCCGCATTACACATTGTGTTGTACATGCACTCTTAACCCCTCTTATATGTTCTTTTTTTTGTTATTGGCCGATGATTATCTCTTTTCTATCCCCTCCTGTCTCTTCACTTATTCACTCTATGTACATGTTGGCATGATTGGCATAACTGATGCAGATGAAGAATGATGACTAAATTGGTAAAGGACTGTTTGTGATCACATTGTGATGAAGAGATTGTGATTGCATGATTGGATGACTTTGATTAGTTATTTATGTTGTCATTGATGGAAACTGATGTTTACTATATTGTATTTTTTCGTCTTAGTCTTTTTGGTCTACTGGAAAGACCTTACCGGTAAAGAAACATGAAACTGGGAATTAGGACCTTAACCAGTAAACAAGGAAATGTTTTGATAAGATCTAGTGATTGGTGATGATTGGAGAGTTGTGGTTTGGAATGTGAGTTTGTATCATTGTAATATGTATCTGACTAGAACCGTATCATGTTTTGGTTACCAGAAGTCATGTTTATGATTTTTGTTATATTTTCTGTAGGGTTTAAGAAGGGTTTAAGGACTAGTAAATAATTCTCTTAACCAATAATGATTTTTGGTTTGGCGATGATCTACATAATTATCAAATGTTGGAGGTGATGTGGCACAACCCATGTAGATGGATGAATTGTTGTTTTGGCACGTTTGAAGATGGAATTTCTTGGGAAACAACGAAGTGCTTAGAAGAGTGTTCTAAGGGTTTGACTTTGTATTGTTTCAAATAGAGATGCAGTGATCATTCAATGGTTTTAATTGATTTGTAATTAATTGTAATGATTCATATGATGATATATAATGAGTTATAAAGATCTATGATGATCTATGTTGTAATTCTTAGGGTTTTTTAACCGACTAAGATGTAAAGGTTATTTCGGTTAGTATAGTTAATGTTTGTTGTGTTGGTCATTTTGAGAAGAGTGTGAAGTTGAACCAGAGTGTGAGAGATCTGCCAGAGTGTAGTAGATTTGGAGTAGAATTGGATCTGATCAAGAAATTAGTTAAGTGCTATACCCAAATCATTCACTGTTGTTCCCTAATAGTTTCAATAGTCAAAATCCCTTAATCGGGTAGGTCCTAACATGCCTTACATTGTAAATCCCTTAACCGGGTAGCTCAACATCTAAGTGTTAAATCCTCTTGCAAGGTTGATCCTAATAGGTCAAAGCTCCTAACATGGCTCATTATCTAAATCCCTTAACTACGTGACTCCTAACAGGGCATCTTTGTAAGCTCCTAACCGGGCTAGGTTCCTAACAGGGCGCATTCCAAAAGAGTGCACAATTTTAATGGGTATCGATTCCCACCATAGTTTTTCCCTTTTTGGGTTTCCACGTGAAAAATATGGTGTTCATATGTTGAATGTTTCTGATGTGTTGATTTGATTTACTTTCAGTTTATGCATGTTTATGAACACTTAGTGAGCAATTTTGTTAAATAAGTTTAACAGTTGGTTATCAGTGATTATCGGTAATGGTAAAGAGTTTATTACTGGTTTATGATTGATTTGGTGAAGTTTTATAAGTTCAAGTTTTAAGTTTGAAATTGTTGTTAATACTAATTCACCCCCCCTACTCAGTATTAACCAAATCGTTTAAGATTAACAATTGGTATCAGAGCATGGTATGAAAGATTGCATGCACACCTGATCAAGATAAGATTTCAGCGTACCGGTGAGGATAGTAACATTTATCTTAAGACTGATGGAGATAGAGTGTTGATAGATGAAGTATTTGTAGATGATATAATTTTTAGAGGTGATGAAGATTTATGTATGGATTTTGATGAGGAGATGAAGAAAGAATTTGAGATGTCTCTTATTGGTGAGATTAAGTTTTTCATTGGGTTGCAGGTCTAGCAATTGGATGGTGGAATATTCATCTATCAGAGTAAGTATGTAAATGAAGTGTTGAATTTTTTTGGCATGGAGGATTGTGAACCGGTTGGTACTCTGATGGTTTCAAGTTGGAAATTTTCTAAACAGGATGATTCACCCTATGTTGATGAAAAAGAATACAGGTCCATGATTGGTAAGTTGCATTATGATGTTCATAGTAGGCCTGATATTACACATGTTGTTGGTTTGGTTGTTATATTTAAGAAGGATCCCAAGGAGACTCACTTGGTAGTGGTGAAAATGATATTCAAACATCTGAAAGGTAAAATGGATTATGGCTTATGGTATCCTTATAAAAATGATTTTTCTTTGGAAGTGTTTACTGATGTAGATTGGGTAGGGAATGTTGATGACCAAAAAAGCACTACCGGTGGAGCTTTTGTTCTTGGAGGTAGATTGGTTGCTTGGACAAGTAAAAATAAAACATGCGTATCACAGCCAACAATAGAGGCAAAGTATGTTGCATCATCAATAAATTGCACACAGGCAATCTAGATGAGACATGTGTTAGAAGGTTTTAAACTTGATATGTCTGAACCACTAACTATTTATTGTGACAATACAAGTGCAATTAATATTTAAAAAAAAATTGTATTACATGCAAGAACTAAATACATAGAATTGAAATATCACTTTCTAAGGGAGAGAGTACAAGAAAAACAAGTCAAAATGGAGTATGTGACAAGCAAAGAGCATCTAGCAGACATTTTTCTCAAAACCATTGTCGAAGACTACCTTTGAGTACCTCAGAGGTAAATTAGGGGTCAGACCCCTATACAAGAAAAACTAGGATGTAGGAGATGCATCAATCTAGTATGCTTATTGAAAAAAATTCACTATGGATTGATGAAATGATGGCTACTCCGCAGGGGGAGCAACTTAGATGATATTTGCAGAGATGTTGAAGACAACATCAATAGATTTGATGACCGATGATGCATATGCACCTTTGCCATTGCTGTCAAAGGGGGAGAAGAAATATATTAGCCTAAGGAGGAAAATATGTGTAACAAAAAGTGGGAGAAGAAATGAATATTTGGTTCCAGGTGAAGAAGAGAAGAACCATCAGAAGAGTGAATTGTAGTAGAGAAGTTCCAAAACTGAGCAACATGATTTTAGTTGAATATATTGGTGTTTATATTGGTGTTGCCATTAATTCCAAAGGGGGAGAATGTTGGCATGATTGGCATAACTGATGCAGATTAAGAATGATGATTGAACCGGTAAAGGATTGTTTGTGATGACATTGTGATGAAGAGATTGAGATTTCATGATTGGATAACTTTGATCAGTTATTTGTGTTGTCATTGATGGAAACTAATGTTTACTATGTTGTATTTTGTCATCTTAGTATTTTTGGTCTAATGGAAAGACCTTACCGGTAAAGAAACAAGAAACTAGCAATTAGGACCTTAACCGGTAAAAAAGGAAATGTTTTGATTAGATCTGGCGATTGGTGATGATTAAAGTGTTGCAGTTTGGAATGTGAGTTTGTATCATTGTAATATGTATCTGACCAGAACCGCATTATGTTTTGGTTACCATAAGTCATGTTTATGATTTATGTTATATTTTGTAGGGTTTAAGAAGGGTTTAAGAACCAATAAAGAATTTTCTTAACTAGTAATGATTTTTGGTTTGGCGGTGATCTACATCAAGTTAAAATATTGGAGGTGATGTGGTACAACCCACTGTAGACACATAAAAATTTCCATTAATTTATCCTCATTTAATTTCAAATTTCTCTGAACATCGGGTGAGTCCTTATTATTATATTATTATTTCTCCATAATTCATTATTCATAATTCCCATCTTTTATTAGATTATTATTAATATCTTACCATTTATCCATTAAATTTATTAAATAAAACATTATATCATATTCATGCATACACCTTCATGCATTCACCTTATATACATTTTCTCTATTTATTTAATAAAACCCTTAAATATCCCCTCCTACCACTTACCATTTCTCACTTACCATTTACCACTCATCTTGCATTATCCCACATTCATCCCACAACATGAACTCGCTCGGAGAAATTCTATTTAAACAAGCCCCTCTCTCATATTTGGGATCTCATCTTTATGCGTCGACTTATGTTAGTTTGTATTCTTAAACATCTTGGCACTTCATTTTCTTTAGCTTCCTTTGCATCAATCATCTTGAATCTCCAAAAAACCATAGCTTCTTGTGTGTGCTTCGGAGAGCAATATTATCTACATAAGATCTTGGTTTAAGGAGTGCAATGGAGTGGATTATGTAACATGCATGTGTGTTTTAGCTTAGATATTTTCATTTGCATGTGTGTGTTTTGCAAGAAAAACTTCATTGTTGGATGCTGGAAGATTGAATCTTGTATTCAATCCATTTCCTACATCTACAATTGGCACGCCCGGTGGGACATTCCCATCTCAATCATGTCACATAGATTACATTTTTACGTTGATCTTTATCACATACTAATCTCACTTATATCATATAGTCCCCCCTTTGCACTTTAGGGTTTGTTGATAGTTCTTATACTTAATGTAAGTATAGATCCAATAGCCAACAACATGAGAGGGGGGGGTGAATCATACAAACTTAATCTTCCATAAAAACATCAGATTCAACCTCGGTAACATATACTTCAGTAATATAACCAAAACTACCAAACATGCAAACTCAAAAGCATATAAACATCATAAACCTCATAACACTAGATTTAACATGGAAACCCAAATAGGGAAAAACCACTATGGGATTTCAGACCCACTAAGAAATATACTCTTCTAGAGTATGCTCGGTGAAAAGCAAATCCTATTAAAGATTACAAACACATTGCTAGATGTGACCCGGTTAAGGGATTTCCCTCAGATTTGTTAGGATCTTCACCTTGTTAGAAGTGACCTTATTAAAGTATTTCAAACACTCAATCAGAATGTCACCTTGCTAGAGGGTTTTACAAATAAGACTGTTAAGTCCACTTGGTAAAGAGATTTTCTATCACTTCACAAAATAACAGTAATAAAAATCTATTTGCAACTTCACATCTAAAATGCTAAAGCAGATTCATATTTTCTCAATACAATCTAGACATTGAACTAATCTTGTCCTTTCGCTGGGCTTCTATACTCTATTATTCAAACAGGTCTTCAAGCTTCTATGCTCGGTAATCACTATGTAGCATCCTTGTGCATACATTTGCCCACATACATTATTTGTCAATAGTTCCCTATTTATAAACAATTAGCTAATCGCTTAATCTCCTTGATCATATTTCCCATGATCAATCATAGCCATCAGATCTTCAATCTTGTCTAGGTTCAATGTATCCTTCGATCAGAAAAACATTTTACCCCACCTAGGAACTTGTATACATTTCTTAGAACTTGTGCTAGGGTATTGCAGTTCAATCTGAGCTATAGATCTTCATGCCAATTTTCCTTTGCCATAGATTCATTAACAAACTTTATGCACGGCATACCAATCATCTAATCAGTTCCAACTCATCAGCTTCCTTCATTAAATAACACATGTAACCATTTAATGTATTTTGTTATAGCTCGGTTACAACTCGGTAATAACTCGGTGAATACTAAACTTCACTCGGTAGACATTCCGCCTTCATTAACCGATAGCGATAACCTTAGGGTTTACCGACTAGGTTCTTGGCTTGATAACATAGTATAGTATTAACCTTACAATTTACAACATATGTATGATGTCAAAACAATCTAAACATCATGATCTCATCATTGTCTGACTCAGTAATAGTTGCCCATTGAATACCTTATTCATCCCCTTATTCATCATATTCTTTCTATGTCTTTTACCAACATCTTTATACTCTTCAAATCATACTTCTCAAGATATGGCAACATCATACGGAATTAGAAAATCAATTTCTTGACATCAATGACAAAATAATAATATCAAGACAGTAAACATCCTTAATCAGTTATATCCATAATCATCAACAACCTTCTCAATATCCTTATTGAAATGCCAACAATCTTCCATTGTCTGTTATAATGCCAAATACTAACAATCTCCCTCTTTGGCATTGATGGCAAAACCAATTGATTTGACCATAAAAAGATTTAGATTGCTGTGATTCTGAAATACTAAAATGCACTCTTGCTGTCAACAAATTTTCTCCCCCATACATTAGACTTCTCCTATTTTCTTCAGTCTTTTCAATCAGTCTTCTCTCCCTTATATTAGTCTTCTCCCCCTTTGACAACAATGCCAAAAAGTAAAGAACTAAAACTTAATTTCTTTCTATATGAAGTGATTTCCTACTATTGTGTATCAACTGAGTCTCAGTCAGAGCATTTTGTCTTCAATTCTTGTTCATTGTATTGTTTCCTATATTATTTCCTGTACACCTTTAGAAAACATCTTAAAGTGTGTAAATCAGCATCAACTCTAAAAAGATATTCGATAGAGTCATTGAATTGATGCTTTCACCAAACTCGATCAGTGAGTAGAAGATTGGGGTAGGACCCCTAACTTACTTCTGAGATATTCAAAAGTATCCCTTAGTAGTGACTTGGTAAAGATGTCTGCTATTTGTTCCTTTGTGCTAACATACTCCAACACCACTTTCTTCTCTTGAGCTTCTTCTCTAAGATAATGATATTTGATAGAGATGTGCTTTGTCTTAGAGTGCATAACAGGATTCTTTGAAATGTTAATGGCACTAGTATTGTCACAGAATATAGTTATTGCTTGGTAACTTTCTCATTTATTCCTTCCAACAGTTGTTTGATCCATGCAATGTTGGTACAATTCAATGCTGCAACAATGTATTCAGCTTTTGCTGTTGACTATGAAACACATCCTTGTTTCTTGCTAAGCCAACTCACTAGTCTTTCTCCTAAAAAGAAAGCTCCTCCACTTGTTCTTTTTCTGTCATCAATGTTGCCTGCCCAATTAGCATCAGTATAAACTTTTAAATCAAAATCATTTCCTTTCTGATATACTAAGCCATAATCCTGTGTGCCTTTCAAGTATCTAAAAATTCTTTTGATTGCTGTCATGTGTGTTTCCTTAGGATCTATAGAGAATCTTGCAACTATACCTACTGCATGTGCTATGTCTGGTCTGCTGTGAACAACATGTCTGGTAGCTTTCCAATCATGGATCAGTAAAGTGTCTCATCAATAGATGCAGATTCATCATTCTTTGATAGTTTACAGTTGGTAGTCATAGGAGTACTTACTCATTTTGAATCCTCCATTCCAAATTTCTTCAAGATTTCCTTTATGTACTTGGATTGAGTAATGAAAATATCATTTTTCATTTGCAGTATCTGTAAACCTATAAAATAATTTATCTCACCAATTAATCACATCTCAAATTCTTTGCTCATTTCATTTCCAAAGTTCTTACATAGAGAGTCATTTCCACAAAATATAATATCATCAACAAATATGGTTGAGATCAGTATTCCATTTTCATCATTCTGCATGTACATATTGCTATTCTCACTTGTCCTTATAAAACCAATCTTAATCAAATAAGAGTGCAATCTTTCATACCATGCTCTAGGTGCTTGTTTCAGACCATATAATGCTTTATTCAATTTACATACCTGATCTTTATTATTGTCTTCAACAAATCCTTTAGGTTGTTCAATAAAAACTTCTTCTTCTAATATTCCATTCATAAATGCAGATTTGATACCTTGAAGTTTTTGAAAGTAGCATATGCCAACAATGTTCTTACTCCTTCAAGTCTAGCCACAGGTGCAAAAGTTTCACCATAATTAATTCCTTCTTCTTGGGCATAACCTTTGCAAACTAGTCTTGCTTTATTTCGAATGACCTCTCCTTTTTCATTTAGCTTGATTCTGAAAATCCACTTTGTACTAATTACATTTTTGTCCTTTGGTCTTGGGATTAGTGTCCATGTGTCATTCTTGTTGATTTGATCAATCTCTTCTATCATAGCATTTATCCAATCTTCACTGTTAAATGCCTCTTTCACTATTCTCGATTCAAATTCAGATATCAAATATGTGTTCTGTCTCAGTTTGTTCCTTGTCATCACTAGATCATCCTTATCTCCTATAATCTGACTTGGTGCATGATGTCTTCTGACATACTTGGCTAATACAGGCTCGGTAGGCTCTATATGATCTTCTTCATCACTTGGTAACTGGATATTCTCTACATTTTCTTCAACAGTTTTCTCGGTAAGACTTGTCAGTTGAACATAGACAAATTCATCATAATCTTCTGGTTCCTTGGAATTTCCTTCATCATTTATTTCTGCAAATTCATCAATTTTCACATTTTCACTTTCCACTATTTTGTTAGATGATTTTATCAGAAATTTAAATGCTTTGATTCTAAAAGAATAACCTAGAAATGTTCCTTCTTCACTTTTCTGATCAAACTTGCCATTTCTATCATCTTTGTGTACATAGCATCTACTTCCAAAGATTTTAAAATAACTTACATTAGGTTTCTTGTCATACTAAATTTCATATGGTGTCTTCAAAGTACCTTTCTTCAGTTGTACTTGGTTCAGGGTGTAAACTATTGTGCTTATTGCTTCTCTCCAAAATGTTTGTGGCACTTTCTTTTCAATCATCAGTGTTCTAGCGCAATCCACAATAGATCTGTTTCTTCTCTCAGCTATTCCATTCTATTGTGGAGTTCTCGGTGTAGAGACTTGTCTTTTAATACCATGATCATTGCAGAATAAGTTGAACTCATCAGATGTGAACTCTCCTCCTTTATCTGATCTAAGACATTTCAGTTGTCTTCCTATTTCATTTTCAACTCTTGCCTTGTACCATTTAAACATTTGAAAAGCTTCTGATTTTTCTTTTAAAAACATTACTAACATCATTCTTGAATAGTCATCCACAAATAATATGAAATATTTATCACCATAATAACTTTGAACTTTCATAGGACCACAAAGATCAGTGTGCACAAGATCTAAAATTCCCTTAGAAGTGTAAGACTTACTTGTAAAGCTTGATCTTGTCATCTTACCCATCTAGCATCCTTGGCACATAGCATTCTCAGGTTTTTCAAGACTAGGTAAACCTCTTACTCAGTGCTTCTTACTTATTTTGATCAGATTATCAAAATTTACATGACAAAACCTTTTTATGCCATAACCAGGTATCATCTATCTTTGCATACAGACACTTGTTCCGAGTTGAGTCAAGGTGAAATGTGTTACCTTTTGTTTGTGTCCCAGTAGCAGCTAACTTTCCATTCTTGTCATGAACTTTGACAACTCCTTTCTGAAATTCTATTTGGTAACCTATATTGTTTAGCTATGCTACACTCAACAAATTGTATTTCAAACCTTCAACCCAATAAACATCATTGCATCTTGCATTGTTAAGAAGTGTTATAGATCCTTTACCTTTCACCAGACATAGTGCATCATTACTAAATCTAACATAGCCTCCATCATAATTTTCTAACATAACAAACTTGTGTTTATCACCTATCATATGATGTGAGCATCCACTATCTATGATCCAAGAATCATTAGTGTTTATGTGAGATATTAGGGCTTTTTCCTCATACCTTTCTTCATCTGATCATCTTTGATAGCCACATAAACTACTTCCTCTGTATCAGTTTCATCTAATTTATCATCATTGGATTCCTCATCAGCTATTAAGCATGTCTTTCTATCTCTTCTTCTGAAGTCTCGGTGTCCTCTGTAATGATTTTCTTTCTGTCTGTCATTTCGGTAATCTCTCTTTTTTAGTAGAATCTTTGTTAGGATAGTTAGAAGCCATATGTCCTATCTTATCATAATTGAAACATTTCAAAGGTAGTTTTCCTTTATACTTACCTTTGCCTCTCGGTAACCTTCTGGCTAATAGTGCTTCAAACTCTTCCTGCTTTCTGATTTCCTCATACAATTTATGTACTTCTTCCATGTTCTTACGAAATCTTTCACTTGATCCACTGTGATCTCTTTTAGAGTACTTATACTTTCTTTCATTGTAATCATTAGATTCATCAAGATGAGAAGAACTAAATGCAGATTCAACTTTATTTACCAAAGTTCCACTGTTATCAAAGTTACTTAACTCAAATGCATGTAGCTTACCAATAGTAGCATCTAAAGAAATTGGCATATTAGGTACAAACCTCAATTCATTGATTGCAGAGACTCGGATTGCATAAGCCGGTAGAAGGGTTCTTAGCAACTTACTTGTGATATAATTTTCTTCAATAGTTCCACCTGCTCCTTTGATTTGATTGACAATCTCCTTTAGTCTTGTACTGTACTGAGTTATGTTCTCACCTTCATTCATCCTCATAGATTCAAGTTGTCCTCTTAGACTATCTACTTTTTCTCTTTGAACATGTTCATCTCCTCCATATACTAATATGAGCTTATTCCACATAGCCTTTGCATCATTGTAGCCTTCTAGATCATTAAACTCTGAGTCAGTCAATGCAGATGTTATTTCAATCATTGCTTGGATATGTTCTTGCTTTGCCTTTATCTCTTCCATTGTCAATGAATAGGTGCTCGATGTGATGAAATCATTCTCTAGATAATACACAACATATTCTCCAACTCCTGATAGGTGCAACTTCATCCTTTTCTGCCATGTGGAGAAACTTGACTTGTTCAGCTTTGGTGCATCCCTTTTATACATCTTCGGATCTTTGCCTCAAGTACCTTTAAACTTTTCTTCCCAGAGTCTAAGGCTCTGATACCAATTGATAGTTCTGATACTTAATGTAAGTACAGATCCAATAGCCAACAAGATGAGAGGGGGGGTGAATCATACAAACTTAATCTTCCATAAAAACATTAGATTCAACCTCGGTAACATATACTTCAGTAATATAACCAAAACTGCTAAACATGCAAACTCAAAAGCATATAAACATCATAAACCTCATAACACCAGATTTAACGTGAAAACCCAAATAGCGAAAAACCACTGTTGGATTTCAGACCCACTAAGAAATATACTCTTCTAGAGTATGCTCGGTTAAAAGCAAATCATGTTAAAGATTACAAACACATTGCTAGATGTGACCTAGTTAAGGGATTTCCCCCAGATCTGTTAGGATCTCCACCTTGTTAGAAGTGACCTTGTTAAAGGATTTCAAACACTCAATCAGAATGTCACCTTGCTAGGGTTTTACAAATAAGATTGTTAAGTCCACTCGGTAAAGAGATTTTCTGTCACTTCACAAAATAACAGTAATAAAAATCTATCTGCAACTTCACATCTAAAATGCTAAAGTAGATTCTTATTTGCTCAATACAATCTAGACGTAGAACTAATCTTGTCCATCTGTTGGGCTTTTGTACTTTGTTTTTCAAACAGGTCTTCAAGCTTCTGTGCTCAGTAATCACTATGTAGCATCCTTGTGCATACATTTGCCCGCATACATTGTTTATCAATAGTTCCCTATTTATAAACAATTAGCTAACCACTTAATCTCCTTGATCACATTTCCCATGATCAATCATAGCCATTAGATCTTTAATCTTGTCCAGGTTCAATGTATCCTTCAATCAGAAAAATGTTTTACCCTGCCTAGGAACTTGCATACATTTCTTGGAACTTGTGCTAGGGTATTACGGTTCAATCTGAGCTATAGATCTTCATGCCAATTTTCCTTTGCCATAGATTCATTAACAAACTTTATGCACGGCATACCAATCATCTAATCAGTTCCAACTCATCAGCTTCCTTCATTAAATAACGCATGTAACCATTTAATGTATTTTGTTATAGCTCGGTTACAACTCGGCAATAACTTGGTGAATACTAAACTTCACTCGGTAGACATTCCACCTTCATTAACCGATAGCCATAACCTTAGGGTTTATCGACTAGGTTCTTTGCTCGATAACATAGTATAGTATTAACCTTACAATTTACAGCATATGTATGATGTCAAAACAATCTAAACATCATGATCTCATCATTGTCTAACTCAGTAATAGTTGCCCATTGAATACCTTATTCATCCCCTTATTCATCATATTCTTTTTGTCTTTTACCAACATCTTTATACTCTTCAAATCATACTTCTCAAGATATGGCAACATCATACTGAATTAGAAAATCAATTTCTTGACATCAATGACAAAATAATAATATCAAGACAGTAAACATCCTTAATCAGTTATATCCATAATCATCAACAACCTTCTCAATATCCTTATTGAAATGCCAACAATCTTCCATTGTCTGTTATAATGCCAAATGCTAACATTTGCATCATACCTAGAGTCTCATACATTGTCCTAGGTCAAAGATCAGAACTATCATAAATATCCTTGGCTACTTTGGCCCAACAAATTCAAGATCTCAAGAGAGAAATATATGACATTCAAGTTCAACAAAATGAATCAATGACACCTTTTGAGAAACAAATTCTTGATATCAACAATGAAAAACTTCAAGGAATGCTAAAACGACTATATAAGATGGAACAACAAATAATTGAAAATCAAAAGTCAAATCTCAAGAAAGATCACATGAGTCCTTCACCAAGAAAACAAGACATTTCTTCCAAATATCCCTTAGATAGACATTTTACACCTTTGGGGAAATCTATTGAGTCAGCTTTGAAAGAGCTTCTTGAGCATAATCTTATCATACTACCTAACAAGACTACATGGGGATGTGAATTATTGAGCAATTATTGTGAATATCATAGACATAACAAACATAATACTTCAGATTGCATGGAATTAAAACATAAGATTCAAGACCTCCTTGATAATGGTATCATTGAAATTGAAGATCCTAATGATTCACCTAAGGAGAAACTAGATGTCATTACCAAACATGATCAAAATAATACACCTATGTCTAGCAAGGCTCCATGTGTGGCCTCCATCTCTTCCATGATGCCTTCATCTCCTAAAACTTCTCATCAACAATCCATACCATCTCCTTCAAACAATGAACCTAATGGTGAAACTTCTCATGTTGAACCTCCAAGGCTATCAACAATACAAATCCAAGCTAACCCATTATTTTATACAAATCCTTTATATGATTCAAATATCTTAGATCCTATGCCATCATGCACTCCAATTCCAATCATACCCACTCTAGAAGGCCCCATCCAAAACGCTTCACCATCATACAAAAACAAGAACACCTTCCAAGAATCCCCCATGCATATCGCAAACACTACCCCTTCCTTAGAAGTGGCTCCATGTCAAGAGGATAATTTGAAAAATGAAGAAATGATTTCTATCATAAATCAAGATCAAGACACCAAAACTCTCCAATCCCATCCAATGGTTGAAAAAGATCCTACCTCCCTAGAATCCCATGATGATCCCCTTGTACCTTTCTATTTCTTCCAAGATGATCCCCTTCCATCTCAAGAGAGAAGCATCCTTCCAAATCCTATTCCTAATCCACTTCCTAAGCAAGATCATGATGCCTCTTCCACCTTTTCAAATGGTCCTACTCAAAATGAAGTGTCAAACACCCTTCCTACTCTATCCAATGGTCCTCTTCCATGTCAAGATCAAAGTATCCCTTTATTCCCTTGTCATAATTCTCCTTGTTTGCCTCATTATTCCATCATTCCCATAAAGCCCTCTCATTATCCTATCATTCCTTGCAAGACACCTCCACCTCAAAGTGGACTTGCCTCTAGCATCAAAAGTAAGAAGAAACCCTTTGTTAAAAAGATCTTCCAAAGCATACATTATCAAAGAAAAGGGTTAGACATTCATGAACAGGGTATATTAGAACCCCTTGATATAAAAGAAAATCTTGATTATAATGGCTACAATGCTCACTCTCAAGATGTTGGTATCCCTCATAAATCCTACATTTCTCCAGTTAAATCCAAATAAATGCCTTCTCCTTCCCCCCTTCCATCTATTTTAGGTCCCTATATCCCTCCATTCCTTATGTAGGATCAACAAAGGCACACATCTTTGAGTGCCTTCCATTCATCCAAACCTCCATATCGTTCCTATCCATCCACACATACTTTTCCTTCTCCAAGCAATTTGGATGCCAAGCATAAAAGTCACAAGTCAAACAATTCACATGCACTTAAGGATCAACATGTCCCATCTAATCGACATGTAAAAACAAAGAAAAATGTGATCCAAAAAGAAAAAGCGATATACAAAAGGCTTCAAAGGCCATTTGAGTAAAAGAAAGAAATTTCAAAAACCATATGGGTTCCTAAGGTGCTTATAGAAGCAATGCATTCCAAGACACTACAAAAGAAAGAAATTTATAAAAGGCCACAAAGGCCCACAAAGAAAGAAGAAAATTCAAAATGTGTATGGCTTCCCGAGTCTTACATCAAGGAAATGCATTCTAAAGTATCGCAAAAGAATGAAAATTTAAGAACCATGTGGATTCCCAAGTCACTTGTACAAGACTTGCACACTAAAGAAAAATCAAAATTGGCATTCAAGTTTTCTACCCCAACTTCTCCCACATCCACTATCCTAAAACCTATTTCACCTCCTACATCCATTTTTGCTCCTTGTATCCTAAAATTCACATCAATATTTCCATCAAAATCACAAATTCCAAAATCCACTATTCCTCCACCAGTCCACCACCCCTCAAGGTGTGTGACAATGTTGATCTTGCAAGCATTTCTATCCAGCCACGCACAATTCTTCCAACACCCCATCCATTATCCAACACCTATGTTCTATCCTTCCATCCCTCTTACCCAATCCTTTGCATAAATCCTTATAATTTTTTCGTCTTATCATCCATTTCATCTAGTCCCTTTACCATCACCCTATCGACATCTTTGAGCATATCTTCAATAGCCATGGATCATTATAAAACATCTTTCAACAGTTCAAAAAAGTCAAAAAATGAAAGAAAGAAGTCAAAATGAAAAAAGAGAAAAAGGAAAAAAAAAGAAAAAAAGAAACGGAAAGAAAAAAAGTGAAAAATTAGAAGAAAAAAAAAATAGTAAAGAGAAAAAAATTCGTCCATTGGTGAAAACCTGGCAAACAAGTGCCTTGGGCAAGTACCATGATGAAAACTTGGCAAACAGGCGTCATGTGTAATTAATTATTTTCTTGCACTATTCACTGGGGGTAAGTTTCATCTATGTGCATCCATATATTATCCCTCATCCTCCATTATCCCTCATTCACTCTATATCCATCCATATCCCTTTTTCCACCTTTGATCTTGACAAGGTTAAGGATCTTTACAAGCTTTTGTGTGTCCTATCTATTGCACTTGATCCACAGCCTTAAGCTCATATCCATTATTTTGTCCATTGCTTGCTTCCATCCATCATTACCCCCTTTTGATCTTGCTTATCATATCTGCCTCCTAGCCAAATCCATCCCTTGATCTTGATCCAAACTAAGGACATAAAATGTAACAAACCTCTTAACATGGTCATTTATTTGGACCATATGACATTAGTTACACCATACCCTTGCTTTATATTGCTATATCCCGTCCTTGAGCTTGGATTAACATGCTACCCTATTCTGAGATAGTCCTTGACAACCACATAAGCTTTCTCCATCATTCGCTTATCCATTCATTCATTCATCCACTTAAAATCCCTTTTACCTTGCTAGACACAAGGGGCAAACATGAAAAAATCTTAAAAATCATAAAATGTCCTGAAAAAATCTTAAAAATCATAAAATGTCCTGAAAAAATCTTAAAAATCATAAAATGTCCTGAAAAAATCTTAAAAATCATAAAATGTCCTGAAAAAATCTTAAAAATCATAAAATATCCTAAAAAAATCTTAAAAATCATAAAATGTCCTGAAAAAACCTTTAAAATCATAAAATGTCCTTAAAAAACCCTAAAAATTAAAACATTCATAAAACCCTAAAAATCATAAAAATCCAAAAACATGTAATAAACATTGCGATGACACAAACACTTGGGACAAGCATGCAGCTTTGGAACTTCAACGAACTCATGATGAGACAAGACTTAAATTGAGCAAACAGGACAACGTCTGATCAACTTATACACCCGAACCCATCAACTGTGAAAAAAAAATAAAAAATCATTCAACATGAAACATATTGTTTGCTTATTTTCTCTTTATTGTTTTTTATTTTCCTTTTTGGTGACATGTCTTTTAGCTTTTCCAGGATGTCTCTGACTAGAGATTTTATCTCTAAGATGTCTTTGACTAGAAAGGTGAGGATGGGGCATGTTCACTTGTTTGTTGCTTGCGGGATGTTCCTTAGGAATATGACGACATGTCTTAGGACATGATCACTTAAGATCATTTGAGGACATATTGGTCTGATACACACTAAGGCATTCCTTTACTGTGTGATATGTTTTCTTTCTCGCAATTGGTGTGACTGATTCATTTGGATCTAATTTATATCCAAATGATTTTTTGCCTTTTGCCATAATAAGCTCGATGATGATACAAGCACTTAAAAAGCACAATAATTCTCATCACCTTTCATAACCTATTTCTCATCATTCTCCATAATCATCACTTTTCTCTTCTCATCCTCCTTTTCATCTATCTTTTTCATCATCTTCTTCATTCTTCTTATTGCAGTGAGATCGATCAAACACTTTATCCAACTGATGCATGTCTTTGAATCTTTAATCTCTTTTTCAACCAACGTGCTTCGGGCAATCTCAATGCCCCTGGAGTCAATCAATCAATCAATCAATCATTGGATCACCTTATCTTGCGCTAGCATCAATCCCTATCAGCTTAATTAGCTCAATCAACTCAATCAGCTTATCAACTTGGCTATATTGTTCATTTTCATCAATTGTTTAGTTACGCCTCATCAACTGTGCATTTCCATCAAATGTACATCTCAATCTAATTACTTGCGCAATATCAATCATCCAATCTATCTCTCCCATGATCTATCGAGAGACCAATCTCCATCAATTTGTTTGATCAATCTCTCGAGGGCGCATAACCAATCAATCACCACCCTTACCAAGACACCTCTGGGGCATATATCAATTGATCATTTTCTTTGAAACAACGCGACACGTTACATTGTCTCAAAGAGAGGCATAACCAATCAATCATCACCCTTACCAATATACCTCTAGGGCATATATCAGTTGATCATTTTCTTTGAAACAACACGACACGCTGCATTGTCTCAAAGAGGGGCAAAATGTAGACACATAAAAATTTCCATTAATTTATCCTCATTTAATTTCAAATTTCTCCGAACATCGGGGGAGTCCTTATTATTACATTATTATTTCTCCATAATTCATTATTCATAATTCCCATCTTTTATTAGATTATTATTAATATCTTACCATTTATCCATTAAATTTATTAAATAAAACATTATATCATATTCATGCATACGCCTTCATGCATTCACCTTATATACATTTTCTCTATTTATTTAATAAAACCCTTAAATATCCCCTCCTACCACTTACCATTTCCCACTTACCATTTACCACTCATCTTGCATTATCCCACATTCATCCCACAACATGAACTCACTTGGAGAAATTCTATTTAAACAAGCCCCTCTCTCTTATTTGGGATCTCATCTTTATGCATTGAACTTATGTCAGTTTGTATTCTTCAACATCTTGGCACTTCATTTTCTTTAGCTTCCTTTGCATCAATCATCTTGAATCTCCAAAAAACCATAGCTTCTTGTGTGTGCTTCAGAGAGCAATATTATCTAGATAAGATCTTTGTTTAAGGAGTGCAATGGAGTGGATTATGTAACATGCATGTGTGTTTTAGCTTAGATATTTTCATTTGCATGTGTGCGTTTTGCAGCAAAAACTTCATTGTTGGATGCTGGAAGATTGAATCTTGTATTTAATCCATTTCCTCCATCTATACCCACGTAGATGGATGAATTGTTCTTTTAGCGCGTTTGAAGATGAAATTTTTGTTAGCATATGTGTAGAGTATGATGACATGATAGTATTGTATGTTGTCATTGATGTCAATATACTAAAGTATGAAGCGGTATATTAAAGTAAGCGATCTAGCAAGTGAACCGGTATGATGGTACAAGTGAAGCGGTATGATGAAGTGTGAACTAGTATGATGGAATGAACTGGTATATGCAGAAAGTGAACCGGTATGTGAACCAGTATATGGGAAGTTTGTATCGGGGTTTCTGGTTGATGTTGTTGGTATTTTGGATATGTTGATATGGTTTTGTCATTGATGTCAACACTTATCAACTCTGGCAATGTTAACCGGCAAGCAAGTGACTTATGCATAGTCACAAGTATCTTGTTCACCGACAGGATATACTGTTCACCGACACTTGGAATGACATGGAAAACACTTGGTTATGTCGAAGACATCGTTTGGACACTTTGTCTTGGAAACTTGTTCATTGGTATATTCGTGTTTGCATATTTGTTGTTACCAACAAATAGGTCCAGGATAAGCACTGGCATACTTATCTATTCCAGATCAGCACGACACGCTATGGAGATGATTTATTATTGTTGTAAATGCATTAAGTTGACATGTTGAATCGGATATTGCATTGGTTATTGTTTTACTTGTAAATTGCTTTTATTGTAATATCTTTTGTAAAGCCAACCTATACATTTTGGTCCTAGGCTTCGGTACATATGTAAGATCTTATTTGATCGAGGAGAGAGAGAGAAAAAAAGGTGAATGCGAAAAGGATTGTAATAAGGTATATGCGAGAATAAGCAGATCTATACACATAGACATCATTTGAAGGTTGAAGGAAGGATTTGTGAAGACATATCAGAACTGAACTGGTACTGAATCCAACATATGAAGATGCTATTTTGAGCAGTACATCATTATTGGATTTAACCATCCACTTGTAGTCAGTGTAACTCCTATTTGTGTTTAAGCAGTGAGCTCTAGGCACTTGGCCTTTCTGCATGTACAGACCCCCTATTGTATACACATACTATCTATAGTAGTATCATTTGATTGTGGGTAAGGTTTCCCACCATGGTTTTTCCCCTTATAGGGTTTCCACGTACAAACTTTGGTGCTATGTGTTGTGGATGTTTTTGATTAAGTAAAAATAGGTTTTAAGGGACTCAAAACCTGATTACATATGAAAGATAGCCAAGAAGGAAAAAAAACAAGACAGCTGCAAAAGACCAGCAAAAAAACTAGCAGCAGAGAAAGGGACAACAAGAGGCCAGCAAGAAATTGGCCCCAAGCCCAGCATTACAAGTTAATTAAAAACTCTTAATCGATTCCTCAACATTCTTTACCAAGAGCATCATTTCCTTGGCCGCTTCCCTCAGGTCGATGTTTTCCTATCCTAGCTGGCTCTCTTTCATTTTGGTGTCCTTCTCAGTGGTGGTCTGCCTAGTTCTGCATCTAGGATTCTAGTGGGTAGGGCTAGAGGTTGGAGCATCTTCTATAATTACCAGGTTCTTATCCTAATTTTTCCTTTCCAAATGATCCACCAAAGTGTTCATATTCTGGGAAGAAACTTTAAGGACCTAGAGGCTGTGGTTCATGAGGCCTTTCAGAGCCTTCTCATTACGGGCAATCCAGGTGTTGATGTTGTCTTTGTCCTCCTCCACATGCTCTTTCAGAGTTCTGATAACATCCTCCAAGTGTTTTAGGTCCCCTTTGATCAGATCTTTCTCCAACCAATCCTCCATCTCCATTTCCTCCTCAGCTTCACTATTTTCCGTATCCTCATTCTATTTCCCAGAGTCAGAATCCTTAATCAACTTATTAATCTTATCTTCCATCTCCCTTTGCTTACCTTGCATATTGGTGATGTTTTCGACAACCCATTTCTAGAAATTGAAGGATTCCAGAGTGCAGTTATGGGTTGTGTTCAATATGGTGTTCGCAGAGTCCTTGCCCTATTCACTCTCCTCAGAGTTAGGGTTGTCATACTCCTTAGGATTCAAAGCAGAATTTTCACTTTCCGAGCCCTTAGGGTTAGAGTGAGGGTTTTTAGAGTTACCCCCTTCCTCCCCTTCACCATAGTTCTCATCCTTATTTTGCTCCATTTCAGTATAAGTGTCCTTATCCTTTTCCTCTTCCTCATCACAATGCACCTCCTTTTCCTCATGCTCTATTTCAACTTTCCTTTTTTTGTGGGTAGGGGTGTTGGGCTGATCTCCATTCGAGTCAAAGTCTTTGCAGCTCTCAGAGATATGAGCGTTAATGATCAAAGGGTCATCTTTGGTTGCCCTGGCCTTGTCCTTTAGATTTTCATATATTAGTAGAATAAGCCCCTGGTGGGCTAAAGGGTAAGAGTTAGGCGTTTTAGCATGGTCTGCAAGGCTCTCATTTAGAGAGGACACTAAATAGAATGACAGGGAAATTTTAGCCCCATGACGGAAATGGTTCAAAATAGCGAAATGATAGTTATAATTTTTTGTAAATCTACCATCCACAGTCAAATACTCCATTAAAACCCTTAGAACTTTTTGCTAGAAGGGCTTTACTTGCTGAGGAGTGTAGTAGGAGATGTTGTCCTTCTTCACTAGCTTGCCCTTCTCATCCTCCGACTTTGGGAAGTTTTTGAAAGCTTCAGCTACATACTTCTGATCCCTATAGAATTTAGTCCCCTCCTTCTGAAGACTCTTAACCTCTGCAACTAGGTTTTCATCAATTTGCCAATTCTCCCCGAACAGGGTGACTTTGCTATTACTCCAGCTTTTAGCAAACCCATAAGACACATAATTTATGCTTCCGTGAAGCTTTTCCATATAGTTAGTGAAGCTGTATCTGTGGAGCCTTCTCTAGACCTTTCGTTCACTCTTCCAATTTTCACATCCTGGAGGCTTGTTCCTATTTAGGTTACCACCCATTCTGAGCTCCAAGTAGAGATACCTTTTGCTACAATTCATAGTCCACAGATGAAACCTTGAAAACTTGTTATTTCTAGAATTCCAGTATAGAGACTCTTTCTTTGTTTTGAAATTGCTGCTTATGGCTGCACAAACCTAGCGATTATTACTATGATCTTTCTCACACATATGATCTTGGAAACAATGCCAAAAAACACTCATTAGCTGACAGTTAATCCACCCCCAAAATCTATCTTTGGAATTCATTCCCCAAAAAGTAATCATGAGATTAACTTGACCCATTGATGCAATCAAAGTATAATTGCTCTTTAACCTCCCTTTTAATGTGAGTTTCTCCAATGTATTTGACATCCTTCTCCAAATTGACCCCTTCATTGGCTAGAATATCCACAAACTTATTGCCTTCTCTAAAGATATGAGTTATACTAATACTAACATAGTTATTTAATAGATATTTAGCACTTTTAACTAAATTAGTAATATTCTAGGAAACAGAGCTTGTACCTTTGAGGGCATGTATGATGTTTAAAGAGTCCCCTTTGAGCCAATTTTTTTTGAATTTGAATTCCTGAGCTAGCTGGAGGCTCTTTAGCATTGCCAGAGCTTCAGCCACATGGTTATTTTGGGCCCCAAAAGGAGAAGAAAAAGTAGAAATGCAAATTCCTTGAGCATTTCTAATAACTCCTCCACCATCAGCCTTCCCAGGGTTCCCTTTAGCCGCCCCATCAAAATTTACCTTTATCCAATCATAATCAGGAAAGGGCCAGACAATGTTATCTCTCCTATTCTTATTTTTTGATCTGTAGACCTTATGTATTAGGTTCCATTTAGTGAGGATGTCTCTTTCCATATCATTCATATTAGTAACAGACCATTGTTGATTGTTCTTGTGAGGAATATTGATGTTCTCCTTTATAGCCCTACAATTTTTTTCAAAGATCACTTGAGTATTACACTTAGCTTCCCTAAATATCTTATTATTTCTTTCTTTCCAAATGCCCCAACAAATCATGGGGAGGGTCCAAGACCAAAGGTTCTTGATAAGTTGGCATTTGGTTGGAAAATTCCATTGCCAGATAATATCCTTGATACTCTTGTTCATAACCCAATTGATTTTCCATTTTTCCCACATTTTGCACCAAATATCCTAGGTAAAAGAGTAGTGAAAAAAGACATGATAAACTGATTCCCCCTCCTTCTAGCATAGCTCACATCTATTAGGGAATTTGAAACCTCTTCAGATTAAATTGTCAAGAGTAAGGGTACTATTATGAGAAGCAAGCCAAAAGAAAATGTTGACTTTAGGGATCAAAATGTTGTTCCAAAATTTACTCCAAATGGGATTACTAGTTTGGGAAAAGGTGTTTTTGTAGGCTGAGGCAACCGTAAATTCACCTTTAGGATCACTTTTCCAGACAAACACATCATCATAGTCTTTGTTAGGGGAAAAGGACAACAACTCCTTCTGGAGGAAGGAAAATCCATAATGAATATCATCAAGCCTAACCCACTTGTCCTCCTTCCAGTAGTCACACACCATTAGCCCAAACCTCCTTTTACATTCCTCAATAATTTGACTGTTGCCTTGATCATAAAGAGCTTCATTCTTCATCTAGGGGTCTTCCCAAAACCTTATTCTGTCACCTTTTCCAAGGACCCATCCAGCCCCAGCTTTTGCCACTTTTATGGATTTAGTAATGCTATTCCAGATGAAGGATCCAACAGGGATGTCTTCAAAATTAAGGATCCCTTGGATAGGCTGATTCTGAATGTATTTGTCAAACCAAATTTGATTCCAATCTTTCTTAGTATCATAGGCTCTCCATAATTGTTTAGCAAGAAGAGCTTTGTTAAAGGTTTTTAGAGCTTTAATCCCCAACCCCCCTTTGTTCTTTGGTCTACAAACTTTGTCCCAAGCAACCAAGGATATTCTTTTTTTTTCTTCCACTCCTAACCAATAAAATCTCTTCTGGATTCTTTCCATTTCTTCAACAAATTTAGCCGAGATACCAAAAAGGCTAAGGGCATAAACAGGGAGATTTTGAAGAGTATCTTGAAGGAGCTGTAGTTTCCCAGCCTGAGATAAAATGGAACCTTTCCATCCAGAAAGTCTTTTATTGAATTTATCAATAAGCATATTCCAGAAGGAATTTGGGGGAGCTAAACCCAAGGGAAGACCCAGATAGGTGGAAGGGAGCATTTCCACTTTGCACCCAATAATTTTAGCAATTTTCTGTTGTCTTATGACCGGAGTATTCAGGAAGTAAATAGTCGATTTGTCCCAGTTGACTTGCTAACTAGTAACCAAAGCATAGGAATTAAGAGCAGTTTTGAAGGCATCAGCCTCCTTAACAGAAGAATATCCCATAAGGATAGTATCATCAACAAACTATTGATGAGAGCAAAAAACATTGGTAGAGGAAGGTTGAAGGCCTTTGATAGTTTTGCTCTGTTTCAAATTGTGAATCAATCTGCTCATACTTTTAGCCAAAATGGTGAAAAGGATAGGAGATATGGGATCTCCTTGTCTAAGCCCCCTTGAAGTTTTAAAAAAATTGGTAGGAGATCCATTAATGAGAATAGAGAATATAGGAGTTGTGATCAGCTCTCTAATTATTTTGGTTACCTTTTCATCAAAACCAAAAGCCCCCATAATTTTGAAAACAACATTCCACTCCACTCTATCATAAGCCTTCGTCAAATCCAACTTTATCAAGAAGCCTTCTTTTTTAGAAGCATTGAGGGAATGAATGTTATCATGAACAAGAATAATAGAGTCTAGAATCTCCCTGCCAGGAACAAAACCTTTCTTCTCCTCAGAGATGATGAAGCGAAGCACCACCAAAATTCTAGTGGTCAAAACTTTGGATATGATTTTGTAAAAAGAGTTACATAGGCTAATTGGCCTAAAATTTCCCATAGAGTCCGCCCCAGCAACTTTGGGGATTAGGCCTATAAATGTGGAGTTGAGTTCCTTAAGGATTCTTCTAGATCCAAAGAATTCTTTGACCACATTAACCGTGTCTTCCCCCACAATATGCCAGAATTCTTGGAAGAAAAACATAGGGAAACCATCAAGACCCAGAGCTTTATCCCCTTGAAATGAAAAGACAACTTTTTTAATTTCTCCAGCAGACGGGATAGCAAAAAGGGCCTTATTCTGAATAGGGTTAATGATCTTAAGAATAATATTAACCAAATTGAGTTGGTGGGTCTGATCAATGTCCTTGTTACTTGTGAGGAGCTGATTGAAGAACCTAACAGTTTCATCCCTGATTTCATCCTTATTAAGTAGAGTGTTGTTTTCAACAACCAGTCTTGTGATTCTATTCGCTGCCTTGTGTTTTAGAGAAGTCAAGTGGAAAAATTCAGTGTTTCTGTCCCCTGCCTTCAACCATATAGCCCTAGATCTCTGCCTCCAATAGATTTCTTCCCTAGAAATAATGTTGTGGAGTTTGACTAGAACATCATCTTCCATGGCTTTGGAATACTTTTTGTAGCCTTCTTTCTATATTGAATTTTGGATCTGGTCCAGTTCCTCCTTTAGTTTTTTCTTTGAATCAAAGATATCACCAAAGACCTTCTTGTTCCAAGTCTTAAAGTTGGTTTTGATGTTTTTAATTTTTTTAGCAACTTTATACATAGCAGTTCCATTAACATCTAGATTCCACCAGTTAGGAATAGATTTTTCAAGATTAGGGTGGGAAGTCCACATCTTTTCGAACCAAAAAGGGAAACTCTGATTATTCTTAAAATTCTCAGCAACAAAAGAGATGGGATAATGGTCAGACCCAATTCTATTAATCATAGAAAGGGAGCATCTATGAGAAAGAATCCAATCATTAGTAACAAGGGATCTATCAAGTCTTACCTAGATGAAATCTTCACCATCCCTTCAGTTAGACCAAGTGTAGGAAGCCCCATTGAGATCCATGTTAATGAGAGCATTGGCATTAATAAAGTCCATCAGGTTAGATTTTCTATCTGGTTGAGCTTGATTGCCTCCAAATTTTTCAATGTCTTGCAGAGGAGTATTGAAATATCCCATCACAACCCAGCTATTCAGAGGGAAGGAATTTCTTTTATGCTGAATTTTATTCCAGAATTTACTTCTAGCGGAATTGGAGTTAGGGGCATAGATATTAGTGATGACACATTCCTTACCATCAATGATGCTTTTAGCTTTTAGGGATAAAATATTTCCATCAACATCAATCATATCTCCAGAGGTTGTGCTTTTATTCCAGAAAATAGCAACCTCTCCAGAGGCTCCATTCGAGCTACTGCCACAAGCCTCTCCATTTTTAAAGAACTTTAATTTCTCCACTTTCTCTTTACTCATTTTGGTTTCCTGGACCAGGATAATATCTGGATTTTGATCTCGAATGAGGTTCCTTAATATATCTTGTTTATTGAGACCATTTAGGCCTTTGATATTCCAAGATATTACCTTCATTTGGAAGCTTGAGGGTAGGATTCCTTGATAGTTCGCTGCCTTCCATCAGCTATGTTTTGCTTGCTCTCCTGGTCCCTATGCCATTTCATAGTTTTGCATCCCAGTGGGGATCTTGAAGCCCCAAAATCAGCCTTGGATCTGGTTCTGGTTTTTACTCCATTAAGGCCTCCTACCTTCTTGGTTTAATTTTCTTTCCATTTCCAGTTGTGTTTTCTTCTTGTTCTGCTCTAGACTTATCTTGCATATTGCTCCATAGATCTTCTCTTTTCTGGGATGATGTAGTCATATTGACTCCTATATTCTGGAATAAGGCATTTAAGTTTACCTAAGGCGATCCAAACTTGTTATTCCTTCTTAGTTTTATTTCATGTTCGTGAAAATCATCCTCTAGATAGTGTTCATCTTTTTTTGATATAGGTTCCTGAAAAGCCTCATGATGAGAATCAGTGATATTCTCAATCTCACCATCTTCAAGTGTCTCATCACTGATTTCATTCTCCTTCACCTGTGTCTATAGAGCCTCAAAGGTATTGACTGTTTTAATCTCAAACTCCCTAATTTCATTCTTTTTGTTCCCCTTCAAAGGGGGGTTCTTAGGAGGGTCAGTGCTATCTGCTTCCAGTGGTTCAGATATATTAACCAAGTTTCCACTTTTTCCTTCTAACTTGTTATAGTCTTTGTTATTATTTTTTTCTTTCCATACCTATTTATGGATATTTGTCATCACGGGTTTTTTAGGGTTGCTGGGACAAGCCTTAGCCCAGTGACCAGCTTTTTTGCAAGAAAAGCAAACAAAGGGGAGAGATTCAAATTCTATTGACTATTCCCATAACCCAAGTTTGGAATTTATGTTAATAGTGCTTGGGAGGTCCATATTCTGTGAAATATTGATGTAGATACACACATACACCAATCTCTTGTGGGCTGCTGTCATTGGGTCTATCGAAACAAGCTCCCCAAAGGAGTTAGCGATTCCAGAGAAAACATCCTCCAACCAGTATTCCAATAGCAACCCAGGCAACCTAACCCACACCGGAGCAGATTCAAAGAAAGAATCATTGAGTTCCATGTTAGGAGACCATTTTCTAATAGAAAGAGAAGATTTGCCAAACATCCAGGGGCCACCACTTTAAAAAACTTCTAGATATTCCCCACAGGAAAAAGAAAAAACAAAAAAGCCTCTAGGCAAGGCAGAGACATCAACTTGTCCTTTCATTCTCCATTTTCTCTTAACAAAGGACCTAACATCCTCAATATTAGGTCGAGGTCCAAGAAACTTCCCCACCAAAGAAAAAGATATTAAAGAGATGCTATGATCAATAACTATATCAAGAATCTCAATCGCAAGTTTACCTATTCTATTATCTGATATATCTTTCACAAAGGGGAAAGATGATTTACCAGTTGGTTTACCAGGTGCATTTCTTGCAAAAAGACTATTCTAGGGTTTAGATATTCGCCCCTCCTTGATATTTTTTGAGTCAAACTTCATCACCTCGGGGCTCAATTCTTGGGATTCTTTTAAGTTTTCATGATCGGGAGGAGGGTCCCATATTCATGGGTCCCCATCCTGCCTCCCATCCTCATCATCAGATGCTTGTCCTTGAGCTATAGTGGATTCAGAACGAGAGGATCTAGCATCGATGTTCCCTCCATTTCTTGATTTCAAATTTCCCACTGCAAACGTTGTTCCCTCCGCTGTTCCCTCCATTTCTTGATTTCTTCCTGATACTATAGTTAAATCCTGTTGCTCTATGTGTTGTGGATGTTGTTGTCTTTCTGTTTCATGCATTAATCTTTACTGGTACTGCAATTAACTAATAAACTGTCTATCAACATTAAGTTTGGTTTACCGGTATGAAGCATTAAGCTTTGGTTAAATTAATTTTGGTTTAAATTCATTTGACAACTAATTCACCCCCCCTCTTAGTTGTCTCCAGGACCTAAGAATTGGTATCAGAGCCTAGTCCTCTTTTTGCAAAAGTTTAACAGCTTGAGGAGATCCAATATCTTCTAACTATTTCAGGAAGGACAGTCCTAAACTTGATGGAACCAACTATGGCATATGGAAGATCAAGATGGAGACACATCTGAATTGCATTGGAAAGGACATCTGAGAAGTTACAAAGAATGGCTATACTACTCCTACTCCCGGTCAACCTAATCCACCACCTTAGGAAAAGATGAGGAAAATGATTGAAAAGCAAGAGAAGCACTTTTGAGTGCATTATCAAATCAACAAATCATGGGATTATCAGATAGATCTACTGCTAAAGCTATTTGGGACCATTTGGAAACATTGAATGAAGGAGATTCCACAGTCAAAATTGCAAAACTCGAGAGTTTTTGAGTCAGGTATGAAAATCTGAAAATGGAAGAAGATGAAAGAATTTCTGCTTTTATGGAAAGAGTAAATGAAATTGTTTTGGGTATTAAATGTTGTGGAGGAACCTTAAGTGAAGATGAAATTGTTTCAAAAGTTTTTAGAGGATTGCCACCGACATGCAAAATGAAAGTTACTGCTATAAATGAGTTAAAAACAATGCCTAATACATCAGTAACTAGAGATACATTGATTGGAAAACTTTCAGCTTTTCAAATTGAGAAATTTGGTCTTGTTGCTACTATAAAGATAGATTTAGCTTTTAAGGCATCAACATCATCTGCATCATCATCATTTGAAAAGTTTGATTAGAAAGCCTTTTATGCAAGAGACCTTGAAGAAAGCAGGAGAGAAAATGAAGAACTTGAAGCACTATTTGCAAGGAAAATGCCTAAAGGTCCAGTTAGAAGTAAGTACGAAGGTAAAGCACCCTTTAAATGTTTTAATTGTAATTAGATTGGTCATATGGCTTCAAGATGCCCTGATAGACATGCAAGATTGAAAGAAGAAGCTAGAAGAACATACAAGCCTAACCCTAAATATCAGAGATACAGATTTAAGAAGAATAAAGACAAGTCTTGTTATCTTATTGATGAAGGAGTCACTGATGATTCTGATGAGGATCTGGCAGATAATGGATGGGTCTTTATTGCTATAACAGAAGATCAATCGGCACCTACTGTTCAACTGGTAGAGCAAGCCTTGGCAGCTAAAATTGAAGTTAAGGATGAATGGATCATTGATTCAGGATGTTCACATCATATGACTGGTGATAAAATTAAATTCTTGACTTTTCAAGAATATAATGGAGGTCTAGTAAGATTTGGAGATGATAAAGCTTGTTTGATCAAAGGTAAAGGTACTATATCTCTTGATGGTAAGCATAATACTAACAATGTTTACTATGTTGAAGGTTAAAAGAATAATCTTTTGAGTGCTGGTCAATTAATTGAAAAAGGATTTCAGTTACAATTCAAGAATGGGAAATGCAAAATCATGAACAAAATTGGTTTGGAAATTGTAACCGATAATCAAACTAGAGGTAATATCTTTCATTTGAATAACAATGAAAAGACATGCTTGATTGCACATATTGATGAAAGTTGGCTATGGCATAAGAGACTTTGTCATGTAAATTTTGATTGCATTATGAAAATCAATACTACTAAGGTAGTTAGAGATTTACCTAAGATTGTTAAACCTCACAATCCGGTATGTAAGGAATGTAAATTTGGAAAACAAGTTAGAGCATCTTTTAAAAGTTCCAAAAAAATCCAATAATGCTCTTGATTTAATTCATATTGATTTATGTGGTCCAGCTAGAACTAAAAGCTTACAAGGTGATAGATATTTCATGCTAATCATTTATGACTATTCTAGAATGTGTTGGGTTACTTTTCTCAGAGAAAAATCAAAAGCACTTGGGAAATTCAAGCTATTCAAGGCAATGGTAGAGAATGAAACCGGTAAGAAAATCAAATGTCTGAGATTAGATCAAGGAGGTGAATTCACATCTAAGGAATTTAATACATTCTGTGAAGTAAATAGAATCAGAAGACAGTTATCAGCACCCCGGACACCCTAGCAGAATGGAGTTGTAGAAAGGAAAAATAGAACTATCTTGGATGCAACTAGAAGTATGTTATTAGAAGCAAATATACCACATGTTTATTAGAGAGAGGTTGTAATCACAACAATCTACACATTCAACAAAGTTCACATCAAAGGTGAAACTGGTAAGACCCCTCATGAACTATGGTTTTGTATTACTCCTACTCTTAAATATTTTAGGATATTTGGAAGTAAATGCTATATTAGAAGAGATGAGTATATTGGCAAATTTGATCCTAGAAGTGATGAAGGATTATTTCTTGGTTATTCATCTAAGAGCAAGGCATATAGATGTTTTAACAAGACATTGCAAAAATTTGTTGAGAGTACAAATGTGAAAATTGATGAACAATTTAGAGGAACTTCAAGGTATATAGACTCTGAACCGACAACAAAGATACTAACAAATGAACCTACATTGAACACACTGGTACAAAATGAAGATCCAGTTACACCAGCATCATTTGAAAATTCCACTATAATTGAAGAACAACAACAAACAAAGACACCTCGGTATGTATGATTGAACCAATCTAAAGATCAGATAATTAGGAACAAGTATCAAGGAGTATGACAAGAGGAAGACTGGAAAATGAAGAGGTATGTCTTATTTCTCAAATTGAACCAGCATCAATTAATGAGGCATGTGAAGATAAACACTGGATTAAAGCTATGGAAGAAGAATTAGAATAAATTGAAAAGAATAACACATGGACATTAGTTCCCCGACGTAAAGACAAAAATGTAATTGGAACAAAATGGGTATTCAGAAACAAACTTAATGAAGATGGTAAGGCAATCAAAAATAAAGCAAGACTAGTATGTAAGTGATATTCATAGAAAGAAGGAATTGATTACAATGAAACCTTTGCACCGGTAGCTAGAATTGAGGCAGTCAGATTATTGTTGGCTTTTGCAGCACACAAGAACTACAAAGTATATCAAATGGATATTAAATGTTCATTTTTGAATGGAGATCTTGAAGAAGAAGTTTACATTGAGCAACCTAATGTATTTTCTTGTAGGTTAAGGAAAGATTTGTATGGGTTGAAGCAAGCTCCAAGAGCTTGGTATGCTAGATTGGATAAATACCTTTTGAAGATTGGTTTTTCTAAAGGTAATGTTGACAACAACTTATACTATAAAGTGACTAATGATGACATTTTGGTTATAGAAGTTTTTTTTGATAATATAATCTTTGGAGGAGAAGATGGATTATGTAAAGACTTTTCTATTGAAATGCAACAAGAATTTGAAATGTCTACGATTGGAGAGATAAAATTCTTTTTAGGATTGCAGATTTCACAGATTGATAAAGGTATATTCTTGAGTCAATCTAAGTACTTGAAAGAGTTACTAAAGAAATTTGGGATGAAAAACTCTAAACCAATAAGGACACCTATAACTACAAATGAAAAATTATCACTAAGGGATGAATCAACACCTGTTAATCTGACTAGGTACAAGTCTATGATAGGAGGACTACTATATTTGACACAAACAAGACTTGATATTATGAATGCAATATGTATTGTTTCAAGATTTCAGAGTAATCCTAAAGAAAATCATGAATCAGCAGTAAAAAGGATTTTCTGGTACTTACAAGGCACTACAAATCTTGGCTTATGGTATCCTAGAGATGAAAACTTTGAATTATGCGCATACACAGATGCAAATTGGGCAAGAGATGTAGATGATAGAAAAGCACTAGCTGTGCAGCATTTTTTCTTGGAAGTAGATTAATTTCTTAGTTGAGTAAAAAACAAAGTTGCACATCTTTATCAACAATAGAATTAGAATATGTTGCAGCATCAACTAACTGTACATAGGTATTATGGCTTAAGCAAATGTTGAAGGACATAAAGGTAAAATGCAAAGAACCTATAACTATCTATTGTGATAACACAACAACAATTGATATATCTAAGAATCCGATACTACATTCTAAAACTAAATATCTTTATCAAATTGAATTTTTCTGAAAGAGAATGTTGAAGCAAAAGAAGTAAAACTAGTTTATGTGAATACTAAAGAGCAGATTGTAGATATTTTCACTAAGCCTCTGCCTAAGGAGACTTTTGAATATCTCAGAGATCAGCTTGGGGTCATACCCCCACTAGTAGAGACTTAGATAGTTGATATTTATCATCAACTGTCAGAACTAACAGAGAAATCTTTTATTCCGACTTTGATGAGGAGAGCTACTTCTCAGGGGCAGTAGCTGGTATACTGAATAAGTTGGTATTTTGTATTTGAACCTAGTTTTTGTATTTCTTTTGCATTTGATGTCAAAGGGGGAGAGATTGATATGGAAAAACACATGTTACTCCTAGGGGGAGAGACTCTATCCCTTGGGGAGAGATTGTTATTTTGGATTTCTGGTTATGATCTCTTTTGGGAGATTGTTGGTTTTTGGTATTTGGCATTTCTATTTTGGCACTTTGATGGTTTTTCCATCTTGTTTTGCCATCATGCCAAAGGGGGAGATTGTTGGTATTTTAGATATGTTGATATGGTTTTGTCATTGATGTCAACACTTATCAACTCTAGCAATGTTAACCGACAAGCAAGTGACTTATGCACAGTCACCGGTATCTTGTTCACTGGCACTTAGAATGACATGGAAAATACTTGGTTATGTCGAAGACATCGATTGGACACTTTGTCTTGGAAACTTGTTCATTGGTATATTTGTGTTTGCATATTTGTTGTTACCGACAAATAGGTCCAGGATAAGCATCGACGAGCTTATCTATTCCAGATCAGCATGACACTCTATGGAGATGATTTATTATTGTTGTAAATGTATTAAGCCGACATGTTGAATCATATATTGCATCAGTTATTGTTTTACTTGTAAATTGATTTTATTGTAATATCTTTTGTAAAGCCGACCTATACATTTTGGTCCTAGGCTTTGGTATATATGTAAGATCTTATTTGATCGAAGAGAGAGAGAAAAAAAGGTGAATGCAAAATGATTGTAATAAGGTATATACGAGAATAAGTAGAGCTATACACATAGACATCATTTGAAGGTTGAAGGAAGGATTTGTGAAGACATATCATAACTGAACCGGTACTGAATCCAGCATATGAAGATGCTATTTTGAGCAGTACATCATTATTGGATTTAACCATCCAATTGTAGTCAGTGTGACTCTTATTTGTGTTTAAGTAGTGAGCTTTAGGCACTTGGCCTTTCTGCATGTGTAGACCCCCTATTGTATACACATACTATCTGTAGTAGTATCATCTGATTGTGGGTAAGGTTTCCCACTATGGTTTTTCCCCTTACAGGGTTTCCACGTACAAACATTGGTGCTATGTGTTGTGGATGTTGTTGTCTTTCTGTTTCATACATTAATATTTACCGATACTACAATTAATTGATAAACTGTCTACCGACATTAAGTTTGGTTTATCGGTATTAAGCATTAAGTTTTGGTTAAACTAATTTTGGTTTAAATCTATTTGACAACTAATTCACCCCCCTCTCAGTTGTCTCTGAGACCTACCAAATGTATTCCAAGTCTGTGTGATTCGATTGACGATATTCTATGATGAGATAGCATTGAAATGAAGATGAGATCGAGTTGCCACATCAGCCTTTTGCACGTGAAGAATCTTCTTGAGGATCTTTCATGAAGAAGACTGATTCTATCCACCTTGGGAATATGCAAAATCTCAGTAAATGGTGGAGAGTGCGTGATGGATTATTAGCTTCCAGAAGCGATGAAGAACGAAGGATGGAGAATGTCTTGAGATTTTTTCAAGATTGTTTTACTCTATGCAATGTGATTAAACGGTTAGGATTGGACTGACTGTATTGATAACCTCGATGCTTAGGGTTTAGGGTTTATGCTACCGACCTAATTATTGTTGATAAGGTCGATGATGATTTGCATTGTAAAGTTATTGGCAAATGTTATGTGTGTATCCAAGTAAAGAGATACTTGATTCTTGCCAAACTGGTGCAGTGAGTAGAGATTTGCAGAGTGTGATTGCAGATGTAAAGGAACTAAAGTGGATCCACCTTGGCATTAAGTGATGTTATCAGATCAGTGTATTACCTATTGATTTCTAATCATTTCAACAATTGGAAAATCCCTTTACCGGGTAGCTTTAACAGGCTTTTTGTAAATCCTTTAACAGGGTGACTCAAAAACATTGAGTTCTTCAAATCCTCTTGCGAGGTAACCTTTAATAGGGTTCTAACCTTTAACCAGGTATTTAGCCATCCCTTAACCGAGTGATCCCTAGTAGGATCAGTTCCTAGCAGAACCTATTGTAAAGTCTTTAACCGAACTAGGCTCTTAACAGAGCGGACTTCAGAAGAGTTCAAGAACAACTTGTGGGTATTCATCCCCACCGTGGTTTTTTCTAGTTGGGTTTCCACGTGACAAATGACTGTGTTATGTGTGATTCTTTTTCATGTGATGCTTTAGTGTTTTCTGTTAAGTGGTAATGCATGCTGATCCAGTGGTCATTATATTTCTGATGATGTATTACTTGTTTAAGCATATGGGTGAAGTGGAAATGAGATATTAGGTGTTGTGATGATCTAAGTGTTACTATTTTATGTCTTTCACAGTCTCACTGTGTTTTACTGATAGTGCCCTGATTTAGATCGGTGATGTTGTTTACCAATTAGTGTAGTTTTTGCAGTTTAATCTGTTAAAGAAGTTTTTGTGTATATTGATTCACCCCCCCTCTCAGTATCTGTTGATTATTTACTATTCATCATTATTCATCAATTTCTTGGGAAACAACGAAGTGCTTAGAAGAGTATTCTAAGGGTTTGACTTTGTATTAGATTGAGATGCAGTGATCATTCAAAAATTGTAACTGATTTGTAATTGATTGCAATGATTCATATGATGATCTATAATGAGTTGTAAATATCTTTGATGATCTATGTTGTAAGTCTTAGGGTTTTGTAACTGACTAATATGTAAAGGTTATTTAGGTTGGTATAGTTGATGTTTGTTGTGTCAGTGGTTTTGAGAAGAGTGTGAAGCTGAACCAAAGTGTGAGAGATCTGCCAGAGTGTTGAAGATTTTGGAGCAGAATTAGATTTGATCAAGCAAGCAATTAAGTGCTATACCCAGATCATTCATTTTTGTTCCCTAATAGTTGCAGCAGTCAAAATCCCTTAACCAAGTAGGTCCTAATAGGCCTTAGATTGTAAATCCCTTCACCGGGTAGCTCAACATCTGAGTGTTAAATCCTCTTGTGAGTTTGATCTTAATAGGTCAAAGCTCCTAACATGGCTCATCATCTAAATCCCTTAACCGGGTGACTCCTAACAGGATATGCTCCTAACTGGGCTAGGCTCATAACAGGGCACATTCTGAAAGAGTGCACAATTTTTATGGGTACCAATTCCCACCATGGTTTTTCCCTATTCAAGTTTCCATGTGAAAAACATGGTGTTCATATGGTGAATATTTTTGATGTGTTGATTTGATTTACTTTCAATTTATGCATGTTTATGAACACTTAATGAGCAATTTTGTTAAATCAGTTTAACAGCTGGTTATCAGTGATTACTAGTAATGGTAAAGAGTTTATTATGATTGATTTGGTGAAGTTGTATAAGTTCAAGTTTTAAGTTTAAAATTGTTGTTAATATTTATTCACCTCCCACCCCTCTTAGTATTAACTAGATCCTCTAAGATTAACAGTACAAGCTTCCTTCATTTTCATACACTTACTAGCGATAGTGGTCTATACTTCTAAACTTTGTGGATTCTTCACTTTAGTCTTATGTACCTTTTTCACATAGCATTTCATTTCTTTAGATCCACACATACACATTTCACTCTGTATGGTCTACCTTTCCTGCTTCACACTCTTTCCTCTAAAGTTCTTCCTTATGTCCCTAACTTTGGTGAAGCCATTCTCATTCAACTCAATCATTCCCATATGAGCAATATCATTATTCCTTGTAGTAGAAACATCATTATCCTTCTTAGGAGAAGCAACATAAGTCTTCATCCTTTTAGCATACTCTCATACTATCATGAGATTTCAATTCACTACCTTCTTTGTCCTACATGTCTGCATACACTGGCATCCTTTGCTACTTCAATCAACCCACTTGTAGTCTCTATTCTTGCAAGCAAATAGCACATCATCAACTATTTTATACAAGCTTCTATTGCTTCCATGTGCATTTATGAATATCCAATCCATCCTAATACATTCAACTCCCCCTATGTTGTTACATCAGTTATTTCATTTTATGTTGTATCATACTTATCATTTTATTGGTCCAATGAATTGTATCCTTCCTTATTGAATACAGTGTACTGTCACAAAGTTTTATGTAACACAATCTATATGCTCAACTTTTCAAACATAAACTCTGAACAATTATATAGATCAATCCCTTTATAAATGAGCTCATTTGTAGCACTTTTGTTTGCAATGACTATTATGCAACTCTTCAACACAGACCTTTTTGGCAATGTGGACTGTCTACAATTTATTTTTAGTACTTGCAGCAATACTCAACCTTATATATACAGATATGCAGCTACTATCAAATGTAATTTCACAGTAAACTATAAATGTATGCCAACAATGTCAAACCTTAATTGCTGCCAAGACATAAAATTCTGCAACACAAGCAACTGTTGCAAAAATTTCCTTTACAAAATCTACATCAACTAAAATATGTATAGACAATTAACATTCTCATAAACTTCCCTATCACTAGCTTTTGTCACTTAGAAGCATCCTTACACTTATTATTTTAAGAAATTGGGGGTGAAAGATATGATCATGTTTAGCTCCCCTAAGGTTTTGCTTCTCCTTAAGCTTTAGGGGATATTACATGTGCATGGAGTGCACAATGCTTGCTCATAGTTTCATCCTTATTTCCTTTCTCATCATTGGGGTTGTGTTTCTTTCTCTAAACTTTCATAGACTCTTTGTATTTCTTGATCAGAGTGTCTGCCTTCTTATTGTATCTAGATGATTTCAAAAACTTACTCCTGCAATACTATGCTTTAAGCCCAAAATTATGACATGCATAACACATTGTGTTTTTGTCTAGTTGAGGGATGGAGTAGTTTCTATTTGAATGATAGGGTTTCCTTATCCAATCCACACATTTGTAACCATTTAAAGGAACAAAATAATTTCTGGACAATTCAAGGACACTTCTATTTTTGTTCCATGCATATTCATGTTTTACATAAGTTTTACATTCACTTTTTCGATGACCAACAATGTTACATTTGTAACATACAACATTCATATTTCTAAGGAATGTAACTTGACTCCTCTTAGACCTTTTTCTACATTCACTTTCTTTATGCCCATAACCTTTGCATGAATAACAATAACTAGAGAAGGAAGGATTGTACCTTACAGAATGATTTTTCCAAACTAGTGGAGATATTCTAGACTTGTTTGCTCCATTTCTTCTTCCTCTATTGATGACCTTGAGTTGTTTATTACTAGAAGTCTTATTTTTTTATTTCACTTTGTTTTTGGTCTTAGGACTAGCAACATGATGATTTGAATCGATCTTCTTCCTTGGAATTTCATCTACTGTAAAACGTTGTTCTTTTCCATCCATCTTTACTAACACAAAAGTTATCTCATGTTTTGACACGTCCAACAATGGAGATTTTCCCTTTCTCATATCCCAAACCAATAGAGTCCTTGTTTTTCTTCTTCTTACTCAACATTTCATTCAATGAATTTGTGTTGCTTTCACATTTCAGCCTCAACTCATGATCATTCTTATATTTTTCAAATTCTTCTCTAAGATTCACCACCTCTTATTCCTACTTTTGACATTCTTTTTCTTTTGTATCCAACTCTTCCTTCGTTACTTCAATAATATGTTTATCTTCTCCTATCCAAGTTGTCAATGTAGCGATATTTTGATTAGACACTTCAAGACTCTTGCTTAGCTAATTTTGTTCCTTTATGGCTAACTTCTTGTATTTTTAATATTCTTTCCTTATTTTATCTAACTCTTCAAGAGAACCAATCAACTCTCTATCAATATGCATCTTAGCATCAGTCTCACCTTCTTCATTAGTGCTAAATAAGTTTTGATTGCTGGATTGAGATCCACTATCATAATTTGATGTCTTCTCCTCATTTTGGATCTCTTGTGCCATAAATAGCTGAATTTATTTTTCATCTTGACTGCAGCTACTATTTGATCCACTTTCATCATATGCACATTTTCTAGATCCTTTCTTCATCTTCCTTACAAAATTTAATTCAATAGTACTAGGCACTTCATAGATTTTCTTCAACCTATCCCATATATCCTTTGCGGACTTATAGCTCATGAATTTCAAAGACTCTGTATTAGACAACCCATTGAGAATATCATTATTGGCTTCAGTATTGTACTCATATTTCCTTTTAGAATTAGGATAAGTGGGATGAGTAGTAGGAATAGTATAACCATTCTTAACTAACATCCAAACATTGTAGCCTAAGGAGGATATCTATTTTTCCATTCTACTACTCCAAATGAAATAGTTGGTATCATCAAACATTGGTGCAAATTATGACACATACCTAGCCATTGTGTTCACACACCAGAATCTACCCAAGCTAGAGAAATATTATTTGATAGGGAACTTAGTGGCTCTAATACCAATTGTTGGTATGATTATCGTTGCACCAAAAGGTCAACCTATAAATGCCTGAAACAACCACCAGACACATAGAATCCATGAGAGGTAGTTAATCCATGTTGTAAACCTACTGCTTGTGCTACACAACACAAGGAGACCAAGGGAGAAAACCTTGCAACACCCTTTGCTTAAAATCATCTAACAACTCATTCCATCTCTGAGCCAAATATCCAAAAACTATCCTTGTTGAAGTGTTAGCCACATTTTCATATTCTTGATAGAGTTTTTCTCTAATCACCATGATTTAATTCTTTAGGGTAGGTTCATTTATCTTTTGGTTCCAATCATAGAAGATATTACTTGGATCTCCTACCTCAGCCCATAAAGGTAGTAGAACAAATTTTTCCAATTGCTTGTAGGTTTTAAATTACTCACCCAACTATTATCATTTTGTATATAGGACATGAGGGATTCTAATTAAATATCTCCTATATACAACAATGGGTTCCACTATGAATCATAAGGAACAACATAATTATGCAAGTACAACTCACAAAGAAAATTCTTATTCTTAGGGGTCAATGATTGGTATACTACAAAAAAGTCATAGAGAGTCATAAGAGATGGACTCAAACCAAACAAAACTCTTGAAAACTGATAAGAAAAAAATAATTCTCTCAAGTGTAATACATAGACTCTAGGTGGTAGTCTGCATTGGATAATTTTTGGAACTAAATTCATCACATTTTCCACCTTATTTTTCCACCCAACAATATTTGCATCCTTCTTTCTCAGCTCCTCTTGAAATTGTTCCTTCTCCTTTTGCCATGTTTTTTCTTTTTTCATCCATAAGCATCCATAGGTATAGTGCCACTGAGGCCCATGAAAATGGAGAAGGTCTATGTATACCAACTCTAATTCTTCTCTCTCCATGTGTTTTTTTGTTACCTACTTAGCTACTAGTGTAAGGGTTTTCCAATCCACTAGCATGCAGGTCCCTATCATCCATTCCTCATTTATTTCCTCTTCCTATTTCTTTTTGTTCTTGATTAACTTCTTCTCCTTTGGTTTCATTTTCTCTAAATAAGAGCCCACTAGCATAAATTGAAACCTCTTCTACTTTGTCTGATAAATCCACTTCTACCAATTTGTTATCTCCAACATTATTAGAAGATGAAGGTGTTTGCAAAATTGGGGATATTCTATTGAATACCAATCTTTCTTCTATACTAAGTGAAGTATCCTCAAAGTTAGTAGCAATCAGAACAAAAAAATTTCTTGGTAGATGTCCCTTTCTTTTGCTGAGGAATTTTCTTAAGCATGTGGCTTCTCCTAATAGCCTTGATAGGAGCCCTTTCTGCTTTCTTAGTGGCTACAAGCTATACTACCTTTTTAGCTTTCTCTTTTTAGAATCAAGATTTTGAATTTTAACCCTTTTTTATTGGCAATCTTCTCTTTCCCTATTGTTGCCCTCTTTGTCTTCTTGTTTTTGGAGGTATGTGTTGGATATTCTAACACACAAGACAACTGAGAGAGAGGGATGAATCAATTGTACAAACAAATCTAAAATATTTCCTTTAAATCAAATCCTCAACAACTTAACTTTATCACTTAATCCACAAAATGATATGATCATGAAAGAACATGAAAAGAATAACACACCATGCACAATGAAACATCAAATTTTACATGGAAAACCCTATTAGTGAAAAAACCATAGAGAATGAGCTATTCTCAATAAATGAACACCTGTTAGGGTCACACTGGTTAAGATGATTTTTACAAAGAAAGGATTACTACCAGAGGCTCACTATCAAAGGGATCACTACTCGAAAGAAAGAAAGAAAGAAAGGCTCACTACCTAGATGAAGAAAAATAAAAGAGAAAGAATCCACCACTGATGTACCTCTATAACCATAGTATCTGTAGATTCCTTTGGCTCACTTCTTCCAAAAACTAACACATGAAAGTCCACACTTCTCAACAGTTTTCACCAACTCAAACAACACTTATCAAATGATCAGGGAGATGGATCCTCTTTCACACACCTTCATCACATTTAAATTTATTTCACAAAACATATTTTCTCTCTCTTCACGCATACATGCATCATCCTCAAAAAAATCAACCTTTATTTATATCATTCTCACATATGAAAAATCTTCCAAGATTAGCTAAGCATCTTAACGAAGGACAATTCAAATTAGACAGGCACTAAACATTATTGTGATGGAGAAGAATGTAAAATGGACTACAACACATCTTAACTGAGACCAAAATAAGAATCAAACTCATTATACAACGATCCATAATCATCAAAGAAATAATGTGAAGTGTAAACACCTGAGGTCGGATAAAACCTAGAGTAAACACTGTTTAAATTTGAAAACCACACTTTTGAATCCCAAGAACAAATGCAATTTGAATAGAATGAAGCTAGGGACATTATCAACTCATCTCCAAAAATGCAACGCCAAAAATTATAAGGTGGAGAAATGCGGAGCATGCATTTCACATGGAAACATTGTCACGCCGATGAATACAACTTCCTTAGAACATCAATATGGAGCATCAAATTTAGAATATAACATCTCTAAACACTAATTAACGACATATCCAAACCACATGAATAGATGTATAATATAGAGGATATGTGGAGCAAATCTCTCAGCACAACTACACAGGAAACTCAATATCAACTATACGAATTAGTCACTAATGACAACCAAAGAATGTTGACATAAAAGACAACACATCAAAGCTCATTCTAAATTAACTTACAACAATCTCCCCCTTTGTTATTGATGGCAACACATCAACTACAACAACAATATCAATAGCTCTCATACCAAAATTCTCCCCCTTTGCCAATTACTTAGTTACTCACATTTTCTCTCCCATTTTTCCAGTCTTTTTCATTTTCTCTCATCTTCTCATTATATCCAACTTTTCCATCAAGGACAAAGCAGCAAACAAAAAAAATTGTTAGCTCATTCTATTCAACTACTCAAAAAACTCACAACTACACTTAGCTCCCCCTAAGACAAAACCCCAATCATTAGTCGAGAATAATAATATTCATGAAGTTCACTAGACTAATGCACCTCTATATGCATTTAGTTCATAAAAGGAGGGGCAATAACCCCCAATTTCTCCCCGAAGATATTAAAAAGTATCCTTAGCAAGTTCTCTAGTGAATATATTAGCAATCTTTTCCTTTGTGGTTACATAATCAAGCTTCACCTCATTCTCCAAAAAATTGTCCCTAAAAAAATACCGATTTGAAATATGTTTTGTTATTGATTACAGTACCGAATCCTTAGAAATATATATTGCACTACTATTGTCATAGAAGGTAGAAATTGGTTCATCAAACAATATTCCAATGTCCTTTAGTGCTTGTTTCATCCATAATACCTATGTACAACAAGTGGTAGAAGTAATATATTTAGCTTCAATAGTAGACAAAAATGTTGAATCTTCTTTCTCACTAGACCAAGCAACCAACTGGGGTCCAAGGAAAAATGCACCCCCAATTGTACTTTTCCTATCATCTGCACAACCAGCCCAATCTACATTGGTATAAGAAATAAGAGTAAAATTAGATCTTTTGGGATACCACAAATCATATTCTTTTATTCCTTTTAAGTATCCAAAAATTCTTTTGACAACATTTCTAGCGCTGAAATGAATCTAGCCACAAGACAAACAACATGCATAATATCTTGTCTAGTAGTAGTCAAGTACAATAATCCTCCAATCATTGATCTATATTTGCTCTCATAAATCTTCAAAGATTCAACATATTTTCTCAACTTACAAGTAGTAGCCATAGGACTACATATAGTTATAGCATTTTCCATTCCAAACCTCTTCAACATTTCTTTAACATACCTAGAATGTGAAATAAATATACCATGATCCTTCTGACTAACATGCAAACCAAGAAATAAATTCATTTCCCCGATCATAGACATTTCAAACTCTTCTTGCATCTCACCAGAAAACTTATTGCACATACCATCATTTCCTCCAAAGATTATATCATCCACATAAATGACTACAATCAAGATATTATTTTCTGTAACCTTAAAATAGAGATTACCATCAGTAGTACTTTTTATCAATCCTTGCATACCAAGATCTGGGAGCTTGATTCAATCCACATAGTGCCTTCTTCAATTTGTAGAACATATTCTAATAGCTTGAATCCTTCTGGTTGTTCTATATATACTTCCTCTTTCAATTCTCCATTCAAGAATACATACATCACATCCATTTAATAGACCTTGAAATCCTTATGTTAAAAAATCTAGAAACATTTTGATAACTTCCATTCTTGCCATAAGAGAATTTATTTCATCAAAATTTATTCCTTCTACCTGTAAGTACCCTTTACATACAAGTCTTGCCTTATTCCTTGCTATGTGTCATTCATCCAGTTTGTTCTGAAATACCCATTTAGTTCCTATCACACTCTTGTTAGCTATTCTTGGAACAAGTTCCCAAGTTTGATTCTTCTCAATATGTTCCAATTCTTCTTTCATAGCTTTCATCTAATGTTGATCACTGCAGGCTTCTTTTGTTGTTTTTGGCTCTGTCTCAAAAATTAAGTATACATTCACTTGTTCTTCAATAACTTTACTTAGTCTGATAACACCTTTGTTTTTATCTCTAATAATCTATTTCTCTAAATGATTCTTTTGCACATACCTTGGAGTCTTAGGAGAAATTTGCAAAGTATCTTCCTTATCATTCTGTACTTTTGTTTCTGCAGTCTTTTCTTCTCCTGGCTTATCGGTAAACTCATATTCATATCTCATCTCTACAACTATATTCTTCAAAGTGTCTTCATCAACCTTCACATTTGTGCTTTCAACGATTCTTCTCAGTCTTTTGTTATAACATCTGTAAGATTTTCTTTTGGTAGAATAGCCAATGAATATACCTTCATCAGCTCGTGTCAAACTTTCCCAAATTTTTGTCATCTCTTCTGATATAGCATTTACTTCCAAATAATCTGAAATATTTCACAGACGGAGTCCTTCCATACCAAAGATCATAAGATATCTTCCAATAATTTCTTCTAATCAACACTTTGTTAAGTGTGTATACTGCAGTAAATATTGGTTCTTTCCAGTAGATTTCTAGTAGACTTGTTGCATTCATCATTTGTCTAGTAGCCTCTTGAATTGTTCTATTCATCCTTTCAACTACACCATTTTGTTGTGGCGTCCTAGGAGCAGATAGATGTCTTCTTATCCCATGATTCTCAAAAAAAGTATTGATTTCATTGGAAGTAAACTTTCCACCTCTATCAAACCTCAAACATTTGATTCTTCTATCTATCTAATTTTCAACCATAGCCTTGAATTTCTTGAACTTTTCTAGAGCTTCAAAATTTTCTTTTAAGAAAGTAACCCAATACATTCTAGGGTAATCATCAATTAGGAGCATGAAATACCTACCACCTTGTTGACTTCTTGTTCTAGTCAGACCACAGATATCAATGTGTACTAATTCCAACACTCTAGTGGAGGATTGTTCCTTAACTTTAAAACTTCTCCTTGTTTGTTTTCAAACTTGACATTCTTTACAGATAGAATTAACAGGCTTTGTAATATTCAAAAAATATCTCACAACTTGATTTGAACAAATCCTCACCAGATTATTAAAATTAATGTTACACATCCTTTGATACCATAGCCAACTCTCATTGATATGTACCATCAAGTAATATCCACCAACTGTCCTCAATTGATAAATATTTCCATCTATCCTATTTCCTGTTGCAATCATAGTTCCAATTTTTTTTCTAATCTCACATCCATCATCTATCTTTTGTAGGTAGATAGTTATATTGTCTTCATCATCCATCTTCAAGCATTCACATTTTGTTTTAGCATTCTGCAACTTATCTTGTTTGACCGTATCATCTCCTTCATAAGTCTTCTCTAATTTATTCCAAACCTCATGAGAATATTTCAAAGATACAACTTTTGTTAATTCAGTCTTAGAAAGAGCACTAAAGATAGCAAACCTTGTCTTCTATTTGTCTTCAAATTAATAGATCTCATCTAGAGTGTTCATCCCAGTCTCTGGTTTAGTGTAATTTTGTGTAATAGTATTCTAGACTTCATAGCCAAAATAAATTAGATAACCTTGCATCATCACTTTCTAGAAAGCATGGTCAGGTCCTGAAACAGAGCGATTGTCAGTTTTTGTGCCATTAGGAGCTCCTCAAGTGGTTAAGCTCTTCTTCAAGGAACTAAATATTTGACACCAATTGTTGAATGTTCTAACACATAGGAAAAATGAGAGGGGGGTAAATTAGTTGTACAAACAAATCTAAAATATTTTCTTTGAATCGTATCCTTTATAGCAACTTAGCTTTATCACTTAATCCACAAAAAAGATATGATCATGAAAGAACATGAAAAGAAGAACACACCATGCACAATCAAACCCCATATTTTATGTGGAAAACCATATTAGGAAAAAAACCACAGAGAATGTTATTCTCAATATATAAAAACATGTTAGGGTGACATCGATTAAGGTGATTTTTACAAAGAAAGGCTCATTTCTAGAAGCTCGCTACCAAAGGGATCATTGCATGAAAGAAAGAAAGAAAGAAAGGCTCATTATCAGAGGGCTCACTACCTAGATGAAGAAGAATAAAAGAGAAAGAATCCACCATTGATGTACCTTTTCAAGCATAAGATGTATGGATACCTTTGGCTCACTACTTCTGGTGGCCAACACATGAAAGCCCGCACTGCTCAACACTTTTCACCAACACAAACAACACTATCAAATGATCGGGGAGATAATATATCCTCTTTCAAACACCTTCATCACATTTAACTTTTTTCCATAACACACATTCACTCTCTCTTCACACACACATACATCATCCTCACAGATGCAAAATCTCTCAAGGTTGGCTAAGCTTCTTAACTTAACACAATTCAAATTAGGTCAAAACTAAATATTCCCATGATGGAGAAGAATTTAAAGTGGACCACAACACATCCTAACTAAGACCAAAATAAGCATCAAACATGTTATACAATAATCCATAATCATTGGAGAAATAATGTGAAGTGTAAGCTCCTGAGGTTGGCCTAACCTAGAGTAAACTTTGAAACCATGCTTTTGAAGCCCAAAGACATGTGAGAACTAAATAGAATGAAGATAAGGACATTATCAACTCATCTCAAAAACAACAACACCAAAAATCATAAGGCAGAGAAATGAGAAGCATGCATTTAACATGGAAACACTCTCAAACACTGGCACACACTGGTGAACACAACTTCCTTAGCATAACAATTTGGATCACCAAATCTTTAATATAACATCTCTAAACACTAATGAATACTAAGAGAGGGGGGTGAATTAGTATGCCAAAAATTAGTGTACCTAAACACTTTACTAGACTAACAGTAAACCAGTAAAACAATTTAGCAGACAAATCAGTTAGCACATATGCAAACCAAATAGAAAATAATGCATTCACCCACAAAAGCACAAACACCATAACATAAGAGATTTTGACATGGAAACCCAAATGGGAAAAACCATGGTGAGGTGGAACTTACAAGTAACTATCTGCAGAATAGGAACCAGACCGGTTAAGGTCATACAATGTTCTTTACCAGAACAGATCCTATTAAGAATCTCAATCTCTGTTAGGAGATAAGTCCGATTAAAGACTACCTTGCTAGAGGCTTTTAGATCCACAGATGTGAACCACCTTGTTAGAGGATTTACCAAAGGCTTTTGGGCCTACTCGGTTAAGGGCTTCAGACTTGTCAAAGATGTGAGTAATCAACAAGTGAGTGATCTAGCAAATAGCACAGATTGCTTGGTTAGATCCTTGAAAGCTCGTTCCTAATGCATTCTAGCATTACTTCAGTCTTCGACACATTCACACTCTCTCTAACTCATCAACCACCTTAAAACCCTAGCAACAACATAAAACCCTAGACATGATGTCCTTATAAAGGAATCTGATTTCATGTCGGTCCAATAGGATTACAATACAATTTCCTAGGTTCAATGCATCTAGACATATTCTGTAGCACGACACAAAAAGCACCGTTAAAGTGTCGGCACCATCAAACAATCGGTGGATGGTAACTCATCACAAAATGGTGGTTGGTAACTCATCATAGAGTATTACCGGTTCATACAAAATACTGGTTGCCGGTTTGATAAAAAATGAAGACTGGGAAATATGTGATCTACCACTTTGATCCTTCGTACCACTTGACATCCTTGAACCACTTGGGGTCATCATACCACTTCAGATCGGTAAACACTTTCTGCAAAACACTGATAGGCTAAAGACTATAATATATCATACCAGTTGGAACAAATACCGGTTGAACTTTAACTCATACATACAAAAGTGATCTCAATGCAAGTGTGTGTCCATCAATGACAATCACAACATAATCATCAAAAATGGCAACAATCTCCCCCTTTGGCATTGATGGCAACACTTAGGAAAATTTTGACATCTAAGTGTTTTACAACAAAAATATGCCATAATCAAAATTACTCCCCCTAAGCATATACACTATCCCTTTTGTAGAATATACAATGTATACTACTTCTTAACATGAAAGTATACATCAAAACATTCAAAATTTATACTTCTCCCCCTTTGCCAACAATGACAACAAAAATAATATTGCAGACCAACCCCTATTTCATTAGTATTAAAAGAATAAGTGTTTATGACAATAAAGAGTAAAACTTATCAAAAACTGATTTGAAGTCTTGCAAAAATTGTTTCATAGACAAGGACTAGGACTCAAGTAGGGAGGTAGCCACTTCTTTCTCCATCTTCATCTGGGAGACCTGTTCTTCCATGGCGTCTATTGTGCTCATCTTTTGAGTCACCGTTAAGACATCCAGATTGAGATAACATTTATGAAGTATTTGTAGGCTTGGGAGTAGAACTAGTTGTAGTTCCTACAAATCTCAAGTCCAATTGCTGATTTCCAACTCTAATTTGGTAGACTGGATATGAAATCGGTGAACAGTTTGCCCATAAGCTGTAAAAGAGTCATATGGTGGCTTGAAGGTGCTCATATATAATACAAGTCAGATTGTAGCTTTTGCTTCTGTACAAGCACATCATCACAGAAGAGATAGGGTTGGAAAATCTTACTCAGTAGTAGATTCCCCTCATCCAGAGCATTCCTTATGTCTTTTTGAGCTTTTTGCAGTTCGGACTGGATCTCATTAAGCTTCTTCACTAGGGAAATGTTGAGAGCCTTTTGATGATCTTTCTTGGCATTTGCCTCTACTACCTCTTCTAGGCTCTGCACCTGATCATCCACTATGGTGCATAGGAGCTTCAATTGTGCCAGTGATGAATCAGTATTGGGGAGGTTTGTGTCGAGTAACAAACCGGTAAGAGTGTCCACCGTAGCTTAGATCACATCTTGCTCCTTCTTCCTCCTTACCACTTCAAGGTGGTCTTGAGCAACCTCAATGCTCTGTAGAAGCTCCATTTCATTTGTAGACTGGAGGTCAATAGGACTGGTGAGGTTAGCCAGTTTGGTTTGACTATCGATTGCCTTTGGAGTCTCCATCTAAGTGTTTTTTGTCGCTTCTTCTTTCTCTGTAGCTCTTAACTTTTCCTCTCCTGTCTTTTTCTTTTCCTCTTCTTCTATTTTCCTTTTCTCTTCTTTCCTTTACTTTTCTTCTTCTTCATCCTTTTTCTTCTGCTCCTCTTCCTGCTGCTTCTTCTCCTCTTCCTTTTTCTTTTCTTCATCTTTCCACTTCTTTTCTTCTTCATTCTTCTTCTTCTCTTCTTCCTTCTTCCTCTTCTCCTCTTCATCCTTCTTCTTTTCCTCTTCCTTCTTTCTCTTCTCCTCTTCATCCTTCTTCTTCTCCTCTTCATCCTTCTTCTTCTTCTCCTCTTGCTTCTTTGCTTCATCCTTTTTGTCCTCTGCTTCCTTTTGCTTTTCTACCTATTCTACCTGCTTCTCCTTTCTTGTTTCTTCTGATGGTGCATCTTGAGTAACATTTTCACCTTCTAAGGCATCTACATCAATGTGGTCCATTTATTCTGTGACTAGTTCTTCTTCACTATCATACACCTCATCCGGTTTGCTAGTTTCCGGTTCCCGCTCAGCTTTTCTGTTGGCTTCAGCCCCTTGATGCATCTTAAGAGATTCTTGAGCATGAGTATGTGTATCCTTGATCACTTCTTGACCCTTTCCTTCTAGTAATAGGAGTCTTCTTCTTCTCATGAAGAAGAGGCCTTTGTATTTATTCATAACTTCAAAAAGTTCTGAATTAGATACATCAAGAAAATGTTGAGCAAATATTTTCTCCCTCATTTCCTGTTCCTTTTCTATGGCAATGCGCCATTTATTGTCTAAAGAATTATACAAATAATTTGGTGTCTCAAATCTAATTTCTGAAGGTGACTGGTCATTAACACTTAAATACCTAATGATTTCCTATTCAACTGCTTCCTTTTCATCATCATTGAAATCATCAAAACAATCAATCAAATCATTCAACACTTTTCTCCTAATATTCTTTATAGTTCTTTGACAATGTGTCAAAGGTTTGCAAGAAGAAATGTCAATATTTACCAATGCCGATGATGTCAGTTCATTCTTTGTCTTTTTCTTTGTTTCTCTTGTCTTCTTGGGGTTTTCTTCAGACACAGTTTCTTTTGAGTCTGGTGAATTATTCCTTGTCTTTCTCTTCCTCTCAAAGACTTTGGTAGGTGTTGCTTATGGTTTCTTCTTTGCATGTGACCGCTTGGTCACTTTGGGACTGGCTGCAGTAATCGATGCCGATGCCGAAGGCACTACCTTTCCTTTCTTTTCAGAGGGTTCTACAACCAGTGCAACCCTTTCCAAATAGGTACTGGTTCTCTTTTCCTTAGGATCAAGGGGTGAGGCGATTAGGGTAGAAGCATACCTATCCAACATATCATACATCACCTCATAGCCCATAGGCTCTACTTCTTCCTATTTGGGCTCAATGGCCTCCATTATGCATTCATCCACATTGATGATAAAGTAGATGTCCTCTTCATATTTCTTGACAATGTCATTGGATATCCTCATCCTTAGGCTCATCTTGCTTCTAAACTCATCAGAGTACTTGTTCAAAACTTTAGGGTAACCAGTTCCAACTGCTTGTAGGCTCTCTTTGATCTACTTGGTAACCGGTTGTTCGACAGACCACTGAATATCTCCAACTCCTGGGAAATAACCTTGGAAGTAGAAGAATAACCCTACTAGTAGTTGTCCAAACTTGAACCTCTATGCATTGTCCTTTTTGATCGACTTAAGATTCAACATAAGTTGTCTTTGCATTCAGGTGCACAGATCAAATGATGCATCCTCCTTGATCATCCTATAAGCGACATTTACTACTGAAGCAGAGACAAAATTAATTTTGTTGGCAGAGAACGTCTGGTAGCCTATCACCATGCAGACATACTTGACCAGATCATCCTTGATTGAGTTGATGGTCATGCCACATGAATCACTCACTGAACTGGTGAGCTTGGACATTTCAGTCTTGCTAACCTTCATTAGGGATGGCACTTCCCCTGTATTGTAGAAACTAGTGATGACTTGAATTGCTTTCGGCATGATATCATGTGTTCTCTCAAGATACATCTTGTCACCATGAACTTTTCTCAAAATGATTCGAATGTGGTCATCTATGAAATCCTCTAGGAAGTCAGCCGCATTGTGAAGCTTCTTCTTCTCCAAGATGCTATACTCCGGTTTGATCTTTTTATCCTTCCCATAGAATAGACCTAGCTAAGAATGGATCACAAGAGACCCTGGGTCTTTGATTTTGCAGTCTATGTAATCAGAACTCCCTTCTTCTACTATAACACCAGCCAGTACTTGAGACAAGGCATTATATTTTGATTTTCATTGTATGAAGTCCATAGAATCAACAGTTGCATTAGAACTATCATGAGATGCGGAAGCCATGATAAAATAGAAAACTTGAAAAATACCTTTTAGAAATCAAGAATTTAGGGTTTGCAAATTCCACTTCGCCTCACACTTTGTCAGTTGTTGAATCATCGCTTTGAGGTCTTCTCTTGATCATTTGATATTTTCTTCTGAATCTTCTTCAGGGTTTTGAGATTTCTTTGAATCGCAACACAAGTCACTTTTTCTTCGCTCTGCACTTGAAAAAATTCTTCTCTCAAAAAATGATAGTGAGAAATGATTTGAAAATTCCTTTTAAACATATTCCTCTCCTACCATAATAAATGCTCCACCATTAGGGCATAAACCCTAATTTTCCTGTTATCATTTTCAGTCTTCTACCAAATGATAGGTATCACATACTAGTTAAGGTCTTTTATTGGCATAAACCGAGGGGTTTGAAACATTTCACCATTTTCTCCCCCTAAGCTTTTCTGAAGCTTAGTTTGTCGGTTCTGTGATTTCCACACTAGGTGTAGAAACTGGTTCTTCTTGCAACACTCCTAGTTTCTTTTTCCAAGTTTTGTTCATATCCGCTTGAACAGTGTCAATATCAATCTTTCCTTTCGTAGTGACCGATATATCATCCGATATACTCTTTCTACTTCTGTAGAATCTTGCTGAATGACCCAGTTTGTTGCAATGATAGCAAACCATTCCAGGTGCTCTCCAAGGTCCATTATTCATGTTTCCACTCTTCCTCCTGCATGTTGTAGCTATGTGACCATGGCCATGGCAAATCCAATAGTTTTCTCTCCATCTAGTTGCCGCTTGATAGCCACCACTTCCTGACTGATGATTAAAGGCATTAAACCGGTTGTGATTCTGGTTCACAAAAGGTTCCGGACCAACTCCTTGAGTCCTCTAAGGATATCTTCTAGTGTTGTTCATAATAGACCTACATTCAGATGCTCTATGCCCAAACTTGTTGCATGCATAACAATTACCATTGAATCTATAGGATCTAGGCTTATCATTTAGAAAATAAGGAAAATTATTATAAGCCTTACTCCTACATACATTAGCAGTATGTCCTTCTTTAAGATAATTAAAACAAATAGGTTTGAACTTTTGCTTACCTTTATCTTTGAATGTTGGTTGCCTATTTGATGCTTAAGCATTTGCACCAGAGGTCTCACCTTGCTCATGACTGGAGTAACCAAGTCCATTAGTATTCTTGACAGGTTCGGCTGATTCAAGCTTTTTCTCTAGCTTAACAGTACTCTTATTGAACTTAGCAAGTATTTCGTTTGACTCAGAGAGTTCTTTGGAAATAGCAGCATTTGTTTTCATCAGGTTTGCATTCTCAGATATGGCCATGTTCAGTTCTCCTTGCATGTCTTCCTTTTCAACTTTTCTCTCATGGAGTTGAGCAATTAGGGCACTGATCTCTTGCTTCAGCTTGGAGATTTCATGATCTTTGTCTTTAACCAGATCTTTAGCTTTCCTCCAGTTTTCAAGCTCTTGGCACATTTGAATAGTCAGTCCTTCCAACTCTTTTCTCAGGTTGGAATTGGATTCATTCAGCTTTTCTACTTCTTGAATTAGGGCTTCCATGTCCGCTTAATCAAAAGAACTATTTTTAAATAGCTCCATCAGCTTTTCAGCATGTTCTCTCCTTTTTGCTTGAGAGGCCTTATATTTGACCATAAGATCATCATAGGCTTGCTCAAACTGAGTGAGCTGATGAGTAAGTTCCCTCATAGTGTATTCCCCCATATCTCTTTCCAAGTGGTTAGACTTGTAGAAAGGTTGGCTCTGATACCAATTGATGAATACTAAGAGGGGGGGTGAATTAGTATGGCAAAAAATTAGTGTACTTAAACACTTTACTAGACTAACAGTAAACCGGTAAAACAATTTAGCAGACAAACCAATTAGCACATATGCAAACCAAATAGCAAATAATGCATTCACCCATAGAAGCACAAACACCATTACACAAGAGATTTTGACGTGGAAATCCAAATGGGAAAAACCACAGTGAGATGGAACTCACAAGTAACTATTTACAGAATAGGAACCAGACCGGTTAAGGCCATACAATGTTCTTTACCAAAATAGATCCTGTTAGGAATCTCAATCTCTATTAGGAGATAAGTCCGATTAAAGACTACCTTGCTAGAGGATTTTAGATCCACAGATGTGAACCACCTTTTTAGAGGATTTACCAAAGGCTTTTGGGCCTACCCGGTTAAGGGCTTCAGACTTGTTGAAGATGTGAGTAATCAACAAGTGAGTGATCTAGCAAATAGCACAAATTGCTTGGTTAGATCCTTGAAAGCTCGTTCCTAATACATTCCAGCATTACTTCAGTCTTCAACACATTCACACTCTCTCTAACTCATCAACCACCTTAAAACCCTAGCAACAACATAAAACCCTAGACATGATGTCCTTATAAAGAAATCTGATTTCATGTCGGTCCAATAGGATTACAATATAATTTCCTAGGTTCAATGCATCTAGACATATTTTGTAACACGACACAAAAAGCACTGTTCAAGTGTCGGCACCATCAAACAATCGGTGGATGGTAACTCGTCACAAAATGCCGGTTGGTAACTCATCATAGAGTATTATCGGTTCATACAAAATACCGGTTGTCGGTTTGATAAAAAATGAAGACTGGGAAATATGTGTTCTGCCACTTTGATCCTTCGTACCGCTTGAGATCCTTTAAATTCTTGGGGTCATCATACCACTTCAGATCGATAAACACTTTCTGCAAAACACCGATAGTCTAAAGACTATAATACATCATACTAGTTGGAACAAATACCGGTTGAGCTTTAACTCATACATACAAAAGTGATCTCAATGCAAGTGTGTGTCCATGAATGACAATCACAACATAATCATCATTTTTTACAACAAACACTACTTAACAACATATCCAAAATACATGAATATATGTACAATATAGAAAATATGTGAAACAAATCTCACAGAATAACTACAAAGGAAGCTCAATATCAACTTGAAGCAGACACCGGTGAGGAGGGACCTCAAAGAGATCAATCCGAACCGGTCAGCAAGAGTAAACACAATGGAAACATAAAGATATGATGGAGAAAATGTAGATCAAATTGATTTATTGCATGAAATTTGATTACATCCAACCAATAACAACCGAGTTACAACATACCAACTCACAGACTTGGTAGAATAGGTCACAACTGGGACCTTGAATCTTATAATATATCTTCTATGCATAGTATAGCTATCTCATTCCCTGATTGATTCTAATTGATTTAATTCTAATGTGTAATTACAAATATATATATATATATATCGATCCAAAGGATCCAGTCAGCCAAAAAGGGATCAAAACTCGAAGAACAAGACCTAACATGCAAAATAAACAAGGTCGGCCTCTGCTAAGAAATTCCTCCAAAAAAATCCAAAGGATGAAATGTAGATCATGGGAAAAGGTCAGTCACATGCCAAGGAACATCAAAATCAATGCCCAAGGCTCCACAAGCTTCGAAATAGGTTCTGGTAGATCACCAGAATAGGTCTCAGGCAACCGGTAACATGAAACTGTCATGGAAACTGATAGCGATATCTTGTCGGAAAATTATCCAAATGTGATGCAATCTATAAATAAGAAAGATGATCAAGTATTCAAGTAGAATCCAACTCCACAAGATCCGATGAGCCAAAATTGGGACATATAGAAAGGAAAACTAAAACTGCAAACAAAAAACAAAATAGAAAGGAAAATGTTTTTTTTTGGTTGATGCAAGATTGTTGTGAACTAGGGATGCTCCTACATCAGACATCCAGAATTATTGAAAAAGTGAGCCTCTCACTTTGTCGGGGTCAGAGGGAAACCAAGGAGGTCTTCTTCTACCTGAGAAATCCAAGATGAATCTTCAACTGGCCTGTCCTTCCACTTCACAAGATATTCCTTATACTCACTGCTACGGGTACTACACCCAATCCTACTACCCAAAATCTCTTCAATCTGATCCGATTCCTTTTGAGGTAACTGTTTCTCCAAGTCTGCAACACTTTTCTCACTAAATTCTTATTCATGGTACTCATGAAGATCTGCAATGTTGAATATAGGTGAAATACTTAGACTATCTGGTAACTCCACTTCATATTCATTTCCAGAATTGAACTTCTTCAAAATCTAGCAAGGTCCAAACTTCTCCATCTGTAGCTTATTATAAGTTCTAATAGAGAATCTCTCTTTTCTCATATATACCATCACTTCATCACCAACTTCAAATTCCTTATGTCTCCTCTTCTCATCAGCCTTTTCCTTATACTTGCTATTCATGTCTTCCAAATGTTGCTTAACCTGAATATGCAACGTTGCCATGTGATTTGTAAAGTCTTCTACTTCTGAACTCCTCTGGTCTTCACTGTTAATGTCTCTCAATTCTGATATTTGTCTAGGATGCACTCCGATAACAATCTCAAAAGGTGTTTTTACAGTACTTCTATTCACTAGTTTATTGTAGGCAAACTCTTCTTGTGCAAGGATTAAATCCCAGCTTCTAGTTTTATCTCCCACTAAACATCTCAACAAATTTCCCAAACTCTGGTTAACAACTTTTGTCTGTCCATTAGTCTGTGGATGAAAAGTAGAATTGAACTTCAAACCTGTCTTCATCTTCTTCCAAAGTGTTCTCCAAAAATAGCCAACAAACTTAGTGTCTCTATCTGAGACTATGCTCTTAGGTAATCCATGCAATCTCACCACTTCCTTGAAAAATAGGTCTTCTACATGTAATGAATCTAATGTCTCCTTACAAGGTATGAAATGAGTCATCTTCAAGAATCTATCCACTACCACAAATATAGAATCATTCCCTCTCAGTGTCTTAGGCAATCCAAGTACAAAATCCATGCTTATATCCTCCCAATGTCTTACCAGTACTGTCAAAGGTTTATACAATCCCACATACTGATTACTACCTTTTGCAACTTGACAAACTCTATAACTACACATATCTCTTAACATCCTTATGAATCTGGGGCCAAAAGTACTTCTCACTCACCAATGCTACTATTTTTTCAATGCCAAAATGTCCAGCTAATCCTCCACTATGTTTCTCCTTTATCAGATTCTCCCTCATAGAACTCTTAGGTATGCACAACTGAACTCCTTTGGATAACATCCCATCCCAAATGAAATATTCCAACCATTTTCTTCTATCTACCATAATCGGTTCTCTACATGATTTCCAAGGTTTTGCAAAATCCGGGTCTTCATCATACAAGGTCTTCAAATCTTTGAATCCTAATACTGTCACTCTCATCTCTATCAGCAAATTCCTTCTCCTACTCAATGCATCAGCAAATTTTTTAGATTTACCACTTCTATGCTTCAACACAAAGGTGTAACTCTGCAAGAATTATACCCATCTCATATGTCTCTGATTCAACTTACTCTGACTATTCAAATACTACAAAGCTTGATGGTCTGTATATAACACAAACTCTTTAGGCAACTAATGAATAATGATGAACAAAAAATACCCTAACTGGTACTGAGAGGGGGGGAGGTGAACCAATATAGACAAAAACTTTCTCAACAACTTATCAAGTTAAAGCAATACCAACCAATTGTCTTCATTACTGAACTTAACCATGGCAATACTGGTTAAACACAGTAAGACTTCAGACAACATAACCTAATAAGTATGAACACTTCAAATACACTCAATACTTGATAACAACTTCACCCATAAACATATGCATGTGGTGTGCCACTAATACCATAACCATTAGCTCTACATGCATAATCACTCAAACAAAGAACCCTTAATCATCACATGAAAAATGCAAAACACATGACACACAAATTTTTCACATGGAAACCCAAATGGGAAAAAAAATGGCAGGGATGAATACCCACAAGCTTGTTTTTGAACTCTTTTGAAGCTCGCTCTATTAGGAGCCTAGTCCGGTTAAAGACTTTACAATAAGGTTTTGCTAGAAACTGATCCTGTTAAAGATCACCCGGTTAAGGGATGGCTATATACCCTGTTAAAGTTTAAAACCTATTAAAGGTTACCCCACTAGAGGATTTAAAGACCTCAATAAACTTGATTCACCTAGTTAGAGGATTTACAGTAAGCTTATTAAAGCTACCCAATAAAGGGATTTTCCAACTATTGAAATGGTTAGAAGACAACAGATAAAAACTATGATATGAGAACAACACTACATGCCAAGGTAGATCCTTTTTAGTTCCTCTACTTCTGCAATCACACTCTATAGTTTTCTCTTACTGGTCTGCCAAGTATCTCATCATTCAGATACACACACAACATTTGCCAACAACTTACAATAACAAACATCATTGACCTTATAGACAATAATTAGGTCGATAGCATAAACCCTAAACCCTAAGCATTTCAGGTTTACAATACAGGTAGTCCAATACTGACCATCCAAACACTTTGCATAGAGCAATACAATCTCAAACTGGAAACCCTAGAGCTGAGACTACTAACTTGTAGTCACACTTAGTGAAACCCCGACACTAGTTCATTGCATTTCTTCATATTGGTTCACCAACTTCTTTCAATGTGCATACTGGTTCACTTACACTTATTAACATCAATGACAACATACATTATCATCATATCAACATGTTGGTTCATCATATGCCAACAATCTCCCCCTTTGGCATTGATGGCAATACTTAGTGTAGCATTGCAACTATAGACATCATATACCAGTGTATCTTCATTATCAGATATCTTCTCCTCCATACATCTGATATCTTTTCCCCATACAATAGATATCTTCTACCCATACATCAGATATCTTCTCCCCCTTTGACAACAATGCCAAAGTGGAGGCACAAGCTTCCATTCTCTACTATGTTGCTCCCCCTATGGAGTAGCATCCTTCAACACATCAATCCAAAAAGATTTGACACTATAGTACCTGACTGATGTGGAGCACACAACTCTAGTTGACTTCATGAAGGGGAAAAACCCCTAATTCACCTCTCAAATAGGTAAATGTAGTCTTTGGTAAGGGTTTAATGAATACATTTGCTAGTTGCTCCTTATTGGAAATATGTTGTAGTACAACCTCCTTATTCTAAAATTTCTCTCTCAAGAAGTGATATTTAAGCTCAATGTGCTTAGTTCTAGCATGCAATACCAGATTCTTAGAAATATTTATTGCACTTGTGTTGTCAAAAAATATATTCACCGGTCTAGATACAGGTACTTTGAAACCTACCAATACATGTGTCATCCTGATTGCTTGAGTGTAGTTGATAAATGCTGCCACATATTCTGCTTCAATTGTAGACTAAGAAATATAGCTCTACTTCTTACTCATCCACGAGACTAGTCTTCCACCAAGAAAGAATGCTCCACTGGTTGCTCGCTTTCGGTCATCCACATTACCTTCCCAATAAAAATTGGTATATACTTTGAGGTTATAGTCACCATTATATGGATACCACAATCCATAGTCAACTGTTCTTTTCAGATATCTAAGAATCCTCTTGATAGCTACCAAGTGGGATTCTCTAGGACATTTTTGAAAATGAGCTACTATGCCTACTGCATGAGCAATATCTGGTCTATTGTGCACCACATAGTGTAACTTACTGATCACTGAAAAGTACTCCTTCTCATTCACCAACTTTGAATCATCTTCCTTAGTTAGTTTACAGCCGGTCACCATCGATGTACCAACCGGTTTTCTCTCCTCCATGCCAAAGGTCTTCAATACCTCTTTGATATACTTAGCTTGGGTAATAAAGATACCCTCTTTCATTTGCTGAATGTGTGAACCAATGAAAAAATTTATCTCTCCAATTATAGACATCTCAAACTCTTTCTTCATTTCTTCTGCAAAAGCATGACTCATTTTATCATCTCCTCCAAATATTATGTCATCTACAAATACTTCACAGATCAGAATCTATTCACCTTCAAATTTTAGATAGATGTTGCTATCCTCACTTGTTCTCTGAAATCCAATCTTCATAAGATGAAAGTGTAACCTTTCATACCATGCCCTAGGTGCTTGTTTCAATCCATACAGGGCTTTGTGTAATCAACACACTATGTAACTATCTTCTGATAAGGCAAACCCTTCCGGTTGATTAATATACACTTCCTCTTCTAGGATTCCATTAAAAAAAGAGACTTCACATCCATCTGATAAACCTTAAATCCCTTAAATGCTACAAATGCAAGTAGCATTCGTACACCTTCTGGTCTAGCCACAGGAGCAAAGGTTTCTCCATAGTCTTCTCCCTCCTCCTGAGCATATCATTTGCATACATGTCTTGCCTTGTTCCTTACAATTGTGCCTTCTTCATTTAGCTTATACCTGAAGACCCATTTGGCACCTATGACATTTTTGTGTTATGGTTTGGGTACAAGAGACCATATTGCATTCTTTTCTATCTGGTCTAGCTCCTCTTCCATTGCTTTAATCCAATATTCATCTGTAAGAGATTCTCTAGAAGTCTTGGGCTCTAATTCATAAATCATGCAAGAGTTTTCTTTCACTTTTATTCTTGTGAGTATCCCTACATCTTTATCTCATATGATTTTCTTCAGATCATGATGTAGTTTCACATATCTAGGAATGTCTCTAGCTTGCTTTGCTAGATTTTCTTCTTCTCCTTCACTTACCTCTTCTTCTTCTCCTACTGCAGCTTCTACCAGTATAGGAACACTGAGATCTTTACTTTTTTCTTTCTTATCCTGTTCTCGGAAGGCTATGCCCGGTTCATCTTCCACTTCTTCTCTGCAGGTTTCTTCAGGTTCCTAAGGGGATTCATCAACCCTGACATTGATACTCTCAACAATTTTCGGTGTTCTATTGTTGTAGCACTTGAGAGATTTGCTCTTAGTGGAATATCCCAGAAATATTTCTTCATCACTTTTAGCATCAAATTTGCTCAAATGCTCACCTCTCTTGATATAGCACTTACTCCCAAATACTTTAAAGTAACACATAGTGGGAGTTTTCCCAGTCCAATACTCATAAGGGGTTTTAACTCTACCTTTCTTAATAAGTACCTGGTTCATAGTATAGACTACAGTGCTCACCACTTCTCTCCAAAAAGTGTGAGCAACCTTTCCTTGGATCAGCATTGTTCTAGTCGCTTCAACTATAGTCTTGTTATTCCTTTCTACTATGCCATTTTGTTGTGGTGTCCTTAGGGAAGACAACTGCCTCTTGATACCACTATCTTCATAGTATTTGTTGAATTCATCAGAAGTGAATTCACCTCCTTGATCAGTTCTTAGGAATTTTATCTTTTGACCACTTTCCTTCTCTACTAATGCTCTAAAGGCTTTGAACTTTCCAAACGCCTCAGACTTGTCTTTCAAGAATGTGACCCACATCATTCTTGAGCAGTCATCAGTAAGAATCATGAAATACCTATCTTTCTAAATACTTCTACTTTTCATAGGACCACACAAATCAGTATGCACAATATCAAGTAAATTTTCTACTGAAAAAGACTTACCTTTGAAAATTGAGGAAGACATCTTCCCAAGTTGACATTCTCTGCACAAGGAATTTTCTGGTTTGTTTAGCAAAGGCAATCCTCTTACTGCCTTGATCTTACTAGCCTTTACAATATTATCAAAGTTCATATGACAAATTCTCCTATGCCATATCCATCTGTCATCAAACTTATCCATTAGACACTGACTTATCTTGGCATTCAACTAAAATAAGTTAGCTTTGGTCTGCTTACCGGTGGCAATAAGTTCACCACTATTTCCAATTATTCTGCAGACTCCACCTTTAAACTCTAGAATGATTCCTTTATCATTCAACTAAGCAACACTCAATAGGTTATGCTTAAGACCTTCTACCTAGTAGACATTAGCTGCACTTCTCTTACCATTAAGTGAGATGGATCCTTTACCTTTCACCAAACATGGTGCATCATTGCCAAATCTGACAATACCTCCATCATATTCTTCTAGAGACGGAAACTTTCTCCTATCACCAGTTATGTGGTGAGAACAACCACTATCAATTATCCACTCATTAGAGTTGTCAATGCAAGAGACAAGTGCTTTCTTGTCAAACACTTCTTCCTTTACAACTACAAATACTATGTCTTCATTTTCTTCATCCTCAAATTCTTCATCCAGTGCAACAAGACAATTTCTTCTATTTCATCCTTTATACTTTCTAAACCTCTCCAGTTTATCCTTATTGTCATTGTTAGGATAGTTAATAGCTATATGTCCTATCTTATTGTAGGAAAAACATTTCAAAGGAAGCTTACCTCTATATTTTCTAGTACCTTTGGGAAGTCTCCTGGTAAGAAGAGCTTCAAACTCCATCAGAATTTCTTCATCATCCATACCTCTTCTTTGCATGGATTCATAACTGGGACTTATTTCTTTTCCTTTTTTGGTTCGTGCAATAGATGCTCTAAAAGCTGACTCAGTCTTCTGAACACTGTCATCATAGCTATTCAGCTCATATGCATTTAACTTTGCAATGATAGAGTCTAAGGATACCTTGGTTTTGTCAATAGACCTTAGTTCCTGGATAGCAGCAACTTTGATTGCATAGACTGGTAACAATGATCTCAAGGCTTTACTGACAACAGTGGCATCATCAATCACTCCACCAATGCTCTTGATATCTCCAACAATAGTTTTGATTCTTATGCCATATTGATGAATGGTCTCACCTTCAACCATCCTCATGTCTTCAAATTTTCCTCTAAGGCTCTCTTCCTTAGCTTGCTTTACATGTTCATCACCACCATAAATAGTTTCCAATGTGTCCCATACATCTTTAGGAGTGTCCTTATCTTGTACATCAATGAACTCAATATCAGACAAACTGCTAATAAGAGCTTCCATGACTTGCCCATTTTCTTGAATCTCTCACATCTGATCATCGATCAGAGTGCCAGTGGGAATCACATAGGTATTCTCAACATAGCTCCAATGTTGAGCACCCAAACTCTTGATATAGATCTTCATTATGTCCTTCCATATTTTGAATTTATCTCTATTGAACTTAGGACCTTCCCTCTTCATCATTAAGGCAGGATCTTTTACCTCAAGTGGTTAAGCTTATATCACTAAGGACTTGGAGTTTCTTTGATACCAATTGATGAATAATGATGAACAATAGATAACCTAACTGGTACTGAGAGGGGGGGGGGTGAATCGGTACAGACAAAAAATTTCTCAACAACTTATCAAGTAAAAGCAATACCATCCGATTGTCTTCATTATTGAACTTAACCATGGAAATACCAGTTAAACATAGTAAGACTTCAAACAACATAGACTAATATGTCTGAACACTTCAAATACATTCAATACTTGATAACAACTTCACCCATAAACATATGCATGTGGTGTGTCACCAATACCATAACCATTATCTCTACATGCATAATCACTCAAACAAAGAACCCTTAATCATCACATGAAAAATGCACAACACATGACACATAGATTTTTCCTGTGGAAACCCAAATGGGAAAAAACACGATGGGGATGAATACCCACAAGCTTGTTTTTGAACTCTTTTGAAGCTCGCTCTATTAGGAGCCTAGTCCAGTTAAAGACTTTACAATAAGGTCCTGCTAGGAACCAATCCTATTAAAGATCACCCAGTTAAGGGATGGCTATATACCCTGTTAAAGGTTGAAACCCTATTACAGGTTACCCTGCTAGAGGATTTAAAGAACTCAATAAACTTGAGTCACCTAGTTAGAGGATTTATAGTAAGCCTATTGAAGCTACTCGGTAAAGGGATTTTCTAACTATTGAAATGGTTAGAAGACAATAGGTAAAAACTCTGATCTAATAACAACACTACATGCCAAGGTAGATCATTTTCAGTTCCTCTACTTCTACAATCACACTTTGTAGTTTTCTCTTATTGGTCTGGCAAGTATCTCATCACTCAGATACACACACAACATTTGCCAGCAACTTACAATAACAAACATCATCGACCTTATAGACAACAATTAGGTCAATAGCATAAACCCTAAACCCTAAGCATCTCAAGTTTACAATACAGGTGGTCCAAACCTAACCGTCCAAACACTTTGCATAGAGAAATACAATCTCAAATGGATCACAAGACAATCTGCATCATTCATTCTTCACCGCACATGGGAATCAATAACTCATCACGCTTTCTTCTCATACAGCCAAGAAGAATGTTCATTCCCGAGGTAGAATTGTAATGTAGACAATCTTCTCATGCAATATCCTCAAGGAAATCCTTCACGTGCACAAAGTTGATGTGGCACCTTGATCTCATCCTCATCTCTTAGCTAACTCATCATAGAATGTCATTGGTTGCATCACACAAGATGGATTGCCAAACCGGAAACCCTAGAGATGAGACTACCATGCGGTAGTCACACTTAGTGAAACCCCGACACCAGTTCACTACATTTCTTCATACCAGTTCACCAACTTCTTTCAATTTGCATATTGATTCACTTACACTTATTGACATCAATGACAACATACATTATCATCATATAAACATGTCGGTTCATCATATGCCAACAAAAACAAGTAATGTCTCCTTTGGGCATCATTCAATTTCTCACTAAAATAGGCTACTGCTCTTCCTTCTTAACTCAAGACTGCTCCTATTGCTATTCCACTTGCATCACAATCCACTTGAAATACTTTATTGAAATCCGATAAAGCTAACACAGGCTGCTCAGTTACTTTCTGCTTCAACATTTCAAAAATTTTGTTTTCTTTGGTGGTCCACTTGAATTCCTTTTGATCTCCTCTCATGGTCTCAGTCATAGGGTTACAAACTGAACTTAAATTTGTAATAAACTTCTGGTAAAAACTAGCCAATCTATGAAATGATCTTACCTCTCCAATGATTTCCAATGTAGGCCACTCAACAATTTCTTTCACTTTCTCAGGGTCCATCTTTAAACCATCCTCAGATATCACAAATCCCAAATAGATTAACTCATCCTTCATGAAAGTACATTTCTTGATATTGATCAACAACTTCTCTTCTCTCAATCTCTCCAAAACTTGTCTTAACTGCAACAAATGTTGCTCTTTCATCTTACTAAAAATCAAAATGTCATCCAAATACACAATAACAAAATTACCCAAGAATTTCTTCAATACCTCATTCATTAGCCTCTTGAAAGTACTCAGTACATTAGTCAATCCAAAAGGCATCACCAACCATTTATACAGCCCTTCACTTGTCTTAAATTTTGTCTTCCACTCACCACCTTCTCTGATCCTAATATGATGATATCCACTCTTCAAATCTATCTTTGTAAAGTATTTTTCTCCACTCAAACAGTCCATTATGCCATCCATCCTAGGCAAAGGAAACCGGTATTTCACTATGATCTTGTTGATTGCTCTTGAATTGGTACACATCTTGCATTCTCCATTCTTCTTAGGTGCTAATACTATTGGTACTACACAAGGGCACAAACTTTCCCTGATCAAACCTTTTTTAAAAACTCCTACACTTGTCTATTCAGTTCTTCATTCTCTATCAATGTCAACCGGTGTGTAGCTTTGTTAGGAAAACTAGCTCCGAGAACCAAGTACATGCAATGACTAATACTTCTCACAGGTGGCAATCCATCAGGTACATTATCTAAAATGATGTCCTCATATTCTGTCAACAAATATTTTTTCTCTTTCGGTTGTTCTTCTTCCGGTTCTGGTCCCTCAGTCTTCTTTAGAATTAAGGCAAAGTACACATTCTCATGTCTCAGTCCATCCATGAATTTCCTTCCATCTACCAAACAGATTCTAGCATTCGTACAAACTTAATTCCTCAAAGGTTCCTCCAAAGGCAACAAGGTTTGCTTCATCCCATTGGCCACAATAGTGTATGTATTCTTCCTCCCATCATGTACTGCATGTCTATCAAACTTCCAAGGTCTACCCAACAAAAGATGAAAAATATCCATAAGAATAATATCACACGAGACTTCATCATGATAATTCCCAATTTTTTATTTCACCAAACATTGTTCACTTACTAACAACTTATGTTCATCCTAAATCCATGATATCTGATAAGGCTTAGGGTGTTTCAATCTCTCCAATTTCAACTTATTCACCATCTCTTCTAAAACAAGATTATCTAAACTACCACTATCAACAACAACTTTACAACACTTACCAGATACCTTACATCTAGTCTTGAACACTTCCTCTACAAGGGCTCTTCATCTCCTCCAGTATGACACAAAGCTTTCCTCATCATCAATAGTTCTCCATCTTTTGGTTTATTGTCTAATTCGGTGGGGTTTTCTTCCACCGTTGCTGTTCTTCCGGTAGTTTCTATCTTCTTACACTCGAATTCATGATTTCCTTCACATCCACACTTAAAGTAGGTTCTTTTGAATGTCCTCTTGTCTTGTCTTCCAAAATTTGCATTCTGATAACCATCTGGTTCTCTCCTCCGATAGAAATTTCCATCATCCTTCCAGTATGAATTACCTTCTTTTCTCACTTCCTTGTCCTTATTCTGATCTATATTGATTCCTCTTCCTCTAGTATATCCTCTTCCTCCTTGAAATCTTCCTCCAGTAAACCTTCCACCTCTACCTCTCTATCTTTGCTCATGTCTTTAGGGCATACTAATAAGCCTCTTCAACACTCTCCAATTTTATCATACTCAATTCATCTTGTATAGACATTTGTAATCCATTCAAATATCTTGAAACTTGTTCAAATTCATCATCAACATGTCCAGATCTGATATTCAACTTGTAAAATGCTTCGGTGTACTCCTTTACACTAGATTCCTTATGTCTCAAATTCTACAACTTCCGGAACAGATCCACTTGATAATTCACTGGCACAAAATTTGATTTCAACTTAGCAATCATCCAATCCCATATTTTAATATTCTCTTAACCTCTTCTTTGTCTACCAGCTTGCAAATGCTCCCACCAAAGAGATGCATGACCTTTCAACCAAGTACAACCATATATCACCTTCCTCTCTGCTGCAGTGTTTTCAAAATCGAAATACTTCTTCATCTTCGAGATCCAATCCATCAACTCATTTGAATCTAACTTCCCATCATATTTCGGTGGAGTAAAATGACATTTAGTATTCACCCTACTCAAAACCCTCAAAAACCTTTCCTCATTCAGATCAATCGCTAGTAGGTTTTCTTGTTCTATTGGGGCTTCTTCTCCTTCATCTTCACTTACATCTTCAATGTATCGGCCTCTCCTCTGGGATATATCCATGGCTTCTAACTAGACTACTATTCCTCACAACATCTCCATCATAGAAGGGTTTGCATTCCCACACATTCTACCATTCCTAGATCCTCTTCGCACCATCGTTCATGTTATTCCTCTGCAACTGCATGTCAGATCGACAATCCGCCACCCTACAACAAAATTTTAGGACACACAACTTCCATAATGAAACTTTGCTCCGATACCACTTGAAGCAAACACCAGTGAGGAGGGACCTCAAAGAGATCAATCAAGACCAGTCAGCAAGAGTAAACACAATGGAAACACAAAGATATGAAAGAGGCAATCCAAAACAGATTGATTTATTATATGATATTTGATTACATACAATCGGTAACAACCGGGTTACAACATATCAGCTCATAGGCCTGGTAGAATAGGTCACAATTGTGACCTTGAATCTTATAATCTATCTTCTACGCATAGTTTAGCTACCTCATTCCTTGATCGATTCTAATTGATTGTATTCTAATGCATAATTACAAATATATATCGATCCAAAGGATCCAGTCGGCCCAAAAGGGATCAAAACCCGAAGAACAAGACCTAATGTGAAAAATAAACAAGGTTGACCTCCACCAAGAAATTCCTCTAGAAAAATACAAAGGATGAAATGTAGATCACAGGAAAAGGTTGGCCACATGCTAAGGGACATCGAAATCAATGCCCAAGGCTCTACAAGCTTCAGAATAGGTTATGGTAGATCACCAAAATAGGTCTCAGGCAACCGATAACAAAAGAACAACTGGTAATAGGAAACTATCATGGAAACTGGTAGCGATATCTTGCCAGAAAATGATCCAAATATGATGTTGTCTAGAAATAAGAAATATGATCAAGTCTTCAAGTAGAATCCAACTCCACAGGATCTAGTGGGCCAAAACCAGGACACAGAGAAAGGAAAACTGAAACTGCAAATAGAAAACAAAATACAAAGGAATTTTTTTTTTGGTTGATGCAAGATTGCTATGAACCGGGGATGCTCCTACATCACAACTATAACAATGAGTCACTAATGAAAACCAAAGCATGTTGACATCAATGAAAACACATGAATAGCTTATTCTGACCAAACTCACAATAGTATTGTTGCAATAGGTGTTTCTTCGGAAGCTAGGTTAAAATTGTCAATATTTGCACTTTCATTTTTAAGAGAATTTGTTATGCTCTCAATAGGGTTTTGACTAGGAGAATTTGTTATAGGTGCTCTCAAGGAAGAGATACCTAAGGTAAATTTTGTTCTTATTGTCGCTCTAACTTTATATGTCAAAGGCTAGCCCCTACGTCCCACATTTTGTGGTCTAATCCTTCTAACTTTTAGAAAAACTTCCCATCTCATTTCTAAATATGTTTCTTGTAATTTTTTCTCAGCTAATAATTGAATCAAACAATGGTGTGCGGTAGAATCATACCTAACTTTTTGAGTTTTGTTAGACATTATCTTTAATAGGTTGTACAAGAATTTTGAGACTTTCATCAATCTGCTATGTCGAAGATAACTTAGAAGCTTGAAATGTACTAAATAAACCAAAGACTATCGACCTTCACAAGTCAAATATTTTATGATGTAAATAGTTGTAGAGGCCCATTTTGGTGGCAAAGATAAACTCTATGCTCCTTGTTTTCTTACAACCAATGAGGGATCCCTAGGCTTTATGAACTCATCCCTTGCTGACCTAGCATCATAGTTTTGAGGAAAGGATTCACCAACTACAAGTAACCCTTTAACTTCTTCTATTCTCTCCTCAGTAACTGCAATTCTTAACCCTTTTACTACTGCTTCATCATTTTTGAGAGTGCGAGAAAATTGCATGGCAACTTCATCATTGAATCCTTGAAGCATCAAGGAATAATCAAGCCAACCACAAATTCTAAATATTGACTCACAATCACCATCTCCCAGTATAAGCTTAGGGTCTACTAGCTCATGATGAACATGGGAACCACCCATCTCTAGAGTACATATGGTTTTTTTTTAACACAATCTCCCAGTCTCTACTTTCTTTTTGTTTTTAAGATCCAAATGTGACCAATCTTTTTATTTCTCTCTTTCTTTGATGTTCTACAACTTCTTCTCTTGGCAATTACTTTTTTCCTCCTCTACTTAAAACACTTCACATATTTTGAAGGTTAATTATGGCAAATATTTTCATCAAAAGGAAAAGTTGATTTGGGTACTGGGTTCAAGAGATAATAGGATAGCATGGAAATAAAAGAGGAATAGGACAACTTAGCTTGATAACTCACAAATTTAAAACTACCTTGGCCATGTAGCATGCAATATGCATGCATGAAACATAGTTGTTTTCAAGTTTCATTACTCAAGCCATTATTCAATAAGACATGGGTTCTTCAAACAACAAGTCGACATTTGGCAATTCCTCCCCCAAACTTAAAGTCAAGCAAGTGTCTACACATGCAAAAAGAGGAGTGGTAGTGAGATAGGTTGTCAAAAAGAACAGGGATAATTGGGATTCTATATGGAATACATATTAACAATCAAATGACAAAATAAATGAATTTAAAGTAATAATAAATAAAAATAATTTTCAGGTACTTGTAAATATGAAATGATTAAAACGACATACTCCAATTGAATGGTAATGAGAATATCCAATCTTGATGTGACAACAAGTGCTCGTCAAGGTAACTTAGAGATGGATATGTTGAATGGTTGAATGGACTGGAATACTAAGAGGGGTGGTGAATCAGTATTCCCACAATAATAAAAACTTTCCATCAATTTTAACCTTAGCAATTAATCTCATCAATATGAAACAACAAATGGAAAATAAATGGAAAACATAATCACGAGATAGACATCGAATTTTTATACGTGGAAAACCCAAATGGTAAAAACCACAAAGAGGGTTAACTCTCAAGATAATATAAATAGTTATATACTATTTACAAAAGGGGTGGATCACTATTGAATGGTTCATTATCTAATTACAATATGGCTCATTATCGGATGGCTCATTTTCTAATTACAATATGGCTTGTTGTCGGAATATAACATGACTCACTGTCGGAATGCTCACTGTAATAGAAATAAGTGAACTAAGAAAAATTGCATCTCCAAATGCATGAGGTAAGTTCCAAGATAAGATCAAATATCAAAACAACAACTTATAGTAGATCCGGTAAGGGATCTCTCCAACCTATCCACAACTGCTTGGAGCAGATCTAATAAAGGATTACTGAAATGTTGTCTTCAACCTGTCAATCCAATTACTTGTAGCAAATCTGGTAAGGGTTTACTGCAACTATATCTTCAACCTATCAATACAAAAACTTATAGTAGATCTAGTAAGGGATTACTATGACTCTATAAATGCACTCGTACTTTCCACACTTTCACATACCTTTGCTCTTACACACACATCATATTCCACTACTAACATTGTACACTATTCGCATACACTTTGTTTCTCTACTGCTCACTATCATTCGCTCTCTTCTCTTGTATTTCTTGTGTCTCACATACACACACACACACACACATACACACACACACACACACACACACACACATATATATATACACATACATACATACATATATATACACACAAACATACATATATATATATATACATACAAACATACATATATATATACATACATACATACATATATATATATGTATATATGTATATATATATGTATATATGTATATATGTATATATATATATGTATATATATATATGTATATATATATGTATATATGTATATATATATGTATATATATATATATGTATATATATATATATGTATATATATATATATGTATATATATATATATATACACACACACACCAAGATAATATATCAACCAAGCATGAAATGTTTATAAAATAATGCATTGCTTGGATCAACACGCTACTCAAATATGCCTTGACCAAAATAGGGTAACCAAGTTAGCCTTCATTGATCTTCTACACGCTTCCTTCTTAATTATCGGAACACACGCTTCATTTACCAAAACAAAACAAAGGTCTACCAAACTCATAAACATAGACCCATAGACATGAATTCCAAACATAATGACTTTCATCTCCAAAGATACAAATGCCACAGATTATGGATCATAGAGTTCATAGATCATATTACAACAACAATTTTTGGATAGCAACTCAACTATCACAACTAATACTAACTTTTGATACAAATGAAGACTAGCAAAACCCTAGATTTTGGAGCAAAGGATCTTTCAGAAAATACTCCTATAAACCATACATGTTGCAATGGTCAATATTGTTGCAAGGTGTGTACCCTTGGTCTCCTTGTGTTGTGCAACACAACACTTAGGTTTTTGACATGGCTTAACTGCCTCCTATGGATTCTATAAGTCTAGTGGTTGTATTAGGCATTAACAGGTCGATCTTTTGGTGCAACGACAACCACACTTGTAACAAGTGGTACCTGTTGATGAGTATTTTGACAAACTCACCAACAGTCAGGTAGCTTATGAAAACACTCACCACCTCTCCTAAAAAGAAATAAGTTTCAATAAACTAACTACTCCAAGGTCTCTATAGTTGGGTTTCGACGGTGATGGGAAGATCAATGGTTGATGCGGTTGTACCTATTAAGGGGCTTGTTGGTTGAAACAAATCCCAATAACTTCCAATAACTTAACTTTTTTTATTTTATGGTTTAGTTTCTCTTTCAAAATAAATTGCAAAACATAGATAAGGGAAACAAGAAAATAACAATGAAACCAATACAAAAACAACTTAATGAACTACTCAATTAGCACCCTGCAATCCAAAAATAATCAATATTCAAACCAACATTGAATAACAGACCTCCAATAAACATGAAAAGTCATACAACCTCACAAATTCATGGAAAGAATATCACCACAATATCTTCCTATCACATTAATTCTCATACACCACTTAAGTGTGCAATATGATTCATAAAGCAATAAAACATAAGACCAAAATAAGTTGTTGATTTCAAACAATAGACTTTACTAGATTGCAAATAACAAATTCATAGCACATACGCATAGATTAGGCAATCTATAAGTTTCTTCTTGTATTAACTTCAGAGAATGTATTATAACATCTACTCAAACCCATAAAATTTGCATAAAAATCTCTAAAGGAATATCTAATTGGGCCTCAAATCATCAATTTGTGGACCTTTAACAATGAATCAAAATCTCCAATTTATAGAGTTTCTTGTCCTACTTTCTAGGAAATAAACCTATCTAAATTTAGCACTTAAAAGCAAGGAGTTGCAGTTGACATGCAAGTCTCTACCTTGAACTCTAGTTAACTATTAAAAAACTACAACTGGGTGAGCATTACAAAAATGGTGCTACATAAGCCGACTCTTCATAATCATGCAAAACTAGCTCAATAATCAAGGTACATGCTGGAGAGGTAGTTGAAGTCCTAGTACTGGAATCATGCAAAATTATTCAAAAATATCATGCTATCATTAGAAACTGCTTGTTTATCTTTCACTTATTTTTATAGATCTTATAATTGCTAATGATACATGCCACTACCTTAGCAGGAGGATCTGCAACATGTGTTATTCTAAACTTGTACTTCTTCAAAATCTTTTTTGCATTCTTACTTCTATCTTCTAATTTCTCTATTATTTTTTAAGCTTGTTGACATTGAGTTATTAAGTATGTATATCTATTCATTAACTCAACATTAAACTCAGTAGGAGTTGTAAGATATCGTGCCACATATGTGTCCCATTGATGGAGTACATTGTCTTCCTCCATGTGTCTAACACTACTAATACCAAGCCCAAAAATACCTAACAACTGGCCTACAAACTTTTCATACTTCTTTATTGAACTAAGGAGAGGAGAACGAGCCTTTGTTATGTCTTTTTCATATTGTTGAAGTATTTCAATCTTCATCTCCAAAACATATATATATATATATATATATATATATATATATATATATATATATATATATATATATATATATATATATATATATATATATATATATATATATATATATATATATATATATATATATATATATATATATATATGACTGCAAATTTTCAACACTATCTCCTCCCAAGAGATCTTCACCCATTATAACATCTTTCCCAAGATTCAAAATCTGATACTATTTGTCAAAAATGTTGAGCTTTTGTTCCCACTACTGAGAAGATGAAGCTAAAGTTCCTCCAATCTTTATGGCCTTCTTGTATGCCTCCATAGTCATCTACAAAAATAATCTAATTTTAGAAGCATTAGTTTGGGCCCATGCTTTTGCAGTTGTTGCCACCTTCCTTAATTCAACAAGTGCTTTCACATCTCCCTCTAGAAGTGATGAGGTTGAAGGTAGACTATCATATATACGTACATCTAGTGGCTTGCTCATCTCTACTAGCAACTGCTTGTACTGCTCCAACAATTCTTTTACCTCTGAGTGAGAAATATGTTCTTTCTCTATCTTTCTCCTCACCACACTAGTAGCAAGATCCAACATATCCAACTCTCCCCATTTGGTCTTTTTACCCAATTTTACCTATGAATCCTGGTATTTCAAGGAGCCTTCTCCTTCAGCTTGCACAGGAGTTGCAACATCAGCAATCACCTCACTAGAACCAATTCTAGATAAATGGTGTATGGTCTTGGCCTTCTTCATTTTCCTTGGTTCTTCAGTGATTGTTTGTTGTAGTGTGACCTTTGGTAGTACCACCTTCTTTTTCTTCTCAAAGGTGAAGCTTAACCATTGTGGCATTTCCTTGTCCTTGTCACCTTCATGTGGCATAATCTTTGTCATCACCCTATGTACCTTTGATTGTTCTTTTGCTTCACCCTCCTCTTACTCCATAATTTAGATACCTTGGGTTGATGTGCCTATTTGAACTTGGTTAGTTTGGAGAGTGCTATCAATATTTAACTTCTTTTATTTGTGCAACCCTCCCAACTTGTTGCTTACTTCTTCTTCAAATTCTTTATCATCTTTATCTATTTGTTTCATTTCTCCTCCAACCGCTATTTTCTTCAACAAATTCTCTTGGTCCTCTGGAGTCAAAATAACTATTTCATTATGTTTGTCATCAGGCACATTTTGTTCTCCTTCTTCCTCAACTTGCTCCGCTAGTAAATCTCGTTTATCTATGTCCATAGGATCTGTCAGTGCGTGTTTCCCAAGCTAAATAGAATTCTTTTTTTCCTCTTCTCAATTTTCTTTTGTACCAATTGTACAATAGGTTTCACATCCTCTTGATCAAAATCAAATTCAATGTTATGAATGATAACCTTTTCTATAGCAAGAGTTAATTCTTGTGTTAATGGAGGTAATGTTTCTGATGTTGTAGCAAAAATATTAGCTAGTGCGGACATAGGTTTTGTCACAGGGATTGTAGTGGTTGGGGATGTCAAAATTGGAGCCTGTGTTGTGGCGGTAAGTGGAGGTTGAGTAGATGTTACTGTCGTATCAGGAGGAGGTTGAGAAGACATAGATGTACCTTCATCTGCCTTTCCTTGTTCATCCCCCTCCTTAGTGCCCTCTCCTGGTACTTGCCCAATAGAAGCTCAGACGGGATGCACCTCTACCAGTGGGATGGCTCCTAAACCCTCCCTTATTCCAAAATCTGCAGCCTTTTTCAACAATTCAACCTTTTTCATTTGTACCTTGACCTATTCAAAATGCTCTTTAGTGGTTTACTCAAGTCCAACAACCTCATCTAGTTTGGTAGAAGTGTTATTTCTAGAACTTGACTGAGTTCTTCAGACATACTCCCTCTGTACCCTTGATTGGGGATTATCTGTGGCTGATACTTTTTGTTTTCCTTTTGAACCATTGAGCCTGATCCTCAAATTCAGCCATTGTCTAGTCCTCATTATAACATTTTGAGTAACCATTTCTATATCTATCTCTTCCTGTCTTGACCATCTTAATGGAGAGAGGGGCTTCTTATCAATTCCATGTTCTTTGTATTAAGATCTAACAATTCACCATCATCCCTCAATTCTTTAGGGAGATTGGTCTCTATCTCAAAATCTCTTATCTGTGGCACTATAAGCCATGAATAATTTTTCTCTTTGACCTGAAAACTATCTTGGAGGTTAGCCCAAAAATCCTCCAACCTCGATTTATGCCCATTATAAGCTTTTGGCATCATTTGCTTCAATTTGTTGTATGGGTCATAATACTCTCCAGCATAATTAAATTATTTTAAATACAAATCTTGTAGTTCTTGCTCAACTACCTTGGCTAAATTCATTTTTTAGCATGAAAAATAACTAATTGAAATGGAGAAGTCCACACCAGTTTTGTGTTTGGAGGATAGCAGTGATTGCAACCTAACCATCTTCCTTAAATACTCCAAGAGTACCTCTCATTCCTTGCAATACCTAGGCAACAACATAGGGTTTCCTATGAAACCACTGACTCTGATGTATGTAGATCATTGGTTCTGAATGAACCAACATGCCCATTCCCTTATTATTGCCATAGCCTCTGGGCTTATCCTATAGACTGCATCACTTGTGAGTTTTATAATGATGGGAAAGAGGAAGGCATCATTTATTCTCTTAAAATGTGTCTTTGCTTTGCCCAGAGGGAGTTGAGTATAATACTCTCACACCTTCTTTTGTCCCTCTTAATCACCGAGTTTCCCATCTATTTGCAATCCTAGAAACTTGCCTGCTCGGGTAGCTACCCAGATAACATAGGAAGTAAAGAATAATTTCTTTGTCTTGTGTACATCAATCAATTGTTTGTGTATGTTATCTAAGAGGATTTGGGCCCAATCGAAATACTGCTTCCCAATCAGAATAGTAGTCATGTATTGAAACATCAAGGGGTGAAAATGTCAGAAATCCATCTTGCCAAAGGCCTTGCTCAACATAATGATCAAGTCTCGTTGTGGCTCCTTGAAATTGGCCCTTAGAATATCACTGGCCTTCAATCCTATCTTTCTCTCCTTCTTGAGCCAATTTTCACTCATGTGTCTTTTACAAGAGGTGGTATCCTTATTCCATACCTCCTCAACTTCTTCCTTAGTTGTCACTATTACTTCATCCCTTGAAGGAATACCAAAAACAAACCCTAACATATCTGTTGATAAATCAATTAATGTCCTACCTTGATCATCTACGCACTTCCTAGTGTCTACATTGTAGTATTGTGTGATAGTCATGATAAATTCAGGGACTTGATTAGATTGTGGAAAGATGGTTGCCTCCACTAGCCCCAATCTCTTAATCCTCCTATAAGGAGCCTCCAATCATGGCTTTTCTAGTTGTGTTCTAATGTCCTCTATTTCAGTGTGTCCCACTTTAGTGTCTGTTACCCATTTGATCTGGTCATCTAGCTTGGAAGCATAAGTTTGTCCTTGATAGTGGTACTTCATGGTTGCGGGTAGTTTATCCAATTCCTTGGCTTTCTTGCTGGAGGTTGGGTCCATTTAACTGCTCTAATCTGCAAGAAAGGGCCACAAATTAGCCTATTACATAGTCAAAAATATCAATTATATCACCCACTCTGGAACTTCGGGGTTCTGAGGTGAGTAACTCGTTTAAAAATAATTAACTTTGGAACTCTGGGACTCTTGATGAACCTAAATGATCACTCTATTTTGTTAGATTTTTTTTATAATACTCCTTCCTAGGTCTTGTGATCAAATGAAATTTGGATTAGGATACTCTCCTAGTTGATACCTTTTGAAGTGTCTATGAAACTAATTTGACTTATACTTAAGGTTGTCATATAATGGTTTTAAAATGATTTATCTATGCAAATATCTAAAATCAATCTTAAGTATGGTTTAAATCATATCATGTTAGTATTAGTATATACACATGTTTGTTGTGTGCATTAATATCATGATGTAGGGTTGGCAAAGGAGAATGAAATACTAAGTGGCGGTTTAAAGAAGCACCAAGTATATAGCCGCAATGCAGACCCACTCAAAGGAAAGCAGTAAAAAGGGAGATCAAAGCCACTTGACTGGTTCTTCAACAAAATGATTTATGGAACATTTATAATTGTTCTTAGTGAATCTTAGATCTAGGAAGCATGTCATGCTATATTTTCTCAGCTACAGAACAAATGTTGTTCTGTTTTCCTACGCTGACTTCTTCTTCTTTTGTTTAAAGAATCATGTTCGCCTATTCCGTAGGAATGTGGTCGATCAATTAGGAATCTATTATAAGCTTCCTTATAAATAAAGAGGTCTCTCTCTCTTCTCGGGAGTAGTAGAGAATGACCATCATATTTGTAATACTCAGACTTCTAATATTTTATGTATTTTCACAGTCAAAATGGAATAAAGAGATCAATGTGATTTTAAAAGATTAACAATTGTAATTTGAAAGTTCTAGATATGCTCACTCAAGGGGGCCCACTTGGTGAGTAATCCTTCATGTTTTTCAGTTAGTTTCCATTCTTCAGTAATAGTTGTTTCAGTAATTGTCTATTCCTACAGCCACTAGAAATAGTTCCTGTGTCTGTTCCTGCAGCCACAAAGGCAGAGTAGTTCCTATCCGCTTGCCAAAATGTTATCATTTAGTAGTAATTGTTTGAGTGATTTCCAGTTGTGAATTTGGATTAAGTATTAGTTCATTGAGATTTTGCATGTTTACTTCAGAGAATTTCCTTTCCTGCAGTAATATAGAATGGTTGCAATATGAACTTGGTGCACATACAGTGTATGCCCATTTTAAGTTTACATCCCTAGTTGATAAGTAAATGAGCCTTTGCTATAGGAAAGATAGCTATTCAAAGATACCCAATCTCTGAATTGTGTTTTAATACCTAGTTGTCATTCTAGTTGTGAGGACCAACATTTTTGGCGTCGTTGTCGAGGATGGTGCCAAATTAAGAACCTGTTGTAACCATTAGTTTTAAGTTTTTAGTTAGCTTTTTGAATTTCTTCATTAATTTGCATGCATAGGAGGAGAAGAGATGCATTAGAAATATTTCTTCCCTCGCATTCCACTCAAGATATAAGATCAGATCAAGTACCTTAAGTAAACCCTTTTGCAGAAACTTATGTGCAAAATAGAGGTGTTTTTTATCTATCAGAAGTAGACCTAGACTTCCTAAACGAACCCCCTGAGAAAAATATTTTACCTTTAGTCCTTTACTAGGGACCAATGGCAGCAAATCCTCTACCTCTGCCTGTAAACCCAACCTTTGAGTTTCCCATTCCTGACCAACATGTAAGAATATACCAGCTTCTTCTCTTCCAAAATTTCATGGTTTGGTAATAGAAGATCCAGATAGATTTTTGTTTGAATTTGATATCCTTTTTAGAAGTTATGATTATACCACTAACACCCATAAACTCAAGTTATTCCCTGCTTCTTTGAAAGAAGTTGTCCTGAGATGGTTTGTGAGTCTAGGAAGAGATGTAATCACCATCTGGGAGGAGATGAAGACAAAATTCTTGGATAAGTATAAAGACTATTGCAGGGGGATGGATTGACATGGTGATGATATCTTCAGGATGGCACAAAAACAATATGAAAGCCTAGAAGATTATTTGGAGAGGTTTATGTTTAGTGTCAGAAAATCCAAGCATACCACTCTGAGTGAAAACTCCATGAAGTTGATTTTTCTAAGGCAAATCAATGAAGATTGTGTTGACTCCTTAGACCTCATGGGAAGAGGAGATATTAATCAAGTTCAATGGGATGACATCAGACAAATCTTTCAAAAGTACTCCAGATCTGCAGCCAAGAGGGGAAGACACTATAGACCTGGTTCTTCAATTGCAAAGTCATCTACAATAGTTTCAAGAATGGAAATAACTCATTTGTTAAAGGACTTTAAGGAGGATATTATCAATAATATGGCAACTCAGTTGGATACACTTTAGGCAAAAAAGAAGCATTAGGAGGTAGAGGCTATGCTTAATGAATTTGTCCTCATTGTCGACAAAAGAAGAAGGACTGTAAATGTAAACTACTAGCTAAAATTGATAGCCAGCAGACTTCCCCAGATTTCAAACCTGTCTATTGAGATGATGAACAAATATTTTATGTTTCACAATGAATGCCTTGGCCTATGAGAAAAGGTATGCCACAAGATGCATTGTCATTTTCTAATCCTTATATGAACTTCAATGCACAGAACAATCAGTGGCAACCTCCATATTCCCAAAATTTTGGAAATTATACCCCTCAGTCTTGGAATAATTCTCAAAACCCTTGGCCTAATTATCAGAGTCCTTCCTCTCAATGGTAGAAGCCACAAGGGAATTGGTCACCTCCTCAAGGTAATTGGCAACAATCACCCCAATGGAGGGGAGGACAGCAATGGGCGAACCAATCATTAGGTTTCCTACAGCAACAACAAGTTTTTTCAACTGATCCTAATAACTATCCTGCATATTCTCTCAATATAAGTGATATTCACTTATGATCAGGAACAACACTACCTACTCCATCTCCTCCAGTCATAATGAAATTACCATATGAGGATATTTCTCACGACACTACACCTAATCAACCTGGAAACTCTAAGCAAGTTCATCAGTCTGAGACTTCAGACACGCATGTAATAACTCCCTCGTTTCCTCAAAGATTGTAGGTAGAAGTGTCTAGGTAGTAGGATGATATAGCTTTTGATCTTATTGATCAGTTAAAACATATATGTGTAAAGATTCCATTGTTTCAAGATATTAAGGATATTCCCATATATGGAAAAGCTATTAAGGAAGCATATTTGAAGAAACTTGGGAGAAAGAAAAAAGACCCAAAAATAATGCATGTAGTAGGACAACTGGTTGATATTATGTTAGGAAAAATTATTGTCCCTAAATATTCTGACCCAGGTAGCCCTATTGTGAAGGTAGTTATTGATGGAACTCAAATTAAAAATGCTTTGATAGACTTAGGAGCAACCATAAATGTGATGACTAAAGTTGTCATGTAGCAACTCAACATTACTAGTCTTAGATCAACCCCGACGGTCCTATAGCTTGCTGATAGCTCTATTGTCTGCCCTAAAGGGATGGTTGAAGATATTGTTATCACATTAGATTCCTGGGAATACCCAACTAATTTTATAATCCTCTCTCCTAAGGCAACATTGGGGAGATATCCAATCATTTTGGGAAGACCTTGGCTTGCTACAACTTATACATACATAGGTTGCAGATCAGGGGACATGACCATTTCAGATGGTATTACTACTAAAACTCTTGGACTCTATTCTCCAGCACAACCACAACTTTATCAAGAAGTAGTATGGCCAGATATAGGAGAATAAGCAAAGGAAATTGATTATGTGTAACAACTGATGATGTTAACAAGGGAACCATTCATAGCACTTCAAGAGGATGATACAGTACTCTCTAACATCATAAGAAATCATTATGGAGCAGCTCAATGGTCCACAGGTATACCAACAAGTCCTTTACATACTCTTCTTGTTGATATGTGGTAACTGATCAGCAAAGTACTGTACACTCAGCAAAGTACTGTATACTCAACACGTTTTTTTTTGGACATTTTTTGTTGATGAAAACCGAAATTATAATAAAACCCTAAAAAAGGCCGACTTTGTTTGTTGCCCTAAAAATGCATGGTATAAGTGGTTGGGATGCTTAAGGCATTGAGAGGTTGATGTATTTTTTTTGCTAGATAATAAGAAAGATTTGACGACTATGTATGGTGGATGTAACCCATTCTAGGTGAACCACGTTAAATCTCTGTGTTGTCTATTTCCTGTTTTATTCCTTTATCTTTTGTATTTAGATCTGCATATAATTGTTAGTTCATATTTGCTTCAGATCTTCTTGAAACCCTAACAATTGGTATCAGAGTGAGGTTTTCTATAAATTGGAAGGACTTTCAGATTTGAGTGGGAGCAATGGAGGATTCCAAATTCAAGGTCGAAAAGTTTAACGGCCAGAATTATCAGTTATGGAAAATGTAGATGGAGGATTACCTGTATCAAAAGGATTTGTGGCGGCCATTGGAAGGAAAGGTAAAGAAATTGACCACAATGTCAGATGAAGAGTGAGACATTTTAGATAGAAGGAATTGGGATCCATTCGATTGTGCCTTGCACCATCTATAGCTTTCAATATAACAGAAGCAAAAATGACTGTAGATTTGATGGCGATATTGGCTAAGTTGTATGAGAAACCCTCAGCTTCGAATAAGGTATTTCTTATGAAGCATTTGTTTAATTTGAAAATGAATGAGTGAGGATCTATAGCAAAACAATTAAATGAATTTAATACAATTACCAATCAATTGTTTTCGGTAAAAATTACTTTTGCAGAAGAGGTTAGGGCTCTTTTGATTTTATGTTCTTTGCCAGAAAGTTGGAATAGCTTGGTTATGGTTGTAAGTAACTCTGTCTCTGGTAAACATACTTTGATATTTGATGATATTGTTGGTGTTATCCTAAGCGAGGAAATGTGAAGGAAAAGCACAAGTGAGACTCCAACATCATCAAGTAGTGTTTTAAATGTGGAAAATAGGGAAGATCAAAGGAAAGAGGAAAATGCCCTAGGAATGAGAAGTCGCGAGGGAAGTCAAAGAAAGGACACTCTCAATCTAGAGGAAAGAAAGATTGTTGGTACTGCGGAAAGCCTGGTCATCTAAAAAAAGACTATTGGTTTTGAAAAAACAAAGAAGGAGACAAAAATGAAAATGACAATAAGGAAGCTAATATTGCAAGTAATACTTTACAAGATGTTTTAATCTTATGTTTGGATAATGTTAATGATTCCTGGGTAATAGATTATGGGGCTTCATTTCATGCTACACCCCATAGAAAATATTTTCTAGATTATGTTCAAGGTGATTTTGGATAGGTATATTTGGGTGATGATGAGCCCTATCAAATTGTTGGAAAAGGAAAGATAAAGATCAAGTTGCAAAATGGAAATGACTGGTTTCTGCAGGAGGTAAGACATGTTCCTAATTTAAGAAGAAATTTAATTTCTACAGGGCAACTAGGTAGTGAAGGTTGCATAGTTACCTTCTTAGACAGTATCTGGAAGGTCACTAAAGGATCATTAGTAGTAGCTAAAGGTGTGAAGGTAGGCACATTATATCTGTGTACTGGTAACACTTACTCTACCCTAGCTGCTATAGATAAAGTTACTGCAGGGACAACAACAATAGATGTTGCAAGAACAGATTTGATAATGTGGCACCATAGGCTTGGGCACATGAGTGAGAAAGGGATGAAAATCCTTCACTCCAAAAATCTATTGCCAGGACTAAAGAAGATTGATTTAGAGTTCTGTGAAAACTGTGTTTGTGGTAAATAGAAAAGAGTCAAATTTCTCAAGGTTGGGAAAGAGACAAAGAGTGAGAAGTTAGAGATTGTGCATTCAGATGTATGGGGACCGGCTTAGGTATCATCTCTTGATGACTCTTATTATTATGTTATTTTTATTGATGATTCAACCAGAAAAACATGGGTATATTTCCTAAAACAAAAATCAAATGTTTTTGAAACTTTTAAGAAATGGAAAGCTTTGGTTGAGAATGAGACAAGAAAAAAGTTGAAGTGTCTCAGATCGGATAATGGAGGTGAGTATTGCAGCAAAGAATTTGAAGATTGCTGCTCCTTAAATGGGATTTGAAAGCATAAGATAGTTCCAGGAACTCCATAGGAAAATGGTGTGTTAGAGAGAATGAATAGGACTATCATGGAATGTGCGAGGAGCATGAGATTGCATGCTGGATTGCCCTTACATTTTTGGGCAAATATTGTACATACTGTTGTCTATTTGATAAATAGAGGACCTTCAACCCCTTTGGATGGTGGTATTCTAGAGGAGGCATGGACTAGTAAAAAGGTAAATTATTCTTTTCTGAAAACCTTTGGTTGTGAATCTTTTGTCCATGTTGATAAAGAAAATAGAACCAAGCTTGATGCTAAATCTCAGAAATGTACCTTCATTGGATATGAGATAGATGAATATGGCTATCGGTTATGGGATTTTGAAAATAAGAAAATAATTAGAAGTAGAGATGTTATATTCAATAAGAAGGTTATGTATAAAGAACAGATACAGGAAAAGAAGCATGAATAGGACAAACAAGAATATGTGGTGTTGGATGAGATTCCTGAAAATGAAATACCATAGGTACCTGATGCTTAGCAACAACAGATTGTCCCACAAACTCCTGCAAGTGTTAGACATTCTACGAGGTCAAGTAAACCCCCTGAAATATTTTCTCCTTCTTTGTATTCTATTTTATTTACTGATTCTGGTGAACTAGAAGAATATGAAGAAGCAATGCAGGTGGATGCCAAACAATAGTGGTAGCTAGGCATGAAAGAGGAGATGGACTCCTTGATGAAAAATAAGACTTGCGACTTAGTCCCTTTAGTTGTAGAAAAAAGAGCCTTGCCCAAAAAATGGGTTTATCAGTTGAAGGAGGAGGAAGGAGGTCACAAAAGATATAAGGCCAGACTTGTGGTAAAAGGTTTGCATAGAAAAAGGGTATAGATTATGATGAAATATTTTCTCTAGTTTTAAAATGACTTCAATTAGAACTATATTTAGTCTTGTGACTGTAGATGATTTACATCTTGAACAATTAGATGTCAAAATAGTTTTTCTCCATGGAGATTTGGAGGAGGAAATTTACATGTTGCAACCATAGGGATATGAGGTCAAAGGTAAGGATAAATTGGTGTGCAGGTTGAAGAAAAGTTTGTATGGCCTAAAGAAAGCACCTCGACAATGGTATTTAAAATTTGATAGTTTCATGGCTGAACATGGTTATCATAGATGTCATTCTGATCATTGTGTATATTTTAAGAGATTGGATAATGGTAGTTATATTATCCTATTGCTTTATGTTGATGACATGCTTGTTGTTGGGTCTAACATGCAACATATAAATGATCTTAAACAGAAATTAGCTAGGTCATTTTCTATGAAGGATTTGGGTGTAGCTAAGCAAATTCTTGGTATGAGGATTACACGGGACAGGAAAAATAGAACCTTGAATTTGTCCAAAAGTGAGTATATAAAGAATGTGTTCAAAAGATTTAACATGCAGGATGCAAAATTAGTTAGTACACCTTTGGCTAGTCATTTCAAATTAACTAAGGAGATGTGCCCAAAGGCATAGGAAGAGGTAAATAAAATCTCTAACATCCTATATTCATCAGTTGTTGGTAGTCTGATGTATGCAATGGTTTGCACAAGGCCAGATATTGCACATGCAGTGGGAGTTGTGAGCAGGTTTATGAGTAATCTGGGTATGGAACATTGGAATGCTGTGAAAGGGTTCTTTGGTATTTGAAAGGAACTACTATGAATGCATTATGTTTCAAAGGATCTAATGCTAGTCTGAGTGGATTTGTTGACTCTGATCTAGCAGGTGATATTGATTCACAAAGGAGTACTATAGGGTATGTTTTTACTATAGGGGGAACTACAATCATTTGGATTTTTAGGTTGCAAAAGGTTGTTGCACTTTCAACCACTGAAGCTGAGTATGTTGCTGCTACAAAAGCTAGCAAGGAGATGATTTGGTCACAATATTTTCTGGAGGAATTGGGTCAGACACAGGAGGATCGCCCATTGTATACTGATAGCCAGAGTGTCATTCAAGGACAAAGCACATTCATCTCAGGTACCACTTCATTCGGACTGTTTTGGAGGAGGGTCATTTACGGCTTGAGAAGATTCACACAAGTGAGAATCCTGTCGATATGTTCACGAAGGTAGTTCCACAAGAGAAGCTGATTTCTTCATCAATTTTTGTTGGTCTTCTTGATTGATAATTGTGGAATTTATACCAGTCGAGTCCCAGTATTTTATCTAGCGGATGCTGCAAGTATAGTGGTGTCGTCTAGTATAAGTCTCCAAGTGGGAGATTGTTTCATGTGGAGCCTAATCAGTCTCCAAGTGGGAGATTGTTGATATGTGATGAATGATCAGCAAAGTACTATACACTTAGCACGTAACCCATTCTAAGTGAACCACATTAAATCTCTATTTTATATATGTCCTATTTTATTTCTTTATCTTTTGTATTGAGATCTTCATATAATTGTTAGTTCATATTTGCTTCGGATCTGCTTGAAACCCTAACACTTCTTCCGTCTACAAGCTCTTTGGATTCTCCTGCAACCATAGACATATTTCATACATTACTACCACAAGAGATTCAAACCTCTTGTCTGTCTCAAATATCTAATGTTGAGTCAGTCTCTCAAATAGAGGTTGTCGCATGAAGAAATCTGAATGTTAATAGTCAATTAGCAGTAGATAAAAGATTGTCATTAATAGAATTACTCAAAGTCCAACAACAAGCCTTCACATGGGATTATCATGACATCAAGGGATTAAATCCCACATTGTGTACCCATAGGATTTATATCAGAGAAGATTGTAAACAAATTAGACAGCCTCAGCGAAGGATTAATCCTACCCTAAGGGAAATAGTTAAAGAGGAACTATAAAAGTTTCTTAATGCAGGATTCATTTACCCTATTTCAGACAATTAGTGGGTTTCCCCCCTGGTTATAGTTCCAAAGAAAGGAGGGAAATGGAGAGTTTGTGTGGACTATAGGGAGCTCAACACTACTACCAAAAAGGATCACTTTCCACTTCCATTCATAGATCAAGTGTTATATTCTCTAGCAGGTAAGAAATATTTTTCATTCTTGGATGGGTTTAGTGGTTATAATCAGATCAGAATAGCTCTGGAAGATCAGGAAAAGACCACCTTTACCTACCCCTGGGGTACATATGCCTATTCAGTTCTCCCTTTTGGTTTATGTAATGCTCCTACAACCTTTCAAAGGGTTGTCCTTAGTATACTTTTTAGATATATCCCATGATTGTATGGAAATTTACATGGATGATTTTACTGCTTATGGGACCATCTTTAAGGAAGAATTACAAAATCTAGCCAAAGTGTTGCAGCAATGTGAGGATCACAATTTATCCCTAAATAGTGAAAAATATTTTATGATGATGCAAGAAGGTATAGTGCTAGGGCATCATATTTTTCAATCAGGTATTCAAGTAGATCCAGCCAAAATTGAGGTAATACTTTCTCTTCCTGCTCCTGCAAAACAAAAGGATGTAAGAAGTTTTTTAGGACATGTAGGGTACTATGGGAGATTTATCAAGGACTTTAGTACAATAGCAGGACCTTTGTATTCTCTATTAACAAAAGATGTTGAGTTTGAATGGAAATTTACATGTGAAGAAGAATTTTCTAAATTAAAAGGAGCCTTAACTTAGGCCCCTATGCTTAAAGGACCTAATTAGCCTCTTCCTTTTCACATTCATACAGATGCATCCTATTTTGCAATAGGAGCAGTTTTGGGGCAGAAGCAAGGAGTTTTGGAAAATGAAATTTATAATATCAGTAAAAAATTGCAAGGACCAGAGCTGAATTATAATATCACTAAAAAGGAAATGTTAGTTGTCATCTATGCCCTCAATAAGTTTAGACACTATATAACTGGTTATCAAATATTTGTGCATACTAATCATGTAGCCATCAAGTACCTCATGAACAAAAGTTTCATTATAGGTAGGTTGGCAAGATGGTTGTTGTTAATGCAAGAATTTGACATTACTATCATAGATAAAATAGGTAAAGCAAATGTGGTGGCAGATTTTCTATCTAGAATTCAAACACCAGACAATCCTGAAGTCATTGATGATTCTTTTCTAGATGAGCATTTGTTTTTAATTAATTTGAATAGTCCATGGTATGCTAACATAGCTAACTACTTAGCAGCTAACAAGATACCTCCTCATTTCTCACAAAAAGAAAAAAGATTGTTGATAGAAAAGAGTTTCAACTTCTCATGGATAGAAGATTGCTTATTTTATACAGGGCCAAATCAAGTTATGAGGCATTGCGTTAGAGAAGATGAGACATATGATATACTTCACACCTGTCATGATGAGCCTTGTGGAGGTCACTTTTCTGCCAAAAGAACAACTCTCAAGATATTGACTACAAGGTATTATTGGCCAACCTTGCACAAGGATGTAGTCAAGTATACCAAAAAATGTGCCAGATGCTAGAGAATGGGAAGACCAACTCGGTCTAATGAAATGCCTTTACACCCCCAGTTGGTTGTTACACCATTTGACAAATGGGGCTTAGACTTTGTTGGTCCAATTGATCCATCATCAAATGGTCAGTCATACATTCTTGTTTGTACCAACTATGTCACAAAGTGGGTAGAGGTTAAAGCATTCAAGCATGCTAGGGATAATAAGGTAACATAATTTTTATATGAAGAGATCTTCACTCAGTATGGAGTTCCTAGAGAAATTGTAACAGATCAAGAGGTACAATTCACTTCCACTTTGATTACCGCCCTGGTTAATGAATACAATGTAAGGCATAGAAAATCCACCCCCTATCATTCTCAAGCTAATGAACAAGCAGAGTTCACTAATAGGGACCTTGAATCAATATTGACCAAAACAATAGCTCTTAACCACAAGGATTGGTCTAGCAGGTTATTTGAAGCAGTATGGGCTTATAGAACCACTTGGAAAACCACAATGAGGTTTACACCCTTTGAAATGATATATGGGACAAAAGCAATGATGCTTGTGGAATTTGAGCATAAAACCTTGAGAATGACCATTGCCTTGGATATGAATCTTTTTGCAACACAAGAGGAAAAGTTCCTGCAACTTAATGCCTTAGATGAGGTAAGAAAGTCAGCCCTGCAGCACACCAAATCAATTCAAAATCAATGCATGAAGTGGCATGATCGCTATATCAAAGATAAATCATTCAAGCTAGGAGATTGGGCCCTTCTCTATGATTCAAGGTATAAAGATAACTTGGGAAAATTACAGACACGATGGATAGGACCTTATGAGATAGTTGAAACATTCTCTAGTGGTTTCGTCTGATTATCCACATTTGATCCTATCAAATTTAAATTATTAGTCAATGGTCATTGTCTATGCCTGTACCACAAGCCTCTTAGCAAGGACAAATTTCTACAACAGTTCTCCATAGTTGAAAATGTCGAGATTCCTACAACAACTGGCGATGGCTTTGTTGTTACCTTTGTTAGGATTCCCAAAGATACTGAGAGGGGGAGGGGATGAATCAGTATCTAACTGATTAATAAATTTTCTAAACTTATTAAATAAATTGCATTCCGAAATAGTGTATCGGTAAACAAGAATTAATGCAGTAAATATGAACAAGAAACACAAAACAGAAAACACACCATAACACAAGATTTTTGGTGAGGAAACCCGGTGTGGGAAAAACCTCAGTTGGATTTATGACCCAAAATATTCACTCATTTGATAGTTTTGATACTTAATATAAGTACAAATCCAATAGCCAACAAGATGGGAGAGCGGGGGGGGTGAATCATACAAACTTAATCATCAATAAAAACATCAGATTCAACCTCGGTAACATATATCAGTCATATAACCAAAACTGTCAAACATGCAAACTCAAAAGCATATGAACAATATAAACCTCATAACACTACATTTAACGTGGAAAACCAAATAGGGAAAAACCATTGTGGGATTTCGGACCCACTAAGAAATATACTCTTCTAGAGTATGCTCGGTTAAAAGAAAATCCTATTAAAGATTACAAACACATTGCTAGATGTGACCCGGTTAAGGGATTTCCCTCAGATCTGTTAGGATCTTCACTTTGTTAGAAGTGACCTTGTTAAAGGATTTCAAACACTCAATCAGAATGTCACCTTGCTAGAGGATTTTACAAATAAGACTATTAAGTCCACTCGGTTAAGAGATTTTCTGCTACTTCTCAAAATAACAGTAATAAAGATATGTCTGTAGCTTCACATCTAAAAATGCTAAAGCAGATTCCTATTTGTTCAATACAATCTAGACATAGAACTAATCTTGTCTATCTGCTGGGCTCTATACTCTGTTATCAAAATAGATCTTCAAGCTTCTGTGCTCGGTAATCACTATGTAGCATCCCTGTGCATACACTTACCCGCATACATTGTTTATCAATAGTTTCCTATATATAAACAATCTTCTAACCGCTTAATCTCATTGATCACTTTTCCCATGATCAATCATAGCCATCAGATCTTCAATCTTGTCCAGGTTCAATGTATCCTTTTTGATCTGAAAATGTTTTACCCCACCTTGGAACTTCTGTTAGGGTAATGTGCTTCAATCTGAGTTGTAGATCTTCCTGTCGATCTTTCTTTACCATAGATTCTTTAACAATCTTCATACACGGCTTACCAATCATTGATCCGCTCCAGCTCATCAGCTTATTTCATTAAATATCACATGTAAACATTTAATGCATTCTGTTATAGCTCAATTACAACTCGGTGAATACTAAACTTCACTCGGTAGACATTCTGCCTTCATTAACCGATAGCGATAACCTTAGGGTTTACTAACTAGGTTCTTTGCCTGATAACATAGTGTAGTATTAACCTTTACATTTTACAACATATGTATGATGTTAAAACAATCTAAAACATCATGATCTCATCACTATCTAACTCGATAGTAGTTTCCCATTGAATAACTTATCTTCATATCATACTTCTCAAGATATGGCAACATCATATTGAATTAGAAAATCAATTTCTTGACATCAATGACAAAATAATAATATCAAGATAGTAAAACATCTTTAATCAGTTATGTCCATAATCATCAACAACCTTCTCAATATCCTTATTGAAATGCCAACAATCTTTCATTGTCTGTTATAATGCAATATTGCCAACATCATTGGCCAATGAATGGATATTACTTACAATAGTGGTGCCTGCACATGCAGGAAGGCCAACTACCTAGATCTCACTACTCAATTACAAAAGGAAGTCTCACTGACTTACAAAATGGATTATGGAAATCCAATGTGATGTACTGCTATGAAAAGCATCTACTGTACAAGGTTCAATACCGGTTTAAGCTCATACAACAACCATAAACCTTACTCCAAAATCTGCCTTAATATTCACTCATCATATCCATCCTATCATCTATGTGTATATCAAAAATGATCTTCAAGATCTAATACTTATATATGAGTCTTATTATAATATGCCATGTCAGCTTACAAAAAGATATTATAATTAAATACAATATACAATAATCAAAATCCTATCGGTTGGGATGCCAGTAATAATCTTTGTCACTGTTGGTGAACTATCTACCAGTGCAGAGTCTGTCGGTGTCAGTGCCTGCCGGTGTAGAGTCTACTAGTGTCGGTGTTTGCTGGTGCCATAGGATTGCAAGGTTTCCATCAATAACAATACCTTCAATCATCTACAATTCTCATTGGAGTGTGCAATGCCAACAACCTCTCCATCCTAAATCTTCGTTGCATGCTCATAATAAATACTTCCATATCTACAAGAAGTACATTTTTGCACAATAAATATTCCATTCTATATTCACTCACTTAATCTATTTCCACCTCGTTTTCCATGCATGATGGCTCAATGTCTTCAACTTCAGTCATTATCGCGTGATGTCAGGTATGCTCGTGTGTATTTATTTTTGTTGCAAGTATATAATTAAAGCATATTAAGTATCATTATGATATTTTGCATAGTGTCCTTTTTCAGTCCTCCTCTGCATGTGTGGATACCTATTAAACCTTAGGTTGGAAGGGGAAAGTATGCTAATCATTAGTCTAGAAAATAATTATTATGTCATCCTAGATTGCGTAATTTTTAGTTTGAGGTGATATTTTGTATTATGTCCTTCTGTCTACCTAGATTTATTTTAGATTGCAGTTGGGCTCCAACCAAGTAAGAGTACATTGAGTATATTTCAGTTGCAAAAATTGGACAAATTTACGCCATTAGAGAGTAGAAAGTGTTTTCACTGCAATGGGAGGTCCACCTATTTGTCATGAGCGGATAGTTCATGAAGTCCTTCTTCAGGACCAAGATTGTGAGCCAATATTTCACAACAGTGGGTGGCTAGATTATTTTCTAAAGTTGACTAAGTTTAATGAGGAAATTGCAAGGAAATTTACCCACACTCTTTCAAATGGAGAAGCCCAAGTAAAAAGATTGAGAGTTGTGGTGAGAGAGGAATGAATTATAGAAGTAACTGGGTTTCCAGCAGATGGAGAAAATTACCCAAAAGATATGGATGCACAAAGTGCAAGAGAAGAGTTTACACGGCACATAGACCCACCCTTGGTAGTAGATAGAAAGGGAGCTAGGTGAGAATCTCTTCCGCCTAAATGGAGAGTTGTAGTATTATATGTTTTGAAGTATTTAACCTATGAAGGAAGGTTCTCGTGTTTGCATTCCCATCATTTCAAGCTTCTAAGTCATCTATGCCACGGAAGAAGGATGAATGTTCCAAACATATTGTACAACCTCATTTCTATAAGCAGAGCAGAAACCCAAAAAGGTAGGCCTCACTATGTTTCTCATCATTGCCTAATTAAGCTCTTGGTTGAAATGTCTTTAAGAGACGTCTCTCCAATGTCTTGGTATGAATTTGTTGAAGTTAGAAGGTTTAGGGTAGAAAATGTGGGTTCAGAGGAACCACTTCCATCTCAAGAACTAGAAAATTTAGAAAATCTTAAAAAACCTAGTTCCCCTGTTGAACCCTCATCCTCCAGAATATCATTAGAACAAAATGTTCCTGCAGCAGAGGAACCCTTACAAGAAAAAGCTACAATAGGGATTCCTTCTCACCTAATAAAAACTAGGGCTGCCATACAAGAGGAAAAAGGCAAAGAAAAACAAGCTGACATAGAAAGGAAGGAGGGGGAAAATGAAAGTGAGAATATACCCTCTCCTGTGGCCAAGAAAAGGAAAGTTATAAAAATAGTTTCTCCTATAACCACTAAAGTGGTTGAGGAGTTATCTATAGGAAGTAGTCCTCTAACCACTAAAGGGAAATCTTGAAGAAGCAGTGGTAAGATCCATAAAAAGATTTAAAATCAAGATCAATCAGTGGAGCCAAATGTTACCATTCTGGTTGATTCTCTAGAACAAGAGCCACACAGTCCACCTCACAATGACATTCCTCTTTCTCCACCAAGGGAACTCCAAAGGGAACAAGAACCGTAGTTGCATGAAGAGGAAGAACTACAGAAAGTTTAGCAATCACATGGAGGAGTAGGTTTTGAAAGGCTCGATAGCTTAGCATCCGCTATAGAATAGGTTATTGAAGTAGGGAGAAAAGTTGAAAAGATGAAACCTAGGGCACCTATTCATAAACCACCTACTTCCCTTACCAGTCATGCAGTGGCACTTGCCCTTTATCAAGAGTGGGAATTGGAAAAGGTAAAAATACAGATGATAATCGACAGGCAGAAGAAAATTATTGAAAAAAAGGACGAGGAATGCTTAGCTTTAAACTAGGGTGGAAACGGTAGCCACTATGGTACCACAACTAATGCAATGTTGAGCACCTCCTCATGTTTACTCTCTGTATTTAAAAGAACAACATATTAGTTTCCAAATGATGAGAATTGTCAGGGATCTAAGTCCCTCATTACAGACACCTGAGGAATTCTACAATATTTATCAAATATCACCTATAGCCATTAAGAACCTACTCTATGAAATTTATTTACATAACTATGTTGTTCTAGATGATGTCGATTGGAACCCTCTCCTCTACATTGGAGATATCCAATTGAGAGGTCTCACATCATGGATGTAGAATGAAATAGCAAGAGGAGAGTAGTTTCAAGTACATAGAAAGGAAGAACTTGACCTTTCACTTCCATTAAGGGTTGAATCAAGAGAGCCTAGAAGACTTTATTTTGACTGGCAAAAGATTGTATATGAGCTAGATTCTGCAAAAGATATTCTACCCTTAAGAGAGGAGGTGTATAAAGAATATGAGCAAATGACTCGAAGGAAAGGACAAGTAGAAATAGGACATTTGGTCCAACATTGGAATAGCCTACCAAATGACCTAAGGCAATATGAGCCACTCTCCATTCAAAAGTACCATGCAACACTAAAGAGGGTACCAAAATATATGCACTTGGGAAGAACAAAGGGAAGACATTGGTTGCCTCTTAGTTTTCAGCCTCCAATCCTACTATGGCCACTGATGGGATGCACAGATACTGATCCACCATATAGTGAAGTAGAAGAACGTACCAGGTGGACGAGATTGGAGAAAATGAAAGGATTCTACTTGAGTTTGTCTGCAGGAGGTTCTGGGTAGGTTACTCCTAGCAATTTCAGAATCAATGCCCAAATTCAGAATTTTCCTATTGCTGGAGGATCAATAAGAAGTTAGGTTAGGGGGAGATGATGAGCCTAAATAATGGCTCTATCTTGATAGATTTTTGTTATAATACTCCTTCCTAGGTCTTGTGATTAGATGACATACCAAAAACAAACCCTAACATATCTCTTGATAAATCAATTACTGTCCTGCCTTGATCATCTACACACTTCCTAGTGTCTGCGTTGTAGTATTGTGCGATACTCATTATAAATTTAGGGACTTGATTAGATTGTGGAAAGATGGTTGCCTCCACCAATCTCGATCTCTTAATCCTCCTATAAGGAGCCTCCAACCTTGGCTTGTCTAGTTGTGTTCTAATGTCCTCTATTCTAGTGTGTCCCACTTCAGTGTCTATTACCCATTTGATCTGGTCATCTAGCTTGGAAGCATAAGTTTGTCCTTGATAGTGGTACTTCATGGCTGCAGGTAGTTTATCCAATTCCTTGTCTTTCTTGTTGGAGGTTGGGTCCATTTAACTACTCTGGTCTGCAAGAAAGGACCACAAATTAGCCTATTGCATAGTAAAAAATATAAATTATATCACCCACTCTGGGACTCCATGGTTCCGGGGTTCCAAGGTGAGTAACTCGTTTAAAAATAATTAACTTCAGAACTGTGGGACTCCTGATGAGCCTAAATAATGACTCTATTTTGATAGATTTTTGTTATAATACTCCTTCCTAGGTCTTGTTATTAGATGAAATTTGGATTGGGATACTCTCCTAGTTGATACCTTTTAAGTGTCTCTGAAACTGATTTGACTTATACTTAAGGTTGTCATACAATGGTTTTTAAATGATTTATCTATGCAAATATCTAAAATCAATCTTAAGTATGGTTTAAATCATATCATGTTAGCATTAGTATATACACATGTTTGTTGTGTGTATTAATATCATGATGCAAGTCAGCAAAGGAGAATGAAAGACTAAGTGGCAGTTTAAAGAAGTACCAAGTATATAGCTGCAATGCAGACCTAGTCAAATGAAAGCAGTAATAAGGGAGATCAAAGCCACTTGATCGGTTCTTCAGCAGAATGATTTATGGAACATTTATAACTGTTCTTAGTGGAGCTTAGATCTAGGAAGCATGTCATGCTATATTTTCTCAGCTGCAGGATAGATGTTGTTATGTTTTCCTGTGCTGACTTCTTCTTCTTTTTTTTGAAGAATCTTTTTTGCCTATTACATAGCAATGTGGTTGATCAGTTAGGAGTCTATTATAAGCTTCCTTATAAATAAAGGGCTCTCTCTCTCTTCTTGGGAGTAGTAGAGAATGAATATCATATTTGTAATACTCAAAATTCTGGTATTTTATGTATTTTCACAGTCAAAATGGAATAAAGAGATCAATGTGCTTTTAAAAGCTTAACAATTGTAATCTAAAAGTTCTGGATATGCTCACTCAAAGGGGCCCACTTGGTGAGTAATCCTTCATGTTTTTCAGTTAGTTTCCATTCTTCAGTAGTAGTTGTCTTGGCCATTGTCTATTCCTGCAGCCACTGGAAACAATTCATGTGTTTGTTCCTATAGCCATAGCGGCAAAGTAGTTTCTATCCACTTACCAGAACATTATCATTTAGTAGTAATCATTTGAGTGATTTCCAGTTGTGAATTTGGATTAAGTATTAGTTCATTGAGATTTTGCATGTTTAATTCAAATAATTTCCTTTCCTACAGTAATATAGAATGATTGCAATGTGAACTTGGTGCACATACAATGCTAGCCCATTTTAAGTTTACGTCCCTAGTCGATAAGTAAATGAGCCTTTGCTACAGGAAAGCTAGCTATTCAAAGATACCCAATCTCTAAATTGTGTTGTATTACCTAGTTGGCATTCTAGTTGTGAGGACCAACAACTCCAAGGTACTAAGGTTAAGATAGGATAGAACAACATGGCCCAAAACTCTGGAGTTCTAGGGTTCTGAGGTTTCGGGGTGAGACAAAACAATGGAGCCCAGAACTCTGGGGTTTTGAGGTGGACTTAGTTCAAGGACTAACAAGATGGTTTGGACTCCAAGGTCCCAGGGTTCCAAATTAAAACTGTAGCTTAAGGAGAAAAGAACTTTGAAACTCTGAGGATCTGAAGTTCCGTGGTGAAATAGGATTGTGAAGCCCGGAACTCCGGGGTTCCAAGATGGCAAAAACCTAGGGCAAGCAGGAAAACAAAAACATGGAAAATGAAAAACAAGAAATGAAAATCTATGCTTAAAAAAACTAGAAAATCTAAACAAGAAAACACAAGGGGGAAAAAAATCAACGAACCTGGCAAAAGAAAACACACAAACATCTTGGCAACACGGAGGCACGAAGGTGGGAGATCAAAGCTGGGAGGATAGAAAAACTTGAATGAACAAATGAGCTTAGAAATTTTCATTTCCCCTATTTATACCCCCCGATACTTTGTCTGTATGGTCATCTTAAAAATGACCTTAAGAGTGTTGGTATTTTAGTATGGTTTTGTCATTGATGTCAAAACCTACTAACACTTATCAACTCTGGCACTTAGGAGAATCAGCAACATTCATCGGCAAGCAAATGACTCATGCACAATCACCGATATCTGGTACACTGGCAGGATATAATGATCACCAACACTTGGAATGGCATGGAAAATACTTGGTTATGTCGAAGACATCGTTTGGACACTTTGTCTTGAAGATTTGTTTATTGGTATATTCATATTAGCATATTTGTTGTTACTGGCAAATAGGTCCAGGTTATACACCGACAGGCTTATCTTTTCTAGATCAGCATGGCACACTATGGAGATGATTTATTATTGTTGTAAATGCATTAAGCCGACATGTTGAATCGGTTATTGCATCAAACATTATTTTATTTGTAAATTGATTTTATTGTAATATCCTTTAGAGGTGACCTACTAAAATTGGTCCTAGGTTATGATATAAATGTAAGATCTTATTTGTAAGATCGTGTGTGGAATGCAAAAAAAATTGTGTGAAGGTATATGCGAGAATAAGCAGAGCTATACATGCAAATATCATTGAACGTTAAAGGAGGGTTTTTGTGAAGACAATCAGAACTACACTGATAATGAATCCAACATAGAAAGATGCTAACTTGAGCAATACATCCTTATTGGATTTAACCATCCAATTGTAGTCAGTGTGACTCCTATTTGTGTTTGAGCAGTGAGCTCTAGGTGCTTGGCCTTTCTGCATGTGCAGACCCCATTTATATACACTTACTATCTGCAGTAGTATCATATGATTGTGGGTAAGGTTTACCACTGTGGTTTTTCCCCTTACAGGGTTTCCACGTACAAATATTAGTGTTATGTGTTTTGGATGACTTTGTCTTTTTGTTTCATGCACTAATCCTTACCGGTATTGAAATTAACTGATAAAACTGTCTACCAGTATAAAATATTAGTTTACCGGTATTAAGCATTAAGTTGGTTAAGTTGTTTTTGGTTTTAATTTATTAGACAACTAATTCACCCCCCACCCCCCCTCTCCCCCACTCTCAATTGCCTCCAGGACCTAATAATTGGTATCAGAGCTTGGTCCTCATTTTTTTTACAAAATTTTAACAGCTTGAGGAGATCTAATGTGTGCTAACTATTTCAGAAAGGATAGTCCTAAACTTGATGGAACCAACTATGGCATATGGAAGATCATAATGGAGACACATTTAAAATGCATTGGAAAGGACATCTGGCAAGTTACAAAGAATGGTTATACTGCTCCTACTCTTGGTCAGCCTAATCTACCTACCTTGGGAAAAGATGAAGAAAATGATTGCAAAGCAAGAGAAGCACTTTTGAGCATATTAACAGATCATTAAATCATGGGATTATTAGATAGATCAACTACTAAATCTATTTGGGATCATTTGGAAACACTGAATGAAGGAGATTCCACAATCAAAATTGTAAAACTTGAAATCTTCCAAGTCAAGTATGAAAATCTGAAAATGGAAGAAGATGAAAGGATTTCTGCTTTTATGGAAAGAGTTAATGAAATTGTTTTGGGTATTAAATGTTGTGGAGGAATCTTAAGTAAAGATGAAATTGTTTCAAAAGTTTTAAGAGGATTGCCACTGGCATATAAAATGAAGGTTACTACTATAAATGAGTTAAGAACAATGCCTAATACATCAGTAACTAGGGATACATTGATTGGAAAACTTTCAGCTTTTGAAATTGAGGAATTTGGTCTTGTTGCTACTATAAAGATAGATTTAGCTTTTAAGGCATCAACATCATCTGCACCATCATTTGACAAGTCTGATTGGAAAGCCTTTTATGCAAGAGAACTTGAGGAAAGCAGGAGAGAAAATGAAGAACTTGAAGCACTATTTGCAAGAAAAATGCCTAAAGGTCCAGTAGGAAGTAAGTATGAAGGTAAATCACCCTTTAAATGCTTTAACTATAATAAGATTGGTCATATGGCTTCTAGATGCCCTAATAGACATGCTAGACTAAGAGAAGAAGCTAGAAGAACATACAAGCCTAACCCTGAATATCAAAGATACAAATTTAAGAAGAATAAAGACAAATCTTGTTATCTTGCTAATGAAGGAGTGACTGATGATTCTGATGAGGATCTGACAGATGATGGATGGGTTTTCGTTGCTATAACAGAAGATCAACTGGCACCTACTATTCAACCGGTAGAGTAGGCCATGGTAGCAAAAGTTGAAGTAAAGGATGAATGGATCATTGATCCAGGATTCTCACATCATATGACTGGAGATAAAAGTAAATTCTTGAACTTTCAAGAATATAATGGAGGCTTAGTGAGATTTGGAGATGATAAAGCTTGTTTGATCAAAGGTAAAGGTACAATATCTCTTGATGGTAAGCATAATACTGACAAGGTTTACTATGTTGAAGGTTTAAAGAATAATCTTTTGAGTGTTGGTCAATTAGTTGAAAAAGGATTTCAGTTACAATTCAAAAATAGAAAATGCAAAATCATGAATAGAACTAGTTTGGAAATTGTAACCGATAATCAAACTAGAGGTAATATCTTTCATTTGAATAACAGTGAAAAGACATGCTTGATTGCACACATTGATGAAAGTTGGCTATGGCATAAGAGACTCTGTCATGTAAATTTTGATTGCATGGTAAAAATCAGTTTTACTAAGGCAGTTAGGGATTTACCTAAAATTATCAAACCTCACAATACAATATGTAAGGAATGTCAATTTGGAAAACAAGTTAGAGCTACTTTTAAAAGTATTCTAGAAAAATCAAATAATGCTCTTGACTTAATTCATACTGATTTATGTGGTCCAGCTAGAACTAAAAGTTTGCAAGGTGATAGATACTTCATGCTAATCATTGATGACTACTCTATAATGTGTTGGGTTACTTTTCTCAGAGAAAAATCAGAAGCACTTGGGAAGTTCAAACTGTTCAAGGCAATGATAGAAAATGAAACCGGTAAGAAAATCAAGTGTCTGAGATCAAATCTAGGAGGAGAATTTACATCTAAGGAATTTAATACATTCTGTGAAGTGAATGGAATCAGAAGACAGCTATCAGCACCCCAGACACCACAGTAGAATGGAGTTGTTGAAAGGAAAAACAAAACTATCTTGGATGTAGCAAGAAGTATGTTATTAGAAGCAAATCTACCACATGTGTATTGCAGAGAGGCAGTAAGTACAATGGTCTATACATTCAACAAAGTTCACATCAAAGGTGAAACCGGTAAGACCCCTCATGAACTATGGTTTGGTATTACTCCTACTCTTAAGTATTTCAGAATATTTGGTAGTAAATGCTATAATAGAAGGGATGAGTATATTGGAAAATTTGATCCTAGAAGTGATGAAGGAATATTTCTTGGTTATTCATCTAAGAGAAAGGCATATAGATTTTTTAACAAAAAATTGCAGAAAATTGTTGAGAGTACAAATGTGAAGATTGATGAACAATTGAGAGAAACTTCAAGGTACATAGGCTCTGAACCGACAGAAAAGATTCTAACAAATGAACCTACATTGAACCCATTGGTACAGAATGAAGATCCAATTACATCGGTATCATTTGAAAATTCCACAGTAACTTAGGAACAATAGCAAACGAAGACACCCCGATATGTAAGACTGAATCATTCTGAAGATCAGATAATTGGAAACAAGTATAAAGGAGTTATGACAAGAGGAAGATTGGCAAATGAAGAGGTATGTCTTATTTCTCAAATTGAACCATCATCTATTAATGAGGCGTGCGAAGATAAACACTGGATTAAAGCTATGGAAGAGGAACTAAAACAAATTGAGAAAAATAACACATGGACATTAGTTTCCCACCCTAAAGACAAAAATGTGATTAGAACAAAGTGGGTATTCAAAAACAAACTTAATGAAGATGGTAAGGTAATTAGAAATAAAGCAAGACTAGTGTGTAAGGAATATTCTCAGAAAGAAGGAATTGATTACAATGAAACCTTTGCATCGGTAGCTAGAATTGAGGTAGTTAAATTATTCTTAGCTTTTGCAGCACACAAGATATGGTTTGCAGGCTAAGGAAAGCTTTGTATGGATTGAAACAAGCTCCAAGAGCTTGGTATGCAAGATTGGATAAGTATCTTTTGAAGATTAGTTTTTCTAAAGGAAATGCTGACAACAACTTATATTATAAAGTGACAAATGATGACATCTTGGTTATAGAAGTTTTTGTTGATGATATAATCTTTGGAGGAGAAGATGGATTATGTAAAGAGTTTTCTATTGAGATGCAGCAAGAATTTGAAAAGTCTATGATTGGAGAAATAAAATTATTTTTAGGGTTGCAGATTTCACAGACTGATAAAGTCATATTCTTGAGTCAATCCAAGTACTTGAAGGATTTATTAAAGAAATTTGTGATGGAGAACCCTAAACTGATAAGCACACCTATGACTAAAAATGTCAAATTATCACTAAGGGATGAATCTACACCTGTTAATCTAACTAGATACAAATCTATGATAGGAGGTTTATTGTATTTGACACAAACAAGACCTAATGTCATGAATGCAGTATGTATTGTTTCAAGATTTCAGAGTAATCCTAGAGAAAATCATGAATCAGCAGTAAAAAGGATTTTTCGGTACTTGCAAGGCACTACAAATATTGGATTATGGTATCCTAGAGGTGAAAACTTTGAATTATGTGCATATACAGATGCAAATTGTTGGCATTTTTTATGTTTATGTTGTGATTGTCATTGATGGACACACACTTGCTTTGAGATCACTTTTTGAATGTATGAATTATGCTCAACCGGTATTTGTTCCAAACCGGTATTATGTTGTAGTCTTTAGACTATCGGTGTTTTGCAGAAAGTGTTTACCAATCTCAAGCGGCATGAAGACCTCAAGCAGTTTGAGGTGATGAATACTAAGAGGGGGGGGTGGATTAGTATACCAAAAAATATTGAACTTAAACACTTTAATAGTCTAGCAGTAAACCCGTAAAATAGTTTAACAAACAAACCGGTTGGCACACATGTAAACTAAATAGCAAATAAGCCATTCACCCACAGGAGCAGTAACACCATAACACAAGATATTTGACATGGAAACCCAAAAGCTAAAAAACCATGGTCAGATGAAACTCACAAGTAACCATCTGCAGAATAGAAACCAGATTGGTTAAGGTTAGACCAGTTAAGGTCATACAATATTCTTTACCAGAACAGATCCTGTTAGGAATCTCAATCTCTGTTAGGAGGTAAGTCCGATTAAAGACTACCTTTCTAGAGGATTTTAGATCCACATATGTGAACCACCTTGTTAGAGGATTTACAAAGGCTTTTTTGGGCCTACCCGGTTAAGGGTTTCTAACTTGTCAAAGATGTGAGTAATCAACAAGTGAGTGATCTAGCAAATTGCACAGATTTCTTGGTTAGATACTTGATAGCTCATTCTTAATGCATTCCAGCATTGCTTCAGTATTCAACACATTCACACTTTACCTTCTCTCACAGACCTAAACTTCTCTTCTCTGATCACACTTACAAAAACTCATCAACCACTTTCAAAAACCCTTACTACTACTTAAAACCCTGGAAATGATGTCCTTATAAAGGAATCTGATTTCATGTCAGTCCAATAGGTTTATAATACAATTTTTTAGGTTTAGTGCATCTAGACATATTTAGTAACATGACACAAAAAGCATCGCCAAAGTGTCAGCACCGCAAAACAATCGGTGGATGGTAACTCATCGCAAAATGTTGGTTGGTAACTCATCACAGAGTATTACCGGTTCATACAAAATACCGGTTGTCGGTTTGTCGAAAATGAAGACTGGGAAATATGTGTTCTATCGCTTTGATCCTTTGTGCCACTTGAGATCCTCAAACCACTTGGGGTCTTCATACTGCTTGAGATTGGTACACTCTTTCTGCAAAACACTGAGTCTAAAGACTAACACATGATACCGGTTTGGAACAATTACCGGTTGAATATAATTCATACATTCAAAAAGTGATCTCATAGCAAGTATGTGACCATCAATGACAATTACAACATAATCATCAAAAATGTCAACAATCTCCCCCTTTGGCATTGATGGCAACACTTAGGAAAATTTTGACATCTAAATGTTTTACAAAATCATGCCATAAACAAAATTACTCCCCCTAAGCATAGACACTATCCCTTTTCCATAAAATACAATTTATACTACTCTTTATCAAAGATAAACATGAAAGTATACATCAAAACATCAAAATTTATATACTTTTCCCCCTTTGCCAACAATGACAAAAATATTGCAAACTAACCCCTGTTTCATTAGTATTAAAATAATGAGTGTTTATGACAGTAAAGAGTAAAACTTGTCAAAAACTGATTTAAAGTCCTGCAAAAATTGCTTCATGGATAAGGACCATGACTCAAGTAGGGAGGTAGCCACCTCTTTCTCTATTTGCATCTGGGAGACCTTTTCTTCCATGGCATCTATCGTGCTCATCTCTTGAGTGACCATTAGGGCATCAAGATTTAGATAGTATTTTTGGAGAATTTGCAGTCGTGGTAGTAGGATCAGTTGAAGTTCCTGCAAATTATGTGTCCGGTTGCTTATCTCTGCCTCTATTCTTGCAGACTGGATTTGAAGCCGGTGAACAGTTTGACCATATGTGGAAAAGCAATCATATGGCATCTTGAAGGTGCTAATAAATGACTGCATATCAGATTGTAGTTTGTCGTTCTGAGTGAGCACATCATCATAGAATAGATAAGGTTTACATATCTTGCTAAGTAGTAGTTTGCCCTTATCCATTGCATCTTGAATGTTCTTTTGTGTCTTTTGGAGTTCTGACCGAAGCTCATTCTAATTCTTCACCAAGGCAATGTTCAGAGCCTTTTCATGCTCCTTTTTGGCATTTGATTCTGCAACTTCTTCCAGGCTTTGGACCTAGTCATCCACAAATGTACATAGAAGCTTTAAACGGGAAAGTGAGGAATCGGTACTAGGGAGGTTCATACCAGGTATCAAATTGGTAAGTGTTTCCACCGTAGTTTGGATAACATCTTCCTCCTTTTTCCTCCTTAGAGAATCCAAGTGCTCTTGAGCAAGCTTAATGCTCTGTAGCAGCTCCGATTCATTTGCAGATTGGAGGTCAATAGGACTGGTAATGTCAGCCGATTTGGCTTGACTACCACTTGCCTTTGGAGTCTCCATTTGAGTGCTCTGTGCTGCTTCTTTTTTCTTGTCTTCTTCTACCTTCATTTTCTCCTCTTCTTTTTGTCTCTCCTCATCTTCATCCTTCTTCTTCTTCTCCTCTTCCTCATTTTTCTCCTCTTCCTTTTTCTTCTCCACTTCCTTTCTCTTCTCCTCTTCCTTTTCCGCTTCCTTCTTCTTTTTCGCATCTTCCTGTTTCTTATTTTCCTCTTCTTTTCTCTTTTCTTCCTCTTTCTTTTTCTTCTCATCCTCTTTCTTTTTCTTCTCTTCCTCTTTCTTTTATTCCTCTTTCTTCTCTTCCTCTTTCTTTTCTTCCTCTTTCTTTTTCTTCTCATCTTCTTTCTTTTTCTTCTCTTCCTCTTGCTCCTTTTTCTGTTCTGCCTGTTTTGTCTCTTTAGTCTCTTGTTTCTTCTTTTCTTCCTCTACCTATTTTCTCTTATCTTCTTCTTGTTTCTCCTAACCTTTCATTTCTACTGGTGCATCCAGAGTAACATTGTCACCGTTTAAGGCATCAACATCAATCGGTTCCATTTGAGTGGTGACCGGTTCTCCTTCACTGTTGTATACTTCATCCGGTTGAGTGATTTCTGGTTCTTGCTCAACTTTCTTGTTGGCTTTAGCCACTTCATGCAGTCTTAAAGCTAATTGAGCAAGGGAGTGGGTATCTTTGACCACTTTTGAAACTCTTCCTTCCAATAATAGGAGTCCTCTTCTTCTCATGAAGAAGAGGCCCTTATATTTCTCCACCACTTCATACAATTCTGTTTTAGGTACATCAGGAAATATTATGCAAATACTTCCTCTCCTATTTCTTGTTCTTTCTCTATGGTAATGCACCACTTGTTGTTTAAAGAATTATACAAAGAATGAGGCACCTCAGATTTAATTTATGATGGCCAGTGGTCATTAATGCATAAATAATTGATAACTTCCTATTCAACTTCTTTCTTTTCATCATCATTAAAATCATCAAAGCACTCTTTTAAATCACCAAGTACTTTTATTCTAATATTCTTAATTGTTCTTTGACAATGTGTCAAAGGTTTGTAAGAGGAAATATCAATATTTACTGGTGCAGATGATGTTGGTTCACTCTTTGTCTTTTTCCTCACTTGCCTAGTCTTCTTAGGCAGTTCTTCAGAGATAGTGTCCTCTGAGTTTGGTGTATTTCTTTTTGTCTTCCTCTTTCTCTCAAAGACTTTGGCAGGTGACGCTTCCATTTTCTTCTTTACTGGTGACTACTTGGTCACTTTGGGACTTGCTGGAGTAACCGGTGCCGATGCTGAAGGCACTACCTTTCCCTTCTTTGTTGAGGGTTCTTCAACCGGTGTAACCCTTTCTAGATAGGTTCTGGTTCTCTTTGCCTTTGGATCAAGGTTCGAAGTGATTAGGGCAGAGGCATGCCCATCTAACATGTCATTCATTACCTCATATCCCATTGGTTCCACTTCTTCCTATCTAGGCTCAACCGCCTCCATTATGCACTCATCAACTTTGATGGTGAAGCAGATGTCTTCCTCATACTTTTTGACTATATCACTAGATATTCGTATCCTTTGGCTCATCTTGCGTTTGAACTCATCAAAGTATTTGTTTAGCACTTCCTGATAGCCAGTTCCAACCGCTTGTAGGCTTTCCTTGATTTGCTTTGTCACCGATTGGTCAGAAGACCACTGAATATCACCTACTCCTGGAAAGTAGTCTTGAAAGTAGAAGAACAACCCAACCAATAGTTTTCCAAACATAAATTTCAGGGCATTGTCTTGTTTGATTGACTTGAGGTTCAATAGGAGTTGTCTTTGCATACCCGTGCACAGATCAAATGATGCATCTTCTTTTATCATCCTGTAGGGGGCATTAATCACTACAGCAAAGACAGAGTTGATTCTGCTAGCTGAGAACATCTGGTAACCTATCACCACGTAGACATACTTGACTAGATTGTCCTTGATTGAGTTGACAGTCATTCCATGCGAGTCGCTCACTAAACCGGTGATCATGGACATTTCAGTCTTGCTGACCTTACTTAGGGCTGGCACTTCACCAACATTCCAGAAACCAATGATGGCATGAATCACTTTAGGTGTGATATCATGCATCTATTATAAGTACATCTTATCACCATGTACCCTGCTTAGAATAATGAGAATGTGATCATCCAAAAATTCTTCAAGAAAATAGACTGTGTTGTGAAGTTTCTTCTTTTCTAGAATGTTGAATTCTGATTTAATCTTCTTATCCTTCCCACAGAACAAACTCAGCTAGGAGTGGATCACAAGAGACCCTAGGTCTTCGATTTTATAGTCTATGTAATCGGAAATGCCTTCTTCCACTATAACACCAGCGGGTATTTGAGACAAGGCATTGTATTTTGACTTCCATTGAATGAAGTCCATAGAATCAATGGGTGCAGTAGAGCTAGCATGTGATGCAGAAGCCATGATAAATAGGGAATTTTGAAAAATACCTTCATAGATCAAAATTTAGGGCTTCACAATTTGAACTTCACTTCACACTCCTTCGGTTATCGCTTTGTGCTCTTCACTCCTTCAACAGATGTTTGCTTCAGATTCTTCTTCAGGATTTTGATAAATTCCTTGAATCACAATGTAAATCGCTTTTCTTTGCTCTGCACTTGAAAAACTTCTTTGTTCGAGAAAAATGATAGTGAGAAATGATTTGAAAATTCCTTTTAAACAGATTCTCCACCTACCATAATAAATGCTCCACTATTAGGGCGTAAACCCTAATTTTTCCTTACACTATTTCTAGTCTTCTGCCAATCTCACAGGTATCTCATACTGGTTAAGGTCTTTTACAGGTGTCAACCGGGGATTCGAGATATTTCACCATTTGCTCCCCCTAAGCTTTTCTGATGCTTAGTTTGTCAGTTCAGCGACTTCCACACTAGGTGCGGAAACCGGTTCTTCTTGAATCACTTCTTCTGGATTCTTTTTCCAGGTTTTCTTCATATCTTCTTGAACAATTTCAACATCAATTTTTCCTTCTGGAGTGACTGGTATATCATCTGATATACTCTTTCTTTCTCTGTAGAATCTTGTTGTATGACCTGGTTTGTTGCAGTGATAGCAAACCATTCCAGGTGCTCTCCAAGGTCCATTATTCACGTTTCCATTCTTCCTTCTACATGTTGCAGCAGTGTGACCATGACCATGACAAATCACACAAATTTCTCTCCATTCGGTTGCTGCTTGATAGCCACCACTGCCTGACTGATGACTATAGGTATTAAACTGGTTTGGGTTCCGGTACCCAGAGGGTTCAGGAAAAACTCCTTGATTCCTTTGAGGATACCTTCTAGTATTGTGCATGATAGACCTACATTCAAATGCTCTATGCCCAAACTTGTTGCATGCATAATAATTACCATTGAATCTATTGGATCTAGGCTTATCATTTAGAAAATAAGGAAAATTATTGTAAGGCTTACTTCTACATACATTAGCAGTGTGTCCTTCCTTGAGACAGTTAAAGAAAATAGGTTTGAACTTTTTCTTACCTTTATCCTTTGATGTCGGTTGTTTCTTTGATGCTCCACTTTTTGTTCCAGAGGTCTCTCCTTCCTCATATTCAGAGAAACCAAGTCCATTGGTATTCTTTACCGGTTAGCTGATTCAAGCTTCTGCTCTAGCTTGACAGTGCTCTTATTGAATTTGGCAAGTATTTCCTTTGACTCAGTCAGTTCTTTGGAAATAGCAACATTGGATTCCTTCAAGGTTGCATTCTCAGAGATAGCCATGTTTAGTTCACCTTGTACTGCTTCTTTTTCCATTTTGCTTTCATGAAGGTGAGTGGTAAGTGCACTGATCTCTTGCTTCAGCTTGGAGATTTCATGATCTTTGTCTTTTACCAGATCTTCAGCTTTCCTCCGGTTCTCAAGCTCTTGGCACATTCAGATAGTCAGTCCTTCCAACTCTTTTCTCAAGTTGAAATTGGATTCATTCAGCTTTTCTACTTCTTGAATTAGGGCTTCCATGTCTGCTTCATCAGAAGAACTATTTTCAGATAGCTCCATCAGTTTTTCAGCATGCTCTCTTCTTTTTGCCTAAGAGGCCTTATATTTGACCATAAGTTCATCATAGGCTTGCTCAAACTAAGTGAGCCGATGAGTAAGTTCTCTCACAGTGTATTCCCTCATATCTCTTTCCAAGTGGTTAGACTTATAGAAAGGTTTTCTTTGATACCAATTGATGAATACTAAGAGAGGGGGGTGAATTAGTATACCGAAAAATACTAAACTTAAACATTTTAGTAGTCTAGTAGTAAACCAATAAAACAATTTAACAAACAAACCGGTTGACACACATTCAAACCAAATAGAAAATAAGGCATTCACCCACAAGAGTAGTAACACCATAACAAAAGATATTTGACATGGAAACCCAAATGGGAAAAAACCACAGTGAGATGAAACTCACAAGTAACTATCTACATAATAGAAACCAGATCGGTTAAGGTCAGACCAGTTAAGGTCATACAATGTTCTTTACCAAAACAGATCCTATTAGGAATCTCAATCTCAGTTAGGAGATAAGTCCAATTAAAGACTACCTTACTAGAGGATTTTAGATCCATAGATGTGAACCACCTTGTTAGAGGATTTACAAAGGCTTTTCTGGGCCTACCCGATTAAGGGTTTCTAACTTGTCAAAGATGTGAGTAATCAACAAGTGAGTGATCTAGCAAATTACACAGATTGCTTGGTTAGATCCTTGATAGCTCATTCTTAATGCACTCCAGCATTACTTCAGTATTCAACACATTCACACTCTACCTTCTCTCACAGACCTAAACTTCTCTTCTCTGATCACACTTACAAAAACTCATCAACCACTTTCAAAAACCCTTACTACTACTTAAAACCCTAGACTGATGTCCTTATAAAGGAATCTGATTTCATGTCGGTCCAATAGGTTTACAATACAATTTTCTAGGTTCAGTGCATCTAGACATATTTGGTAACACGACACAAAAAGCACCACTAGAGTGTCAGCACCGCAAAACAATCGGTGGATGGTAACTCATCGCAAAATGTTGGTTGGTAACTCATCATAGAGTATTACCAATTCATACAAAATACCGGTTTACGCAAAATACCGATTGTTGGTTTTTCGAAAATGAAGACTGGGAAATATGTGTTCTTCCACTTTGATCCTTTGTATCGCTTAAGATCCTCGAACCGCTTGGGGTCTTCATACTGCTTGAGATCAGTAAACACTTTCTGCAAAACACCGAGAGTCTAAAGACTAACACATGATACCGGTTTGGAACAATTATCGGTTGAATATAATTCATACATTCAAAAAGTGATCTCATAGAAAGTGTGTGACCATCAATGAAAATCACAACATAATCATCAAAAATACCAACATGAGGATCTCAAGCGAAATAGAGCAAAGGAACTAAAAGCGACAGTTATCATTTTCCCAATCTTCATTTTTGTCAACCGGTATTACTCTGAGTTACCAACCGATATATTTTTGTGATGAGTTACCATCCACCGACACTTTGATGGTGATTTTGTTTCATGTTACCAAATGTGTCTAGATACACTGAACCTAGGAACTTGCAATGTAATCCTATTGGACTGACATGAAATCAGATTCCTTTTTAAGGACATCATGTCTAGGGTTTTACAAAGTGTAGTTGTTAGGGTTTTTGGTGGTTGATGCATTTTTATGTGCGATCTTAATAGAGAAGATCAAGTTTGTGTGCTGTAACAGAGTGTGGATTTACTAAACACTGAAGTAATGTTGAAATGCATTAGCAATAAGCTATCATGGATCTAACCAAGCAAACTATGCTATTTGCTAAATCATTCACTTGTTGATTACTCACATCTTTGACAAGTCAGAAACCCTTAACCAGGTAGGCCCAAAAAAGCCTTTGTAAATCCTCTAACAAGGTGATTCACATCTATGGATTTGAAATCCTCTCACAAGGTAGTCTTTAATTGGACTTAGCTCCTAACAAAGATTGAGATTTCTAACAAGATCTGTTATGGTAAAGAACATTGTATGACCTTAACCAGTCTGGTTACTCTTTTGTAGATAGTTACTTTTGAGTTTCATCTCACCATGGTTTTTCCCATTTGGGTTTCCACATCAAAATCTCTTGTGTTATGGTGATTGTGCTTCTGGGGGTGAATGTCTTATTTGTTGTTTGGTGTGCATGTGTGTTAACCGGTGTGTTTGCAAAATTGTTTTACTGGTTTACTGCTAGACTGTTAAAGTGTTTGAGTTCAATATTTTCTTGTATACTAATTCACCCCCCCTCTTAGTATTCATCAATTGGTATCAGAGCCAACCTTTCTATAAGTCTAACCACTTGGAAAGAGATATGGGGGAATACACTGTGAGGGAACTTCTCATTGACTCACTCAGACTGAGAAAGCCTATGATGAACTTAAAGTCAAATATAAGACCTCTCAGGCAAAAAGAAAATAGCATGCTGAAAAAATGATGGAGCTAACTGAAAATAGTTCTTCTGATGAAGCAAACATGGAAGCCCTACTTCAAGAATTTGAAAAACTGAATGAGTCCAATGCCAACCTAAGAAGGGAATTTGAAGGACTAACTATTAGAATGTGTCAAGAGCTTGAGAACAGGAGGAAAGCTGAAGATTTGGTAAAAGACAAAGATCATGAGATCTCCAAGCTGAAGCAAGAGATCAGTGCACTTACTGCTCATCTTCATGAAAGTAAAGTGGAAAAGGAAGAAATGCAAGATGAACTACACATGGTTGTTTCTAAGAATGCAACCTTAAAGGAATCCGATGCTGCTATTTCCAAAGAACTCACTGAGTCAAAGGAAATACTTGCCAAATTCAATAAGAGCTCTGTTAAGCTAGAGAAAAAGCTTGAATCAGCTAAACCGATAATGAATACCAATGGACTTAGTTTCTCTAAATATGAGGAAGGTGAGACCTCTAGAACAAAAGATGGAGCATCAAAGAAGCAACTAGCACCAAAGGATAAAGGTAAGCAAAAGTTCAAACCTATTTGCTTTAATTGTCTCAAGGAAGGACACACTGCTAATGTATGTAGAAGTAAGGCTTACAATAATTTTCCTTATTTTCTAAACAATAAGCCTAGACCCAATGGATTCAATGGTAATTGTTATGCATGAAACAATTTTGGGCATAGAGCATTTGAATGCATGTCTGTCATGCACAACACCGAAAGGTATCCTCAAAGGAGTCAAGGAGTATTTCCTGAACCCTCTGGGAACCGGAATCCAAACCAGTTTAATACCTATAATCATCAATTAGGAAGTTGTGGTTATCAAGCGGCAACCGGTTGGAGAGCAACCTATTTGATCTGTCATGGTAGTGGTCACATTGCTGCAACATGTAGAAGGAAGAATGGAAACATGAACAATGGACCTTGGAGAGCACATGGAATGGTTTGCTATCATTGCAACAAATCGAGTCATATAGCGAGATTCTGCAGGATGAGATATAATATATCGGATGATATACCGGTCACTTCGAAAGGAAAGAATGATGGTGAAACTGTTCAAGCGGATATGAAGAAAACCTAGAAGAAGAAGTCAGAAGAAGTGTCTCAAGAAGAATTGGTTTCTACAGCTAGTGTGGAAGTCACTGAACCGGCAAACTAAGCATCAAAAAAGATTAGGGGGAGCAAATGGTGAAATGTTTCAAACCCCTAGTTTACACTGGTAAAATACCTTAACCAGTATGTGATACCTGTCAACTGGCAGAAAACCAGATACGGTAAAAGGCAAATTAGGGTTTACGCCCTAATAGTGGAGCATTTATTATGGTCGGTGAAGAACTTGTTTAAAAGGATTTTTCAAGTCATTTTTCACTTATCAGTTCTTGAGCGAAGAAGTTTTCAAGTGTTGAGCGACAAAAAGCGATTTGGTTTGCGATTCAAAGAATTTTCAAAACCTTGAAGAAGAATTAGAAGGTAATATCAGTTGGTCAAGTGTAGAACATAAAGCAGTATTTCAAAAACCGAAGGAGTGTGTGGCGAAGTGGAAATTGAAAGCCCTAAATTTTGATTTTCGAAGGTATTTTTTGAATTTCTTTGTTTATCATGGCTTCCGCATCACACTCTAGTTCTAGTGCATCCGTTGATTCAGTAGACTTCATCCAACGGAAGGAAAAATATAATGCCCTATCTCAAATACCCACTGGTGTTATAGTGGAGGAAGGTATTTTAGATTATATTGATTGTAAAATTGAAGACCTAGGATTTCTGAAGATCCATTCTCAGTTAAGCTTATTCTACGAAAAGGACAAGAAGATCAAACCGGAATTCAACGACTTGGAAAAGAAGAAACTTCACAATACCGTCTATTTCCTTGAAGAGTTTTCAAATGATCACATCTGCATCATTCTGAGAAGAGTGCATGATGACCAAATATACTTAGAGTGGACACATGACATCACACTGGAAGCTATTCATGCTGTCACCGGTTTCTATAACATTGGTGAAGTGCCAGCCCTAAGGAAGAACAACAAGATCAAAATGACCAAGCTCACCGGTTTTGAGAGTGACCAACGGGGAATGACCATCAATCCCATCAAGAACGATCTGGTCAAATATGCCTGCATGGTAATAGGTTACTGAACATTTTATGCTAGAAGGATCAACTTTGTCTCTATTGCAGTGGTAAATGTTGCCTACAGGATGATCATGGAAAATGCATCATTTGATTTATGCACCTGTATGCAAAGGCAACTTCTGGTGAACCTGAAGTCGATTAAAGAGGACAATGCCTTGAGATTTAAGTTTGGACAACTATTGGTTGGGTTGTTCTTCTACTTCCAAGGTTACTTCCCAAGAGTCAGAGATATTCAGTGGTCTTCCGACCAACTGGTTATAAAGCAAATCAAGGAAAGCCTTCAAGCAGTTGGAACCAGTTATCCAGAAGTTTTGAACAAATACTTTGATGAGTTCAGACGCAAAATGAGCCAAAGAGTGAGATTATCACATGATATTTTCAAGAAATATGAATATGACATCTGATTCACCATCAAACTTGATGAGTGCATAATGGAGGTGGTTGAGCCTATACAGGAAGAAGTGGAACCCATGGGATATGAGGTAATGTATGACATGCTAGATGGGTATGCTTCTACCCTACTCGCCTCACCCCTTGACCCAAAGGAAAAGAGAATTGGAACCTATTTGGAAATGGTCACACCAGTTGAAGAACCTTCAGTAAAGAAGGGAAAGGTAGTGCCTTCAGTATTGACACCAGTTACTACAGCAAGTCCCAAAGTGACCAAGTGGTCACCAGCAAAGAAGAAACGGGAAGTTGCACTCGCCAAAGTCTTTGAGAGAAAGCGGAAAACAAAAGGCAACACAACGGACTCAGAGGACACTGTGTCTGAAGAACAGCATAGTAGGACTAGGCAAATGAGGAAAAAGACAAAGTCAACCAACAATGAACCAGCAACATCTGCACTGGTAAATATTGATATTTCCTCCTACAAACCTTTGACACATTGTCAAAGAACTATTAAGAATATTAGAAGAAAAGTGCTTAGTCATTTGAAAGAGTGCTTTGATGATTTTAATGATGATGAAAAGGAAGAAGTTGAACAGGAAGTCATTAAATATTTATGTATTAATGACTGGTGGCCATCAAATATTAAATCTAAGACACCTAATTCTTTATATAATTCTTTAGATAACAAATGGTGCATTTCCATAGAGAAGGAACAAGAAATAAGAGAGGAAGTATTTGCATAATACTTTCCTGATGTGCCCAATTCAGAACTTTATGAAATGGTGGAAAGATATAAGGGCCTCTTCTTCATGAGAAGAAGAAGACTCCTGTTGCTAGAAGGAAAAGTCCTAGAAGTGGTAAAAGATACCCACTCCCTTGCTCAATCTGCTCTAAAGTTGCACCAAGTGGTAGAAGACAATAGGAAAGCTAAGCAAGAACCAGAAATCAATAAACCAAATGAGGCATATGATAGTGAAGGAGTACCGGTCACTGATCAAATGGAACCCATTGATGTTGATGCCTTAAATGGTGAAGATGTTACTCCAGGTACATCAACAGAAGTGGTAGGATAGGAAAAATAGGTAGAAGAAGAAGAAAAGAGGAAACAGGAAGAGGAAAAGAGAAAAGAAGAAGAAAAGAGGAAACAAGAAGAGGACAAGACAAAAGAAGAGGAGAATAATAGACAAGAAAAAGAGAAGAAAAAGAAGAAGAAGAAGGAAGTGGAAAAGAAAGAAGAAGAGAAATAGAAGGAAGAAGAAAAGAAATAGGAAGAGGAGAAGAAAAAGGAAGAGGAGAAGAGAAAGGAAGAGGAGAAGACGAAGCAGGAAGAGGAGAAGAAGAAGAAGGATGAAGACGAAGAGAAGTGGAAAGAAGAGGAGAAGAAGGAAGAAGAGAAAAGGAAGATAGAGGAAGTAGAGAAAAAGAAGGTAGAAGAGGACAAGCTAAGGACTAAAGAGAAGGAGGGAGCATCACAGAGCACTCAAGTAGAGACCCCAAAGGCAATCGATAGTCAAGAAAAACCAGCTGACATTACCAGTCTGATTGACCTCCAATCTGCAAACAAATCAGAGTTTTTGCAAAGCATTAAGCTTGCTCAAGAATGCCTGGAGGTGATAAGGAGGAAGAAGGAGCAAGACGTGATCCAAGTTATGGTGGACACTCTTACTAGTTTGATACCCAGTACCAACCTCCCTAGTACCAATTCCTCTTTGGCCCAACTGAAACTCTTATGCATAGTTGTGGAGGACCAGGTACAAAGCCTAGAAGAGGTTTCTAAAGCTAATGCCAAAAAGAAGCATCAAAAGGCTTTGGACACTGCCTTGGTGAAAAAGTTAAATGAGCTCCGGTCCGATCTGTAGAAGGCACAGAAGGACATAAAAGATGTTATGGACGAGGGGAATCTACTACTCAGCAAGATATGTCAACCACATCTATTCTATGATGATGTGCTTGCTCAAAAAGACAAACTGCAAACTAATTTGTAGACGTTCATAAGCACCTTCAAGACTCCATATGATTCCTTTACCGCTTATGGGCAAACCGTTCACCAATTTCAACTTCAGGCTGCAAGAATTGAGTTGGAGATCAGAAACTATACCAGGGATTTACAAGAACTACAACTAATTCTACTACCAAGACTGCAAATACTTCATAAATCCTATCTCAATCTAGATGCCCTGACATTCACTCAAGAGATGAGTACCTTGGATGCCATGGAAGAATAGGTCTATCAAATGCAAATAGAGAATGAGGTTGCTACCTCATTGCTTGAGTCATTGTCCTTATCCATGAAGCAATTTATGCAGGACTTTAAATCTATTTTTGACAAGTTTCACACTTTATTGTCATAAACATTTATTCAGCTAAAAGAAACAGGGTTATTCAGCTGTATCTTGTCATTGTTGGCAAAGGAGAGAAGTATTCTGGTATTTAAAATTTTGATGCATGCTATGTATACTTTCATGTTTATCTCTATAAGGGAGTAGTATACATTGTATTTTCTACAAAAGGGATAGTGTATATGATTAGGGGGAGTAATGGCATATTTTTGTTGTAAAACATGTAGATGTCAAAATTTTCCTAAGTGTTGCCATCAATGCCCAAGGGGAAGATTGTTGGCATTTTTGATGTTTATTTGTGATTGTCATTGATGGACACACACTTTCTTTGAGATCACTTTTTGAATGTATGAATTATGCTCAACCGGTATTATGTTGTAGTCTTTAGACTATCGGTGTTTTGCAGAAAGTGTTTACCGATCTCAAGTGGCATGAAGACCTCAAGCGGTTCAAGGATCTCAAGCGAAATGGAGTAAAGGAACTAAAAGTGGCAGTTATCATATTACCAGTCTTCATTTTTGTCAACTAGTAATAATTAAACTAGTATTACTCTGAGTTACCAACTAGTAATCGGTAAAGTTGTATAAACCGGTAATACTCTATGATGAGTTACCAACCAGTATATTTTTTTGATGAGTTACCATCCACCAACACTTTGACGGTGATTTTGTGTCTTGTTTCCAAATGTGTCTAGATACATTGAACCTAGGAACTTGCAATGTAATCCTATTGGACCGACATGAAATCAGATTCCTTTTTAATGACATCATGTCTAGGGTTTTACAACGTGTAGCTGTTAGGGTTTTTTGTGGTTGATGAGTTTTTATGTGCGATCTTAATAGAGAAGATCAAGTCTGTGTGTTGTAACAGAGTCTGTATTTACTGAAGACTGAAGTAATGCTAAAATGCATTAGCAATAAGCTATCATGGACCTAACTAAGCAGATTGTGCTATTTGCTAGATCATTCACTTGTTGATTACTCACATCTTTGACAAGTCGGAAACCCTTAACCGGGTAGGCCCAGAATAGCCTTTGTAAATCCTCTAACAAGGTGATTCACATCTGTGGATGTGAAATCCTCTCACAAGGTAGTCTTTAATTAGACTTATATCCTAACAGAGATTGAGATTCCTAACAGGATATGTTATGGTAAAGAATAGTGTATGACCTTAACCGGTCTGGTTACTATTTAGCAGATAGTTACTTGTGAGTTTCATCTCACCGTGGTTTTTCCCATTTGGGTTTCCATGTCAAAATCTATTATGTTATGGTGATTGTGCTTCTATGGGTGAATGCCTTATTTGTTGTTTGGTTTGCATGTGTGTTAACTGATGTGTTTGCAAAACTGTTTTACCAGTTTACTGCTAGACTGTTAAAGTGTTTGAGTTCAGTATTTTCTTGTATACTAATTCACCCCCTCTCTTAGTATTCATCACAAATTGGGCAGGAGATGTGGATGATAGAAAAAGAACCACTAGCAGAGCATTTTTTCTTGGAAGCAGATTAATTTCTTGGTTGAGTAAGAAACAAAGTTGTACATCTTTATCAACAGCTGAATCAGAATATGTTGCAGCAACAACTAACTATACACAGGTACTATGGCTTAAGCAAATGTTGAAAGACAAAGGTAAAGTGCAAGGAACCTATTACTATCTATTGTGATAACACTGCAACAATTGATATATCTAAGAATCTAATATTACATTCCAAGACCAAACATGTCTCTATCAAACTGAATTTTCTAAGGGAAAATGTTGAAGCAAAAGAAATAAAATTGGTTTATGTGAATACTAAAGAGCATATTGCAGATATTTTCACTAAATCTCTACCTAAGGTGACTTTTGAATATCTAAGAGATCAGCTTGGGGTCATACCCCCACCGGTAGAGACTTAGGAAGTTGATGATAGTCATCATCTGACATAATTAATAGAGAAATCTTTTACTTTGGCTTTGATGAGGAAGCTACTTCTTAGGGGGAGTAGTTGGTATACTGAATTGGTTGGTATTTTGTATCTGAAAAATGGTTTTTTATTTCTACTTTGGCATTTGATGTCAAAGGGGGAGAGATTGATATGGAAAAACACATTATCTTTTGGGGAGAGATTATTCATTGGGGGAGAGATTGTTACTCTCTATATCTGTATTTTGATTTCTAGTTTGATCTCTTTTGGGAGATTGTTGACTTTTGTTGGCTTTTAGTATTTGGCATTTTTGTTTTGGTACTTTGATGGTTTTTCCATCTTGTGTTGCCATCAATGCCAAAGGGGGAGATTGTTGGTATTTTGGTATGGTTTTTTCATTGATGTCAACACCTACTAACATTTATCAACTCTGGCACTTTGGAGAATCAGCAACATTCATCGGCAAGCAAATGACTCATGCACAGTCACCGATATCTAGTACACTGGCAGGATATAATGATCACCAACACTTGGAATGGCATGGAAAATACTTGGTTATGTCAAAGACATCATTTGGACACTTTGTCTTGAAGATTTGTTTATTGGTATATTCGTATTAGCATATTTGTTGTTACCGGCAAATAGGTCCAGGTTATACACCGACAGGCTTATCTTTTCCAGATCAGCATGGCACACTATGGAGATGATTTATTATTCTTGTAAATGCATTAAGCCGACATGTTAATCGGTTATTGCATCGAACATTATTTTATTTGTAAATTGATTTTATTGTAATATCCTTTAGAGGTGACCTACTAAAATTGGTCCTAGGTTATGATATAAATGTAAGATCTTATTTGTAAGATCGTGTGTGGAATGCAAAAAAGATTGTGTGAATGTATATGCGAGAATAAGCAGAGCTATACACGCAAATATCATTTAACGTTAAAGGAGGGTTTTTGTGAAGACAATCAGAACTACACTGGTACTGAATCCAGCATAGAAAGATGCTAACTTGAGCAGTACATCCTTATTGGATTTAACCATCCAATTGTAGTCAGTGTGACTCCTATTTGTGTTTGAGCAGTGAGCTCTAAGCGCTTGGCCTTTCTGCATATGCAGACCCCATTTGTATACACTTACTATTTGCAGTAGTATCATCTGATTGTGGGTAAGGTTTGCCACCATGTTTTTCCCCCTTATAAGGTTTCCACATACAAATATTGGTGTTATGTGTTTTGGATGACTTTGTCTTTTTGTTTCATGTACTAATCCTTACTGGTATTGAAATTAACTGATAAAACTGTCTACCAGTATAAAAGATTGGTTTACCACTATTAAGCATTAAGCTGGTTAAGTTGTTTTTGGTTTGAATTTATTAGACAATTGATTTACCCCCCACCCCTCTCAGTTGCCTCTGAGACCTAACAAATAGTTTGGGGTTCCAGACTTCTGAGATGAAAAACAAGAAAACCAAAAACACACCTCGGAACTCTGGGGTTCCAAACTTTCGAGGTCGGGACAAAAAAAACAAGAACACACCTTGGGACTCCAGGGTTCCGGGGTGAAAATAAAGCAGGGCAGCTCGGGACTTCGAGGTTCTGGGGTTCCAAGGTGGAAACACAAAACAACTTCAGGACTTTAGTGTTCTAAAGTTCACCAATGACAAAACATGAAGAACTCATAATTTTGGAATTTTGAGGCTTCAATAAAAAGGAGCAAGGCAAGACCTCGAGACTCCAGGGTTTCGAGATCTTGACCAAAACAAGAAACAAAAGCCTACCTCGGGACTCTAGGGTTCTGGGGTGTTAAGGCAAAAACTAAGAAAAACAAAACTACAAAAGAAAAAGAGAGGGGACCCATATTTTCAAGACAATAAAACTAATGGGGCTAGGTATGAAGGGTTTAACAATACTAGAGCTTGGTCATAGGTTCAAACCCCTCACTTGCACTAGGGGAGGATTATTGCAAGGTGTATGCCCTTTGTCTCCTTGTGTTGTGCAACACAGTGCTTAGGTTTGTGACATGGATTAACCACCTCCCGTGGATTCTATAAGTCTAGTGGTTGTATCGGGCATTAGCAGGTCGATCATTTGGTGTAGCAACAACTGCACTTGTAACAAATATCACATACATACCTATCTTCCACTGCTACTCAACATCACATACATACCTAACTTCCACTGCTACTCAACATTCAACATCTGATCCTAATTGGATCACATGGTGTAACTTCGATCACAACATTTACACAAATTCTAACAATCTCCCCCTTTTTCATTAATGGAAAAAAAATCTCAAAAAGAAAATTCTCAAAAAGAAAAAACATATCTTCATATATATATATATATATATATATATATATATATATATATATATATATATATATATATATATATATCCCATACTCATATCATTTATATTTCACCATTTCTCCCACTTTGACATCAAGGACAAAGGGTCCCTCCAACAAAACAAAAAAAATAGAGGATATTTCTCTTTGAGTTCTAGAAGGAGAACCTTCCAAGAATGCACTATTAGTTTGATACTCACAGATAAGATTATAGTTTCAACTAACTGATCAATGGCATGAGATAAGTTGTCTAGAATGGATGGATTTTGTTCATATTCTTCTACATCTCTAAGAATCCTTGAAAAATGTTCGAATTTAGCTTCAACAATATCTTTCACCTTACAGAAGATACTCACAATGTCTTCTTTCTGTCTCTGGAGTGATAACAACTTAGCTTGCAAAGAATCTAGCTTTTTCCTCTGACTATCATCTTTATCACTCATAAAATCAAATGTTTTCCTTATAGAGTTTAATTTGGATTCAATTGATTCAGCTTTTACCTTGAAATTTTCCATACCAATCGGCCATTCGAGACAATACCCATATACTCTATTAGTGCTATGAATATAGTCCTTCATTTTACGTATGCATTCTATCAAAGTTCTTTGAGCATCATTGCATCTTTCCAATATGTTATGTATATTATCTTCTTCTTTCTTTGAAACATCTTGTCCTTTCTCTACAACAACCAACTTGATATTCTAGATCATCTAATTCAATTACATCTTTATGTTTTCAGTCTATCTTCTTCTTCTTAGGTTCTAGAGAACTAGAAAACATAGCATCCTTCAATTTCCTCTTTTTAGAGGTGAGACTCTCCATAGAGGAACTGGGAGTAGGGGATACCAGATTAATATACCAAACCTCCTGAATTTCTTGAAGTAACTTTCACATGTTTCATCTTTCCTTTCCAAACAACACATTTTCCAACCAGAACTTGTGACTTCCACAACACATTTTCCTTCAATGGCAGAGATCTCAGAAAATACATTTCTTTAAAACATATAAGCAAAGATCCAAACTAGAATGGGTAGCCTTCATTCTTTTTCATGTTAATATTCTCTAACAACTGACTTTTCAATAATTCAAACAAATTGTAAACTGCATCTTCCATAACAAGCTTATGCGCAACAAATACAACAATAGCTGAGGTAGAACCTTCCCTATTTTTGAAGTAAATTTTGTAAGAGATTTCATATGCAATATACCTTACCATGGGATTAACAACTGTGTCAATCAACAACGCTCTTTGATCTCCTGTAACCCTAGTTAGAGTTTCAACTTCCTTCTTCTTCATAGTCTTCTTTACCAAAACAATTCCTTTTTCGCATAGCCCAGTAATTATTGAAATAATATTTTTAGAGATTAGATAGGGTTTGTCCAACATGATGCAATCATTTTGTACTCAACTCAAGACAATCTTTATTGAATCTTCATTTTCAAATCAGGGAAATTCGCTCCACAGATCCAAACCTTTTTGCCCTCTCTTTAATGTTTTGTAATTCTGCATCATTCAAATTGCTTTCTCTTTTCCTAATCTTTTCACGATCAAATTCATCCAATTGTACCTTTTCTAGAATCTGAAATTCTATGCTACTTGATTCCTCAAATATCATTTTGGATTCCATGATGTGATCTCCTGCTCTACTTCTTCTCTTCAATTACTTTTCTACTCCTTAGAATCCTTTCGTTGCATAGAAAATGATCTCAAAGTTCTATATTTATCTTGCCAATTACTCCTAGGGTTTACCCACCAAAAACATTGTCTTATCAATGGCATCATCATCTTCACCAAATTAATGAATTGCATATCCAACACAATCATGCCAAATCCACAACATGAACTACTTCAAATAAGGGGATCAAATGATTTTCCTTGAAATCTCCCCTTCAGCCAAAGCAACAAGCTCAGTTACTGGGGGAAGAGGTGCCTGCATTGAATTTTAGTACACCCGATTTTCTTTCATTATTTACCTCCTTCTTTCTCCATAGCATGACTTTCTTTTTCTTCGATTCACAAGTCTTGACCACATTCTTCTCCATAGGCTACTCTATAGCAACAACATTTCTACACTTACTAGCATAATGTCTGGATTACTTGCACTTATAACATTTGATGTTCCTCAATGCTAAATTTATTGAATGCATTCTAGGTTTGCACTGATTTTTTTTATGACCATAATTGTTGCATAGATGACAATAGTCATGAAAATTCATATTTCTCCTATTCATTCCAACTAGACAACAATTTTGTCTCATAACATGATGTTGCCATTTTCAATAGAAGGAGATTGTTAATATTCATTAAGGATATTGAGAAGGTTGTTGAAGATTATTTGATATAACTGAAAAGGGATGATAACTATCTCTATAACATTATTTTGTCTTTGATGTCAAGAAATTGATTTTCTGATTCAGTATGATGTTGCAATATCTTAAGAAGTATGTTTTGATGAGTATTAAGTGGTCGGTAAGTGACACAGAAAGAATGTGATAATAAAGGGGAGAAATAAGTTATTCAATGGGCAACTATTATTGAGTTAGACAATGATGAGATCATGATGTTTAGATTGTTTTGATATCCTACATATGTTGTTGATTGTAAGGTTAATACTATACTATGTCACTGATCAAAGAACCTAGTCGGTAAACCCTAAGGAACCTAGTTGGTAAAACCTAAGGTTATTGATATTGGTTAATAAAGGCGGAATGTCTACTGAGTAAAGTTTAGTATTTATCGAGTCGCAACTGACTAATGATAGATCGTATTGGATGGATAAAAGAATTATTTAATGAAGGATGTTGATGAGCTAGAGATGTATAAATGATTGGTATGTCACGCATGAAGTTTGTTAAAGATCTATGGCAATGGAAGATTGACAGGAAGATCTACAATGCAAATTGAACCGCAATAACCTTGTGCAAGTTCCAAGAAAGGAATGCAAGTCCCAAGGCAAGGTAAAACATTTTCAGATCGAAGGATGCATTGAACCTAGTCAAGATTGAAGATCTGATGGCTAAGATTGATCATGGGAATTGTGATCAAGGAAATTCAGTGGTTAGCAAATTGTTTATAAATAAGAAATTGTTGATAAACAATGTATGCGGGCAAGTGTAAGCACAGGGATGCTATATAGTGATTACCAAGCACAGAAGCTTGAAGAACTGTTTGAATAACAGTGTAAGGAGCCCAGCAGAGGGACAAGATAAGTCCTATGACAAGATTGTTTTGAGAAAAATAGAATCTGCTTTAGCATTTCAGATGTGAAGTTGCAGATATATTACTGTTGTTTATTTTGTAAGTGACAGAAAATCTCTTAACCGAGTGGACTTAATAGTCTTATTTGTAAACCCTCTAGCAAGGTAATATTCTAAATGAGTGTTTGAAATACTTTGACAAGGTCACTTCTAACAAAGTGAAGATCCTAACAGATTTGAGGGAAATCCCTTAACCGGGTCACATCTAGCAATGTGTTTGTAATCTTTAACAGGATTTTCTTTTAACCGAGCATACTTTAGAAGAGTATATTTCTTAGTGGGTCTGAAATCCCACAGTTGTTTTTCCCTATTTGGGTTTCCACGTTATATCTAGTGTTATATGTGTTATGATGATTTGTGTTTATGAGTTTGCATGTTGAGCAATTTTTGGTTATATTGCTGAAGTATAAGTTACCGAGGTTGAATTTGTTGATTTTATGGAAGATTAAGTTTGTATGATTCACCCCCCCCCCCCCCCCCCCCCTCTCATCTTGTTAGCTATTGGCATCATAACTTTACAATTGGTATCAAAGAATCAAACTCCAGAAGAAAATTTTTAAAAGTACTTGAGGCAAAGATTCGAAGAAGTATAAAAGAGATGCACCAAAGCTGAACAAGTCAAGTTTCTCCACATGGCAGAAAAGGATGAAGTTGCATTTATTAGGAATTGGAGAATATGCAACATATTATTTGGAGAATGATTACATACCACCAAGCACCAACACGATGACCTTGGAAGAGATAAAGTAAAAGCAAGAACACATTCAAGCTATGATTGAAATAACATCAACATTGACTAACTCAGAGTTTAATGATCTAGAAGGTTGTAATGATGCAAAAGCAATGTGGACTAAGCTCATATCTATGTATGGCGGTGATGAACATGTTCAAAGAGCAAAAGTAAATAGTCTAAGAGGACAACTTGAATCCATGAGAATGAATGAAGGTGAGAACATAACCCAATATAGTACAAGGTTAAAGGAGACTGTCAATCAAATTAAAGGAGCAGGAGGAACTATTGAAGAAAAGGATGTAACAAGTAAGTTGTTGAGAACACTTCTACCTACTTATGCTATTCGAGTCTCTGCAATCAATGAATTGAGGTCTGTACCTAACATGCCAGTTTCTTTGGATGCTACTATTGGTAAGCTATATGCATTTGAGTTAAGTAATTTTGATAATAGTGGGTCTTTGATAAATAAAGTAGAATCTGCATTCAGTTATTTTCATATTGGTGAATTTGATGATTACAATGATAGAATGAGTAAGTACTCTGAAGGGAATCACAGTGGAGCAAGTGAAAGATTTTGCAAGAACATGGAAGAAGTGCACAAACTGTATGAGGAAATCAAGAAGCAAGAAGAGTTTGAAGCATTATTAGCCAGAAGGTTACCGAGAGGAAAAGGTAAGTATAAAGGAAAGCTACCTTTAAAATGTTTCAATTGTGATAAAATAGGACATATGGCTTCTAACTGTCCTGACAAAGAATCTAGTGAAAAGAGAGAATGCCGAGATAACGGGCAGAAAGACAACCAATACAGAGGACATCGAGACTTCAGAAGGAGAGACAGAAAGACATGCCTAGTAGCTGATGAGGAATCCAACGATGATAAATCTGATGAAACTGATACTAAGGAAGTTGTTTATGTGGCTATTAAAGATGGATCTGATGAAGAAAGGTATGAAGAAAAATCCCTAATATCTCACATAAATAATAATGATTCTTGGATCATAGACAGTGGATGCTCACATCACATGACAGGTGATAAACACAAGTTTGTTAAATTAGAAGACTATGATGGAGGCTATGTAAGATTTGGTGATGATGCACCATGTCCGATGAAAGGTAAAGGATCTATAACACTTCTTGACAATGCTAAATGTGATGATGTATACTGGGTTGAAGGATTGAAATACAATTTGTTGAGTGTAGCACAGCTAAACAATACAGGATACCGAATAGAATTTTAGAAAGGAATTGTCAAAATTCATGACAAGTATGGAAAGTTAGCTGCTACCGGGACACAAACAAAAGGTAATACATTTCATCTTGACTCAACTCAGAACAAGTGTCTTTATGCTAAGATAGATGATACCTGGTTATGGCATAAAAGGTTTTGTCATGTTGTAAATTTTGATAATCTGATCAAAATAAGTAAGAAGCACCGAGTAAGAGGTCTACCGAGTTTGGAAAAACCTAAGAATGCAATGTGTCGAGGATGCCAGATGGGTAAGATGACAAGATCAAGCTCTACAAGTCCTACACTTCTAAAGGAATTTTAGATCTAGTACACACTGATCTTTGTGGTCCCATGAAAGTTCAAAGTTATTATGGTGATAAATATTTTATATTATTTGTGGATGATTACTCAAGGATGATGTCAGTTTTGTTTTTAAAAGAAAAAACAGAAGCTTTTCAAATGTTTAAATGGTACAAGGTAAGAGTTGAAAATGAAACAAGAAGACAACTAAAATGTCTTAGATCTGATAGAGGAGGAGAATTCACTTCTGATGAATTTAACTTATTTTGCAATGATCATGGTATAAAAAGGCAAGTATCTGCACTAAGAACACCTCAGCAAAATGGGATAGCCGAGAGAAGAAACAGATCAATTGTGGATTGTCCTAGAACCCTGATGATAGAAAAGAGGGTACCTCAAACATTTTAGAGAGAAGCAATCAACACTGCAGTTTACACCCTGAACCGAGTTTAATTGAAGAAAGGAACTATGAAGACACCATATGAGATCTGGTATGACAAGAAACCTAATGTAAGTTATTTTAAAATCTTTGGAAGTAGATGCTATGTTCACAAAGATGACATAAATGGAAAGTTTGATCAAAAAAGTGAAGAAGGAACATTTCTTGGTTATTCTTCTAGAAGTAAAGCATTTAAATGTCTAATCAAATCATCTAACAAAATAGTAGAAAGTGCAAATGTGAAAATTGATGAATTTGCATAAATAAATGATGAAGGGAATTCCAAAGAACTAGAAGATTATGAAGAATTTGTTTATATTCAACCGAGAAGTCCTATCGAGAAAGCTGCTGAAGAAAATGAAGATAATGTCTAGTTACCGAGTGATGAAGAAGATCATACAGAACCTACCGAGCCTATATTAGCCAAATATGTCAGAAGACATCATGCATCAAGTCAGATTATAGGAGATAAGGATGATCCAGTAATGACAACGAACAAACTGAGACATAACACATGTCTAATATCTGAATTTGAATTGAGAATAGTAAAAGAGGCATTTAACAGTGAATATAGGGTAAATGCTATGACAGAAGAGATTGATCAAATCAAGAAGAATGACACATGGACACTGATCCCAAGACCAAAGGACAAAAATGTAATCGGTACAAAGTGGATTTTTAGAAACAAGCTAAATGAAAAAGGTGAGGTCATTCGCAACAAAGCAAGACTAGTTTGCAAAGGTTATGCTCAAGAAGAAGGAATAGATTATGGTGAGACCTTTGCACCTGTGGCTAGACTTGAGGGAGTAAGAACATTGTTGGCATATGCTACTTTCAAAAATTTCAAGGTATATCAAATGGATGTTAAATCTGCATTTTTGAATGGTATACTAGAAGAAGAAGTTTATATAGAACAACCTGAAGGATTTGTTGAATACAAGAGTAAAGATAAGGTATGTAAATTAAACAAAGCTTTATATGGTCTGAAACAAGCACCTAGAGCATGGTATGAGAGACTGCACTCTTACTTAATCAAGATTGGTTTTATAAGGACAAGTTAAAACAACAATATGTACATGAAGAATGATGAGGACAATGGAATACTGATCTCAGCCATATTTGTTGATGATATTATTTTTTGTGGTAATGACTCCTTATGCAAGAATTTTGGAAATGAAATCTGCAAAGAATTTGAGATGTCATTAATCGGTGAGATAAAGTATTTTATAGGTTTACAGATACTGCAAATGAAAGATGTGATTTTCATTACTCAATCCAAGTACATAGAGGAAATCTTGAAGAAATTTGGAATGGAGGATTCTAAACTAGTAAGTACTCCTATGACTACTAACTATAAACTATCAAAGAATGATGAATCTGCATTTGTTGATGAGACACTTTACTGGTCTATGATTGGGAAATTGCAATATGTTGTGCATAGTAGACCGGATATAGCACATGCAGTAGGTATTGTTGCAAGATTTTATGCAGATCCCAAGGAAACCCATATGGCAGCAATCAAGAGAATTTTCAGATACCTGAGAGGCACTGAAGATTATGGCTTAGTATATGAAAAGAGGAATGATTTTGATTTAAAAGTTCATACTAATGCTGATTGGGCAGGCAACATAGATGACAGGAAAAGCACAAGTGGTGGAGCTTTCTTTTTGGGAAAAAGACTAGTGAGTTGGCTTAGTAAGAAACAAGGATGTATCTCATAGTCAACAACAGAAGCTGAATATGTTTCTACAACATTGAATTGTACCAATATTGTATGGATCAAATAATTGTTGGAAGGTATAAATGAGAAAGTTACCGAGCCAGTAACTATATTACGTGATAATACTAGTGCCATTAACATTTCAAAGAATCCAGTAATGCACTCTAAGACAAAGCATATCTCTATAAAGTATCATTATCTTAGAAAAGAAGTTCAAGAGAAGAAAGTTGTGCTATAATATATCAATTCAAAAGAGCAATTAGCAGACATCTTCACAAAGCCACTACCAAGGGACACTTTTGAGTATCTCAGAAGCAAGTTAGGGGTCTTACCCCTATCTTCTACTCACTAACAGAGTTTAGTGAAAGCATCAATTTGATGAATCTACAGAGTATTATGTGTGGATTGATGCTGATTTATGTACTTTAGAAGGTTTTCTAAAGGTGTGCAGGAAATAGTGAATAGAGACAAGTTGCTCTGACCGAGACTGAGATGATACACAGCAAGGTAAATCACTTCACAGAGGAAGAAATCATGATTTAGTTCTTTTACTTTTTGGCATTGTTGTCAAAGGGGGAGAAGACTAAATGGTTGACTAAATGGTAAAGCCCTAAATGAAGAGGAATGGAAGACTAATGAAAAGAGAAGTAGATTACTGCAAAAAGGGAGAAGACTAAATGCAAGACAATAGCTCAAAAACCTAATGAAAAGAAAGGGAGAAGACTTCAAGAGATTTTAATAGCTCAAGGATAACAAGAGAAGTCTAACAACAATCTGAATCTGAATCAATTTGAATATCTTGTTGGTATTACCATTTAAAATTTGGTTTTGCCATCAATGCCAAAGAGGGACATTGTTGGCATTTTCAAAAGAAGGAGATTGTTGATATTCATTAAGGATATTGAGAAGGTTGTTGAAGATTATTTGATATAACTGAAAAGGGATGATAACTATCTCTATAACATTATTTTGTCATTGATGTCAAGAAATTGATTTTCTGATTCAGTATGATGTTGCAATATCTTAAGAAATATGTTTTGATGAGTATTAAGTGGTCAGTAAGTGACACAAAAAGAATGTGATAAGAAAGGGGAGAAATAAGTTATTCAATGGGCAACTATTACCGAGTTAGACAACGATGAGATCATGATGTTTAGATTGTTTTGATATCCTACATATGTTGTTGATTGTAAGGTTAATACTATACTATGTCACCGAGTAAAGAACCTAGTCGGTAAACCCTAAGGAACCTAGTCGGTAAAACCTAAGGTTATCGATATCGGTTAATGAAGGCAGAATGTCTACCGATTAAAGTTTAGTATTTACCGAGTTGCAACCGAGTTATGATAGATCACATTGGATGGATAAAAGCATTATTTAATGAAGGATGTTGATGAGTTAGAGATGTATAAATGATTGGTATGTCGCGCATGAAGTTTGTTAAAGATCTATGGCAATGGAAGATCGACAGGAAGATCTACAGTGCAAATTGAACCGCAATAACATTGTGCAAGTTCCAAGAAAGGAATGCAAGTCCCAAGGCAAGGTAAAACATTTTCAAATCAAAGGATGCATTGAACCTAGTCAAGATTGAAGATCTGATGGCTAAGATTGATCATGGGAAATGTGATCAAGGAGATTCAGTGGTTAGAAAATTGTTTATAAATAAGAAATTATTGATAAACAATGTATGCAGGCAAGTGTAAGCATAGGGATGATACATAGTGATTACCGAGCATGAAAGCTTGAAGACCTATTTGAATAATAGTGTAAGGAGCCCAGCAGAGGGACAAGATAAGTCCTATGACAAGATTGTTTTGAGCAAAAAAGAATCTGCTTTAGCATTTCAGATGTGAAGTTGCAGATATATTACTATTTTTTATTTGTAAGTGATAGAAAATCTCTTAACTGAGTGGACTTACAGTCTTATTTGTAAACCCTCTAGCAAGGTAACATTCTAAATGAGTGTTTGAAATCCTTTGACAAGGTCACTTCTAACAAAGTGAAGATCCTAACATATCTGAGGGAAATCTCTTAACTGGGTCACATCTAGCAATGTGTTTGTAATCTTTAACAGGATTTGCTTTTAACCGAGCATACTCTAGAAGAGTATATTTCTTAGTGGGTCCAAAATCCCACAGTGGTTTTTCCCTATTTAGGTTTTCACATTAAATCTAGTGTTATATGTGTTATGATGATTATGTGTTTATGAGTTTGCATGTTGAGCAGTTTTTCATTATATTGCTGAAGTATAAGTTACCGAGGTTGAATCTGTTGATTTTATGGAAGATTAAGTTTGTATGATTCACCCCCCCCCCCTCTCATCTTGTTAGCTATTGGCATCAGAACTTTACACATGATTCCTACATTAATTTTCCTTATGACCAAACTTCTTGCAATTGAAAGATTGAGTGTTCAATTCCTTCATGCTGCTACATTTTGTAACCTTATGACCAAATTTATTGCATTGAAAATAATAACCATTAAATGATAAGTACCTTTGTGAATTTGGTTGACGAACCGATAGTCTTCTTGCAATAGATTTCTGATTCTATATTTTCCTTGCAATTTTAGGTTTCATCTCTACTTCTACCTTAACTTCCTTGCATTTGTCTTTGTTTTCTAATGTTAACATTCACTAGTCTGAAATACTAGTCTACTCTTCTCTTCATGAGGTTTTTGCATGCCAATCAATTCATCTAGTAGTTTTCTGATTTCATGATCTTTATTTTCTACCTTCAGCTTCTTCACTATTTGTTCCAACTTCTCACATTCTTCAGTATTTAGCTTAATTGAATCTTTTAGTTTCTTCCACTTCGTTCTTTTTCTTAATTTTCAGCTTCAAATCTTTAACAGTTTCATTCACTTTCTTTAACTGATTATTATCTTCTTTATGTCTCAAATTGAACTTCCAGATTTGTTATCGTAGTTTTACTACACATTCATTTTCTTCTCTGAAGTTTTCTTTTAATTCCTCATTCTCTTATTACACACTTTCTATATCTTCAAGAGTTGTCTTCAATTCTTCATCCAGGTGATATTCTCTTGTCATACTCATCAGTGCCATGATTCAACCAACAAGAATCTCCCTTAAGCGGTTAAGCTAGCAAACAAGGGACCAAGCTCTGATACCAATTTTTGAATGGTTGAATGGACTAGAATACTGAGAGGGGGGGTGAATCAGTATTCCCACAACAATAAAAACTTTCCACCAATTTTAACCTTAGCAATTAATATCATCAACATGAAAAAGAAAATGCAAACTAAATGGAAAACATAATCACAAGATAGAGACCGAATTTTCATACATGAAAAACCCAAATGGGAAAGACCACGATGAGGGTTAACTCTCAAGATAATATTGTTGGCATTTTGATGATGTTTAGTTGTGATTGTCATGGACACACACTTATTTGTTAAATGAGTTATTCTAAACTGGTACTATGTGATGTATTGCTCAAACCAGTATTGTATGCCATTGTATGCATAGTATTTGTTTGTTGAAGACTATCAGTGTTTATAGAAGGACCCCAAGTAGCAACCAATCTTTTTACGATTAGAATGTTGTGTTCTAGTTTACCAGTCTTTGTTTGTAAACCGGTAATCAATATACTGTGTTTGGTTAACCGACATACTTATAAAGTGTGATGAGTTATCATCCACTGACACTGATGCGGTGATTCTATGTCATGTTATAAATTGTGTCTAGATGCACTATACCTAGGAAATTGTAGTCTAATCTCATTGGACCGACACAAAATTAGATTCCTATATGAGGACATCATGTCTAGGGTTTTATGTGTGTGTAGAAGGGTTGCATAAAAAAGATTAGGTCTTTGTGGAAAAAGTATCTTGCAACAGAGATTGACCAAAAGACTGAAGTAATGTTGTAATGCATTAACAAAGAGCATTCAAGGATCTAACTAAGCATTATGTGCTACTTCCTAGATCACTTACTTGTTGATTACTAATCTCTTCAACAAGTCTGAAACCCTTAACTGGGTAGGCTTAGTTAAGCCTATTCAAAATCCTCTAACAAGGTGGTTCATAGTTGTGGATCTGAAATCCTTTAATAAGGTAGTCTTTAATAGGACTTATCTCCTAATACAGATCTAGATTCCTAATAGGATCTGTTCTGGTGAAGAACATTGTAAGGCCTTAACCGGTTTGACCTTAACAGGTGTGGTTGCTATTCTGCAAATAGTAGACTTGTGAGTTTTACTCACCGTGGTTTTTCCCTTTTAGGTTTCCACATCAAAATATCTTGTGTTATGATGATTGTGTTATTGTGGGTGAATTATTTATTTTCTATTTGACTTTTTTGTGTATTAATCGGTTTACTATTTAAAAGGCTATACCGGTTTGCAGTAAATTTGCTTAAGTGTTTGGTAAAGTTTTTGGGTATACTAATTCACCCCCCGCTCTTAGTATTCATTAATTGGTATCAGAGCTAACCTTTCTTTAAGTCTAACCACTTGAAAGGAGATATGGGGGAATACAGCATGAGGGAACTCACTCACCATCTGGTTGAATCTGAGAAAGCCTATGATGAACTTAAGGTCAAGTATAAAGCCTCTTTAGCCAAAAGAAGAGACTTCCTGAGCAAATGCAAGAAATTACTGAAAACGGCTCTTCTGATGAAGTGGACATGGATGCCCTAGTCGAAGAAGTGGAGAAACTGAATGAGTCCAAAACTAACCTGAGGACGGAGTTGGAAGGATTGCCCATTAGGGCGTCAGGAACTGGAAAATCAAAGAAAAGTTAAGGATCTAGTGAAGGACAAGTAGTGTGAGATCTCTAAGTTGAAACAAGAAATTGGTACCATTACCGCTTATCTACAAGAGGGTAAGGAAGAGAAAGAAGAAATGCAAGCAGAACTGAATACAGTCATTTCTTAGAATGAAACCCTAATGAAGACCAATGAAGCTCTTTCCAAGGAACTTGTAGATATCTTTACCAAACCTTTGCCTAAGGAAACTTTTGAATATCTAAGATAGCAGCTTGGAGTTATACCCTCACTGGTAGAAACTTAGATAGTTGGAGCATGGCATCAGACCGACAGAATTAATAGAGAAATATTTTTTCTAGCTTTGACGAAGGAGAGTTACTTCTTAGGGGGAGTAGATTGAATAAATGAGGTTATAACAATTGGTATTTGTAACAAGTTCTTTAAACTGATTATATTTGGTTTTGTATTGCTTTGGCATTTGATGTCAAAGGGGGAGAGATATCTATGGAAAAACACATTATCTTTTGGGGAGAGATTATTCATTGGGGAAGTTGTTACTCTCTGTATCTATATTTTGATGATCTCTTTGGGAGATTGTTGTTTTTTGTTTTTTGGCATTTCTACTTTAGCACTTAGATGGTTTTTCCATCTTGTGTTCCCATCAATGCCAAAGGGGGATATTGTTAGTATTATGGATGTGTTGCATTGGTTTTGTCATTGATGTCAACACTTGTCAACACTTGAGAACACTTGGAGATATTTGGTCATGTTCACCGGCATGTTCAATGACTTATGCACAGTCACCGATATCTAGTTCACCAGCAGGTTATATTGTTCACCGACACTGAGGATGATCTATTATCATTTGGAGATTACTTGGTTATGTTGAAGACATTGTTTGGACACTTGGTTTTGGTGATTTAGTCATTGATCTAATCATCTTTGCATATTTCTTGTTATCGTCAAATAGGTCTAGGTTGTGGACCGACAAGCATTATCTATTCTAGATCAACACAACACGTTATGGAGATGATTTGTTATTGTTATAAATGCATTGATCCGACATCATGCATCGTATATTGATTCATTTGTAATTGATTTAATTGTAATATCTTAGTAAGCCAACCTACACATTTCATCTTAGGTCTTGGTATATATGTAAGATCTCATTTGTGAGATTAAGTAGTAGTAGAGGAGTGTGAAAAAGGATTGTAATAAGGTATATGTGAATATAAGAAGATCTATACACGCAGACATCATTTGAAGATTCAAGGAGGCTTTTGGAGAAGGCAAATCAAAGCTTAACTGGTACTGAATCCAACATATGAAGATGCTATTTTGAGTAGTACATTATCATTGGTTTTAACCATCCAATTGTAGTCAGTGTGATTCCCATTTTGTGATTGAGCAATGAGCTCTAGGAAATTGGCCTTTCTGCATGTGCAGACCCCATTTGTACACACATACAATCTGCAGTAGTATCATTTGATTGTGGGTAAGGTTTCCCACCGTGGTTTTTCCCCTTATAGGGTTTCCATGTACAAATAATTGTGTTATGTGTTGTGTATGTTATTTGTCTTTCTATTTCATGCATTAAACTTTACCGATATTGTTATTAACTGTTAAACTATTTATCGGTATTAAAGTTTGGTTTACCGGTATTATGCACTAAGTTTGGTTAAGTTAGTTTTGGTTTGAAATTAATAGACAACTCCCCCCCTCCCCCCCCCCCTCTCAATTGCCTCTAGGACATAACAATTGGTATTTGAGCCTAGTCCTCTTTTTGCAGAAGTTTAACAACTTGAGGAGATCCTATGTCTACTAACTATTTCAGGAAGGACAATCTGAAGCTTGATGGAACCAACTATGGTATATGGAAGATCAAAATGGAGACATGTCTGAATTGCATTGGAAAGGACATATGGGATGTTACAAAGAATGACTATGTTGCTCCTACTCAAGGTCAAACTATTCCACCAACCTTTACTAAAGATGAAGAAAATGATTGCAAAGCAAGAGAAGCACTTTTCAGCGCATTGTCAGATCAGCAAATCATGGGATTATCAAATAGATCTACTGCTAAAGCTATTTAAGATAAATTGGATACATTGAATGAAGGTGATACCACTATCAAAATTGCAAAACTAGAATGCTTCCAGGTCAGGTATGAAAATCTGAAAATAGAAGAAGATGAAAGGATTTCTGCTTTTATGGAAAGAGTTAATGAAATTGTTTTGGGTATACAATGTTGTGGAGGATCCTTAAGTGAAGATGAAATTGTTTCTAAAGTTTTAAGAGATTTACCACTGGCATACAAAATGAAAGTAACTTCTATTAATGAATTGAAAACAATGCCTAATGCATCAGTATCTAGAGATACTTTGGTTGGAAAACTTTCAGCTTTTGAACTTGAGGAATTTGGTCCTATTGCTTCAATTAAGACAGATTTGGATTTCAAAGCTTCATCATCTACAACATCATCATCATCATCATCATCTGAAAAATCTGATTGGAAAGCTCTCTATGAAAGAGAACTTGAAGAAATCAGAAGAGAGAATGAAGAGCTTGAAGCACTATTTGCAAAAAAAATGCCCAAAGGTCCACTTGGAAGTAAGTATGAAGGTAAAGCACCATGTAAGTGTTTTAACTACAATAAAATTGGTCATATGGCATTTAGGTGTCCTGATAGACATGCAAGATTGAAATAAGAAGCTAAAAGAACATACAAGCCTAACCCTAAATATCAAAGGTACAGATTTAAGAAGAATAGAGACAAATCATGTTACTATGTTGATGAAGGAGTTACTGACGATTCTGATGAGAAACCGACAAACAATGGATGGGCTTTTGTTGCTATAAACAGAAGATCAATCGACACCTACTATTCAATCGGTAGAGTAGGCCCTAGCAGCTAAAATTGAAGAAAAGGATGAATGGATTATTGATTCCAGATGTTCACATCATATGACTGGTGATAAGAGTAAATTCTTAACCTTTCAGGAATACAATGGAGGTCTAGTAAGATTTGTAGATGACAAAGCTTGTCTGATTAGAGGAAAATGCACTATATCTTTTGATGGTAAGCACAATATTGATACTATTTACTATGTTGAAGGTTTGAAGTATAATATTTTGAGTGTTGGTCAATTAGTTGAAAAAGGGTTTCAATTACAATGTAAGAATGGTAAATGCAAAATCATGAATAGAACTGGTTTGGAAATTGCAACCGATAATAAGACTAGAGGTAATATGTTTCATTTGAATAACAATGAGAAGACATGCTTGATTGCACATATTGATGAAAGTTGGCTATGGCATAAGAGACTGTGTCATGTAAATTTTGATTGCATTGTGAAAATCAGAACAACTAAGGCAGTAAGAGATTTACCTAAGATTATTAAACCTCACAATCCGGTATGTAAGGAATGTCAATTTGGAAAGCAAGTTAGAACAACTTTCAAGAGTATTCCAAAAAAATCCAATAATGTTCTTGACTTAATTCATACTGATTTATGTGGTCCAACAAGAACTAGAAACTTACAAGGAGATAGATATTTTATGCTAATCATTAATGATTATTCTAGAATGTGTTGGGTTACTTTTCTCAGGGAGAAATCAGAAGCTTTTGGGAATTTCAAACTATTCAAGGTAATGGTAGAGAATGAAACCGGTAAGAAAATTAAATTTTTGAGATTAGATCAAGGAGGTGAATTCACATCTAAGGAATTTAATACATTATGTGAATGGAATCAAAAGACAATTATCAGCACCTCGGACACCCCAACAAAATGGAGTTGTGGAAAGGAAGAACATAACTATTTTGGATGCAGCTAGAAGCATGGTATCAGAAGCAAACCTACCTCATGTATATTGGAGAGAAGCAGTCAATACAGTTGTTTATACATTCAACAGAGTTCACATCAAAGGTGAAACCGATAAGACCCCTCATGAACTATGTGTTTGCCCTCTCGAGTGAATAACTTAAAACATAAAGCACATAATGCAGAGTGATAATGCCATAGATCTCAGACAACTATACGAGATATTATTCCATTCATAGTTGTGTGTTGCAAGTTACATTCTGAAGTATATAAAGATACCGAGGGGGTGCAAGTGCCAACCATCACACCGCAACTATCACCGCTCGGCTGCCAACTAACAAACCCAATTACAAATTAATTAACTAGTCGTATTCCCATATACAATAATGTGGCTAACATCATCCCCCACAAAAGAAAAGTCATCTCCAGGTGACTTACAACAAAAATGGAGATCATGCAACCTAGACTATATTCAGATCAAAAAAAACTAGGGAAGGGGCTGCGAAAGCATCCCTAAAATAGAAGGCTGAGATGTCGGTGTCTGGGCCGCCAAATGGGCGTGGAGCTCATACACCTACTGAGTGCGTACAGTCACATCTCACTCTGCCACCAATACTTTCTCCAAAGCTATCTTCACCATGTTTGCGGCTTCCAGCAACTCCTTCTCTTTTGTATCTGCTACCTCTATCATGTAGACCAACCGAGTCTGCAACAGACTCCTCTCGGCACTGACGGCATCTAGCTCCTGCTGCACATGGCTCCTCACATTCTGCTCAGTCGCTAGACAAGTCTCTACCTTGGCCTTCTCTGCCCGGGTCTCCACCATCTCTGCATGGGTCACCTCCAACTATGACAACAACTGCACTCTCTTGGCTACCCATGAGGCCTGCTGACTGGCCATCTCCTTCTCCAATACTACTCATGCAGCCTCCCTGACTGCAAACTCCTGTTGTGTACACCTTAATGTATAATAGGCATCCTGGTAGACCTGCTCGATCTCGCGGACAACTACCATCACCTGACTCTCCACAATGGGCTGATGCAACCTCCAAGCCTGGAGGATCTCCTCTGTCTCCGTAGGCGGCCACCCTTGAGACTCAAAGCAGGTAGCAAAGGCTGTCAGGAAGCCCACTTGCATAAACTATAAGACCTGCTCTAGCTCCCCCACCACTTGTTGTAATGCTTGCATCTGGGAAACGGCCACCACCCGCCTACCCCTCATCACCATATCAACCATGTTAGCTAGATAGGTCTCAATATCCTCTCCCATCTGCGTCGAAGGCTATGAAGTCTCTGGTAGAACGAACGCAACGACATCCTGCTAGGAAGGTACCTCCTCTGCCACTGAAGGTGTACCATCTCCCGGTGCCTACCCAGCAAAGGAGACCTCCCCTGCCTCCTTCCCAACTGTGAGTCCATGTGCCTCTCTTGATGAGTCATCCAAGTCTACTACCTCTGCTCTAGTCTCTCGACACGATTAGAATACAACAGCTCCCTCTGGTTGTGCTAGTGTCATCTGAAACCGCTGTGTGAGCCAGCTCTACATAGCCATGAGGTTAGTGTGCATCTCTACGATCGAGGGATGGTTCATTGTTGTTGGCTCCTCTAACAAGGAAGCAAAAACACTCACTACCCACAATGTCCAACCGCACCCGAGGCTTGGTATCCACCACCTCCATCAGCCCCTGCTCCTCAGTGACCACTACCCAATGCGGTGACTCCTCTATCCCTGACTCTGCCATGTCCTCGATAAGTGCCATCGTGGTTGGGCCCGGTGATGCTCCCTGGTGCTCATGTTGGAGGGGACCAAGTGTAACAAGTGTACGGCTCTACCTGAAGGCCGGAATACAGGGGCCACCCACTCCAGATGATGGCACAGGCATGCCCATCGGTAGCATGGGTGGGGTAAATAGGACTCGTACCAGCTCCTCCATGGCCCAACTGCTATCGTCCTCCTCTTCCGTTTCTGATTCCTCTATGCTACTGGAATCCCTCCCACTGTCAAGCTCCCCTGAAGCCGAGGCTGTATCTACCGCCCTTTTCCGCTTCATGGAAGAGTGCCCAATGTCCAAGTGCCTCCAATAAATTATTGGAGGCTCACCTACTGTCAATGGTCCCTATGGTCGTATCTCCAACTCTTCCTCGAGCACTGCTTCCCGCATGGCCTCCAGGAACAACCCTATAGCGTAGTGAGGCATATAGAATGTGCGATGTTGTAGCGTCAAAAACTCATACATGCACTCTACGAGTAACGTGGCCCAATCATACACAATGTCATTCATCAACCCGTTCATTAGCATAATCTGAGGGAGGGCGATGTCCGATGCCCGACCCTATCAATCTGCTCTTGATGACATCCATAATGCATCTCCAGTGGCCCTCCGCAACCAAAGTCTTATGGATTCCTTGACCCTTCGTGGCACTAGTCACTCTGTCCAACTCTGTTGTCATCAAGTTCCTAGAGATTAATTTAATCCACCGCTCCTTCTCTTCCTGTTTCATCTTTTTAGTCTTTAGTTCTATTTTCTTGCCCTGTCTACTTGGGATGTCGAATACCCTCGTGAAGTCCCCTGCTTTGAAAGATATAGTAACATCCCTCCTGAGGTATTCGAAAGTGTTGGTGCATGTGTGCCTATCGAAGGTGTCTACCATGAACTGTAGGGCACCCTCATACTTGCGGATAGGAAACACAGGCATCCGAATAGCCCACTCCACTTCTGCCTTTCAAAGGTTTCGCTTCACCAGATCATCCTCGGGAGTGTCTTGCCACCATTTCTGACATTCTGACCCATTCAAGCCTTCAAAGGTGATGTTATAAGGTGTCACTATGTTTTTCGCACTTATGGCAACCTATGGTGCCTTCTGTTTTTTCTTTTGTCGGGCGCTGGCATCCATGGTGCCGCCTGCAACACTTACTCTTGACGCTAAAATCCTGATATTGCTATCCCTCAAGCTGCTACTGGAGGAAGCATTTAGCTATTTTTTCCAACTTCTTTTCCCTGCTGAATCCATTAATCTCTGTATAACTGATTTCTCGTAAAAAAAATTATACGGTCGTTGGACACCTTCGTAACGACCTTTTTTTTTTTTTTGTGTATGTCTGTTGTTGTGCGGCTGGGCTATCTTCGTGCATGACTGCTATGCCTTTCTTTTCCCTTCCTTTCTTCACCTTTTTTTCTTTTGCTCCTTTTGTGTGGCTGCGTGGTGTTCGAGGCTGTGCGGCTGTGTGGGCTATACGACGTGTGCCTCTTTTTCCCTTTGCATGGTGTTCTGGGTTGTGCGGTTTGCACGGTTGTCCTCCTTTTTATTTTGCTAGTGTTTTAACATTGCGCAGGAGTTTTATTGTTGTGCGGGGCTGTGTGTAGGTGACCACCTTCGGTGGCATCCACCGCCAGTGTGACCACCGCACAATGGTTCCACCTTTTGTGGCCACTTTTTTTTTTTTTTTCAATTTTTAGTGGACTGATTGACTAGAGGGTCTAGGTTCCCTCCGTTCATGATAGACCTTTAATTTTGACCCATTGACATTTTCCAAGGAAAGGGTATTCTGCTTCTAGTTATGGTTCACTTTTTCTACAATGAGCCACCCCCACCCGAGAATGGCATCATATCCTTTCTGCTTCAAGGGGATTACTACAAAATCCAACATGAATGGCTGCATGCCAACCATCACCTACTGGCCCATGAGGGTACCAAGGGGTTTAATCTCGTGTTGGTCTGCCCCTAGTAGGTTGAACGTAGGGGGCCACAACGTTGGCTTTCCCAATTTTTTCCATGTCGCTTCTGGGAGTACATTTACTCCTGACCCTCCATCCACAATAGTGTCTATCAAGGTAGTCCCCAGTATACCCATTTCTACCACCGTCGAGTGGCGTCCTCTGTTGACTACCAACAACATGGGGTCGACCGCAATGCTCACAACCTCCCTAAACATGGGGTCAATTGTGGGGCTCATGACCTCCCTCATTTTTACTTGTGGGGGTACAGAGTTTAAGATAGCCATTTTTAGCTGCGACATGGTCTCCAGGAGGTCTTGAATTCTCATGGGTACCTCTACCTACAATATTTGCCGTAAGATTTCCTCTTCTCCCCTCATTCATGGTGGACTTCTTGTCTGGTGGTTGTTCTATCCTTGTGTGGCCATTTCCTTTTGTGATCTCATCTCTAGCCTCCCACACTCTCTCAGTCTCCGTGTGGGGATTTGGGTAGGCAATCTTTTTAGCCTATGCCCTTGTGATTGCCAACACTTCTGCCTTCGTAGGTTCTATATTTAGAAGGTTTACACCAGGCTTCGGGCAATTTGTGTTCTCATGGTTGCCTGGCCTGCACCATCGACAGAGGCACTAAGGGTTGGCTTCCTTCATGCAATCACAAATGAAGTGTCCCCACTAATTGTAGGCCCTACATTGAATCATTGGCCGGCCCTTGGCATCATACTAGATCTGATTTCTGTTATTGTTATTGTTATTGTTATTATTTCTTCCATCACTGCATCTATTATCCTGGTATCCTCCAGATGATGTCATTGTGTCAGTTTGTTGGCCCATACCCATTGGTGCGGATGTTGTAGCCTACTCCATGAATAGCACCTAGTTCATTTGCATGCTTTGGGTTTTCATGTTGTATGGGCACTCCTTGGTGGAGTGTCCCATTACTTGGAAAATCTCACAGAATGCCTTCTTTGGGCAAGTACCCTTTGTGTGCCCCTCCTCTTTGCACTCAGTGCACCATATGTCCCCTTCGGTCCGACTAGTGCTTCTCATTATTTTGAATTCCCTTCTCATTCGCTCCATGTCTTTCTGGAGTGCCTACACCCATTTGGCAACCTCGCTATCACTGTCGCCTTCCTGTGATGAGTCATCCTCCTCGGACAAGCTATCCTTCTTCTTCTTTTTCTTCGATGTCTTGTTCTCGCTCTCAAGATCCATCACTCTATTATATGCATCTTCATACGACGTAAGTGGAATGATTTTCATCTTCTTTCAGAGGTAATGCTTTAGTCCCTCCATGAACCATCGCTTTTTCAACCCATCTACTGTTTGACTCTCCATTTTTCCCAGTAGCTCCTCTAGCCACCGACTATAAGCTCACACTGTCTCATTCTTATTCTGCTTCGTTCCATAGATCTCGGTGACTATTTCGTTGTCATCTCTCAGGAGACAGAACTCTATCCCAAACTCCTTCTTCAGGTCGGGCCATGTGCTGACTTTAGCTTTGTCCATATTTGAGTACCAGTCTATGGCCACTCCCCTCAAGGTTGCTGGGAATTGTGTTACCCATTCATCTTGATCGGAAACACCATTTGTTGACCATATGGTTTTGCACGTTCAATAATGGAAAATGGGATCCTCCTTCCCATCGCCATTAAACTTCGATAGTTTCTGTTTACCTGCCATTGATGGGGGTCGTCTCCCCTATGGTGGTTGTTGCTATGTCTGAGCCCCTGCCTGGCTTCCTCCAGTGCCCATGGTGTGTCTTGCGTGGGTGACTTGTGGTACCATGTTTTGCCTATCATGTGTCACACCTACAACAGTACGGTTGCCATACCCTTTGTTATCACTATTTTAAAATTGGGTTCTTCTTTTCCCATAATTGGCTATGGTACTTTGAAATTTTTCCGAATGGGGTGTAGTCCCAAGTGCTTCAGCTTTGTTCTAAACCTTAGGGGTTTAAGGGTTTTTGAGTTTTTAGACCTTATCTTTTTGTGTTAAACCCTCTAGTTTCTAATCTTCTGTTACTTTATTCACTTAAGTTATGGGTCGCGGGGTCGTAGGAAGTGTCCCCCTTGTTATTTACCTAGGCGGTTACGTTGATTATTTGAAAATTTTACGCCTTGTATGCTTTCCTTCTAAAGTGTCGGGCCCAGTAAATGCTAATCAACTTAAGAAATGATCCGACGGTTGGTGCTATTGCGCAAGGGTAAGATGCTCCCCCTTTAAGCCCACGAAATAGCGAGAATGAACGAGGGCCATCCATGTGTCATGACGGAGGAAGTAAAAGGTGTAGCTATCAGAGGCAGTTGGAGCCCTGTGGTATTATGTGGCCAATAGAAGAACGGGACCCAGACTAAAGACAAAGCCGTCAAAAATGAAAAGGTAACAGTGAGACACTTGCAGGAAGGTTGCGACCCGTTGGAGCTAAAATATGAATTCTCGTATGAATTCGATTTTGAAGGGATGGCCGAAGCATGCGGAATTAATGTTATAGTTAAGGCCCAGAGTACAAGTATTTCATTTCCTAACAACCAAGTGAAGATATCTTTTAAAAGATTTTGCAGAAGAGCGACGCAGAGTTATCTTTTTCAAATACAGAGCAGGCGGTTCAGTTGCAGAGCGAAATTCCTTCGAGCAAGCATCAGGTTCTTTCATATCTTGTAGCAATTCTTGTGTGGTGTCTTAAAGTAAAATCATTCTCATGTTGCAGGATTGTTTAAGAGTGTATTCATTTTCTTGCATTTTCCAATGGCTCCTAAAAGGGAATTTTCTGGCAAGGTTGATTATTTAGAAAGAAGTGTATGTGATGATTTTTTAGAACAGTTGACGTTGTCAACTAACCAGGCATCGAAGGCCAAAGAGTTAGTGCCCAGGGCTCCCCATTTGAAGATAGGAGAAGGATTGTACGACAAAGGTAATTGGTTGAAAGACCCATAGGTTGGACTGTCCAGGTTGGGGCTGTTTAGAGTCGGATTTGGAATGAGGAATTCTCCTGCTCCTCAAAATAGCATTTGGGAACTAGATGTCGGGAAATTAGTAGTCCCAGGGGTATTACTTGCTAACCCAAATGGCATTGAACTATGATTCAGTCACAAGATGCATCCGGGATGTAAATGGGAAAACCCTTGTGGAAATCAATGCAAAAGAATTAAGAACAGCATTTGGGCTCAATGAGTTCACAAACTTCCTGGAACCCATAAATTTAACACAATCAGCCCAAGTGTACAGTGCACAAAGGAATCATCTTAGGAATGGGCCTCTTAAAGAATTTTTTCTAAAAATAGGAAGGTTAGTAGTTGTAGGGCCCAACACACAAGAGCCTTTTTCATTGAGTATGTTTACCTTGAGGGCTAAAGGAATGTATTGGGCACTTTGCCAAGTTCTAGGAGAGGATGCTGAAGCAAATATGCCAAATCATTACTTGTTAATGATTGTTCAGATTTTGAATCCTTCTCTTGCTATCACATTTGATTATGCTTCTTACATTGCCGATGCTATCCATGGAGGCTTGATAGGAATAAAAAATGGAAAGGTGGATAGGCCATTCAGATGGTATTCACTCTTGATGCATCTTTTTCTCTTCAAAGGTGGTGATTATTTCGCCAGTGGAATGGACCTGGTAAAAGAGAAGGAAGGAGAGAAAATGCCAGTACAACTATGGAGTACTGTGTTGTCATGGGACAGAGAGGATGCTAGTTTCCTAAAGTTCGATAAATATTTTGCATCTAAAATAAGGACTCTCCTTTGCTCTGATAACCCAAGAGTCCCCAAGGTTCTTCTGGAATTCCTAAGGCCAAAAGAATTCACAGAGAACGTCAAAATTGTTCATAACTGGGGCGACATGTACTTATATCCAGTCTCCACGGTTTTCAGAGTTTTTGGTTTCAGGGGTACCCCATTTTTGTTACCTTACTAGGTCCCTCTTAAAGTGGGAATAGCTAAGATCCTTAGACAAATTGGTGGCCTACAAGAGGTAGAGTTAACAGGCAGACGTAAAGGGACCATTTTCCCTACAGCTACCATAGCCCACCAATTTGTAATTACAAAGGGAGGCTGGAATTGTTTTGAGGATTTCCTCAAACCCTACCATTTATCCACTGCAGTGTCCAGATGTGCTGATCTAGAGGACTTCTTCAATGGTGTGTTCAGGAAGAAGGTAGCATGTAGAGGTAGGCCTCATCAATTCCAATTTCCTGAAGACCTCATTAGGAATGAATTTGATTTAGATGAGCAGGAGTTGAGGAAAGAAAAATGGGTGGCTTACAAGAAAGCCTTGGATTTTGTGCATCAATTTGATGCTAGCTATGACCCATTGTCTAGCTTCTTCCCATTGGAAGAAAAAATAAAATTTTTGATTGTTTGCTTTGAAGATGTAATGCAAACACTGAAGGAGAAGAGGGAAGCTGTGATTAAGAGTAACCCTGAAAAGGATAGAATGATCTTGGGCAAGTCATCTTCCACCAAAGCAATCCCTCCTGGTGACTACACCGTGCATAAGAAATCAGGTTACAGTGTGCTGGTGCCTACAACAGGGGAGCCCTCTTCATCCAAAGGAAAAAGGAAAGTACAAGATGTCATTGACATCCAAGACAACCCAAAGAAGCAAAGGGTGGGGAAGGAAGTGCAATCAGATACACCCTTGTATTCCCCATCACAATCCCCCATCCACATAGGAGATGAACAAGCAGCAGCTGCACACCTCTTGCAGTTGGGCAGCTTGGGGGAGATTGCATACACTTATGATGAAGTGGAAGAAGGGATGCCAGAAGAGCCCATTGAAGCTGAAATGGACATTACCTCAACTGAACTTAAAGGCCAGGAGTGGGATCCTGAGATAAAAAAGGCAAGTAGTGCCTTTTTAGCTGATGACAACTTTGTCACATCTGAAGCATTCATGCAATTCATTTAGAAGCAGCATATAGATAGATATAATGCTAGATGTGAGACAAGAAAGGCAGAGCAGCCCAACAAAGATCCAGCCTCAATGGAGGAAGAAATAAAATAGGAGATGATGGAAGAATTCAAAACCATCACTCCTAAACAAGGAAGAGATCTAGTAGCACAAGCTGGAGTGCTCATCTTGCCAGAATGGAATATTGTTGATGCTCTGGTACTGGATGCAGTAAGAAAAGAAACTAAACCCATGGAAGGGGTTACATTCAGTAAGGATAATGTTGCACTAGTTATGTGGTCCCTTAAGAGAAATGAGGGCAAAAAGGGCAAAGACACTCCAGGATCAAGCCACCTTGGTGGATTGATGGTAAAAAGAGTGCAGAGTACAGGGGTAGTAGAGGCTGCTAGCACTGTGCTAGAAACTGCAAAATTCAGTGTTGCAGTGGCTAAGAAGGAAGCCAAAGAAAAGGAGGCCCTCCAAATTAAGTTGGAAACAATTTTGAAGGCCTATAACAGTGCCAAGGAGGAGGTAAGAGGTAAAAATAGCATCATTGCCAAATTGCAGAGCCAGTTGATGGGACAACACCAACAAGGTGAGTCTTCAACATTGATGATTTCCTCTTCTCCTGCAAGACCTCCGCCTACTAGCCCCATTATTGAGCTTCCACCATCTCCTGCACCTTCCAGCTCCCAAATGATTGAAATCACTCCCCAAGAACTAGAGAACTTGAAGCAGGCTCAGGCCTTTTATGCAGGGAAATATGAGGAGAAAGTAAAGGCCACAATCTCTAGTTTTGCAGATACAATAAATGCCTCACTGCTTTACAACAGTGTGGGAAAAGTCATGGAGATATGGAATGAATTGAGGAGAGATAAGGCCATTTTGACACCCATTTTTGACAGATGGAGGCCCAAGGAGCAAGATCTAGAGTTCATGTGTGTATCCTGTGATGAAGCAAGGGCCAATCCCATTATCAAATCTACCTCTAATGTTGCTAAAGTTTTAATGCAATTGGCTGCAGATGTAGATAATGTGGATAGAAAGGTCAATCTATGCAAGAAGGAATACATTGATCAAGTTTTTGAGTTGCTCCCAGGAATTTTTGCCAATCCGGATCAGCTAAAGGATAAGAAAATATGGCTCAATGAGATAAAAGTCAAATTGTTAGCAAGGGTCAAGGGAATCATTGATCTTGATGATACCTCTTTCTTTGTTATAACAATACAGGAAATAGAAAGAATTAAATCACATTATAGTTTTCTTAACTCAGAAGTCAACAAACTGAGAAATTCTTGGAAAAGGTTGACTAAAGTTAAAAATGATGTGATTAATTTTTCATGGCTGACAGAAGAGACATATAATGAGTGGGGAGTTAAATATTCCACCCATGATCTAGAACAGTTGAAGAGTGCCCTTGAAAAGCCAGAAGAGGTTGCAACCGAACAACCTGTTGAATAGACTGTAGAGGCTGAAAAGAGTGCATAACTGTTTTACGTAAAAATTGTAACCTCTTCAATTTTTGAAATAATTGTAACAAACTCTCCTCGAGAAGTCCAAAGCTTTGTGCATCCATGTTGTTATAAATGGATACCAGGACTAGAGGGAAAGGGATCACAAAATTTTGTAAGAAAATGCTGCAGAAATATTATTTGAGCTTTTCCAAAGTTTAATGGAGAATCAAAATTTCTTGTAACATCTCTTCAAATAAATATCAATATACAGGCCATCGGTTTTGAAAAAGCTTTGTGTTGTCTTCAAGTTTGTTCACAAATTTATTGACTGTTTTCATTCTGAATAATCCAGGATTTTTCTGTTTGAATGGAATTGCAAAGCAATTTCAGTATAAGTGTTTGTTACCTTTTCTCTTTAGGAGGGAAATTAAATACGCAGGATCACTCATACCAGTAAGTTATTTGGAAGGAATTTTGAATTTTCAGGACCATAGCTTAGTTTGAGATGATTAAATTCTTGTATGTGTCAGGCATATGCAAGGATTAGTGGAAACCAAATTGATGGGAAGCACAAAGATATATTGTTTCAGGAGTTTTATTTGAGTTTAGGTGACTCTGTAACCTTGGATAAAGCACTGGTATTAATCGAAGTTGTTTATTGCATGCTTTGTTGATCAAAATGTTGGAGTTAAGTATCGTTCCATTCTTTGTTTTTAGTTGATTTCAAGGTGAACAAATCCACTGGTTTTCTAGACTGGTTTGATGTGGGTTTATTGTTTTAAAGTGTGAAGTTAGTTCACAAAGGTATACCCACCTGGGCTCCAAGGAAGCCCGAAGTGTAGAAGGTTTAATCAAACCTTGTCATATGTTGTCTCTGAGATTTCTTTATCTTTGATGTCTCTTCTGCACCTAGTTTAGATCATATTACTCTAAGGACATTAAAGGGAATCAGATTTTGAGGACAACACCCTTCGCTCTCACCCACACCCACTCCTGGTTCCCATTGGTGCTCTTCACTCCGTGGTGTAAGGGATAAGTTTCTAAACTGATCCCGAGTCTCCTCGACTAGATTTCGCCGTAACCTTGTTTCTTCTAGAAACTCTTCGTGGCTCTATGTCCTATGATGCTCTAGCGACACGTAGAAATTTTCGTCAGCTTCTGCACCCTCTGTGACACCTCCTTGGTTCCCCTCGGGCTACCCTTCGGCAGGTCATCCTTCGGCAAGTTGCCTTAGCCTCCGTCTGCATTCTACTTGCTATTAGAGAATCAATGCCCTCTACGTGGCCTCCCACTTGTCTGTTTCTTCTTTTTATTTCTATCTTTATTCAATAGATTGGGCATTAATTGTCGCACATTTCCATAACTCACAATACATAAATCAAAACACGTCTTTATTAATTCATTTCCTCCAATACAACTCATGTCAATGACACTTTTATTTGAATATAAAAAGTTCAAGGTTCAATTCTGTCCTAGCCTGGCACCACCTCGTTCTGTTTCCTGTCAGTTGTTCTCTTCGTAGCGTTGCAGGATTTGTTATCGTCGCTCTTCCTAGGCAATCTTCTCCAGGTGGGCTTGTTGTGCTAGTGATGCCTGTGCAAGCAACCGAGGGAGGTGGTTCATCAACCGGTTTATTATTGGGCTAATCTCTAGTGCTGCCCACATGGCACTTGGTGGGATTTCCACCTTCGCCGCCTCTCGTTGGACATAGGTCTGGATGGCTACCTAGAGCAAAATTGAAAATTGTCACATTGTTGTGTCTTCTCCTATGTAAAGTTCTATTTGTGCATCATCGGCCTCTGGGTTTAATTCACCAATGAGTAGGCCCATTATGTCCATGCACCATCCGCGTCTTCTGTTCCTGAGTACGTCTAGGCAATGATGCCAAATGTTTTCCCTCTCGGGTGAATAACTTAAAACATAAAGCACATAATGCCGAGTGATAATGCCATAGATCTCAAACAAGTATAAGAGATATTATTCCATTCATAGTTGTGTGTTGCAAGTTACATTCTAAAGTATATAAAGATATCGAGGGGGTGCGAGTGCCAACTATCGCACCGCAACTACCACCGCTCGGCTGCCAACTAACAAACCCAATTACAAATTAATTAACTAGTCGTATTCCTGTATACAATAATGCCGCTAACACTATGGTTTGGTAATACTCCTACTCTTAAATATTTTAGATTATTTGGAAGAAAATGTTATATTAGGAGAGATGATTATATTGGCAAATTTGATCCTAGAAGTGATGAAGGAATATTTCTTGGTTATTCATCTAAGAGAAAGACATATAGATGTTTTAATAAGACATTGCAGAAAATCATTGAAAGTGCAAATGTGAAGATTGATGAACAGTTTAGAAGGTCTATAGACTTTGAACCGATAGCTGAGATAATCACAAATGAACCTACTATGAGCACACCAGTACAGAATGTTGATCCAGTCACATCGGCATCATCTGAGAATTCCACAGTGACTAAAGAACAATAGCAATTGAACACACCCAGGTATGTAAGATTGAATAACTCTAAAAGTCAGATAATTGGGAATAAGTATCAAGGTGTTATGACTAGATGAAGACTAGAAAATGAAGAGGTATGTCTAATTTCTCAATTTGAACCAGCAACTATTAATGAGGCATTTGAAGGCAAACATTGGATTAAGGCTATGGAAGATGAATTGGAACAAATTGAAAAGAATAACACGTGGACATTGGTTCCCCAGCCTAAAAACAAAAATTTAATTAGAACTAAAAGTGTATTTAGAAATAAACTTAATGAAGATAGTAAGGTAATCATAAACAAAGAAAGCTTAGTGTGTAAGGGATATTCATAGAAAGAAGGAATTGATTATAATGAAACCTTTGCACCGGTAGCTAGAATTGAGGTAGTCATATTATTCTTAGCTTTTGCAGCACACAAGAACTATAAAGTATATCAAATGGATGTTAAATGTGCATTTTTGAATGGAGATCTTGAAGAGGGAGTTTACATTGAACAACCTAATGGATTTTTTTTGATAGATGACAAAGATATGGTTTGCAGGTTAAGGAAAGTTTTATATGGATTGAAGCAAGCTCCTAGAGCTTGGTATGCTAGATTGGACAAATATGTTTTGATGCTTGGTTACACTAAAGGTAATGTTGATAGAAACTTATATTACAAAGTGACTAATGATGACATCTTGGTTATTGAATTTTTTGTTGATGATATAATTTTTTGAGGAGAAGATGGACTGTGTAAAGACTTTTCTAATAAGATGCAGGAAGAATTTGAAATGTCTATGATTGGAGAGATAAAATTCTTTTTAGAATTGCAGATTTCACATACTGATAAAGGTATATTCATAAATCAATCAAAGTACATGAAGGAATTAATTAAGAAATTTGGCATGGAAAACTCTAAACTAGTAAGCACACATATGACTACAACTGATAAACTATCTTTGAAGAATGAATCAACACCTGTTAATCCAACAAGATACAAGTCTATGATAGGAGGTTTACTATATTTGACACAAACAAGACCTGATATTATGAATGCAGTATGTATTGTTTCAAGATTTTAGAGTAATCCTAAGGAAAATCATGAATCAATAGTAAAAAAGATTTTCTGGTATCTACAAGGCACAACTAATCTTGGTTTATGGTATCCTAAAGATGAAAATTTTGATTTATGTGCATACACAGATGCAAATTGGGTAGGAGATATAGATGACAGAAAAAGCACCACAGGTGGAGCATTTTTTCTTGACATCAAACTAATTTCATGGTTGAGCAAGAAACAAAGTTGTACATCCTTATCAATAGCAGAATCAGAATATGTTGCAGCAACAACTAATTGTACACGGGTATTCTGGATTAAGCAAATATTGAAAGACATAAAAGTAAAATGCAAGGAACCTATAATCATTTACTATGATAATATGGCAATAATTGATATATCAAATAATCTGGTATTTCACTCAAAAACTAAACATGTTTCTATCAAATTCAATTTTCTGAAAGAGAATGTTGAAGCAAAAGAAGTGAAATTGGTTTATGTGAATACTAAAGAGAAGATTGCAGATATCTTTACTAAACCTTTGCCTAAGGAAACTTTTGAATATCTAAGAGAGCAGCTTGGAGTTATACCCTCACCGGTAGAAACTTAGATAGTTGGAGCATGGCATCAAACTGACAGAATTAACAAAGAAATATTTTTTCCAGCTTTGATGAAGGAGAGCTACTTCTCAGGGGGAGTAGATTGAATACATGAGGTTATAACAATTGGTATTTGTAACAAGTTCTTCAAACTAATTGTATTTGGTTTTGTATTGCTTTGGCATTTGATGTCAAAGGGGGAGAGCTATCTATGGAAAAACACATTATCTTTTGGGGAGAGATTGTTACTCTCTGTATATGTATTTTGATGATCTCTTTGAGAGATTGTTGGTTTTTGGTTTTTGGCATTTCTGCTTTGGCACTTAGATGGTTTTTCCATCTTGTGTTGCCATCAATGCCAAAGGGGGATATTGTTGGTATTATGGATGTGTTGTATTGGTTTTGTCATTGATGTCAACACTTGTCAACACTTGAGAACACTTGGAGATATTTGGTTATGTTCACCGACATGTTCAGTGACTTATGCATAGTCACTGATATCTGGTTCACCAGTAGGTTATATTGTTCACCAGCATTAAGGATGATCTATTATCATCTAGAGATTACTTGGTTATGTTGAAGATATTGTTTGGACACTTGGTTTTGGTGATTTAGTCATTGATCTAATCATCTTTGCATATTTCTTGTTATCGTCAAATAGGTCTAGGTTGTGGACCGAAAAGCATTATCTATTCTAGATCAACACAACACGTTATGGAGATGATTTGTTATTGTTATAAATGCATTGATCTGACATCATGCATCACATATTAATTCATTTGTAATTAATTTAATTGTAATATCTTAGTAATTCAACCTACACATTTGGTCTTAGGTCTTGGTATATGTGTAATATCTCATTTGTGAGATTAAGTAGTAGTAGAGGAGTGTGAAAAAGGATTGTAATAATGTATATGTGAATATAAGAAGAGTTATACACGCAGACATCATTTGAAGATTCAAGGAGGCTTTTGGAGAAAGAAAATCAGAGCTTAACCAGTACTGAATCCAACATATGAAGATGATATTTTGAGCAGTACATTATCATTGGATTTAACCATCCAATTGTAGTCAGTGTGACTCCCATTTTGTGATTGAGCAGTGAGCTCTAGGCAGTTGACCTTTCTGCATGTGCAGACCCCATTTGTACACACATACTATCTGCAGTAGTATCATCTGATTGTGGGTAAGGTTTCCCACTGTGGTTTTTCCCCTTACAGGGTTTCCACATACAAATAATTGTGTTATGTGTTGTGTATGTTATTTATCTTTTTGTTTCATGCAGCAAACTTTATCGGTACTGTTATTAACTGCTAAACTGTCTACTAACATTAAACTTTGGTTTACCAATATTATGCACTAAGTTTGGTTAAGATATTTTTGGTTTGAAATTAATAGACAACTACTTCACCCCCCCCCTCTTAGTTGCCTCTGGGACCTAACACTCTAGTGATTCACTCCCAGTTGAGTTTGTTCTTTGGAAAAGATAAGAAGATTAAACCAGAGTACAACGTGATCGAGAAGAAGAAAATCCACAATGCAACATATTTTCTTGAGGAATTCATAGAAGATCATATAAGAATTATTCTAAGTAGGGTTCATGGTGACAAGATGTATCTTGAGTGAACCAATGATATCACACTGAAATAAATCCATGTTGTGACCAGTTTTAGCAATATTGGAGAAGTTCATGTTCTTCGTAAGATCACAAAAACCAAAGTGACAGAGCTCACAAGTTTTGTGACCGACAAGAGGGAAATGACTGTCAACACCATTGAAGATGACTCGGTAAAGTATACGTGCATGGTGATCAGATATAGAGTCTTCTATGCTAATGGAATGAATTTTGTTCCTACAGCTGCAGTGCATGCTGCTTATTGAATGATTAAGGAAGATGCAGAGTACGACTTGTGTACCTGCATGCAAAAACAACTCAAGGAGAATTTAAAATCCATCAAAGAGGACAAGACATTAAGGTTCAAATTTGGTCAACTACTTGTCGGGTTGTTTTTCTACTTTCAAGGGTATTTTTTGGGACTTGGTGATGTTCAATGGTCAAGTGACCTACCAGTTACAAGACAAATCAAGGAGAGTCTACAAGAAGTAGGATCTACTTATCCAGAGACTCTGAACAGGTATTTTGATGAGTTCAAATTGAAGATGAACCAGAGAACATGGATATTAGGTGACCTAGTTAAGAAGTATGAAGATGATATCTATTTCATAATCAAAGTGGATCATTGTATAATGGAAGTGGTTGAGCCAAGACAAGATGAAGTTGAGCCTATGGGCTATGAAGTGGTGAATGATATACTCACCGGGTATTCCTCTACCCTACATGCTTCACTGCTTGATCCAAAGAAGAAGAGGACCAGTACCTACTCTGAGAGGGTTAATCCTACTATAGTACCAAAGCAGAAGAAGAGGAAAGTTGTACCATCGACATTGGCACTGGTTACATCTGCTACCAATCCTAAAGTAACAAAGAGGTCACCAGCCAAGAAGAAACCAAAAGCTATTTTGCCAAAGGTATTTGAGAGGAAGAAGAGAACCAAGAATGAAGCACAAGATTCAGTCGACACTGAATTGGAAGATGAAATAAAGAAGGTGAGGCAATCGAGTAAGAATTCCAAGCCAACCGATAATGTACCCTCAACCTCTGCACCGTAAATATACACGTTCCTTCTTATAAGCTATGACACATTTTCAAAGGATTATAAAGAACATTAGAAGGAAAATTCTTCATGATTTAAAAGATTATTTTGATGATCTTAGCGATACCGAAAAGAAGGAGGTAGAGAAAGAACTCATCAAGTATTTATGTGATAATGATCGGTCTCTGATTGATATTAAACTTGTTGTTTCTAATTCTTTGTATAATTCTTTGGATAATAAATGGCGCATTGTCATTGAAAAGGAGCAAGAAATTAGGGAGCAAATTTTTGCTTAATATTTTCCAAATGCCTCTAATTCTAAATTATTTGACCTTCTTAATCGGTACAAAGGAATCTTTTTCATGCAAAAGAGAAGACTTCAGTTATTTGGAGGTAAAGTCTCTGAGGTGGAAAAAGACACCCATCTACAAGCTAAAGTAGCTATCAAGATACAGACGATATTCGAAGCAAATCGGCAAGTTGAGCAAGAGCCTGGCCTATCAAAATCTAAAGCGGATGAAACCTTCAATGATAAGGGAGAAAGAATAACAGAACAAAATGATCCTATTTATGTGGATGCATTAGATGTTGAGAGTACTAAACTGGAGGAAGCAGAGAAAGAAATAGCAGATAAGGAGAAAGAGAAGGAGGAGAAAGAGGAGTAAGAAAAAGTAGAGAAAGAGAAAGAGAAAAAAGAGAGAGTGGAGAAGGAGAAAATAGAGAAAGAGAAAGCGGCGAAAGAGAAAGCTGAGAAAGAGAGAGTGGAGAAGGAGAAAGCCGAAAAGGAAAAAGTAGAAAAGGAGAAAGCAGAGAAGGAGATAGTGGAGAAAGAGAAAGCAGAAAAGGAAAAGGTAGAGAAAGAGAAAGTGGGGAAGGAGAAAATGGAGAAGGAGCAAGCAGAGAAAGAGAAAATGGAGAAGGAGAAGGCAGAGAAGGAGAAACTGGAGAAGGAGAAAGAGGAAAACGAGAAGGCTGACAAGGAGGCTAAGGAGAAAGAGGAGTAGGAGAAGAAGAGATAGGAGAATCAAAGAAAAGGAAGGTGGGTAGACTTCTGAGACTCCCAAGGCAACCGGAGATCAAGGTCAAGTTAAACAGGTTGATTCCATCGGTCACAATGTATTGACTCTTGCCTATCTCACCAAATCGGTAGATGAAAATGAGCTCCTAAGAAGTATTCAACTTGCTCAAGAAAGATTGGAGGAACTAAGAAAGAAGAAAGAAAAATATGTTATTCAACTTGTTGTTGATACTTTTTCAACCTTAGTTCCCTATACTGATCTTTCTGGTACCAATTCTTCACTGGCCCAATTGAAACTTCTATGTATAGTACTGGGTGATCAAGTGCAATCATTGGAAGATGCTGCCCAGGCTACCTACAGAAAAAAAATGCAAAGGAACTAAAAAGTGCATTAGTGAAGAAATTCAATTAAGACAGAGCCAAGCTAATACATCAGAGAGATGATATTAGTCTGGCCATGGCTGAAAGTAATAAACTTCTGAGCAAAATTTGCCACCCTAATCTATTATGTGATGATTCTCTGAAGAAGAAGGGTCAACTCCAATCGGAGTTAAAGAAATATATAGACAACTTCAAAGTGTCAAATGATTCCTTCACAGTGTATGGGCAGACTATACAAACTCACCGACAACAGATTGGCAGGATTAATTCAGAGATTTGCAAGCAGTCTCAAGATCTGCAAAAACTTCAGTTGTTGTTGTTACCTAAGTTACAAATTCTTCAAAAGTGCTTTCTGAACATGCACACTATTATTGTCACTCAGTAATTGAGTACTATTGATGCCATGGAGCAATTAGCATTCTAGATGAAGACTCAGAGTGAAATTGTTGCCTCACTCCTAGATACCTAGTCTACAGACATGAAGGAATTTTTGAAAAACTTTAAATTCATTTTTGAAAAGTTTTACTCTTTATTGTCATAAACATATACTCTATTTTCATGTTATGCAATATGATTTTGGCATGTTTGCATTAATTTTTCATTGTTGGAAAAGGCAGAGAGATATTGAATGGAAAATTTTATTGGGAGCGGTTTTGAAGTAATTCATGCTTCTAATTTTGGCAAAGGGAGTAGTGTATATGCTTAGGGGGAGTAATTTTGATTATGGCATCATTTTTGTTTTGTAAGCACTTAGATGTAAAATTTTCCTAAGTGTTTCCATCAATGCCAAAGAGGGAGATTGTTGGAATTTTGATGATGTTTAGTTGTGTTTGTCATTGATGGACACACACTTATTTGTTATATGAGTTATTCTCAACCGGTACTATGTGATGTATTGCTCAAATCGGTATTGTATGCCATTGTATGCATAGTCTTTGTTTGTTGAAGACTACCAGTGTTTATAGGAGGAGCTTACTAGTCAAAGCATGACCAAGGACCTCAAGTAGTATGAGGACTTCAAGCGGTACAAGGACCCCAAGTAGCAACCAATCTTTTTAGGATCAAAACTATGTTCTAGTTTACCAGTCTATGTTTGTGAACTGGTAATCAGTATACTCTATTTGGTTAACCGACATACTTGTAAAGTGTGATGATTTATCATACATCAACACTGATGCGGTGATTCTATGTCGTGTTACAAATTGTGTCTAGATGCACTATACCTAGGAAATTGTAGTCTAATCTCATTGGACTGACATGAAATCAGAGTCCTATATGAGGACATCATGTCTAAGGTTTTATGTGTGTGTAGAAGGGTTGCGTAAAAAAGATTAGGTCTTTGCAGAAAAATTATCTTACGACAGAGATTGAACAGAAGACTGAAGTAATGTTGCAATGCATTAACAGAGAGCATTCAAGGATCTAACTAAGCATTTTGTGCTACTTCCTAGATCACTTACTTGTTGATTACTAATCTCTTCGACAAGTCTGAAACCCTTAACCGGGTAGGCTTAGTTAAGCCTGTTCAAAATCCTCTAACAAGGAGGTTCATAGTTGTGAATTTGAAATCCTTTAACAGGGTAGTCTTTAATAGGACTTATCTCCTAACAAAGATCTGGATTCCTAACAGGATCTATTCTGGTGAAGAACATTGTAAGGCCTTAACCGGTCCAGCCTTAACAGGTCTAGTTGCTATTCTGCTGATAGTAGACTTGTGAGTTTTACTCACCGTGGTTTTTTCCATTTGGGTTTCCATGTCAAAATATCTTGTGTTATGGTGATTGTGTTATTGTGGGTGAATTATTTATTTTCTATTTGGTTTTTCTGTGTATTAATCGGTTTATTGTTTAAAAGGCTATACCGGTTTGCAATAAATTTGCTTAAGTGTTTAGTAAAGTTTTTGGGTATACTAATTCACCCTCCCTCTTAGTATTCATCAAATATAAATAGTTAAATGGTGTTTACAAAAGGGATGGCTTACGGTCGGATGGCTCACTGCCTGATTACTAGTATGGATCATCCTCGAAATACAACATGGCGCACTATCGGAATGCTCACTACAATAGAAATAAGTGAACTAAGGAAAGCCATGTCTCCAAATGCATGAGGTTAGTTCCAAGATAAGATCAAATACAAAAATAATAACTTATAGTAGATCCAGTAAGGGACCTCTCCAACCTATCCACAATTGCCTGTAGAAAATCTAGTAATGGATTACTACAACTTTGTCTATGACCCCTTGGGACACTATGTGATCCTAAGGGGAATGTCATATGTACACTAGGATGTTATAAGGGGTCACACATGTGTTAACACATGTGTGACCCCTTAGGACCACATATGACCCCTTAGGACACTATGTGATGGACTAAGGGGTCATATGTGGTTCTAACCTGGGGTCACGCATGTGTGTTAGAACACATGCGTGACCCCTTAGGACCACATATATGTGATCCTAAGGGGAATGTTGTATGTTCACTAGGATGTTATAAGGGGTCATATGTGGTCCTAAGGGGTCACGCATGTGTTAACACATGTGTGACCCCTTAGGACCACATACAAACCCTTAGGACACTATGTGATGGACTAAGGGGTCATATGTGGTTCTAAGGGGTCATGTATGTGTGTTATAACACATGTGACCCCTTAGGACCACATATATGTGATCCTTAGGGGAATTTTGTATGTTCACTAGGATGTTATAAGGGGTCACCCATGTGTTAACACATGTGTGACCCCTTAGGACAACATATGACCCCTTAGGACACTATGTGATGGACTAAGGGGTATGTCATTCACACTAGGATTTTATAAGGTGTCATATGCAGTTCTAAGGGGTCACGCATGTGTTAGAACACATGTGTGACCCCTATGACTACATATGACCCCTTAAGACACTATGTGATCCTAAAGGGAAGGTCGTATGTACACTAGGATGTTATAAGGGGTTGTATGTGGTCCTAAGGGGTCACACATGTGCGTGACCCCTTAGGACCACATATGACCTCTTAGGACACTATATAATGGACTAAGCGGTATGTCGAACACATTAGGATTTTATAAGGGGTCACATGCAATCCTAAGGGTCACGCAAGTGTGCATGACCCATTAGGACCATGCGTGACCCCTTAGGGTCCACTATGCGATTCTCTATGGTCCTAAGGGAACGTATAGTATCATTAGGGGCATATGTGGTCCTAAGGGGTCATGTTGTGCATGTAATAGGATGTGAAAATGGGTTACATTGTAGAGAATTTATTTTGTCTAATTTATTTAAATTTGTTATCTAAATTTTTTAATGTTTTTTAAATTAAAATTTATGAATTTTTCTAACGTTCAATTTATTATATTTAGGTTTGTGACATTTTTCTAATTTTCTTTTTTTGTTAATATTTTTCTAAGTTCTAATTTACTACCTTAGTTTTCTATGTTTTTCATAACATTTTTTTAAAATGTTGAAAAAAAAATACATATATACAGTTATGTAATTTTAAAAACAAATTGACACATTTCAATCAAAACATTAAATTATCAAACATTTTTCTAAAATGCTGAAAAACAATAAATTATCATACATTTTTCTAAGATGCTGAAAAACAATAACTATACAATTATTTAATTAAAAAAATAAATTAACAAACAAACTATTTATTAATTTAATAAAAAAAGACATTATTAAACCAAAAAAAGGGTTATTTTGTGCACCTAAAATAAGGTAGGTCAAAAACTGAAATGTGAGACACGCTAGCTGCTACAGACAAAGCACAGTGACGTGATGCTGATGACTGGTTCGATCTAACCCCCACTAGATAGAAAAAGACAACTTTGACAATGATAGTTTAATTGTCAAAATCGGTATTTATAAAAGTTTGCAAAAACCTAATTAAAACTGGGTTCGAGCAAACCCAAATTCCACCTGCGGTTTGAGCGAACCCATAAACTATGGTTGGTTTGCTCGAACCCCTAGGTGTATTTCAAATGAACCACCCTAGTGTGTTCGAACCCCACAAAAAAAATTTTTGCCACTTTCGCCAATTTCCTTCGTTGGTGAAAGTGGGAACCATTAATGTGGGAGTACCCTTCAATGACTAGATGAATTTCTTAGCATCCTTAAGATTTTCTTTCATATACCAAACCTCAACTTGGGATTGATCAAGATCCTCAAGTGCCACAATAAGCTAAGGTTGAAGACTACTGGAATCCATTGGTTCACTTTCCTAGATCCTCCTCAAGCTATTAGGATTCTTCTGAGGGACTAGGTCGTGATTCCAATTGTTGGAATCAAGGAACACCGAGAGGGGTGGTGAATCAGTGTTCTACAATTTTTAACCTTATTAACTTGTTCTTTCAACCACTTAATGCAAATGAACAAAAGAAAGATGCAGAAACACAAAGAAATCAACAACAACACCATAACACTTGATCTTATACGTGGAAAACCCGGTTAAGGGAAAAAATATGGTGGGGATGAGACCTATAATATCAATATACTTTGTTAGAAGTATACAAATATTATATTGGGAATGCACATGCATTCAGGGACATTGCCTAGATCTCACTGCTCAAAAAGAAAGGGTAACAAGCCCGAAAGTCTCACTGCCTTACAAAATATTTTACAAAAGATAATTGGAATGTTTGAACTAAAAAATAGTATCTACAAATCCCAGTGTACAGTTTTGGTTAAGCACAAAACACTTATTCTTCCATTGCTCTGCCATTTCTATGTTTGGTTGATCTGCAATATTCTAGTGCATAAATCCTTCACTTGTGTATGTGAAACTGTGCATAATCGATCAAAAATAATTTTCACACATCACCAATATCTGAAATGATCATATCCATTGGTCTTTTATATCCACAACATTAAATTAGATCTTCTACATGTTGGCTTCAAGAATACTATCCAAATAATGAAACATGCATACATAATTGACTCAATCCAAACGCCGATGTGTATGTGAACCAAAAAGAAATGTCCACACTCTACCCATATGTTGGCTAAACATCCTCAAACAAAGAAATGATCACCAAATCAATCCACATAATCCACACAATGATTTCTCAAACATGTCAGTCATACCACACTGTTCATCCTGAAAACATGTACACCAGATCTTCTAACTTGCATGATAATCATCATCAGAGGCTGAGGTTCTGGAATAAGGTAATCTAGACATCCAACTATCTTCCTCTAGCTCTGCAACACAAAATATTCAACCAAAATGAAATTCCAACCAACATATTGCATTATGTTGGATACTCTATTCTAACTCATTGAACCTATCCAAAACTCAATCTGGCTTCCAGTAGAAGAAAATCATGAACTGCAGATGGAACTACTAACATGAGTTGTCATCAATGACAACATCTGACTACCTAAACAATGTATCTTTCCAATAGAGGATATAGTTATGTAGTGTTGTCCAATAGCTTTGGAGAGTATTTTTTCACCCTAACACAAATCTTTCAACCATATCACAATCATGATTTCTCGATTATGTATTTCAAAGGAGTATTTATTGGATTTGGCTCTGCACCATACTAGTTCATCATCTTTGTCTAATAATAGGAAAAGGAATTTCATTTGTGAAAATTCCCTCATTAGGATGTCTAGATCCTTTGAGTCAAAAGCATGTCAAATCCTTTTCACGAGAAGTTTATTCTACCATTCGAGTTAGATATCGTTATGCATTCAGTCACTTTGTTTCCATCATCACTTTCAAGGATTTTAACCATAGGCATATATCCATGCCATCAATCATATCAAAAGGATGCAATAATCCAATTGTCGATCTTTCAAGTGAGATTTTCTAGAATAATTAGAATATCACCTTAATAATTGATTAATTAGTTATTAATTACTTAGATTTCTTATAATTTTATTACACTCAAACTAAACTTCTAAGTACTTTCCTATTATTAAATCAAGTTAATTATAGGTCAAGTTGTCATGTCATATGATTAAGAAACTTGTCATACTCTAATTTAATCCTCTCTGAAAGTTTTCAACTAGGGTTTTATCTTTATGCTTTATAAGCATTCATTGTAATCTATTCAATTCATTTAGATACTATTAATTTCTCAATATCAAATTTATCGTTGGATCAAATCTCTCTCAATTTTTTATAATATACAATGATGGCTTTTTCTCTTTAGATGTGATAGATATTTTGGTTGCAAATGATTTATGGGAGTTGTGGGGTTAGCTATCAACTCCAATAAGATGTTCAATGATAACTAGTCTACATTTCATAATAAAGTTCCAAATTTGTTATTGATCTAGAAGGTTGAAAATAGTTAAAACTTAATGGGCGTCATCATTGTCTGGGTACTTAGCTTTGAGTATCTTACACCACTACACATTGGGATTTTTGAAAATTCTTTGTGTTAGTTTTTCCTCTAGGGAAATATTCTATTTTAGTTTTCTCGAATGACCACACAAGAGTTTTCCTCTATCTTAACCTTGTCCCATATGATGAGTGGAATGCACTTCACCTAATTTTATCCTTCCCACATAAAGCACCACTACAAACTATTGAATTATTTTGTTGCCTTAGTTGTCAGGTCTACACCAAACAACATGTATATTGTGATGGTTTCAATTACAAATTTAATCATTGTTATCCTCCCAATGAGTGTGAGTCGTCATCCATTCTAACTTTCAATCTTCTTCCATTTACTTATGTTTTATGTCCATAAACCTATTCTTATTTCTTTATCGAAGGGGGGGATGCCAAGATATGTGGTTGGGTTAGTTGATGTTGAATCTTAGTGTAAATGAAATTTTGTGTTGAGTATATCTTTTGGTATTGAAGAAAAATATATAAGATTTCTCATAATTAATCATCTATCTAAAGCATTTGACATATTTTTTTAGAATTTTTAATTACTTATGTCTTATGAATTGTGGGTACTCTATATAAGATTGTATCTTCATTAAAGATTTGGTGATATGTGGCAGGGATACTATATGAAATTGTGCTACCCTTCCAATGCCCAAGTAACCTTAATTCTATGAACAATTCCCCAATTTAGCACATCAACCATTAAAACAAAAAGAAAGAGGATAGTGGATGTCCCTATCCAATGCCTCTTGGCCCTTCAAAAATTCACAAGGAGAGTCATTGATCTCAATAAATGATCTTGCAAGGGAGTTACATGCATATGTCAAATTTAACCATTTCTTGTTGAAACAAAAAAATCATCATTTTCAAGAGGAATCTCTAATTTGCTCTATCTTATTATTTTCTTATATCTAGCTTTAGAATCATGCCTTTAAGGTTGCATTTTTTAACAAAGTGAATTACCACATGTGCTATAATAATTCCATTTGAAAAGTTATGCCTGGGAATATAACCACATCATTCCTCTAAAATTAGAGTAGGAATAATGGATTTTAATCTATTTTCCATTACTTTTGATATAACCTTGTAAATGGTATTGCATAGGGTATTGGTTTGTAATCTACAAAGGATAAACAAATTTCTTTAGGATCAAGACAATGTTGGTATTGTTGAAGTCTTTGAGAATTTTTCTAGAGTTCTTAGATTCATCAACTAACTTCCAAATATCCACCCCCATAAAATTCCAACAACAGTGAAAAATAGATGCAAGGAACCCACTTGGTCCTAATGCTTTGCCTAGGTGTAATTAAAATACGGCAAACTTAACTTCTTATGTTGTGATTAAGGAATTGAGGTAGGCATTATTCACATTAGTAACCAATTGTGGGATTACTTCCAAAAAAATTACCATGCAAAAATTTGAAGAAAGTGTTTCCACTTAGAATTATTTGGAAGAAGTGAACACCTTCTTCCTATATGTCTGCATTCTTCTTGAGGGGTTTGTCATTGTTTTTTTTTCTTGTCTCTAATCTTGGTGGTATTATGGAAGAACTTTATGTTTAGTTCTCCTTTTTCTAGGCAAGCATCATGGTATTTGGCCCACCAATAACATACTTCCTTGGCAATAAATCCATTGTATTTAGCTAATAGGGTTTTTTTATTTAAAGTACTCTTCCTATGACATGCCTTCATTATGAATTTTTCATTTAGGGTCTCCATTTTAGACAATCCTTCTCCTAAAAGATATTTTTGAATAAATTCTTGTTCTAGGTCTTTATATTTTCCTTTAGGTATTGAAGATTTTTGTAAAATTTAAACATCTTTGATCTTTTTGTATCGTATGGATTGACCCGCCACTTTGATAAAAGTTCCATCAAGTCTAGGATTTCAAGCTACATTTTCTTAAATTGAAACTGGATATATTTGGGTGAATTTGATCTTCTATGAGACTCAAATCAACCAAAAAAATTTCTCAAATTGGAATTGTTTTAATTTGGAAGACAAGAAGTAACAAGACTTAAAGCTAGTTTGCAAATAACATGCAATGATTTAATCTTTATTTAATGTTTGTGAAGCTAGGTCTTTTGTTGTTCCATGTTATATACCATTAGTCAACTGATGCAGAGGCCTAACCAAACTCCTAGTGACAAGTCCAAACAAGGTTAGGCTAGTGACCCCTTAACTACTCACAGGGGTCCTGCAAGGAAGGACTCTACACCTTGGGTGAAACTACACACGCATTCACTAAGGTTAGGCCTACTCAAGGTGAGTAAAAGGTTTCAACTCCTCAAACATGCTTTACCGGTGACCCCTACTCCTTGGGATTTTTAAGTTCACCAACACATGTCATCTAAGGACTCTTTCAAACACTAGTTTTGGTTTAGGGCACCAATTCCTTATACCTCCTTTGTAAACCTACCCCCTCGGCTTGTAGCCCTATTTGATGATAGAAAGGAACTTAACTCAAAAATGTTCCACACACCCATACAAAAAATTTATCATTTTAGACACCCTTTTGGAAGTTATACTGATCCCCAAAATGGTTTGGTCAGATCTGCAATTACAAGGTCTGCTCCCTTTAGAGGCTAAGAGCCCTAATAGAGGCAATTAACTCTATTTTCCAAAGCAACTACCTTTACTAGTACACCAAATGACAAAAAAACCTAATGGGCATGTGGGGGATAGTTATAAACTTCTAATTCCAAGGTTACACACATGGAATCCACCGCTATGAAAACTTATGATGACTGTCCTAGGTAGTCACATAGAGATGCCTACCTAATTCACTTCCATTGCCTCACAGCCAAGTCTTTCCTACAAAAACCCATGAAAATACTAAATTACAAAGGCTTATCCTACATCCCTCCAAAGGAAGAGTCTTCTAAGGGACTGGAGTGCAAGATAAAGCCATTTTTATTTAAAACCCTCTCCAAACCCTCAATTTCTGGGTCACAGTCAGAAGAATGGAGGGTTCTCTCTACTCCAGAATAGTTAAGACCTCAAAATTCCACCAAAAGAAATAAATTTCATCTCCCTATCTATTCGATGGATGGTGGGATTCAAATCAATCCGTACAGGCACGTGCAACTCCTGCAAACTCAGAATTTCTAGGAAAACTGTAGTATTTTATGTATTATTGATTCACAAACTCCATCTACAACATCAACCCCTTTGGTAATTGTGCCCAAAAGGATTATAAAAATCTCCAAAATTTTCCCACTAAATTTGGAGTAGGTTGGAGCTTTTGAAATACTTCCCCCAACCAATTTACAAAAAGTTGCACTTTTGCACTCAAAAGTTGCATTTTACAAAAGTTAGATTTTTGCAATGTTGCACAAAAAGTTGTCATACTCTCTAAGGTTGGGATCCACACACATGGACCAACCAAACACAAATAAAAAATGTCTAAAACCTATCAAACACAAATCTAAACCATCTAATACCTCTTTTTACCACATTGTCCCAATTGGCTTCTCAAATTGTCTAATTGGTGACATGGGCTTACATGGTGGGGTATATTTGCATACATGAAACACAAGACAGACACTAAGACACCCAAATGATCCTATTATTCATCCTTAGTGTCATTAGTATCTGGTTTATGAGGTGCTCCTGCACCATCAACACAATACCTATAACAAGGCACAAGAAGCTAGAGAAGGTATGATTGTTTTATTGACATTTGTGATAGATTTTTTGCATGTATGGTCCTATAACTACAAAGGTTTTATGTCCTAGGAGTTGGAAATTTTTGTAGGGGTAATATTTTAATTACAAGGGGATGTGTGAGTCTCAAAGAGTTTGCATAAGAATACATGAGTGATTAAATATGCCTTCAAGAAGGAGGATTAAAAAGATCACGAAAAGACTCGTGAGAATCTTATTTTTGGAAGAACAACGAGAAAAAATATATGAAAATTTATTTTGAAGAACTAAAAAGAATCCAAGGTAGAAAGGATGTGTTGGAGATTAGTGGTACAATAAATTTGAAGTGGATAAGAGAAAATATGTGGAGAGGTTGTTGGCAATTTGGAGGAATTGATTATGCATTGCATTGATGTTTTGTCATTGATGGCAACACCAGTTGTTTTGGTTGTTACCAGTTTCTAGTAGAGTGGTTAGATTATGATATTGATCTGGTATGCTTTGGTTTGTGGAAATGATTTGGATCTGTCATTAATGCTATTTAGATGCATATCACAATAAGTTGGTTTAGGATTTGATGAATCAGATACTATTATTTGTTCTAGTAAGCCTTTTGGTCACCAGTAATGGTTTTACTGGCAAAGCTTTGTTGAAGATATTTTGATGCATGTGATAAGTGGTGTTGGTGCGGCTTCTAGATGGATTTCAAGATGTTGTTGGTTATCATGTTTGTGTTCCTATTGATCGGTGGTGTTGGATTTGGTTTACGGCGACCTATTTTGGGTCTGGTGTTATCTAGGTTATGGACCAGTTTATGTAACGTGTTGGAGGATGATCCTGATGCATTACCAGAGGGATTTAATGATTGGTTTACATTAATTTCATCCTAAGCCAACTTGGTTGATCATTGGATTGTGGGTTTATGTTATGAATTTATTGTATTATCTTTTAGGTGGCCGAGCTAATTTTTTAGGTCCCAGGTTGGTATATATATGATGTAAGATCTCTTTGTAGATCATGGGTATATGGGATTATGGCTATGAGATAATTACTTGTGTGAATAATGTTGTAATCATATGCAGGAGCTTTGGTCGATCATTGGTGATCAAATTAGGTTTGTAAGAGAGGTTTAAGACCTCTAGTACTAAGCTTAACCAAAACTGTACTCGGGCATAGACTATGACACATTTTCAAAGGATTATAAAGAACATTAGAAGGAAAATTCTTGATGATTTAAAAGATTATTTTGATAATCTTAGCGATACTAAAAAGAAGGAGATAGAGAAAGAACTCATCAAGTATTTATGTGATAATGATTGGTCTCTGATTGATATTAAACTTGTTGTTTATAATTCCTTGCATAATTCTTTGGATAATAAATGGCGCATTGTCATTGAAAAGGAGCAAGAAATTAGGGAGCAAATTTTTGCTCAATATTTTCCAGATGCCTCTAAGTCTGAATTATTTGAGCTTCTTAATCGATACAAAAGGATTATTTTTCATGCAAAAGAGAAGACTTCAATTATTTGGAGGTAAAGTCTTTGAGGTGGAAAAAGACACCCATCTACAGGCTAAAGTAGTTGTCAAGATGCAAAAGGTATTCAAAGCAAATCGGCAAGCTGAGCAAGAGCCTGGCCTATCAAAATCTAAACCGAATGAAACCTTCAATGATAAGAGAGAAAGAATAACTAAGAAAAATAATCCTAGTGATGTGGATGCATTAGATGCTAAGAGTACTAAACCAGAGGAAGCAGAGAAAGAAAGAGCAGATAAGGAGAAAAAGAAGAAGGAGAAAGAGGAGAAAGAAAAAGTAGAGAAAGAGAAAGAGAAAAAAAAAAGAGAAGAGAAGGAGAAAATAGAGAAAGAGAAAGTAGCAAAAGAGAAAGCTGAGAAAGAGAGAGTGGAGAAGGAGAAAGCAGAAAAGGAAAAAGCAAAAAATGAGAAAGTAGAGAAGGAGAAAACAGAGAAAGAGAAAGCGGAAAAGGAAAAGGCAGAGAAAGAGAAAGTGGAGAAGGAGAAAATGGAGAAGGAGCAAGCAGAGAAAGAGAAAATGGAGAAGGAGAAGGCAGAGAAGGAGAAACTGGAGAAGGAGAAAGAGGAAAAAGAGAAGGCCGACAAGGAGGCTAAGTAGAAAGAGGAGCAAGAGAAGAAGAGACAAGAGGAAATCAAAGCAAAGGAAGGTGGACAAACTTTTGAGACTCCCAAGGCAACTGGAGATCAAGGTCAAGTTAAACAGGTTGATTCCACCGATCACAATGTATTGACTCTTACCCGTCTCACCAAATCGGTAGATGAAAATGAGCTCCTAAGAAGTATTCAACTTGCTCAAGAAAGATTGGAGGAACTAAGAAGGAAGAAAGAAAAATATGTTATTCAACTTGTTCTTGATACTTTTTCAACCTTAGTTCCCTATACTGATGTTTTTGGTACCGATTCTTCACTGGCCCAGTTGAAACTTCTATGTATAGTAGTGGGTGATCAAGTGTAATCATTGGAAGATGCTGCCCAGGCTACTATAGAGAAAAAGCAGGCAAAGGAACTAAAAATTGCATTAGTGAAGAAATTCAATTAAGACAGAGCCAAGCTAATACATCAGAGAGATGATATTAGTCTAGCCATGGCTAAAGGTAATAAACTTCTGAGCAAAATCTGCCACCCTGATCTATTATGTGATGATTCTCTGAAGAAGAAGGGTCAACTCCAATCGGAGTTAAAGCAATAAATATACAACTTCAAAGTGTCATATGATTCCTTCACAGTGTATGGGCAGACTATACAGACTCAATGGCAACAGATTGGCAGGATTGATTCAGAGATCTGCAAGCGGTCTCAAGATCTGCAGAAACTTTAGTTGTTGTTGTTACCTAAGTTACAAATTCTTCAGAAGTGCTTTCTGAACATGGACACTATTATTGTCACTTAGTAATTGAGTACTATTGATTCCATGGAGCAATTAGCATTCTAGATGAAGACTCAGAGTGAAATTGTTGCCTCACTCCTAGATACCTAATCTACAGACATGAAGGAATTTTTGAAAAACTTTAAATTCATTTTTGAAAAGTTTTACTCTTTATTGTCATAAACATATACTCTATTTTCATGTTATGCAATAGAATTTTGGCATGTTTGCATTACTTTTTCATTTTTGGCAAAGGCGAAGTGATATTGAATTGAAAATTTTATTGGGAGTGGTTTTGAAGTAATTCATGCTTGTAATTTTGGCAAAGGGAGTAGTGTATATGCTTAGGGGGAGTAATTTTGATTATGGCACCATTTTTGTTTTGTAAGCACTTAGATGTCAAATTTTCCTGTGTTTCGATCAATTCCAAAGGGGGAGATTGCTGGCATTTTGATGATGTTTAGTTGTGTTTGTCATTGATGGACACACACTTATTTGTTATATGAGTTATTCTCAACCGGTACTATGTGATGTATTGCTCAAACTGGTATTGTATGCCATTGTATGCATAGTCTTTGTTTGTTGAAGACTATCTGTGTTTGCAAAAGAAGCTCAATAGTCAAAGCATGACCAAGGACCTCAAGTAGTATGAGGACTTCAAGCGGTACAAGGACCCCAAGTGACAGCCAGTCTTTTTAGGATTGGAACACTATGTTCTAGTTTACCAATCTTTGTTTGTAAACCAGTAATCGGTATACTTTGTTTGGTTAACCGACATACTTGTAAAGTGTGTTGAGTTATCATCCATCGACACCGATGCAGTGATTCTTTGTCGTGTTACAAATCGTGTCTAGATGCATTGTACCTAGGAAATTGTAGTCTAATCTCATTGGACCGACATGAAATTAGAGTCCTATATGAGGAGATCATGTCTAAGGTTTTATGTGTGTGTAGAAGGGTTGCGTAAAAAAGCTTAGGTCTTTGTGGAAAAATTATCTTGTGATAGAGATTGAACAGAAGACTGAAGTAATGTTGTAATGCATTAACAGAGAGTATTCAAGGATCTAACTAAGCATTTTGTGCTACTTCCTAGATCACTTACTTGTTGATTACTAATCTCTTTGACAAGTTTGAAACCCTTAATCAGGTAGGCTTAGTTAAGCCTATTCAAAATCCTCTAACAAGGTGGTTCACAGTTGTGGATTTGAAATCCTTTAACATGGTAGTCTTTAACAGGACTTATCTCCTAATAGAGATCTAGATTCCTAACAGGATCTGTTCTGGTGAAGAACATTATAAGGCCTTAATCGGTCCAGCCTTAACAGGTCTAGTTGCTATTCTATAGATAGTAGACTTGTGAGTTTTACTCACCGTGGTTTTTTCCATTTGGTTTTCCACATCAAAATATCTTGTGTTATGGTGATTGTGTTATTGTGGATGAATTCTTTATTTTCTATTTGGCTTTTCTATGTATTAACCGATTTACTGTTTAAAAGGTTATACCGGTTTGCAATAAATTTTCTTAAGTGTTTAGTAAAGTTTTTGGGTATACTAATTCACCCCCCCTCTTAGTATTCATCAAATATAACTAGTTAAATGGTGTTTACAAAAGGGGTGGCTTACGGTCGTATGGCTCACTGCCTGATTACCAGTATGGATCAATGTCGAAATAAAACATGGCTCACTATCGGAATGCTCACTACAATAGAAATAAGTGAACTAAGGAAAACCATGTCTCCAGATGCATCAAGTCAGTTCGAAGATAAGATAAAATACAAAAATAATAACTTACAGTAGATCCAATAAGGGATCTCTCCAACCTATCCACAATTGCCTATAGAAAATCTAGTAATGGATTTGCAACTCTATCTTCAACCTGTCAATCCAACTACTTGGAATAGATCTGGTAAGGGATTACTGCAACTTTGTAACTATACTTTCACTTTCCACACTTACAGACACATCATAATCCACTACTAACACTACACACTTCTCGCATACACTTTGTTTCTCTACTGCTTAGTTTCCTTCACTCTCTTCTCTTGTATCTCTACTACTCACACACACCAAGATAATATGTTGGCCAAGCATGAAAGGTTTATACAATAATGTATTTCTTGAATCAACGCACTACTCAAATATGCCTCAACCAAAATAGTGTAACTAGGTCAGCCTTCACTGATCTTCTACACACTTCATTCTTAATTACCAAAACACATGCTTCAATTAGCAAAACAAAACAAAGGTCTTTTGGTCCCATAAACACGGATCCATAGATATGAATTCCAAACATAATGACTTCCATCTTCAAATACAAATGTCACAGATTCTAGATCATAGAGTTCATAAATTGCATTGCAATACCAATGTCTAGATAGTAATTCAACTATCACAACTAATACCAACACTTGATACAAACCATGACTAGAAAAACACTAGATTCTTGAGCAAAGGATCTTCTGGAAAATACTCTTGTAAACCATACACGTCTCGCTGCTCAATATCACATGCATACCTATCTTCCATTGTTGCTCAACATCACATACATACCTGATTGCTTCTCAACATCACTTATATACCTAACTTCCACTATTGCTCAATATTATACATCTGGTCCTAACTGGATCACAGGGTTGACATCAATGACAACATTTACACAAATTGTAATAGGATATGACATACAAAAATGATAGCGATGGAAAGGAAATATAGTGAAAATGGAATGTGTGACATGATGGAAATAATGTGTCATGAATAATGATGAAAGGGGTCTCCACGTATGTGTAGAAAATTTATTATTGATAAAGTGAACTTACCTTTATGATGTGTGTGACAAACCTTGAGGTTCACCATCTTTGAGTGTAGGAAGATTGAGATCTTGGTGCATTGTGAATTGTTGCAAGAACTCTTGTTTGTTGGTGGGTTTATGGTAAAGATAGAGTGATTCCCATTGATTAATTTTTGAAACCTTACTCGATCTATAGTAGTTAATCTGATAGCACCATTTGAAAAAACTTTTTCTCTCATAGAGACCCAATCATCTGGTTTGGAGTTTCCCCTGGTTGTCCTTGTATTGAGAATCGTATAACAAATACCAATCACCAGCCTTAAATTGCTTATCCTTTATGTACCTGTAATGCCATTTACTTTGTTTTTGTTGAATAAACTCTATATGTTGAAGGGCTAACTTCATCATTTCATCTAGGGCATTGAGTTGCATGACACGTTCTGGTTGTGCTTCTAATAGATCCATATTAAGGTATAATGTTGTCTTGAGGGTTTTATGCTCAATTTATATAGGCATAATTGTTGTATTTCTATACACTAATTCAAATGGTGTAAAACATGTTGTAGTCTTCCATGCTATTCTATAGGCCCACATTGCTTTTGGTAACCTGTTTGCTCAGTCCTTCTTATGAAGTGCCACAATATTTATTTGGGTTGCTTTAATTTCTTGGTTTGTTACTTTTGCTTGACCATTGGCATGTGGGTGATAGGGAGTGGACTTCATGTGCATTATGTTTTACTCATTTACCAATGTTATAATCAAGGTGGAAGTGAATTGAGCACCTTGATCTGTCACTATTTCTCTAGGAACTCTATGTCTAGTGAAGATTTACTCATAGAGGAATTCAAAAATCTTATTGTCACTAGAATGTTTCATGCCTTTGAGTTCAACCCATTTGGTTAGGTAATCAGTGCAGATAGGGGTGTATGATTTACCATTAGATGGTGGATCAATAGGCCCAATGAAGTCCATACCCCATTTATCAAATGGTGTAGTATAAATTTGAGGATAAAAAGGCATCTCATCACCTTTTGTTGGTCATCCCATCCATTGGCACCTATCACACTTCCTTGTGTACCTTATTGCATCTTTGTGTACACTAGGCCAATAATATCATGTGTTCCAGATCTTCATTGCTATTCTCTTGGAAAAAAAATGGCCCCCATAGGGCTCATCATGGTAGGCATGTAGAATATCATATGTTTCATCTTCCCTAATACACCTCTTCATCATATTATCTAGTCTTGTGTAAAATAAACATCCTACTATCCATGAGAATGGAAATCTCTTTTCTACAAGTAGTCTTTTCTCCTTAGGGGAGAAGTGTGGAGGGATTTTTCCTACAACTAGATAATTTTCTATATCAACACACTATGGTGTTTTAATACTAATAGAGAATAGATATTGAAATAAATCATTTATGGTAGGTTCCTAATTATTTATTGTCAACCTAGACAAAAATTTCATTACAATAGTTGTTTTGTATGGTTTGTCAATGATTGTAATGTCAAATTCTTACATAAGGAGCATCCATCTTGCAAGCCTTCCTATAACAAAGGGTTTGTTCATAAGATATCTTATAGCAACATGATCTGTGTGAACAAATATTTAATATAATGTTATGTAATGACTGAATTTATTCAAGCCATAAATGATGACCAACATCTCCTTCTCTGCTATTGTATAATTTAATTTTCTTCCCTGAAAGATTTTGCTGACATAATAGATGGCATTTTTAATAGCTTATTTGTTTTGACCTAATACAACCCCTACTGCATGATCAGAAGCATATGTGTGTATGTGAAATGGGACATCTGGCCCTTTTGAGTATAGGAGCTTGTGTCAAAACAGTTTTTAAATCTTGAAATAATTTTTCACATAATGGTGTCCATTGAAACTCAACATCCTCAGCTAGTAAACTAAATAGTAGTCCAACTATCTTGTTAAAATTTTGAATGAACCACCTATAATAGCTAGTATGTCCCAAGAAACTTCTAACATCTTTCTACTTGGTAGGGACAAGAAGTTTTTTTATTACTTCAACCTTAGCAAGCTCCACATAAATGTCTTTATGGGAGACATAGTGGTTAAGGACTACTCCATCTTGCATCATCATAAAGCTCTTCTCACTATTTAATGATAAGTTGTGGTCTTTGCATCTTTGTAACACCTTTATCAAATTATTTAATTTTTCAAAATTATTACCATAAGTAGTGAAGTCATCCACGTAGACTTCCATGCATTCATGAGAGATATCTGAGAAGATACTAATCACTTCCCTTTGAAAAGTGGTTGGTACATTACATAAACCAAATGACAACACTAAATATGCATTATTTATCCATAGGAAATTGAAAGCGGTCTTCTCTCAATCCTCTAGTGCAATTTTAATCTATTATATCCACTAAACCCATCTAGGAATGAAAAATACTTCTTACCTGCCAAGGATTCTAGAACTTGATCTATGAATGGAAGAGGAAAGTGGTCCTTCTTAGTTGCTACATTTAGTTCCTTGTAATCAACATAAACCCTCCCTTTTCCTCTTTTCTTAGGAATAATGACCAAAGGAGACACCCACTAGCTATCTAAAATGGGATATATAAATCATTCATTTAGCAGATTTCATAATTCTTTCTTCAGTATTTCTGTAACTGTTGGATTTACCCTTCTATTGGGTTGCTTAATAGGCCTATTGTGTTATTTGATATATATTAAATGTATGCAGAGTGTTGGATATAACCCACTCGTATGAATTTAATCCCATGCAAAAGCCTTCTTGTGAGTTTGTAGTAAGGTTGTTAAAGAGTTTTGTTGTGCTACAATAAGTTTGTTGTTGATATTCAAGCACCTTCCTAGTCTAATTTCTATTTTCTTGATTAGATTAGACATGGAGGCCACATAAATACAAGGCATCTTAATTTCATTTGGTAATAATATTTTCAATAGTTGTGCTTTCGTAAAAAATGCAGATGCATGTAGAAGTGTCTGCAAAGGGCATGATGAATAGGGTGAGCATTTATCGTACTATTGATATAGCTCATAATTATTCTGCATAACCTTAGATAATACTTCATCCTCATCTTGGAGTTGCATAATAAAACCTAGCTCAATCATCATTAGTGTCTTCAAGGATTTATCTTCTTCTTCATCATCCCCTACATTTAGCCAAATGGATTGCTCTAACTCACCATGAGGTTGAGATGGAGGATATAGTGTAAGCTTCTTTGTATTATCTCCATTGAGATTTTCATATCTCTTGATCTACATCCTATATAAGAAGTTTTTGTGTCTAACCATGGCCTCCCTAGGATAATAGGATAGCCTCCCAATGTGGCCTAAGGGCATAGGATCATAAAATCAGCTAGGTACTCCCAAGAGTCTCAGATAATGACTATATCTTCAATAACATTTTCTAGTTTAATTGTAGAACTTTTAGCCAGCTGAAGAACTATGGGGGTGGTTCTCAAATTTGCAATAATAAGGTGTTGCATGATTTCTTTTGCCATGAGATTTATTACTACACCTAAATCTATTAACATATTTTGCACTAAGGTCTCATTGATGGTGACTGCTATCGATGGGCTACCTGGGTTAGAATACTTGAGGATAATGGTTCTACCCATCATTATATCTCCTAGATGTCCCATCACATGTATACTCTAGGGGTCTTTCTTATTTATGCCTAGCTTCTTCAGGCATAGTCTCCTTATTATTTTTCTATATATGGGCACATCCTTAATGGTCTAAAATAAAGGAATTTTGACACACGCATGCTTTAACTGATCTAGTAAATCAAAAGATGGTTTTGTCTCATATTTTTTGGTTTCCAAACTTTGTTAGAATGGTGGTACTAGATTAACAAGTTGGGTTGGTTCAGATTGACTTATCCAATTTGTCTAAATACAAAGATTATTTTGATGTAGGTTGGCATTTGTATCATCCTCCTCTTCAATTAGAAGCTCTATAATAACAAGTAGGTTCTTGCAAGGTCTTGCTTGAGCATGGATGTATGTCACTTATGCCCACAACATAGGCAGACAATTGAGTAACATTAGAATAATATGCCTATTATTGTGGCATATTGTTGGGATTCAGTGCAGATTGTGTTGGTACTAAGTAGGTCGGCATGCATTTTCATGTGAGTTTGGAGGAGGCATGATGGCTTACTAGTTAGGTGGTGATTGTGGTTGTAGGTGACCAATAGGTTGGTTAGACCATTGTTGGCCTCCTTTCCATTGACTTTGTTATTACCAATTCTTAGTAGGTAGTTGCCATTGATATTGGGGATTAGGACTTTGATAGTTTGGCCAAAAACCCTGGTAGTTATTCTAGGGTGGTGGCCCATAATATCCCCAATTTGCAGAGGTTGGAGGTAGTGATAAATTTAAGAAACCCCCTCTCCAAAAAATGTATAAAATCTTGGTGAATATTTAATTTTTTGAAAAAATAATAATAAATTTATGGGCGAATATTTCCTTTTTTACAAGAAAAATATTAGTTTTATTGGTGAAATTTTTATATCAATTTTTTTGGTAGAAAATATTGGTGAATCTTGGAAAATAGTAAGAGTATGCATTAATTACTACTGCAAATCCTTTCATTTAAAAAAAAAAACTTTTTTATACAAAAGTAAAGGCCTGAAGGTGGAAAGCATTAATGAGTTTAAGGGGTAGACTCTACTTTATTCAATTTCTACCATTAATTTAAAATAATATAATAGCCCTCTTTGTATTTTTTGAGATAAAATTTACCAACAATTGGTAATACTCATGGGGCCAAAAATTGTTTTTAGATCATTGATTTTCATTGACGTCAACAATTCAAAAGCAATTTAAAATCCCATGACCATTACAACTTGTAGGTACAATTTACCTTTTGGAATACAATGAAGGTCATTAGATTATATTTTAAATTAATGGTGGAAACTAAAGATTGTTGATATAACCCTAAAGTAACTAATATTTATGATATATTACTAGTGAATTAATTTAGATTTCTACAATAAATTATAAAATGTTGGCGAATCTGATCCAATCATGTATCGAATATTGTGGTGACTCTTTGAATTAAAAAATTAACAAAATAAATTCTCCGGCAATTTAAATAACACTAAAATAAAAATTTGTAAAAATGTGGCAATTGGAATCACCTTAAAAGTTGAACTTATTAGCCAAATTTTGATTCCCAAATTTCAAAAAATAGCCAATTAGTGATATTAGCCACTAAAATTTTCACTGGTTGGAGGTTGCCATTGGTTATTATTTGCATAAGGAATATTGAAAGATAAAGGGTCCTGAGACATATCTTGTCTTTGGCCCATGGATTTTTTTGTGCTATATAGAATATCTATCCTTCATCATCCTCTATTGGTCTAAGCTTTGGTGGCACTGGCTTACTATTTATGCTGGCAATCTTTTTAGATCTACAATCTCTCTTCTTTTTGCCTATAATGTGGGTAGTATTCTACCAACATAGGTTTAGCATCCAAAAGGGTGTTGGTAAAGCATCCACTTAACCTATCAGGACTAGAAGGGTGTCAGTAAAGCATCCAAACAGCTAGTGTTGACATCAATGACAAAACATCGATGCAACACATAATCAATTCCACCAAATGGCCAACAATTTCCCCCTTTGGCATTGATGGCAACACTAGATGTGAAAAACATCTAAGTACCAAGAAATTCCAAACAAGTCTCCCCCTATGGAAGACAGCCAACAATCACCCACATATAGCTCTGAATATCTCTCTCCCTTTTAATTTTCATATCTCTCCCCTGGTGAACTTTTCTTTTTCTTTCTTTATCTTTTTCACATCAATATCTCTCCCCCTTTGACATTAATGCCAAAAATTTGACAGAAATATCAAAGCAAAAACATAAGCCTCAAAATCTCAAATCTAGCTACTCTCCCTGAGCAATAGAATCCCACATCAGTGCCAAAATGAATAGTATCTCAGATAGTGCATGTCGGACTGATGCCAAACTGCACCAATCAAGTCTCTACCGGAGGGGCAAAAACTCCCAATCTGTCTCTCAGGTACTCAAATGATTCCTTGGACAAAGGTTTAGTGAAAATATCTGCAATTTGCTCTTTAGTGTTCACATAAACCAGTCTAACTTCATTTGCTTCCACCTTCTCCTTCAAAAGTTATAATTGATAGATATGTGCTTTGTTTTAGAATGAAATACTGGATTCTTTGATATATCAATAATAGCAGAGTTATCATAGTGAATAACTACCGGTGCATCACAATCCACCTTTATATCCTTCAACATTTGCTTCATCCATAAAACTTGTGTATAGTTAGTAGCAACAACAACATACTCAACTTTAGCAGTAGATAAAGAAGTACATGATTGTTTCTTGCTGATCCATGAAACCAACTTCTTTCCAAGAAAGAAAGCTCTACTGGAAGTACTTTTCTGGTCATCAACATCTCCAACTCAATCAACATTTGTATATGCACATAAAGTAAAGTTATTGATGTACCTTGCAAGTATCTAAAAAGCTTTTTTACCGCCATCTCATGAATTTCTCTAGGATCACTCTTAAATCTTCAAACAATACAAAAAACATTCATAATGCTAGGCCTAGTCTGAGTCAAATAAAGCAGACCTCTAATCATAGATTTGTATCTTGTAGGATTTACCGGTACAAAAACATCTTTTCTTGTCAATTTCTCACTTGTAACCATAGGAGTACTTATCGGTTTAGAGTCTCCCATACCAAATTTCTTTAATAATTCCTTAGCATATTTAGATTGATAGATGAAAATGCCTTTGTCGGTTTGAGTAATCTACAAACCTAAAAAAAAAATCATCTCACCAATCATAGACATCTCAAATTCTTTCTCCATATTTTTAGAAAATCCTATGCATAATTTATTTTCACCTCCAAAAATAATGTCATCAACAAATACTTCAACAATCAGTATATTATCATCAATGATTTTATAATATAAATTATTGTTAGCAATACCTTTAGTAAAACCAAGCTTCAAAAGATATTTATCCAACCTTGCATACCAAGCTCTAGGTTCTTGTTTTAGTCCATATAAAACTTTCCTTAACTTGCAAACCATATCTATATCATCTGATAGTGAAAATCCATCAGGCTACTCAATACAAACTTCCTCATCAAGATCTCCATTCAAAAATGCACATTTAGCATCCATTTGATAAACATTGTAGTTTTAATAAGCAACATAGGCAAGAAATAATCTTACAGCTTCAATCCTAGCTACAGGTGCAAAATTATCTCCATAATCAATTCCTTCATTCTGAGAATATCCTTTACAAATCAATCTAGCCTTATTCCTTATAACTTCACCATCCTCATTCAATTTATTCCTAAAAAACCCATTTAGTTCCAATAACATTTTTATTTTTAGGCCGGGGAACCAAAGTCCATGTGTTATTTTTCTCAATTTGATCTAATTCTTCTTCCATAGCTTTTAACCAATGTTCATCTTTACATGCTTCAAATACTGATACCGGTTCAACATGTGAAATTAAACATACCTCATTAGTTTCCAATCTTCTACTTGTCGTCACTCCATTTCTCTTATCCCCAATGATTTGATCTTCAGAATGATTCAATCTTGCATACCTAGGAGTCTTCTGATATTTTGTTCCTCTTCCATGTTCTTTAGTTACTGTATAATTCTCTGATGTTGCCGGAGTAACTGGTTCAACTCTCTGCTATGATAAAGGTGCTACCAGTTCAGATATAATCATTTCCACTATCAGTTCCTTCTCATAAACTTTGATTTGACTTATGTTCATCTCATCTACTTTGACATTAGCACTCTCCATAATTCTTTGCAATCTCTTGTTATAACATCTATATGCTTTGATTTCATTAGAATAACCATGAAATATGCCTTCATCACTTCTAGGATCAAATTTCCCAATAGTATCATCTCTCCTAATATAACATTTACTACCAAAAATTCTGAAATACTTAATAGTAGGTGTATTGCCAAACCATAATTCATAAGGTGTCTTATCGGTTTCCCCTTTGATATGTACTTTGTTGAATGTATAAACCAGTGTACTTATTGCTTCTCTCCAGTAGATATGAGGTAGATTAGCTTCCATCATCATTGTTCTAGCAGCATCTAAGATAGTTATGTTATTTCCTTCCACAACTCCATTCTGCTGAGGTGTCCGGGGAGCATAAAATTGTCTTCTTATACCATGCTTGTCACAAAAGTTATTAAACTCACTGGATGTGAATTCTCCACCATGATATGATCTCAAACATTTAATCTTCAATCTTGTCTTGGTTTCCACTTTAGCTTAAATATTTTAAACTATTCAAATGCTTCAGATTTTTCTCTCAAAAAAGTAACCCACATCATTTTAGAATAATCATCAATGATTAGCATGAAATATCTATCACCTTGAAAACTTTTAACTCTAGCAGGGCCACACAAATCAGTATGAATAAGATCAAGAACATCATTTGATTTATCTTGTATACTCCTAAAAGAGGTTCTGACCTGTTTACCCATTTGACATTCTTTACATACCGGATTATAGGGCTTCATAATCTTAAGTATATCCCTAACTGTCTTTGTTGAATTGATCTTCACAATGCAATCAAAATTCACATGATACAGCCTTTTATGCCATAGCCAACTCTCATCAATATGTGTAATCAAACATGTCTTCTCATCGGAGTTCAAATGAAATATATTACCTTTTGTCTATGTACCGATTGCAATTTCCAAGCCAAATCTGTTAATGATTTTGCATTTTCCATCCTTGAACTGTAATTGAAATCCCTTATCTACCAATTTTCCTACACTCAAAAGATTATGCTTCAAACCTTTAACATAATAAACATTGGCAATATTGTTCTTACCATCCAATGATATAGTTCCTTTTCCTTTGATCGTACATGCCTTGTCATCTCCAAATCTAACTAGTCCACCATCAAAATCTTGCAAAGACAAAAACTTCCCTTTATCTCTAGTCATATGATGTGAACAACCATTGTCAATGACCCATTCATCGTTGTCTTCAATTTTAGGAGCAAGTGCCTTCTCTTCAGGTACATTCTCTTCTAGTTACAGATCATCTTCCTTGATAGCCAGGAACACCCATTCCTTCCCATTGTTGGATCCACTAGTAGAGTCTTTTGTCAGTTCATCATCTGAATTAGTAATGCCTTCCTCATCCGCTATGTAGCATGATTTGTCTCTATTTTTATTGTAATTATATTTGTTCTGATATCCAGGGTTAGGCTTAAATGATCTTCTAACTCTTTCTTCAAATCTTGAATTCCTTTCAGGACATCTAGATGCAAAATGACCAATCTTATTACATGTAAAACATTTAAAAGGTGTTTTTCCTTCATACTTACTTCCTACCGGTCCTTTCGGTACTTTTCTAGCAAATAGTGCTTCAAGTTGCTAAAACTCATCATCTTCTCTCTTCATGTCTTCTAACTCATTAGCATATAAATCTTTCCAGTCTTTCTTACCGGTTGTAGATGTAGATGCATGAAAAGCAGGTTTAGTCTTCACAGCTCCAGAAGGTCCAAATTCTTCAAGCTCAAAAGCAAATAGTTTCCCAACCAAGGTATCTCTATTGACAGATGTATGAGCCATTGTTCTCAATTCATTAATAGCAGTAGCCTTCATTTTGTAAGCCGATGGTAGGGCTCTCAGGACTTCAGAAATAATTTCATCTACACTCAGAGTTTCACCACACCATTGAATTCCCATAACAATCTTATTTACCCTTTCCATGAATGCAGTAATCATTTCATCTTCTTCCATCTTTAGGTTTTCATAGCTCACCCAGTAACCAAAGTTTAGCAATCTTAACTATAGGGTCACCTTCATTAAGAGTCTTCAACTTATCCCATATAGCCTTTCCAGATGATTTGTTTGTTAATCCCATTATTTACTGATCAAAAAGTGCACACAAGAGGTCTTCTCTTGCTCTACAATCATTCTCAAGATCCTTGTCCAGGTTAGCTGAAGGAGGATTACCAGATCCTATATTATAGGGTGTGACACCATTCTATGTGATCTCCCAAATCTCCTTGCCAAGACATCTCAAATGAGTCTCCATCTAAATCTTCCATACTATGTAGGTTGTTCCATCAAGCCTCGGAATATCCCTTCGAAAGATAACTCCATAAGAACTGGATGAACTTGAACTGATAGTCACCATAGGATCTTCCTCAAGCAGTTAAGATTTCTACAGAGAGTACCAAAGCTCTGATACCAATTGTTAGACAATTCAAATAACTAGAAGACAACTTAGAGGGGGGGGTGAATCAGTTATCTCGGATTACAGGAACATTCAGCAATTAAAACTTTAATACCAAAACCCAAAACAATAATATCAGAATAACAGTTAATCTATTAAGCATAAATAATAATCATAGAATAAAATCTATCCATACAACACAAGGATTTGTACATGGAAAACTTGGTAAAGGGAAAAACTACGGTGGGAAGCCTACCCATAGTCAGATAATACTTTTGCAGTAAGTATGTGAATTACAATGAGGGGGCCTGCACTTTTAGGAAGGCCAACAACCTAGACCTCACTGCTCATCACAAAAGGAGCCTCACTAACTACATATAAATCCATACTACAATCCAGAGAAGTGTTGAACTGCAAAAGATAGCATCTCCTATGCCTGAGTAAAATTTTGGTTAAGCTCAATACCGAAGGACTAAATCCTCTTAAATTAAAGCAATTCGATCTCCAGTGATCGACCAACTCTTCTGCCTAAATGATATTACATTATTCGCACATTAAAATCCTTGACCATGACCTCTCACATTAACCATGATTATCTATAATGAGATCTTACATATATTTATACAAACCCTCGACCATAAATAATTAGGTCGGCCACCAGACAATAAATCAATTACATAATTACAAACCATGTCATCCTTAGACCAAACAAGTAATATCAACACATAAGACATTTTGTAAATACATCAATAGGTCCTATCCACATGTTACATTAAATTCGGTCCATAACCTAGATCAACTAGGACCTAGTATAGGTTCACACGCTTCAGCAATGATCTCCACTAGCCAAGTCGTGAAAATGGTCACCAACAGCATCCTAAAACACTATCAAAACCTTGTTGGCATTCTACACTCTAGTGAGAAATGATGGTGTTGTCATTCATGGAAACCTACTAGCAACCTACTGGAAACCTTCAGGAAAACATTCAACATTTATTTGGTAAACCACCGGTAGGCACCGACACCGACAGATACTTCACCAACACTGGCACCGGCAACAATACATATCGGTACCACAGCCAACAGAAATAAACTTGTGTTTACTGTATTTAATTGTAAATATCTTTTGTAAAGCCAACATGGCATATTGTAATAGACATATATGTATGAGATCTTGTAAATCATTTTGATAGAGGATAATATAGAGGATGGAATAGGAAATGAGATAGGAATGAGTGAACAATAAGAGCAGATTTTGTATAAGGTTTATGGTTATAGTATGAGCTTAAACCGGTATTGAACCTGGCATAGTTGATGATAATTTGAAGTAGTACATTGTCTTGGATTTTCATAATCCATTTTGTAAGTCAGTGAGACTTCCATTTTGTAGATTGAGCAGTGAGCTCTAGGCAATTGGTCTTCTTGCACGTGCAAGCCCCTCATTGTTAAATATTCTACAAACCAGTTAGATACTGATTCACCCCCCCCCCCTCTTAGTATCTTTGGCACTATCGTTAATCCTAACAATTGGTATCAAAGCCTGGTCCTCTATTTTCAAAAGCTTAACAGCTTGAGGAAGATTCTAACACCGGTACAGATGGAGAACTTAAGAAAGCAATTTGAAGGAGCTCTTGTAGAGTATGATTCAGAGAAGTTGAAGAGTATCAAAATTGAAGATGATCTGAGGACTGCACATGAATTCATTCAAGGACTTCATGACAATCTTACTATTGCTAGAAATAAAAGAAAAGAACTTCATGAGAAGATGTAGAATGACAATGATGAAAAGGAAACTCTTAATGAGCTTGTGAATAAGATGAGACAATAAAACATGACTATGAGGAATGAAATGCAAGATATGACTATGAGATTTTGTAAAGACATTGAAGATAGAAATAAGAATGAAGATGACTTGACTAGGAGACTCAATGATGCTGGTAATGAAAACTAAGACTCAATCATGAAAATGATATGTTAAAGACAGATCTGATTCACATGCAACATGATAAAACTGAACTTATGAGACAGATGGGAATTCTGGAAAAAGAGTTGGCTACTACAAATCAACATAAAGAGAAATTCAAGAAAAGTTTAGAAGAACTTGATGATATGTTGAAAAGTCAGAAACCTAATGGAGATACTAATGGACTTGGGTTTGAAGTTGGTTAAAGTTTTGGTACTGCAAACAATCATGATCACAGTAAACCAGTAAGACAACCTAATGCTTAAAAATTTAATGGGAAATGCTTTAACTGTAACAAGTTTGGTCATAGAGAAAATCAGTGTAGATAAACAATCAGAACATTAACGCACCCATCGGTCAATGTTCCAAATGCAACAAAGTTGGTCATAATTTAGAAAATTGTAGAATGAATGTGAGATGTTATGTTTGTGGAAGATTTGGGCACTTATCTAATCAAAGCAGAACACAAACCGGCATAGGATATGGAAAGGTATTCAGAAGAATAATGTGACTTGTTATGCTTGTAACAAAATTGGACATATTGCACAATTTTGTAGAAGCAAGACTTCACCAACAAATAATAAAGGACCCAATTTGAAAGGCAAAGAAAAGGTTGATGAGGTAAAGCAAGAATTTTCAAGACAATGGATTAGAAAGACAGATCAAAATGTTGATGAGACTATTTCTTCACCGGTAGAACAGAGTATTACTCCACCAGCAAGAAATTCTTCATCCAACTAAGAAGTAACCCTTTGGGGGTATTGTAGCAAGTTGAACATCATGCAGATTACCCTTAGTAGATGGTGAGAAGATAGATTTCTTCTTTACCGGCAGATGTGTTAAGTTTTCACTTAACCGATGAGCATTTATTGCAGTTGTTGAATGAAATTTCATTATAAATCATCGGTTTTCTTTCATTTTTGAATCCCCAAGCATTAAAACTAGCAGAGAGCATGAAGATCTGAGCAAAGGCATTCAAGGCGAAGAAGTGAACTGGTTTCTTTCAAACCCTCAAACATTATAAGGTAGCTTAAGGTATTTTTCAAATGGCTTCCTCTTCTGCTCCCAAATTTATTGCAAACCCTACTGTTGTGGAAATTGTAAAATGCCCTAGGTCCATTTTCAAAATTATTCCCATGATAGCTAAGAAAGATGACTCCATAGGCACATTCTCAAAAATTCCTAAAGGTGTAGCTTATGCTGAAAACCCTAGAATTTATATTCACTGCAATATTGAAGAATTAGGTTCTGTGGAAATATTAAAGATGTTTAATACCGTAATTTGTGATGAAAATGGAAATGTCAAACCTGAGCACAAGGTTATTGAGACCTTAGGTTTTGTAGAAATCTTTGAACATCCTTGAATTTCCAGAGGTAGTGAGAATTATCCTAAGTAGGGCACATGGAGAATTTCTTTGGTTAGATTCAGTCTTCAAATTGACACGGAAAGCAATTAGGGTAGTGACAGGTTTACACTCTACCGACAGAAGACCAGACAAAACAAAGAAGGTACCCAGCAACAAAGTCATGACCTTAACAGGAGCAACATCTAATAGTAGATCTCTAAGAGTAAATAACATCAAGGATATCAATGTGAGATTCATAAGTATGATTTTAGGTTACAAGACCACACATGCAAACTGACTTAATTCAGTTTCTATTCTTTACATTAAAAGTGCTTATGATATGGTAAATAATGATGCAAAAATAGATGTGTGTGAATGGCTGAAGGATGAACTAGTTGATCATTTGAAAAAGATAAAAGGAGACAAGGAAGGAACATTTCATTTTGGTAATCTTTTGGTATGTCTTATGTTGTATTTCTCAAAACAAATACCTGGTATTGGACACAAAGATTTTGGATATGACATAGTGGTAGGCAAACAATTACAAGAAGCCTTCACCGACATGGGTACTTCTAGGGAAAACAATATAACTAAATATTTCAAAGTCTTCCAAGCCAAAATGAAAACAAGAGAGAGACTACCACAAAGCATAGTAGATAAATATGGTAAGGAAATTTGCTTTGTGATTAAGAAAGATGAAATATGGATGGAAGCATTTCTTCCTAGAACTGTATGGGTAACTGAAATGGGGTATGAGGCTAATGTGAATATTATTGAGACTTATGTCAATGCCCTATTAGAAGCACCTAGAGAACCAACGGAAGAAGTTTTTGGAAGTGCATAAATAATTGAGAGCGGTGTACAAACAATGAAACAAAGGAAGAGAAGAGAAAAGTATATAAGGAGTGCATCAAAAAAAGTAAAGGAAATAAAATAAAATGTCATGAAGCTTATTGGAATAAAGGAAAGTGAATTGGAAGGATTGCAACCAGAGGCACATATCTCACCAGTTTGCACATCATCTGACAGTGAAATACCTACTGAATTTAAAAGAGTTGATTGGAAGAGAAAACCTTCACCGGTACCCTCTCCTCCACCCAAGAAAACAAGAACTCTGAGAAAGAAGCAACAAGCGGTAAGACAACTGGCAAAGAAATTAACACCCAAGAAGAAACAATAGGTTATGCCACCTTTGGATGATCTACTGAATGAAATCACTGATAATGGTAACTTGGCAAATGTGAGCAAGTTGTATAACACATTCACTAATTCTCAAAAGGAAAGTATTGAAAACAACATTATTCTACATCTAGACATCTACAAGAAAGTGCTAATTGAAGTTGTAGATGATTTACCAAATGATCTGTATAGAAGGTTAGATGCAAAGAGGATTGCAGTAATGGAGCTAGACAAGAAACTTAAAATTGAAAAACTTTGTCATGCCCACTTTTGGGCACGAACGGAAAATTTTTTATTTTTTTTTTTAAATACTTAACTAATTATCAACTAATTAAATTAAAATAATGCAACTTAGTGCGATTAACTTAAATAATTATTGCATTCTGAATTAGGTCTTAACTATATTGTGCCAATCAGGTAATATAATTCATTTTTAGAAAACTAGGTTTACCAAGTTATCAACGAGCTAAGTTTTCTCTCAAAACGGACATTGACTAAACTTCATTAATAAATAATTAATATCCCATAATGGCGAATTAATCTCGACCATATGCTTTTTAAAATTTATCATATTTATTTATCTTAATCCACTAGAATCCCTAATTTATTAACCTGGTAATTTACAACACCCTAACCAATTGAAGCCCCCCCCATAGTCCATAATCACTTTACTAAAATAATGAACCGCTTGGAAGAATATACTTTATTAAATTTAGACCCCCAAAATTTCAAACTACGTTATAATCATATGCCTAATTTGACCCTCTTGGCCCCTACAAAATCTTAGTATTTACACCCCTTTTTTTTTTTTTATATTTATCTAAATCTAACTCACCTAGGTACTTAAATCATTTTATAATAACCCAAAGTGTTCAAAATTTATCTTCACGTCTATCAATTTTAATACCATCTACTTACCAATTTAATCCTACTAATTTTATATATACCAATTTATATAAATATATATATATATATGTACATATATATATATTTTAATATATATATATATACCTATATATATATCTACATATTTGCCCATACATGCACTTATACTATATAATAATGCTTATCCTTTTGAACATCGTTCTCCCCCCCCTTTTTTTTTTTATATTTTAAAAGCAATGGTGCGTTGCCCTAACCCGTAACTAGGGTTAGGGCAAGTTTTAGAACATCTTTATTTTTATTCTTTTTTTTGTTTATGCGCGAAGTATGTCGCGTGCAGGGCGAGTGGAAGAGAGTCAGCGGCAGAGATACAGCGTGCAAGGCGGCCGAATCCAACCTCCACCCCACCCCTTTTATTTGCGTTGGGTTACACGTAGCCGGGCGAGGGTTTTACCTTGGTTAATCCGCAGCGAGGGGAGTGGGAGCGGTGGAGTGAGAGGGAGCCGAACGGAGCGTCCCATCTACCCGGCGCCGTTGACCTTTTGATGCAGTGCGGAGAGGTGAAGGCGGGGGTTGCTGCCGGCTGTGGCAACGCCGCCCAGCCTGCGGCCCCGCAGGACCTGGACGACGCCGCCCACGGGTCTGCGGTCCCCGCAGGCCGTGGGCGTCGCCGCCCAGGGGCTACGGGTTCCGCACCCTAGGGGCGCCGCCGCCCGGTGCCGCGGCCGCGTGAATCACTAAACGCCACTTTCTTGATGTTGTTTACTGGTTAAAAAGGGTGAATAAAATAAATCGTGGGGTATGCTTTGTGATATGTTTTTTTAACAAGGTTAAAGCATTTCAAGTTTACGATATGCCCTATTTTTTAAAAACATTTATAAATATATATATATATATATGTGTGTGTGTGTGTGTGTGTGGTTATGTAAATCTGGTAAAATAGCATGCATGAGGGCCTCTGTATGATAACAGGCAGATTCTCTTATAAGGAATAAATACATATATATAAATAAATATATATATATATATATTTACATAAATATATATATATATATATATATTTTATATATATTTAATCTTATTATCAGATTTCCTTTTTTTGTAAGTTTAAATCTGTAACTAATCTTCATTGTATTCTTTTATTATTACTGATTTGGAAGAACAGAAGATAAAAGAGTATATATATATATATATATATATATATATATATATATATATATATATATATATATATATATATATATATATATATATATATATATATATATATATATATATATATATATATATATATATATATATTGTATATTACCATTTAAATCACATGAAAACCCCTTTTTTTTTTTGGCATAAAGAACTGTTCATTTATTCATTGCAGTTTCATTACTAAGAAAAGAAACATTTATATATATATATATATTTTTTTTAAATACACTAAGACTGAATGCAAGACTCAAAAAAAAAAAACTAGACTACAACTATTAGGATTTCTTTTTCTGCAAATAATCAAAAGATAAAGGACTGTTTTCATTTAAATTTACAGCAACCTAGTTCCATTTATTTGCAGATTACATGTAAAATACAATGCTTCTATTTTTTTTATTTTTTTTCCTTCTTGTTAAACGTAAAAATTTCCATACAATCTAATACACTAATGCTTTCATTTGCAGCTTAACTAAAATAGTGAAAACATCATGTATTTCTTTAACAGATTTAAATACAATGAGCATGGTTACAAAGAAGTTTAGAAGTTTAAAACATCTACATTTCCCCCTTTTCAAGATAATAGATATACATTGCTACATTATTTTTGTAAACAACACACAATGCCCTTCTCTATCTTTTACAAGCTATCATGGAATACATTAACCTCCTTCCCTATTAATAACACATTCTAGCTCTTTCTTTTCATTAGCAACTCCCAAGAGAATACATTGCCATATTAACTAATTTCTGCAACATAAACAGCAACATGGTCTTTCAATCCTTCTTTTCCCATTCCCATGCAACCTGCAAAACAACACATTTTGACCATGGGAAGCTCACCTCCCAGCCTAGGCTTACTAGAAGCCACCCCCGAGCTTGGAGAACCAAGCACTAGACGGGCTACAAACATGCAAAACCACTATAAAACATAGGAACACCTTTACAATCAAATTTCCCCTTCCCAAGCTTCACATTCACCACTTTCATGGTGACTCTTCCATGGGTGGAAGTGGACCATGTACCAATGGGGAGAATGCATGCCAAAAGAACAATACTACATTAGCCACCTCATGGCAACACAAATGCAACCCAAACATTTCACAAACCTTATGCCCCCCAAAAAGGCTCAAGGCCATATATGCTCCCCTTATGACCCCCAAATGCATACACAAGGCCATGCATCAAGGGTCACCAAGGACTCCCTTGAGAACACTCTCCATAAGGAGAGCCTCTCACCCATGGCTGTCAAACTCCTTCCACCCCAAGATCTTCCTACCCTCCCAAGGATAGGAGATCTTGGACACTCCCAAAAACAACAAGAAACACAACAAACACATAGAAAGGAAAACTATACATTTTACTTCAACACAAAAACTTCTTAAAAACACAATCTTTCAAGCAACTCTTTTCTTGTTACAAAACAACATAAACTATCATTTTCAACATAATAAGAGAAAGAAGAGAGTAACCAACCTAATTCTGCCAAAAGGTTTGCTAACTTTAGTTGGGGATGAGCTGCCCAATTTCCACTATCTTTTCCCCCAAAATTCCACTAAAAATGCCAACTCCTACTAACTTTTCAAAACAAGCCAAAATCTCCAAGAAAGGAGAGTGGGTGATTACTCACTAAGTTTGAAAAATCTTGCCTAAGAAGGCCTCTCACACACTTCCCAACTCCTTGGGTGAGGTGTGAGTTCCCATTGGTTGCCCTTCCCAAACTCTTGCACTTTACTAAAATTGGAAAGGGAAAAGGTGGAAGAGGATGGGGAAGAGAGTTTAACTCCTAAAGGGAAGGTTCTCTATCCTAGGAAGAACTTTCTAAGTTCAATTTTCGTGCATCTTGAAAACACCACTTTTTGAAGTGACTTCATAGTCACATGGGAGAAGCCACATGTTGCAAAACACCCCTAACCCATAGGTATACCCTTAGGACCTTTGGAAAAACCTAAAAACTTACCCTAGGAGTCCATTAAACCCTTTGGAAACTCCACTGAAGTTTACCTACGGGTCAAGCATGAGTTGACCACTCCCATGACTCCCTACCCAAGACAAATTTGGGACCACACTCATGTTTTTGAATGGCTTTGGTAGAAACAAAACTCCCTCCAAGAGACAAGTCAACTTAATGACACTTAATCAGCACATGTGTCAAGTGACACAACAAAAATACAATATAAAATCACACATGGAAAATTGGTCTCTTGAAGGATTACACAATTACATATAAATTAAATTTTTACACTCAAGCATTATACACATCACAAATAAAATACATTACAAGGGGAGGGGTGTTGTCTCTCCAAATAGACAACTCCGGCTTAACAAACGCACATTGGTCTAGGCTTGATTCTCCATAAATTCCATGGTCACATGGATAATTTCCTGCGCATCTCAATTAACACATTAGTAACTCCAAATAATCACAATTATTCATAATCAAATACATGGATTTCATTGCAATTCAACACTCATACATTAGGCAACAATAATTCAATATCTCATTTTGTTTTCAAATTCAATTTCACATAAACAATTAACATAATTTTCCCAAAAATGAACCATTCATAAATATGCATCATTTTTTTTTTTCTTTCATCAAAATAAAATCCTGCAAATTCCCAATAATGACATTCACCATCATAATGTAATTCTATTCTAGTAACATATCTAAGGTTTCATAATCATCATGCATGAAATAAAACATCAACAAATGTCAGTGTGATCCAAATCATGGAATCATATAAGTTCTAAGTCCATAATGCATAAAATAAGGCATCCAAAATAGTCTCAATATGCAAATAACTGAAAATGTCAAACTGAATCGGGGTAGGGCCTCACAAACTTCTAGTTGTACATCCAATTAACTCTAAAGAGGAGATTGATGAATTAATCTGTGAAGCTAATAGATCAGTTTTTGCTAGTGGTCACCGACAAGTGAGCTTAATGGCTAGCAGAGTAAATGAAATTGCAAAAGAAACAACTGACAAATGGGATATCTTTTTCGTAGAAAAAGAAAAATAGGAAGAATTGAACCGACCCAAGAAAATATTCAAAGTATATCAAAAGGACAAGGACAAAGGGAAAGGTAAAGTTGATGGAATACCAAACATCAAAATAACTTACAACTTACCACCACCCTTGGTACCACACCAACACATACTATTGATACACCGACTACTGATAATATGGACATAACACATGATGACACTAACCCTGAATTAGAAATTATATTTACCATGAATGTTGATACTCAGAAAGTGAACATTATTGTGGACAAGGACAACACAGAGGTACGGGATGATATTGTTGGTAATGGAAACATTGTTGAGCAACCGACAGAAAATGTAGAGGTTGAAATACATATAGAGAAAACAAAGCATACAGAGCAACCTTTGGATAGTGGAATGAATACTGGTAGTTTAGATGTTGGCACTAAGAAACCGACAAAGACAAAGATATCGGTAGCTGATAACACATAAAAACTGGCAAAGGCATAAGTACATGTTGAGATAGCGAACCCAGTAATCATTGAGAAACCCAAACCACTACAAGTTGAAACACAAACTCAAATTGATCCACCGGAGGTTGATACAAGAAAATTGGTTACTAACATTGGAAAAATTGGAATAATAAAGGCAATTGGTCAGACATCCGAATTCAGACCCACTAATGTAACAGAGGTACTTTTGGACTCAATTAAGAAGATAACTAATTGTAATGCATTGGCCTACAAGGCAATTGATGATGCAATACCTATTCTTAATATGATTGCAGCAAAATGCAATGTAGATAATGTAAAGGATTCTTTAGGACAGTTAGACACATTGTCTAAATTTATTGTTGGAAATGTAATAACAGTGGATAAGGTAAATGAAGATACATTCAAACAGAAAATGGAAAAAGAAAAGGAAAAATTATTTGAGGAGACAATAAAGAAGTGCACTGAACATATTAACACACTTTTACCGGCACTAAATACAACAATTTTGGAGTATAAGGAGTTGTATAGAGAAACATGCAAGCCACATCTGTTGACCCAGGACATTGAAAAATAAATAAGCAAAGTACAAAAGGAAATTGATGATATAGCTAATAATATCATTGGTTCATCTGAACCTATATCAGTTATTGAGCAAGAAATAGCAGGATTTGATGAAAAGTTGGAGAAATTTGAGAAGCAAAAAATCAAGGATCAAGGCGAATCCCAAAGAGCTGAAGTATAAACTTAGTCCTAAACTAGATAACCTTATCTCTCTGAGAAATGAGATATCTAAGGCATTAATTCAAGGCGAAAGATCACTGGAGGAGCATATGCATCATCTCACTAGCATGATCCAATGAACTGAGGCAACCATGAATGAACGCAACAAATTCATGTAGAGTTTAAACTTGGTTTTGGCTGATATATTTCAGATTGTAACCAACCGGTTACAAACCTTAAGGTGAAATTTTGCACTCGTTTGACATTTTTTTGACAACCTTTGTCATTGATGTCAAAGGGGGAGCAGTGGACAGAGAAAAATGGCTATTTAGAGGAGATCATCTGCTCAGGGGGAGCACATACTTTTTTGGTAAATTTTTGGACTTCATTTTTGGAAACAATTTTTGGATTTTTCTCATGAGTGTTGCCATCAATGCCAAAGGGGGACATTGTTGGCATTCTACAATCTAGTGAGAAATGATGGTGTCATCATTGATGGAAACCTACTGGAAACCTTTAGGCAACCACCTGGCATTCATCTAGTAAACCACCGGCAGGCACCAGCACCGGCAAACACTTCACCAGCAGCGGCAACAATACATACTGGCACCCCAGCCGACAAGAATAAACTTTTGTTTACTGTATTTAATTGTAAATATCTTTTGTAAAGCCAGCATGGCATATTGTAATAGACTCATATATGTATGAGATCTTGTAAATCATTTTGATAGAGGATGATATAGAGGATGGAATAGGAGATGAGATAGGAATGAGCGAACAATAAGGGTAGATTTTGTATAAGGTTTATGGTTATAGTATGAGCTTAAACCGGTACTGAACCTGGTATAGTTGATGTTGATTTGAAGCAGTACATTGTATTGGATTTTCATATTCCATTTTGTAAGTTAGTGAGACTTCCATTTTATAGATTGAGCAGTGAGCTCTAGGTAGTTGGCCTTCTTGCATGTGCAGGCCCCTCATTGTTAAATATTCTGCAAACTGGTTAGATACTGCTTCACCCCCCTCCCCCCTTCTTAGTATCTTTGGGACTATCATTAATCCTAACAATTGGTATCAGAGCCTGGTCCTCTATTTTCAAAATCCTAATAGCTTGAGGAAGATTCTAACACTGGTACAGATGGAGAACTTAAGAAAGCAATTGGAAGGAGCTCTTGTAGACTATGATTCAAAGAAGTTGAAGAGTATCAAACTTGAAGATGATCTGAGGAATGCACATGAATTCATTCAAGGACTTCAGGAGAATCTTACTATTGCGAGAAATAAAAGAAAAGAACTTCATGAGAAGATGCAGAATGACAATGATGAAAAGGAAACTCTTAATGAGCTTGTGAACAAGATGAGACAATAAAACATGACTATGAGGAATGAAATGCAAGATATGACTATGAGATTTTGTAAAGACATTGAAGATAGAAATAAGAATGAAGATGACTTGACTAGGAGACTTAATGATGCTGGTAATGAAAATCTAAGACTCAATCATGAAAATGATATGTTAAAGACAGATCTGATTCACATGCAACATGATAAAACTGAACTTATTAGACAGATGGGAATTCTGGAAAATGAGTTGGCTACTACAAATCAACATAAAGAGAAATTCAAGAAAAGTTTAGAAGAACTTGATGATATGCTAAAAATTCAAAAACCTAATGGAGATACTAATGGACTTGGATTTGAAGTTGGTTAAAGTTTCGGTACTGCAAACAATCATGATCATAGTAAACCGACAAGATAGCCTAATGCTTGCAAATTTAATGGGAAATGCTTTAACTGTAACAAGTTTGGTCATAGAGAAAATCAATGTAGATCTAGAAACAATCAGATCATTAATGCACCCACCAGTCAATGTTCCAAATGCAACAAAGTTAGTCATAATTCAGAAAATTGCAGAATGAATGTGAGATGTTATGTTTGTGGAAGATTTGGGCACTTATCTAATCAATGCAGAACACAAACCGGCATAGGATATGGAAAGGCTATTCAGAAGAATAATGTGACTTGTTATGCTTGTAACAAAATTGGACATATTGCACAATTTTGTAGAAGCAAGACTTCACCAGCAAACAATAAAGGACCCAGTTTGAAAGGCAAAGAAAAGGTTGATGAGGTAAAGAAAGAATTTTCAAGACAGTGGATTAGAAAGATAGATCAAAATGCTAATGAGACTATCTCTTCACTGGTAGAATAGAGTATTACTCCACCGGCAGGAAATTCTTCATCCAACTGAGAAGTAACACTTTGGGGGTATTGCAGCAAGTTGAACATCATGCATATTACCCTCGATAGATGGTGAGAAGGTAGATTTCTTCTTTACTGGTAGATGTGTTAAGTTTTTACTTAACCAGTGAGCATTTATTATAGTTGTTGAATGAAATTTCATTATAAATCATTGGTTTTCCTTCATTTTTCAATCACCGAGCATTCAAACTAGCAGAGAGTGCAAAAATATGAACAAAGGCATTCAAGGCGAAGAAGTGAAGTGATTTATTTCAAACACTCAAACATTATCAGGCAGCTTAAGGTATTTTTCAAATGGCTTTCTCTTCTGCTCCCGAATTTATTGCAAACCCTACTGTTGTGGAAATTGTAAAATGCCTTAGGCCCATTTTCAAAATTATTCCCAAGATAGCTAAGCAAGATGACTCCATAGGCAAATTCTCAAAAAATCCTAAAGGTGTAGCTTATGTTGAAGACCCTAGAATTTATATTCATTGCAATATTGAAGAATTAGGTTCTGTGGAAATATTAAATATGTTTAATACCATAATTTGTGATAATAATGGAAATGTCAAACCCGAGCACAAGGTTATTGAGACCTTAGGTTTTATAGAAATCTTGAACATCCCTGAATTTCCAGAGGAGGTAGTGAGAATTGTCCTAAGTAGGGCACATGGAGAATTTCTTTGGTTAGATTCAGTCTGCAAATTGACCCAGCAGGCAATTAGGGAAGTGACAAGTTTACACTCTACCGGCAGTAGACCAGACAAAACAAAGAAGGTACCCAACAACATAGTCATGACCTTAACAGGGGCAACATCTAATAGTAGATCTTTGAGAGTAAATGACATCAAGGATATCAATGTGAGATTCATAAGTCTGATTTTAGGTTACAAGACCACACATGCAAACTGACTTAATTCAGTTTCTATTCTTTGCATTAAAAGTGCTTATTATATGCTAAATAATGATGCAAAAATAGATGTGTGTGAATGGTTGAAGGATGAACTAGTTGATAATTTGAAAAAGATAAAAGGAGACAAGAAAGGAACATTTTATTTTGGTAATCTTTTGGTATGTCTTATGTTGTATTTCTCAAAACGAATACCCGGTATTAGACACAAAGATTTTGGATATGACATACCGGTAGGCAAACAATTGCAAGAAGCCTTCACCGATATGGGTGATTCTAGGGAAAACAATATAACTGAATATTTCAAAGCCTTCCAAGCCAAAATGAAAACAAGAGAGAGACTACCACAAAGTGTAGTAGATAAATATGATAAGGAAATCTGGTTTGTGATTAAGAAAGATGAAATATGGATAGTTTTTTTGACAACCTTTGTCATTTATGTGAAATTTTGCACTCGTTTGACATTTTTTTTGACAACCTTTGTCATTGATGTCAAAGGGGGAGTAGTGGACAAAGAAAAATGGCTATTCAAAGGAGATCTTTTGCTCAGGGGGAGCACATACTTTTTGGTAAATTTTTGGACTTAATTTTTGGAAATAGTTTTTGGATTTTTCTCATGAGTGTTGCCATCAATGCCAAAGGGGGAGATTGTTGGCATTCTACACTCTAGTGAGAAATGATGGTGTCGTCATTGATGGAAACCTACTGGCAACCTTCAGGCAACCACTTGACATTCATCTGGTAAACCACTGGCAGGCACGGGCACCGGCAAACACTTCACCGATAGTGGCAACAATGCATACCAGCACCCCGACCAACAGGGATAAAATTTTGTTTACTGTATTTAATTGTAAATATCTTTTGTAAAGCTAGCATGGCATATTGTAATAGACTCATATATGCATGATATCTTGTAAATCATTTTGATAGAGAATGATATAGAGGATGGAATAGGAGATGAGATAGGAATGAGCAAACAATAAGGGCAGATTTTGTATAAGGTTTATGGTTATAGTATGAGCTTAAACCGGTACCGAACCTGGCATAGTTGATGATGATTTGAAGCAGTACATTGTATTGGATTTTCATAATCCATTTTGTAAGTCAGTGAGACTTCTATTTTGTATATTGAGCAGTGAGATCTAGGCAGTTGGCCTTCCTACATGTGGAGGCCCCTCATTGTTAAATATTCTACAAACCGGTTAGATACTGATTCACCCCCCTCCCCCTCTTAGTATCTTGGGGACTATCATTAATCCTAACAAATCTGCACCAATACCACTTATGCAATTCATCAAAGATCTTCATCAAAAGCTTTGTCCATAAAAACCTTGCTGAAACCTTAAACCAATCTTCTAAGCAAGCAAGATAGTATACAATCTCTAGACCAAAACCAACTGACCAAATATGAGTATAAGTATCATGAACAAACCAATTCCATCACCAGACTATATCGGAGCCTTCTAGATCATACCAGATCCAAGTTAACCAGAAACCACTTAACCTACTAGGACTAGAAGGGTGTCGGTAAAGCATCCAAATAGCTAGTGTTGACATCAATGGAAAAACATCAATTCAACACATAATCAATTCCACTAAATGGCCAACATTCCTCAACATTATCTTCATTTGGAAAAAATATTGCAAGAACATGCCTTCTCCTATGCATGCAGATGTATCTCAACTATTAGTGAACCTACACAAATAGGAATGATGTGAAATATAGTTAAAAATACTCCTAAATTTTTTATAGAAAAGATTCTTAATTGTGAAAAAATGCAATAAAGATTCTATAATCCCAACAAGCTCTTAGTTTGACACCATACTTGACAATGGTGCCAAAAATATAGGACTTCAACAATGGTTAAATAATTGGGCATAATACCATAACTTAGGGATAAAGCATCCTTACCAAGTAGCCATAAAATTAATTATTAAAGCTCATTTATCTATCAATCCAAGGACGTTATATTTTAAATGGGCCTACACTATGTGTGTACTAGGAGTTACTAGGACTTCTACTAATCTAAGTTACTTCAATGAAATGACATGCTAAAATCAAGTATTGAAAATAAAATATATCTTAATGAATATTGAGAATAATCTACTAATAAAAACATGACTAAAACAATACTTAATGAAAGAGTTTTTAGTAAGTAAAAAGGAACTACTTAGTTTTGCCTTGGCTATAGGAATGATCATAGAATGGAATTATTGTATTTGCAGGAACGATAAATCAATGGAACTGCAACTACTAACTAAATGAAATCTATCTAGTAACTAAATATATGAAATCCTCACCAAGTGGGCCCCCTTGGGTGAGTCTCCCAATGTTTAACTAAACTTAGATACTCAAAACACCATGTTGTCCATCACTTCATTTGAAAAAATAATAGTATTTGCAAAGAAAACATTCTTGTAGACACCTAAAATTATTTAAATTAGTACTTAATTAATTTAAGCATGTCAGCGTAATTAACCAATTTAATTTTGTTAATTCCTTTTGTCTCAAGGTTTAACTAAATCAAATTTAATCAATCTTATCTCTATATTCCAATAATTAATTTATCAATAAATTAATTAATTTCCCCATTCTTCTAAGTTCCTCTTAGTTAATTAATACCAATTAATTAACTTAACTAAAGTGATTCCTACAAATCACTTTCCCTAATCTCCACTTAGCCTAACTAATTCTTCCTTAATCATACTTATCATTATTCTCCAATTTCATATTCATCCATTCATTCTCTCTCCTCATATCACATCCTCCTAACTTTCCCACTTGCATTCTAATCCATTATTAACTCACCTAATCAATCCCCTTAATCATTTGCACATCCATAATCATGTTGATCATTTCAAGGAAATTCAAATTCTTTGAATCTCCCCATGCATCCTCTTCCCAAATAATTTTTAATTCTTTTTCTTATTTAGTCTTCCCACATCCTCTTATTATGAAATTTTTAATTCCTCCTCCCTCCCCCCAAGGAATTTTATATTCATTTTTCTCTTCCCAATGTACTGGGAGATCTTCCCCATGAACCTTGAGAGGTGTGGAGACAAGAAATGCCTTTATGGCATATCTCTTGAATCTCACATCTTGTCCTCTCAATCTATGTGTTCCCTCTAAAATCAATCTCAACCCTTGTTCCCAAAATCAATCTTCGCCCTCCATTTTGGCCTCCTCCAATCTATAAATTGGAGTCTCTTCCCCTAATTTCCATTTCCACTTCTCATCTAATCTTATGTTGTTAATTTGAAATCCAAAATCATCCATCACGCCATCATAATGCCCAAATCTTCTCTCATCTAATCCATATCCATCATAATTCAAATCCAATCCAAATCCAAACAATCTTGTTGTGTCTGGAGATCAATCCACATCCCAATTAATGATCTAATCTAAACAATTTAAGGATGGGCGCATCCTTGGCTTCACCAATAGCTTAATCAGAGGAATAAGAGAGAACTCTCTCTTGCAAGGTATAAGAAGCTTGGTTTATGCTTTATTTGGTTTTTTATGTTTATTTGGGTTTAAAATAACCATCTAACCTAGCATTGGTTTTCTCTTGCTTCATTTTGGCATGCCCGGTGGAACCTATGTCCCAATTTCTAACCTTTTTTGTGAGTTTTAGTGTTTTTATCTTGCAAGTTGTCGCTTCAGCGCGTTTGTCTACACTTCAGTGAATCTACCCCACTGCTTCAGTGCGTCCATCACGGTTGAGTGCCTCCATTCCAAAATTTAAAATTTATGACCAACATTTTGCAAGTTTCTACACTTCAGCACGATCGCCCTTGCATCAGCGTGTGTGCTATAGTGTCTTTTGACACTTATTCTTAGAGATAGATTTTAAATTTCTTACTTTCTACTAATCAAAAAATCACAAAGACATTAAAAAATTCCTCAAAATAATCCAAAAACAATTGTAGGATGGGTTTTCTTATTCTATTTTTATCAATTTAAGCAATTAGTTAAAAAAATTAGGCTTATAGGCAAATTAGTGTCTACATTGAACCCAGAAGCCCGCCACTTTTTAAATTTCAAATTTTCAAAATTTGGCTAACTGCTAGCGTTAGGTTTCTATCCTTCGGTGCTTGCACATGTGCATTACTGCCTACATCATAACTCTACACATTCATTTAGGTATAAGTCATTCAATTTAAAAAAAAAAAAATTAAAAATATCGGTATTCCCCATTGTTTATGTTTTTAGGGTTGCAAACTCACTTCAACGCCTACGCAAGCATTGTAGCGCATCTTCCTATGGATCAACGCCTATGTTGTATCCATAGGGGTTTTTGGTTACTAATAAAAATTTTAGTTTTGTCAGGCACATTTTTGTTTGTCCAAGGTTAAAAATTAAACTACTAATCCTGTTTTCTTGCAACACGCATGTCAAAGGCTCATTATTCTCACTAGTTTAGTTTTATTTTATGCTTTTTATATATAAAACCTTATTCATGTGGGATTAAAATAAACCAATATCTTTTTATGTCTTGTGCGCTTGCACAGTTCATGTTGAGTGGACCCACCATTGCACTCTAGTATCCTCTCCCCTCACCTTCGCGGAACTTGGGTGTAAGAGAATGAGTGATAAACACCACTCTGTTTTTATTTTAGTAGTTTATGGGTATTTCTTGATTGGGGATTTCATCACCCCACAAGGGTATCTCAAATTAGGACATGTTGGGGATATCGACTCTCCCAGCGCAATCTCGAGCAGGTTTTTCAAGCCGCTATATAAACAAATTGGTTAGGAGGTTGGAGTGTTGAGTGAATTCAATGTATGTGGGGGCCTTCCCTGCACTAATAAGCTCAGTTAGAGCCTTAAGTGGCTTGCTTTGAGAATTCATCATTGGATTGGTGATCCCTCATAATTATACTAAGAACCTTGTTTAGTGGCCCAAAATCTCACATTCATAGTGCAGGGGATGTCGATCGTACCCCGAAGTTACCTCTGGTGTACCCACTCAAGATGAGATGAGAATTCCCCATATAATAGATCCTCATATCTTTGGGATAAGAGAATCGGGTATGCCTGAGAAGTGAGTGCATTGTAAGGGGGAGCCAGTGCTACCAAAATCTCTATACATCCACTTGCATGAGGTATCATTTGTGCAAGAGGCCTAATGAATGGTTTCCATCTTCCAACCTAAGTCATGTTGTCTTCAAGTATCTTCAAGTATGCTACACATATAAAATCAATTTGGGCTAATCTAGGTCCCCCCTTCACTTGCAGACTCATTATTGAGTGGTATACTTGGCCAATGTGCTTACCATTGTTTGATTTCTCTTTCCAAGAATAGATAACCTCCAAAATATTCCCAAATTTGACCAAACCCTTCAATATCCACTTTGTCACTGTCAAACCTCTATTTCATCTTCATTTGTGCTAAGCCCCTAGTCAATTTTCATCCATCCTAATGATCATCAATCCTTGACAAAATATATTTATCCCATCATCAATCCATTCCCGAGCAGCCTTCCCCTTCTTCTTCCTTCCATCAATCCATAATCATTTTCTTCTCACCTTCGAGGATATGCACATCAACCTAATCAAATCTCCAAAAATCCCAATCAATCAATCAATATTTCTTTAATCCAATCATCAATCATCAATCCTAATCCAAAGTCAACACTGTGTGAAATTTTGATTTAGACCTTTATCTTTAATCAATCATCAATTGGATTTTTGTGCTTGGGAAAGAATCTCCCTCAAGTACCTTTTCTTAATCATTTGGGTTGATCAAAACCCTAAATCTTTTACCCTATTTTTCTTAGGCATGCAAGTCCACCCTAAGTATAAGAAGCCTTTATCATTTGGATCATTTTGCCCTATTTTTCTTAGGTATGCAATTCCACCCTAAGTAGAAGAAGGCTTAATCATTTGGATCCTTTTTGCCTATTTTTCTTAGGCATGCAAATCCACCCTAAGTAGAAGAAGGCTTAATCATTTGGATCCTTTTACCCTATTTCTCTTAGGTACACAAGTCCAACCTAAGTAGAACAAGGCTTAATCATTTGGATCCTTTTGCCCTATTTTTCTTAGGCACGCAAGTCCACCCTAAGTAGAAGAAGGCTTAATCATTTGGATCATTTTGCCCTATTTTGCTTAGGCATGCAAGTCAACCCTAAGTAGAAGAAAGCTTAATCCAAAAGTCTGAATTTTACCTAGCTTGGTTTCATCTTGCTCTGTGGTCCACATCATCAATGTCACAATCCAAGGGCTAAGGTTTTATTTTAATCCAAATCAATCTTGTCCTAACCTAAGGACCAATCCAATCTAATCAAATTCAACTCGATTCAAGCAAATCAAATCAAATCAAATCAATCCATCAATCCAATTTAAAGTTTCTAAGTACTAGTCCTCATCTTCATCTAACATCATCTCATTACTTTTTTTGATCAATTCTATCCATTCCTAACTTATCCCCCCATTCTTATCATTTTGAGGTTATATGGCTACCCAAAATCCACATCCAAACTTCAAATCTTGGTATGAGAAAATTTTCATAGAAGTTCATTGATCACCCTATCAACCATCCACATCTAGCTCACACATGCCTCAAAATTATCAAACTTCCACCTATCCATGTCTCCCATCCCAACCCATTTACCAAGTCAATTCCCAGTTCATCTTGCATGTCTTATCCTTCACGGTCTATTATAGCATATATACTATCCATAGAACTAGATGCCTGAAACAAGCAACATGTGTAGTTCCCCCATCTTCTTGCACTCTACACTTGGGGGCAAGATTCATCCATGCTACCCTACCATTTGCATTATCCATGTCCATTATCCTCTACCCACATCCTATCTAAGTCCATCCTCCTTCCCTATCCTTCATCTTGACTATCTTATCCATATCCTCCATCTCATTTTGCTCATCCTATCAAAATGTATCCTCCATTCCTATCTTTTATCTTGACCATGCTAAAGGAAAAATAATATCCTTGCAGGCTTTGGTAAAATACAAGCATTAATTCATCCACCATCTATATCCCTTGCACAATATTCTTCTGTATCATACATCTTTATCCACCATCCATCTATCCTTAATTTCACTACCTTTAGTAGGGCATTTTCCTCCTTTGCAACATAGTTCTTGGATCCCCTTTCCACCTATCCTCCATCCTTCAGTCATACATATCCTATCACCATCCATCTACTTAATCCCTTCACCCCCTATCCAAGCAATCTCCCATCCATCCATCCTCTTACCAAGCCTTGGTTCTCCCTTTTCATTAGTCCCCATCCATTTATCCTATATCTACAAACCAATCCCATCATATCATATCATATTCCCCATCCCATCCAATCCTATTCAATCCCCCTCATCCAATCCATTTATGACCCCCATCACACTAAGGTTTTCCCATCTATCTTATATTATATTGACTCACATGTAATCCAAACACCCATCCATATTGTGCTAACCAAATCCAAGTGGCAATCCTCTCACCTAGAGATCTCGCACACCATCTTGTATCTTGTATCTATCAATCTATCTATACCCTTCCCATCAAGATGCATCCTTCCCACGTCTGGCAGTTTATCCAAATCCATCTTCATGCACATCGGGATGTATCCTTCCCATGTCTGGAAGCCTAACCAAATCCATGTCCCACTCTTGGCAAGAGATATCATGATTGATCTTTTCGCTCTGATCTTTTTTATCTTGAGTCCCATGACTATACCTATTCAGGGCTGCTATGATCATCCTGTATCTTGGCATGTCTTGGTTGGTATAAAATAGGGCATTTGTTTTGTGCTATAACGTGTTTGATGGTTTCGCTTGTACGATCCTACAGTCTCGCATTTACATCATCATCAATGTTTGCAAACCCATGTGCATTGAGATACCCATTGTTTGAGAGTCAATTCCATGCCTCAAATATTCACAACATCTTGATTCCTATAATCAGTGATGTGGATAATCTATGGTAATATCAAAACTATGTTTTCTCTCCACATCTACACAACAAGAAATCTCCTGCTATCCATTTTGAGAGCACACCCATGTTCTTAGAACCCGCATGTCCTCTCAAGGGGGCATACCAATACCTCCTCTTCATCCTTCCTCATTTTACCTATGACTGGGGCATCATGCTACTAGTCCTTATCCTTTCCATCAACTATGTTTTATTCTTCTTTGATATAACATCACTTCATGATGTTATATAAAAGAGGGGCAAAATGTAGACACCTAAAATTAATTACATTAAAACTTAATTAAGCCTGTCAATGTAATTAACCAATTTAATTGTGTTAATTCTCTGTCTCAAGGTTTATTAAATCAAATTTAATCAATCTTATCTCTATAGTCCAATAATTAATTTATCAACAAATTAATTAATTTCCCATTCTTCTAAATTCCTCTTGGTTAATTAATCCTAATTAATTAACTTAACTAAAGTGATTCCTACAAATCACTTTCCCTAATCTCCACTCAGCCTAATTAATTCTTCCTTCATTATACTTATCATTATTCTCCAATTTCATATTCATTCACTCATCCTCTCTCCTCATATCACATCCTCCTAACTTTCCCACTTGCATTCTCATCTATCATTAACTCACCTAATCAATCCCCTTAATCATTTGCACATCCCTAATCACCTTGATCCTTTCGAGGAAATTCAAATTCTTTGAATCTCCCCATGCATCCTCTTCCCAAGGAATTTTTAATTCCTTTTCTCATTTATTCTTCCCACATCCTCTTATTTTGGAATTTTTAATTCCTCCTCCCTCCCCCCAAGGAATTTTATATTCTTTTTCTCTTCCAAATGTACTTGGGAGATCTTCCCCATGAACCTTGAGAGGTGTGGAGACATGAAATGCCTTTATGACATATCTCTTAAATCCCACACCTTGTCCTCTCAATCCATGTGCTCCCTCTCAAATCAATCTCAACCCTTCTTCCCAAAATCAATCTTGGCCCTCCATTTTGGCCCCCTCCAATCTATAAATTGGACTCTCTTCTCCTCATTTCCATATCCACTTCTCATATAATCTTATGTTGTTAATTTGAAATTAAAAATCATCCATAATGCCCAGATATTCTCTCTCTAATCCATATCCATCATCATTCAAATCCAATCCAAATCCAACCAATCTTGTTGTGTGTGGAGATCAATCCACATCCCAATCAAGGATCTAACCCAAACAAGTTAAGGAGGGGCACATGCTTGGATTCACCAATAGCTCAATTAGAGGAACAAGAGATAACTCTCTCTTGCAAGGTATAAGAAGCTTGGTTTATGATTTATTTGGTTTTTCATGTTTATTTGGGTTTAAACTAACCATCTTACCTTGCATTGGTTTTCCCTTGCTTTAATTCTTTATTCAAAATAACTTGTATGCTTGGAAGAACGAGAGATTGCATATATTCATTCCAAACTCCTTTAAAGGAAAAGGGTTGATGAATTTATAGGAAAGGAAACTCTAACTAATCCTAACTACTTGGCCACACACGTCCCAACAACTAGGAGGATGGCTTTTATTGGAAACAAAAATTTTGTGTTTCAATAGGATTCTACTCATTTCAACAAATCTAGCACAACCTTTCTTATATTTACTCTACCAGTGGACATGTAGAATAAATCTAGATTATCATGTAAGTAATTACCTTGTAATATAACTAATAGTCTCCACAACTTGATAAAATGGTTGATAGGTTGACTCCTTCAAAAGATTGCTACATAAATGCTTGATAGTGCCAGAATAACTTCCCTCTTTAGACTCGGTCTTCTCCTTAATGGTTGCATCCACAAAGTTTTTAGTGTAAATATTTTTTGTCTATATAATATTACTAAAAATAACATCATTCACATCATTCATGAAATCACTAACATGTATTCATATAGTATTCATTAGCAAGCTTGGATATCATAGGAATTAAACACATTTAGGATCAGAACAGACTCAAGACATGAAGTATCATGTCTTTTAGAAATAGGGCAAGGGTCTCATCAACATAAAAGTCTTAATAAAAAGAACTAAAAATAGGGCTCATCAACTACTTCAATAAAATAATATCTAGAGTAGGGTATTGGCTTCTATTCTAGCTAGGCCTAATTTGATCAAAGAATAGGGATAAAAAATAGTAAAAATATAGGGGATAAAATATATTAAAAGGAAACTAAGGGGATATTCCAAAATAGATGTTTCCCACTTATCTCTCACAAACCATTGGTAAAATATCTAATAGTCAATAAAAAATAATCTTGAGCATAATCATATATATGAAAAAAATAATTAAGAATTCACAAAAAAAAATGAAAGAAGGGTCCAAATTGTTAGGGAATGGTGCTCATGGGTATTAAGGCTAAGGTTTCATCCCTCAATAGGGCTATATGGGGTCACCCCCTTGTGGTTACATGGCTACTAAATTATAGATGGTCTCAAACATAAGTACATGCCTTGTAAGAATGCATACCTCTATATCATTTAGGCTAATACATCATAGCCCACGAGGATCTATAGGGCTCAACCTCAATACCTTATCTCTAATACCAAGTGAAGAAAACACTATGATAAAATACTATATTATTTGTGAATGAAACTCACCAACATAAAATGGTAAAGTTTTCATCCCACTAGAGCAGAATGTAAGTGACAACCCCTCATTGAAATGTGGCTTTCTAAGCATTGGGAATCCACACCTTTAAAAATTATCATAAATTTAAATATTGAATATGTCAACATTATACACAATTACATTTTATGAATGATAGAAGAAATTCTATACACATAAAGAAAGAACATTCGAGGCATCAAAAGTGGAGAATATGAGATAACATTGGTATAAAAGGCTTTCATTAGCATGAGACTATAGAATAATTAATAAAACTAATAAAATAAAATCAGTCATCTTATTTACACAAACTATGAAAGAGAAAATAAAAATTAATGGTGATAATTAATACCTTGTCAGTTCTACAAGAGTACTCATCACTTTGAGAAAGCATGGGACATTAGAGATCTTCATTTAAATCTTCATTTAAAAATATCTACCCCTAGCATATGAACTACCTAACTTTACGATTGACCAAAGTAGATGCATGCCTAAATTGTAACTAGGACTAGTTGTCAATCTTGAATGCATCTGAATACTCATGCGTGCACCATTAAAATTATATAAATTTTATAAACACAATCAAGTTATATTTAATTTGCTTTTGTAGTTTTCCTAAATATTTATGTCACTGATAGAGAAATTGATGACCACTATTATCCTTTTATTGTCAGAAATTAGGATCTTTGGATACTAATCATTATAACCAAGATATAGAATAATTAAAATGAAAATCATATATTTTTCACATTATACAAGATATGTATGGGCAAAATCCATTCGAGTAAAGAACCCCATAGGGCATCATTTTATCAAAGTATTTACAAAAATGGTATGTTAAAAAATAGATTGAACATGTGGATACTCCTCTACATACTTTCACACAATAAATAATACCTCCTAGGCATAGTGATATAGCTCACTATAAATCTCCAAATTCACACACTCTCAAATAAGAGAGAACCTCCCTAAATATAGCAGACATGGTGGTAAAATACCTTAAGGGTGCTCAAAATATTGTCATTGATGTCAAAGGTTGATATTATTTACATTTGTTGGATATGTTGTCATTGAAGTCAAGGATTATTGAAGCATTGTTGAAAATGGTTCCCTTGATGTCAAAGGTTGTTGTTATCTGGATTCGTTAGATATGTTATCATTGACATCAATCAATGTCGATGACAAAGGTTGTCATAAACTATTACATTAAAGTATGATATGATCAAGCAGGAGGAAAATTGTTGAATTTATAGTCATTTATGTCAAAATTGGTTTTACCAGTGGTTGAGAATTCAATAGTATAAGCATATCGAGCTTCATTCCTTGGGAGTTCAATGTCCTATTTGTTCATTTTCACATGAACATTGATGAGTGCTCAAAAATGATATTTTAAATCTCTTATACTTAAAAAATTTATGTATTTTGTTACTTAATGTGTTTGACGATAGACTATATACTTGCATGTTTACTTGTTTTGCTCTTATATTTGACTAATTAGAAGATATATATTAGAAATGATATTTTGTATCGAATGCATTACTTCCAAGGCTAAATTAATGAAGAAACAACTGTTATCCAGAATCTTTGTTGTTGTGTTCTTGTCCTACTTTCTTGGATTTTGTTATAGATTATTTAAAGTTTATTTCAAGATGTGGAACTGTTAAATCTATTGCTCAGTGACATGGAAAACCTAATCATACTCTTGATTGCTCCAGTTGGGTAATGAAACTATTTTCTTCAGTTTGACTTCATCAGCTATCTATGAAACTCGCAGTTTTACTAGCGGTGATGTGAGGCATTGTAATCAGAGATGTTGAGTTCTCTTTAGTTTTATTAGAATCCATTACTCATTTTGGTAGGTAATGCATAGTTTGAAATTCAAATAAGGGTATGCTTATATACCCACCTGATCTCAGTAGAAAATAGTTAGTCAGTCATCAGTTTTTTATTATTGTTAATTCATTCAATTTTTTAATTTCCAAACTCTATTTCACTCCCTTCTTCGAGCCAATTTGAATGCAAGTTAGAAGTTGATCTAAATCTTGGTGTTGAAAGATCCCACCAAAGGAAGAGTAGGGCCTGCTCAACCGAAAGGAGGAGATCTTGTGTTATTTTTGTTTGTCTTTTGTTTATTTTTTAGTTATCTTTCTTTCAACAAGTTTCATAAATAAAATTGAAAATAAAAATTCATTTCTAGTTAAAATCTATCATTTGCAAATCATTTCTACTTCGGCATTCTTTAAAGTTAATCGGTTCTTTAATGAATTTTTAGATTTGTGTTTCATCAAGTTAGTTAAAATTCTCATAAGTTCAATTGATAAATACATTTTAGTTCCTAATTTTAATAGTAAGTGATAATGGTGATGGAAGTAGAGATTAGATAGAAGATTTATTAAGTTAATTCATGGGATTTAGTTTTACTTATAATGCTCTTTAGAATAGTATTTTAATTTCCTACAAGCGTAAAGTAGGTTTCATTTTCAAAAAAATAGAATAGAATTTAAATTTTATGTTTTATAGATTAAATTCAATTTCAGCTATAGCTATAGAATTCCATGAATTGATATTTGATCAAGTTATGCCTAGATTGAACTAAAATCACCAAAGTTTCTTCTTAGGATAGATTAACCACCTTAGTTTCAATTTTTGTTAGATTAGAATAACACTGTTAGTTTAGAACTTATTTTTTAGAAGTGATTACCAAGAGCCCTTGACAGAGCATGACCAAAGTGTGAGTCATTGTTTTCAGTGCAACCCCCCCCCCCCCCCCCCCCACAATTTGGATACATCCTTATTGCATACATCTCTAAGACACACTCAGTTCGGCAATTGAGAAATTAAATGATGTGAGTTATGACATGAACAGCCTCACCCATCATTTTTTGTATTGTTGTTGGTGAGCTAAAAGAGCTGGTTACCAAAGTTTGAAGCCTTAGTGCTAATAAGGATAAGTATTTTAAGTTGTTGATGAGAAGAGCTAGACATCCTTTTGGAAGATTCCTTCCAAGGCATTATAATATTTATCAAGTGTCACCATAGGGTTTTGAAATATCTAAAGAACAACAAGAATATGTTGGCTTGATGATGACTTTTATAATGGATGACTTTATGTGTTGTCATTGATGGCACATATACACACACACATATGTCCATATTGTTGTAGTCATCTTAGTTAAGACAAACTGGTACTACTCCTAAGTCTTTGTATTGCAAACCAGTATCATTTGTATAGAGAAGTCTAACTGGTATGAAGGTGTCTAAACCGGTATATGTAGACAACCGGTATATGAAGGAATGACAATTGGTTTTGGTCAATTCCACTAACACCAGTTTGGAGATACATCAAAGATCAACAAGGAGGCAAATGGAGGACAATCGGTCTATGAGTTGGAAGCGGTTAACACTCAATCAGTATCAATGTTCCAACCAGTTTCACTGATTGTGTGATGAGTTATCACTAGCTGTGATGAGTTATCTCTAACTGACATTTTTGGTGGTGATCTGTGATGTGTTATGAAATATTGTCTAGATACACTGAACCTAGGAAATTCTATTGAGGTTCTTGAGCTGAAATGAAATCTAATGTCTATAAAAAGACATTGTGAGGAGTTATTTTGTAATGAAGATACAAGTGGTGTTATGAGTTAGAGATGATGCAACTTATTGAAGGAATTGCAAAGTATGTCGATGATGCAGAATTGAGTGAGAATAAGAGGATTTATACAAGCAAGGTGTGCTATTTCTAGATCAGACAACTTGTTGTTTTCTAATCACTACAACAGTTAAATCCCCTAATCGAGTAAGCTCTAACAAGCTTCATTATACAAATCCTCTAACTAGGTGATCCATTAGTTTGGATTTGAAATCCTCTACCGAGGTTACTCCTAATAGGGTATTACCTTTAACTGGGTATAGTTCCTAACAAGGATTTGGAATCTTTAACATGATTCGCTCCTAGCATAGCACTTTGTAGACCTTAATCGGTCAATTAACTATTTCTACAGATAGTTAACTTGTGAGTCCTATCTCACCATGGTTTTTCCTAGTTGGGTTTTCCACGTATAAACACTTGTGTTATGGTGAATTTTTGACTTGTTGTGAATGCTTTTATAACACTTTGGATTGCATGCAAAGTTTTAAGTAAATTGGTTAATTATTTTTACCAATCTAGGTTTAAAGTGTTATTGTTCTTTTATCACTGATTCACCTCCCCACCCCTCTCAATGATTTATAAGTCTATCAATTGGTATAAGATCCAAACTTCCTTAAGGTTTAATCGCTTGGAAGGAAACCCTAAAGCCATTATGGGGGATATGAGTTATAGAGAGATGGCTAGAGTACTTGATGTAACCAGGGAAGAGCTTGAAACCTTGAGAGGTAGATTTAAAGCTTCACAAGTTAAGAGGAGAGAGATGACTGAGAAATTATTAGAGATATCTGACAACAGTTCTTTAGATGAGGCCAACATTGATGCATTGACTGAAGAAGTGGAGAAACTGAATAGTGGAAAGCTAAACCTGAGGAGAGAACTTAAATCTCTTACAATCTGTATGAGTCAAGAACTTGAAGCAAGAAGGGAAACTAAAGACCTGATCAAAGAGAAAGATCATGAGATTTCTAAGATCAAGGAGGAGAATGCAGCTTTGCATGAACACTGGCATGAGGAGAAGAAAGAGAAGGAAGCATTATAGTTAGATCTTGAAATGGCAATGTCTCTTAGAGAGACTCTTACAAAGTATAATGAAGATCTTACCAAAGAGATTACTGAGGCTAATGGGAAACTTGACAAATTCAACAAGAGCCCCTCTATGCTGGATGAGCATATCCAATCTCAGAGGATGAAAGGTAACACATCTGGACTAGGATTCAATACATATGAGAAAGGAGAATCTTTTGATACCAAGAGAAACATGTACAAAGGTAAAACTACTCCTAAGGCTAAGAATCCCATCGGTAAGAAAGCTTTCAAACCTATTTGATTTATCTATCACAAACTTGGACATATTGCTAATGTGTATAGAAGCAGATCTAATGAGAACATAGGCTATAATGTTGATACTAGATATGTGTCTAGAAGATTTGAAGGTCATTGTTACACATGAGATATGTATGGACATAGATCAATTGAATGTAGATATGGAGCAAACAATCTGACACCTCACATGAATCCAAGACCTATCGGTGACCGGAGAAGGACTTATGAGAACCAGAGAAACATGAACTGGTAAAAACCCTATGTCAACCGGTTCAGTTCCTATGAAATGGAGAAGGTAACAAATGTGATTTGCACAATTTCCAATAACTATGGACATGTGGCTATGAACTACAGAAGGAGAACTGGAAGAGGTAATGCAGGACCTTGGAGAGCATCTGGGATGGCCTGTTATCATTATCATAAACTAGGACACATGGCTAAGTTATATAGAGCTAAGAAGAACAAACCGGTAAACCACTCTGAAAATCAAAAAGGTAAGAACAAGGTTGATGTTGAAGAAACCAGAGCGGAGATGAACAGAATTTGGAAGAAGAAAAGTGAGGACAAGCCAATAGAGGAATCAAATCCTTCACCTAGTGTGGAGAATCCTGCACCAGTGAACTGAGATTTTCAACAAGCCTAAGGGGAGCATATCAGTAAATCTAATTCCAGACCCCTCGAAGAGTGTATGGTAAGAGAATTTTGCATTTTGAGTTGTAGTATGAGAATTTTTTTGATATTATTACCTATCAATTTTCGAAAGATTACCAACCAGTTATATACCTATCGGTATAGGCGAGTTTGTTAAGCAGTAATTAAGGTTTGTTATCCTATCAATAGTGAAATTAATGCAGTGGGTAAGTTAATAAAAGGAAGTTTTACTAAGTTAGTTTTACCCTAATTGCTTTCGAAAAAGCATTGTAAGCACTTGCAGAGCAAAACAAAGCATTGTTGGTAGATTTTGAATGGATTTGTGCTATGAATCAACTTTTGAATCAGATTTGAAGATAAGGAAAGAAAAAAATGGGTGTGCATACGAGAGAACAACCAAAAACCCTACTAGCGCAAAGGGAATAAGGTTATTTTGTCAATCTCTCTCTCGAATCAAGATTATCTAGAATGGCATCATCACCTACACCAGCAGAGAGTCTTATAATTACTATTGAAGCTACGGAGTCAATGGAATCAGATAAAATAGTATCTTATAATGCATTGTCTCAAGTTATGCAAGGTGTTTTGATCAAAGGTGATTTATCTAGTTATATAGATTGTAAAATTGAGGATCTAGGATCACTGGCAATCTATTCGCAACTCAAATCTCCGTGTGATAAGAGCGGGAAAATCAAACCCAAATATATTAGGGTTTATAAAAAGGGTTTTCATAATGCAACATATTTTCTTGAAGATTTTGAGGAAGAGCATGTTAGGATTATCCTTAGTCGTGTACATGGTGGGGACATGTATCTTTATAGATCTCACACCATCACAAAGGAAGCTATTCATACAGTAACTAGTTTCTGCCAAACTGGTGAAGCACCAAAATTGAGAACAATTTGAAAAGAGACTACGATTGCACTGACAAAGACCATTGCTGACGGTCGTGCTATATCGGTCAACAACATTGCAAATCCAGGAGTCAGATTTGCAACTATGGTTATTGGCTATCAGATATTCCATTCTAGTAGGATGACCAGTGTACCATCTGTTGATGTGTATGCTGCCTATAGGATGATAGTAGAGAATGTAGATTATGATTTATGTGAGGCAATGAGAAGTCAATTGATGTTGAACTGAGAATCAATTAAGAAGGATAATAGTCAAAAGTTTAAATAAGGTCAACTGTTGACTAGTCTATTCTTCTACTTTCATAATTTCATTCCAGGAATTGGTGACATTCAATGGTCTAAGGACATACTCGTTATAGCCCAAATAAAGAATAGCATTAAGGAAGTGAAGCACACATTTCCTATTGCCATGAATAGATATTTTAATGAGTTTCAAAAGAAGATGAACATGAGATTAAGGCTATCTGATGGAGTGGTGAAACACTTTGAAAAATACGTATGTTTCAATGTAACCACTAACTTTTGCCTTATGGAGGCCGTTGAACCCAGAGAAGAAGAGATGGAAGAAATGAGCTATGACTTACTAAACTGTTATTCTAGCAACCTTTTGGCATCTCCTAAGGATAAAAAGAAGAAAAAACTGGGAACTTACCAGGAAAGGATTGCACCTGCTCAACCTAGTAGTGCCAAGGAGAAAAAGAAGAAAGTTGAGTAAGCATCTTCTATGACCATAGATACAAGGGTAACTAGAAGTATTTAAATAAAAAAGGAATCAGTACCCAAGGTATATGCAAAGAAGAAGACTACAACAAAGAAGAGAGGTAGATATCTCATTCTTCAAGCAAAATCTAAGGATACTGATATTGAAGAAGAACCAAAGAAAATGAAATTGACTGGTAAGAAATCCAAACTAGTAGGAGACATTTCTAAACAAAGTACTCCTATTAATATTACATCATTCAAACCAATGAGTGATTTTGAGAGGACATTAAAAATATTAGGGATGAAACGATTTGATAATGTAAAAGAATATTTTGTTTCATTGATGAAGGTCAGAAACAAGAAATTGTTCAAGAGGTAATCAACCACCTGTGTCAATACAATCGGTTGCCTCGACATATTAAAAAGGACATTTTTGATTCTTTATATTCTATTCATGAAAATAAATGGAAAATGGTTGTAGATCAAGATCAAGAAATTATTGATAGAGTTTTCATTCAATATTTTCCTGAATTGTCTCGAGATGAATTATTAGCATTGCTTGCTAAGTTCAAAGGACAGTTTCATTCTAAGACAAGGAGACAGAGGTTATTGGATGGAAAGATTCAACCTATTGAAGATGATACCCATCGTATAGCTATAGATATTCAAAGGATGAATGAGAAATTGAAGTACTATAAAAATAAACCTAATCAGATAGAGACTAGAGCTCCGCCAGAGCTAAGTGTTGAAGAGTTTATTACACTGGATGCTCTCTATCCTGTCAAAGATGAGGATGAAACAAGTTCTCTACTGGTTATATTCTTTGTGGATGATATTGAAGAAATCCAGGACACTGTTGACACAACTGGTAATGTCATTGAACCAATTAAGGAAATTGAACAACTACTGGATATTGTTGGTGAACAATTAGAAGAGGAAGCACCGGTTAATGAACCAAGTATGGATATTCAACCACCACCAAAAAAAGATCACCAAGTTGAAAGTCAAATTGTCACTGATCGCTACAGCTACATGGGAGGAAGAAACAAAGGCAAAGAAAGAGAAACTAGAGAAAAAGGATGAAGAGAAAGAGAAATTGGAGAAACAAGATGAAGAGAAGAAAATTGAAGTGAAAAAGGATGAAAGCAATGAAGAATGAGAAAACAATTGTTGATGATGATGACTCAATTATCATAACATTCCCTATAGATATAGATGAACTAAGTGCATCTGAACTAATGGAGATTGCTACAGTAATGCAATCCTAGGCTCAAAAGAAAAGGTTAAAATAGTAGAGAAAAGAAGCAGAAACTATACAAACTGTTGTTGACATTCTGTCAAGTCTCCTACCAGAGACTGACACTAGCAATTTGTCTACCCCTATTGGAAAACTTGGACAATTGGTTACTAATGCTACTGACCAACTCAAATCACTTGAAGAAGCAACACATACCTTAGATGAAAAGAATTACAGGAAGAAAAGGGGAGAGCAATTAATGTTAGATATTGATAAAGGCAAGATTTCTTTATCAGTAAATTTGAGAACTGTTGTTGAAATTGGAGGTAAACTTTTGGCCTATACATCTAAAGTTTCATTTTTCTATTCTAATTTGAAGAAGAGGCGAGAAGATACAAAAAGGCATAAGTAATGCTTATATTCCAGTACAGGATACGGCCTTAGACTTTGGCAAATTAGTTGATGCTTTGTAACATCTGTTAGATGTTTATGATTTTTAATAGGCTAAGAAACTCAGATCCTTGAAAGAACTAAAGAACCAGTTGAGTCCAAAAGTTGAAATCTTACAAAGGGCATACAAGGATTTAGAATCGGTCTTGGCTACCCCAAAGATGAGCACAGTGGATGCAATGGAAGAATTTGTTGCACAAGTTATGACAACTATTGAGATCACTGAAACATTATTAGAAACATGAGATAATGATTTTGCATAGATGAAGATTACTTTCAGTGACATTTTCTTAAAAATTGCAGTGAACACACCTTGAAAAACTCTTATATTTATGTATATGTAGTTTTTGATACAAATTTTGATGTAATATTTATGCATTTTACTTTTCAATTTGGCATTGTTGTCAAAGGGGGAGTAGAAATATCTATGTGTTGTGAAAATTTTGTATGTACTGTTAAGGGGGAGTTTGTAAGGGGGAGTAGAAATATGCATGTACATTTTTGTAAGCACACTTAGTTGTAAAGTTGTAAAATTTTCTAAGTGTTGCCATCAATGCCAAAGGGGGAGATTGTTGCCTTGATGATGATTTTTGTAATGGATGACTATATGTTTTCATTGATGGCACATATACACACACACATATGTTCATATTGTCGTAGTCATCTTAGTTAAAACAAATTGGTACTCCTCCTAAGTCTTTGTATTGCAAACTAGTATCATTTGTATAGAGACATCTAATTGGTGTGAAGGTGTCTAAACCGGTATATGCAGACAACTGGTATATATAGGAATGACAATTGGTTTTGGTCAATTGCACTAACACCTGTTTGGAGATACAACGGAGATCAACAAGGAGGTGAATGGAGGACAATTGGTCTATGAGCTAGAAGCGGTTAACACTCAACCGGTATCAGTGTTCCAACTAGTTTCACTGATTGTGTGATGAGTTATCACCAGTCATGATGAGTTATCTCTAACCAACATTTTTGGCGATGATCTATGATGTGTTATGGAAGATTGCCTAGCTACACTAAACCTAGGAAATTTTGTTAAGGTTCTTGAGTCGACATGAAATCTAATGTCTATAAGAAGACATTGTGAAGAGTTATTTTGTAATGAAGATATAAGTGATGTTATGAGTTAGAGATGATGTGATTTATTGAAGGATTTGCAGAGCATGTCAGTGATTTATACAAGCAAGATGTGCTATTTCTAGATCATACCACTTGTTGTTTTCTAATCACTACAGCAGTTAAATACCCTAACCGAGTAAGCTCTAACAAGCTTCATTGTATAGATCCTCTAACCAGGTGATCCATTAGTTTGTCTTTGAAATCCTCTACTGAGGTTACTCCTAACAGGGTATTACCTTTAACCAGGTATAGCTCCTCACAAGGCTTTGGGATCTTTAACAAGATTTGCTCCTAGTAGAGCACTTTGTATACCTTAACTAGTCAGTTACCTATTTTTGCAGATAGTTAACTTGTGAGTCCCATCTCACCATGGTTTTTCCCATTTGGGTTTTCCACATATAAAAACTTGTGTTATGGTGAATTTTTTACTTGTTGTGAATGCTTTTATAACACTTTGGATTGCACACAAAGTTTTAAGTAAATTGGTTAATTGTTTTTATCGGTCTGGGTTTAAAGTGTTATTGTTTTTGCTATCATTGATTCACCCCCCACCCCCCCCCCCCCCCTCAGTGATTTATAAGTCTATCAGAAAAGTTTGAATATCAAGAAGAACAACAAGAACAATAAGAATTGTTTGAATATCAAGAAGAAGAAATTGATGACCATGTAGCAGCATAAGAACCTCCACCAAATATGACATTCTCATATCCTATTAATTTGAATGTGAGAGATGATAAGCCTCCTTTGAAGAATATTTCACCCTCTACTTTACTTACCTTTAGAGGAATGTTTCAAGTCCTTTGTCAGTCTTATGACTATACATATAATAACCAGAAGTTGAAATTATTTCCTTCTACGATGAAATAGTCAACATTACAATGATTTATGGGTTTACCTACCAGTTCAAACTCAATATGGAAGGAAATGGAAACTATATTTTTTGATAAATATCAATATTATTGTCGGGTGAGAGATAGGAAAGAGGAGTTGTTTCGAATCAATAAAATGGAAGATGAAAGTTTGGAAGATTATGCTGATAGTTTTCAAATAGTACACAAAAGATTTGCTAATGGGTTGGATAATGAGATTAGTAAGACAATTTTCTTAAGAATAATTGATGATGACTCTAGAGAAGCTTTTAATTTGATGGGAAAAGGAGATATCAATAAGCTTCTTCTAGAGGAAATTATTGGTATATGTAGAAATAATTCTAGGACTAGAATTAGGGCTAAAGATTCTAGAAGAAACAAAGCTCTAGCTCCTGACATGTCTCAAGTAATGGAGAAAATAGAAAATTTGAAAACTAACATACTCCTCCATCTTAACACTTAGGTAGACAAATAGAATATCGAATCCTTAGCCATTTATTATTTAAAGTGTAGGGGAAACATCTTTTGAGGGAATGTCCATTAAACCAAGTCAATATCTATGAAACTTATGGGGAACATCATGCAACAAGCTTGTAATCTCTTACCAAATATTAAGAATCATTCAGAGAAACCTCCTATAGTAGAAGAAGAGATTAATTATGTTGGACAATGACCATATAATTCAGGTTTTAATTCTTATCGAGGACATAATGTAAATCAATGGACTCCTCCATTTTAAATGCAACCAACTCTTACATCTTGAAGACCTACAGAATGGGTTAGTCCTCAATGGAACCAACCACATTGGCAACGAAATGAACCACCTTGGAAACCATAGTGGCAGTAAAATCAAGCCCAATTTCAACCATGACAAAATCAAGAAATAAAACGTCCTTGGGGACAACCTCCACCACTAATCACTGGCCCTAATTTTGCTAATGAGAAAGTGAATCAACCTCAAATAAAAGCATAGCCAGTTCCAAATCCAAAGAAAGTTCATCCTCAACAAATATTTAACATTTATTCTAATCCTCCTGGTTTAAATGTAATAGAAGTTGATGATATTTGGTTAAGGAATTGTAATGTTCCTTATAAACTTGATGTTTTAGACAAGGGGAGAAGAAGGAATAATCTTAGGAAAAATATCAAAGTTCTGATGATGTTAAGGAAGTTACTAACAAAGCATCATTTATTGAGCATTTTAGAGTAGACCAAGTAGCTTTTGATGCCTCTCAGCCTGATCATGTTAATATGGAAGATTCTCAAGTCCTTCGAGATTTGAAAAAAGATCAATATAGAGATACCTTTGTTAGAAGCCATCAAGGACATATGAGAGATTAATCAATTGGTTAAGTCACTTTGTATAAAAGCACTAGGGAGAAAAAGGAAATTTTCTTCTACAATTTAGGTAGGAACTAAGCTCACTGATGTATTGTTAGGGAGATTGCTTCCTCATAAATATAGTGATCCTATGAGTCCTATGATTACTCTAAGCATAGGAGGAGTTGAGATAACCAATGTACTAATTGATTTGGAAGCAACTATCAATGTTATTACAACTGACACTACTGAAATGTTAGGACTGATAGGTATACAACTCACAATAACCATGCTTCACTTGGTAAATCAATCTATTGCCAAACATGAAGGTGTTTTGGAGGATGTAATAGTTATAATTGATGCATGAGACTATCTAGATGACTTTTTAGTGCTCAAGGCAAGGAAGAAAGAATCAGGATATCCAATTTTACTAGGAAGACTTTGGCAATAAATTGCAGTAGCATTAATAGATTGTAGATTTGGAAGTATTACTATCTCTAATGGTCAAAAACAAAAGGAGTTGTCACTTTATCCTCTAGCTAAACCAACATTCCATTCTAATACTCAATTTTGGGTTGATGGGGGTATGGAGTCAAAAGAATATGGAGAGGTTGATTTAGACATGGTTACTTTGTCAGAGCATGTTTATGAGTATGAAGAGTATGTAGAACAAGTGGAATATTTTAATATAATTTCTAAAAATTCTAACCAAATCATTGAAGTTGAAGAAGAGTGTTCTTTGGTTGAGAATACTAAGGGTGAGGAAAGAAGTTGCGGGAGGACTCTACATCAAGTTGAGTCCCACCCTTTTCCTCTCAAAACACTTGTAGGAGATCCATTTGATGACAAGATTGAAACCAAAGAAATTATAGTGGTGGGGGATAAGCCTCTTTTCATTAACTCATCTTTTCTTCCCATGCAAGAAGAAGAGTTGAAGTAAACATTGGAAAAACACACAGAAACATTTTCTTATGAATACAAGGATATGGGAGGAATTCAACCATCTATCTATATACATCATATCTAAACTGAGGATGTTAAACATGTGAGACAAGGTAAAAGAAGGATCAATCCATCTCTTAGAGATTTTGTTAAGCAAGAAATAAAGAAATCGCTGCAAGTAGGATTCATTTATCCAATTTCTAATAGTCAATGGGTTTCCTGATTAGTTATTGTCCCTAAGAAAAATGGTAAGTGGATTGTCTATGTGGATTATAAAGAATTAAACAAGGCCACTAAGAAGGATTAATTTCCATTACCATTTATTGACAGGTACTTGATTACCTAGCTGGCAGTTATTTCTCTTTTCTTGATGGTTTTAGTGGTTACAACCATATTCAAGTGGCTCCTAAGAACTAGGATAAAAACAACATTCACATGTCCTTGGGGTACTTATGCATATAGATTTCTACCATTTGGGCTTTGTAATGTTCTGGCCAATTTCTAGAGAGTTGTATTAGCTATTTTTGTATATTTAACCACCTCATGTGTTGAAGTGTATATGGATGACTTTACAGTCCATGGGAAGATGTTCAAAGAAGCATTGAAAAGTTTGAATAATGTTTTGAAAAGGTTTAAGAATCAAACATTATCATTGAATCATGAAAAAATATTCCCTCATAATAACAAAAGGAATTGTGTTAAGACATCACAATTCAAAAGAGGGAATAAAGTTTGACCCTAAAAAGGTGGAAGTTATTCAACAAAGAAATCCTAAAAATTCAGACTGATGTTAGAAGTTTTTTTGGGCATGCAGGATATTATAGAAGATCCATTGAAGGATTTAGCGAAATTGTTGAACCTTTATTTACATTGCTTAAGAAGGATACAAAGTTTTTCATGGAAAAATGATTGTCAAAAATCCTTGGAATCTATTAAATACGCCTTAACTACCTCTCCTATTATTAAAGAACCTATCTAGAGAGATCCATTCCACATACATGTTGATGCTTCTAAATTGGCCATTAAAGGAGTTCTAGGACAAAAGGATGAAAAAGGAGCAATGTATGCCATTTATTATGTTAGTAAGAACTTGAGCCTCATAGAGAGGAATTATACAACAACTAAGAAATAATTTTTAGTTTTTGTTTATGCAATTAATAAATTCAGATATTATATTACTGGTTATAAAGTTTGTGTCCATATAGATCATGTAGCCAACAAGTATTAAATGAACAAAGTTGTTGTAGGTGACTAAATTATAAGTTGGTTGTTGTTGGTACAAGAATTTGACATCACTATTATGGATAAACCTAGTAAGGATAATGTTGTTGTTGACTTCCTTTCAATAATGGTTTTACAAGGTAATCATGAGTCGGCAAATGACACATTTCCAGATGAACACTTATTTTCCATATCAATTCAGTCTTCATGGTTTGTTGATCTTGCTAACTACCTTTTAATAGGGAAGTGTCCAAATCATTTCAAGCCTAAACAAAGAAAGAGATTAATTTGTGAAAGTTCCAAATTTCAATGGATAGATGGAATTTTGTTTAAAATATGTCCTAATCATATTCTTTACATGTGTGTCCAAGTAGTATATGTTTATAACATCATGAATGAATTTCATAATGAACCAAAAGGAGGACATTATTCTATGGTCAGAACAGTCCACAACATCCTTGGAGAAGGCTACTTTTGGCCAACTATGTCAAAAGATGTTTTATTTTATGTGAAACATTGTGATGAATGCCAGTGCATGGAATGACCTACACCAACAATGGAGATGTCGCCACAAACCTAGATAGCTCTAGAACCATTTGAAAAATATGGAATTGATTTTGTGTGACCTATTGATCCATCTTCAAAAGGAAATCATTATATTTTGGTCTACACAAACTATGTAACAAAGTGGGCAGAAGTGAAGGCATTGCCAATAGTAGGAGAAGATAAGGTAGTTGATTTTCTGTATAAGCATATTCTTTAGAGATTTGGTGCACCAAGTGTTGGACTTGTTGCTACTAGGATATGTTGTTGTCATCGATGTCAACATATTCTTGTGTATTGGTATTGTAGAGGATTGGTTTCAGTGATCTAGAAGTCTACTTGATCATATCACTTGATCCACTGACTACATTTGAGGTTTTGATCTTTCTGTTCAGTGGCTGGCAGAGTCTGGTTTTTCATTCGATGAGCTTTGGTATGATTATATCTTGTGTTGTGGATTTGGGAGATTATTTTGGATGTTTGTGTGTATCTTCATTTCAAGTGATTCATGATTTTGGTGCTCCGAAAGCTATCTTTCTTATCCGAGTTGTTGCTATTGAGTGTTCTTGAATGTTGGTGTATTGATCGATGAATATTTGTATTAGTGGTGTTGGTGTAGCTATTGCGGATGGTTCTAATGTTCTTGTTGGTGTTTCCTAATCATGTCCTATTTGTTTTGGTCGTTCATATTGATCCGTGTGCGTATTCTTGGTGATTTTACTGGTCCAGTGATACTCTTCATGTTATGTGGTATTTTGGTTGTGTAACATGTTGTGGTTGGTCTTAGAATGATTTCTGGTGGTTATGAGTTTTTGGAGATTTGATTTAGGCCCATGTTATGCTATCTATGTCATTATATTGGTCTGGTGGTTGATTTATGTATTGTGTGATGTAATTTTGTAATTAGGTGTTATGGGTTTGGCCAACCTTGTAGTCAAGGTTGATGATCTGTATAAATGGGTGTAATATCCATGTAACTGTTGACCATTTGGAGGAATTGATTATGTGTTGCAATGATGTTTTGTCATTGATGTCAACACTAGCTATTTGGGATGCTTTACCGACACCCTTCTGGTCCTAGTAGGATGTATGGATTTTAGTTGGATTGGATCCGACATGATCCAGTATGCTCAGATATGGTTTCGTTATGGAATTGGCTAATTCATGATACTCATGTTCATATTTAGTAAGTTGGTTGTGGTCTAGAGATCGGATGCTATCCTGATTGTTTGGAAGCTTGGCTTGTGGTTCCGATGAGGGTTTCACCGCTAGAGCTTTGATGAAGATCTTTGATGATATGCATAAGTGGTGTTGGTGCATCTTTTGTTATAGGTTCAGGATGTTGTTGGTGATCATGTTTGAGACTTGGTGGATGGAGATCATTATTGTAGCATGTGGACCTATATTGGGTCTCGGTTGATCTAGGTTATGGATCAGGTTAATGTAACATGTGGATTGGACCTCTCGATGTGTTTCCGGAATGTCTTATGTGTTGGATATTATTTGTTTGGTCTAAGGCCAACATATTTTGTAATTATGTAATTGGTTTATTATTTGGTGGCCGACATGTTTGTTTATGGTCGAGGATTTGTATATATGATGTAAGATCTCATTGTAGATCATCATAAGGTATATGGTCAGGGAATGAGATATGGATATGTAATATGCAAATAATGCAATATCATTCAGGTAGAGGATTTGGTCGATCATTGGAGATCGAGTTGGGTTTGTGTAAGAGAGTTTAGTCCTCTAATATTGAGCTTAACCGAAACTATACTTAGGAATAGGAGATTCTATCTTTGTAGTTCATTCATTCTTCTGGATTGTAGTCTGGATTTCTATGTAGTCAGTGAGACTCCTTTTGTGATGAGAAGTGCACTCTAGGTTGTTGGCCTTCCTGCAAGTGCAGGCCTCTCAATTGTAATTCACATACTTACTGTAGATATATTATCTGACTATGGGTAGGCTTCCCACCATGGTTTTTCCCTTTACCAGGTTTTCCACATATAAATCTTTGTGTCATGTGGATGGTATTTATTCTTTGATTATTGTTTATGCTTAATTGGGTTAACTTCTATTCTGGTATTTTTTTTAAGCATTCTGGTATTAATGTTTTGGGTTCTGATATTAAATTTTTAATTGCTAAATATTCTAGTACTCTATGAAAACTAATTCACTCCCCCCCTCTCAGTTGTCTTCTTGTTATTTGAACTATCTAACAATTGGTATCAAATCTTTGGTCCTCTTTGCAGAAAGCTTAACCACTTGAGGAAGATCCTATTGCGATTAATAGTTCAAGTTCAACCAGTTCATCTGGAGCTATCTTTCAGAGAGATATGTCTAGGCTTGATGGAAAAAGTTACACAATATGGAAGATTCGGATGGAGACTCATTTGAGATGTCTTGGCAAGGAGATTTGGGAGATCACATAGAATGGTGTTACACCTCATAATCTGGCATTTGGAAATCCTACTCCAACCAACTTGGATAAGGATCTTGAGAATGATTGTAGAGAAAGAGAAGCCCTCTGTTAGGTCCTGGAGACAACTAAGAGGGGGGGTGAATCAGTTGTCCAATAAATTCAACCAAAATTAGCTTAACCAAAACTTAATGCTTAATACCGGTAAACCAAACTTTATGCCGGTAGATAGTTTTATCAGTTAATTGTAGTACTAGTAAATATTAATGCATGAAACAGAAAGACAATAACATCCACAACACATAACACAAATATTTGTGCGTGGCAACCCTGTAAGGGGAAAAACCACAGTGGGAAGCCTTACCCACAATCAAATGATACGACTGCAGATAGTATGTGTGTACAATATGGATTTTGCACATGCAGAAAGGCCAGCTGCCTACAGCTCACTGCTCAATCACAAAATGAGAGTCTCACTAACTACAATTGGATGGTTAAATCCAATGATAATGTACTCCATAAAATAGCATCTTCATATGCTGGATTCAATACCGGTTTAGCTCTAATTTCCTTCACAAAAACCTTCCTTCAACCTTCAAATGATGTCTGCATGTATAGCTCTGCTTATTTTTGCATATACCTTATTACAATTCTTTTCCCAATTACATATCAATCTCACAAATGAGATCTTACATTTATACCATAACCTAAGACCAATTGAATAGGTCGGCTCACTAAAAGATATTACACTAAAATAAATTACAAATAAATCAATATCTGATGCATGATGTCGGCTCAATGCATTTACAATAATAATAAATCATCTCTATAACGTGTCGTGCTGATCTGGAATAGATATGCCTATCGGTGCTTATCCTAGACCTATTTGCTGGTAATAGCAAATATGCAAACCTGAATAAACAAATAGCCAAATCGCCAAAACCAAGTGATCGAATAATTTCTTCGACATAACCAAGTAGTCTCCAAGTTATTCCAAGTATCGGTGAACAATATAATTTGTCGATGAACAAAATACCGGTGACTGTGCATAAGTCTCTTACTTGTCGGTGAACATAACCAAAGATCTCCAAGTGTTGATAAGTGTACACAAGTGATGACAGGTGTTCACATCAATGACAAAACCATATCAACATATCCAAAATACCAACAATCTCCCCCTTTGGAATAGATGGCAACACAAGATGGAAAAACCATCAAAGTGCCAAAATAGAAATGCCAAAAACCAAAAATCAACAATCTCCCAAAGAGATCATTAACTAGAAATGAAAATATAGATACATAAAGTAATTAATCTCTCCAACAATCTCTCCCCAAAGTAACAATCTCTCCCCCAAGGGGTAATGTGTTTTTCCATATCAATCTCTCCCCCTTTGACATCAAATGCCAAAGTATTACAAAAACCAGTTTCAAATACAAAATACCAACTTATTCAATATACCAACTACTCCCCCTGAGAAGTAGCTCTCCTCATCAAAGCCGGAAAAAAATTTCTTTCTTAATTTTGTCGGTTGATGACAAACATCAACTATCTAAGTCTCTACTGGTGGGGGTAGGACTCCAAGTTTCTCTCTGAGATATTCAAAAGTCTCCTTAGGCAAAGGCTTTGTAAAAATATCTGCAATCTGCTATTTAGTATTCACATAAACCAATTTCACTTCTTTTGCTTCAACATTCTCTTTTAGAAAATTGAATTTGATAGAAACATGTTTAGTCTTAGAGTGAAATACCTGATTCTTTGATATATCAATTGCTGCCATATTATCACAGTAAATAGTTATAGGTTCCTTGCATTTTACCTTTATGTCCTTAAACATTTGTTTGATCCATAATACCTACGTACAATTAGTTGTTGCTGCAACATATTTTGATTCTGCTGTTGGTAGACTTGTACAACTTTGTTTCTTGCTCAACCATGAAATTAGTCTGCTACTAAGAAAAAATGCTCCGCTGGTGGTGCTTTTTCTATCATCCACATCTCCTACCCAATCAGCATTTGTGTATGCACATAAGTCAAAATTTTCATCTCTAGGATACCATAAACCAAGATTTGTAGTGCCTTGTAGGTACTGAAAAATCCTTTTCACTGTTGATTCATGATTTTCTTTAGGATTACTCTGAAATCTTGAAACAATACATACTGCATTCATATTATCAGGTCTTATTTGTGTCAAATGCAATAAACCTCCTATCATAGATTTGTATTTAGTTGGATTAACAGGTGTTGATTCATCCTTCAAAGATAATTTATCAGTTGTAGTCATAGGTTTACAGTTTACATGCCAAATTTCTTTAGTAATTCCTTCAAGTACTTAGATTGACATAGGAATATATCTTTATCAGTCTGTGAAATCTGCAATCCTAAAAAGAATTTTATCTCTCCAATCATAGACATTTCAAATTCTTGTTGCATTTTGTTACAAAAGTCTTTACACAAACCATCTTCTCCTCCAAAGAGTATATCATCAACAAAAACTTCAATAACCAAGATGTCATTATTAGCCACTTTGTAGTATAGATTGTTGTCAGCATTACATTTATTGTAACCAATCTCTAAAAGATATTTGTCCAATCTAGCATACCAAGCTCTAGGAGCTTGTTTCAATCCATATAAAGCTTTCCTTAACCTGCAAACCATGTCTTTGTTATCTGTCAAAGAAAATCCATCAAGTTGTTCAATATAAAGTTCTTCTTCAAGATCTCCATTTAGAAATGCACATTTAACATCCATTTGATATACTTTATAGTTCTTGTGTGCTACAAAAGCCAATAAAAGTCTAACTACCTCAATTCTAGCTACCGGTGCAAAGGTTTCATTGTAATCAATTCCTTCTTTTTGTGAATATCCCTTACACACTAATCTTGCTTTGTTTCTGATTACTTTACCATCTTCATTAAATTTATTTATGAAAACCCATTTAGTTCCAATTACATTTTTGTCTTTAGGTCGGGGAACTAATGACCAAGTGTTATTCCTTTCAATTTGTTCCAATTCATCTTTCATAGCTTTAATCCAATATTTATCTTCACATGCCTCATTAATTGATGTAGGTTCAATTTGAGAAATAAGACATACCTCTTTATTTGCCAATCTTCCTCTAGTCATAACTCCTTGAAATTTGTTTCCAATTATCTGATCTTCAGAATGATTCAATATTACATACCGGGGTGTTTTTTACTTTTTGTTGTTCTTCAGTGACTATTGAATCTCCAGATGATGTTGGCATAACTAGATCACCATTCTGTATAGGTGTATTCACAGTAGGTTCATTTGTGATTATCTCTATTATTGGTTCAAAGTCTATGTACCTTGAGTTTCCTCTAAACTGTTCATCAATCTTCACATTTGGACTCAACTTTTTTTTGCAATCTCTTGTTAAAACATCTATATGCCTTTCTCTTAGATGAATAACTAAGAAATATTCTTTCATCACTTCTAGGATCAAATTTGTCAATATACTCATCTCTTCTAATATAGCATTTACTTCTAAATATTTTGAAATATTTAAGACTAGGAGCATTACCAAACCATAGTTCATGAGGGGTCTTACCAGTTTCAACTCTGATGTGAACTCTGTTGAATGTATAAACTGATGTATTGACCGCTTCTCTTTGGTATATATGAGGTATATTTTCTTCTAATATCATACTTGTGGCTACATCCAAGATAGTTCTATTTTTCCTTTCCACAACTCCATTCTGTTGGGGTGTCCGGGGTGCTGATAACTGTCTTCTGATCCCATTCACTTCACATAATGTATTAAATTCCTTAGATGTGAATTCACCTCCTTGATCTGATCTCAAACATTTGATTTTCTTGTCAGTTTCATTTTCTACCATCACCTTGAATAGTTTGAATTTCCCAAATGCTTTAGATTTCTCCATGAGAAAAGTAACCCAACACATTCTAGAATAGTCATCAATGATTAGCATAAAATACCTCTCTCCTTGTATACTTCTAGTTCTTATTGGACCACATAAATCAGTATGAATTAGATCAAGAATATTGTTAGACTTTTCCAGAATACTCTTGAAAGTTGCTCTAACTTGCTTTCCAAATTGGCATTCCTTACATACCGGATTGTGAGGTTTAACAATCTTAGGTAAATCTCTTACCACCTTAGTTGTACTGATTTTCACAATGCAATCAAAATTTACATGAAAAAGTCTCTTATGCCATAACCAACTTTCATCAATATGTGCAATCAAACATGCTTTCCCATTGTTGTTCAAATGAAAGATATTACCTCTAGTCTAATTACTAGTTGCAATTTCCAAACCAGTTCAGTTTAAGATTTTGCATTTACCATTCTTGAATTGTAACTAAAATCCTTTCTCAACTAATTGACCAACACTCAAAAGATTATGCTTCAAACCTTCAACACAGTAAACATTATCAGTATTATTCTTACCATCAAAAGATATAGTTCCTTTTCCTTTGATCAAACAAGCTTTATCATCTCCAAATCTTACTAGACCTCCATTGTATTCCTGAAAGGTTAAGAATTTACTCTTATCACCAGTCATGTGTTCTGAACATCCTGAAGTAATAATCCATTCATCCTTATCTTCAACTTTAGCTACTAGGGCCTGCTCTACCAGTTGAACAGTAGGTGTCGGTTGATCTTCTGTTATAGCAACAAAATCCCATCCATTGTTTGTCAGATCTTCATCAAAATCATCAGTAGCTCCTTCATCAGCATAATAACAAGATTTGTCTCTATTCTTCTTAAACTTGTATTTTTGATAATCGAGGTTAGGCTTATATGTTCTCTTAGCTTCTTCTCTTAATCTTGCATGTCTATCAAGACACATAGAATCCATATGACCAATCTTATTACAGTTAAAACATTTAAAGGGTGATGTACCTTTATACTTACTTCCAATTGGACCTTTAGGCATTTTCCTTGCATATAGTGCTTTAAGTTCTTCAAGTTCTTCATTTTCTCTCTTGCTTTCTTCAAGTTCTCTTACATAGAAGGCTTTCCAATCAGATTTATTAGATGGTGATGATGATGCTACAGATGATGATGATGCCTTGAAAGCAAGATCTGTCTTAATAGTAGTAATAGGACCAAATTCCTCAAGATCAAAAGCTGAAAGTTTTCCAACCAAAGTGTCTCTAAATATTGATGCATTAGGCATTGTTCTCAATTCATTTATAGCAGTAACTTTCATTTTATATGTCGGTGGCAAAGCTCTTAAAACTTTAGAAACAATCTCATCTTCACTTAAGCTTCCTCCACAACATTGTATACCCAAAACAATTTCATTTACTCTTTCCATAAAAGCAAAAATTCTTTCTTCTTCTTCCATTTTCAGACTTTCATACCTAACCCAGAAGCATTCAAGTTTTGCAATTTTGACTATGGAATCTCCTTCATTCATTGTTTCCATTTTGTCCCAAATGGCTTTAGCAATAGATCTATTTGACAGTCCCATGACTTGCTAATCTAATAATGTGCTCAAAAGTGCTTCTCTTGCTTTGCAATCATTTTCTTCATCTTTAGCCAAGGTAGGTGGATTAGGTTGACCTTGAGTAGGAGCAGTATAGCCATTCTTTGTAACATCCCATATGTCCTTTCCAATGCAATTTAGATGTGTCTCCATCCTGATCTTCCATATGCCATAGTTAGTTCCATCAAGTTTCAGATTGTCCTTCCTGAAATAGGTAGAAGACATTGGATCTCCTCAAGCTATTAAACTTCTGCAAAAGAGGACTACGCTCTGATACCAATTGTTAGGTCCCGAAGACAAATGAGAGGGGGGGTGAATCATTTGTCCAATAAATTCAACCAAAATTATCTTAAACAAAACTTAATGCTTAATATCGGTAAACCAAACTTTATGTCGGTAGACAGTTTTATTAGTTAATTGCAGTACCGATAAAGATTAATGCATGAAACAGAAAGACAATAACATCCACAACACATAACACAAATATTTGTACGTGGAAACCCTGTAAGGGGAAAAACCACAGTGGGAAGCCTTACCCACAATCAAATGATACTACTATAGATAGTATGTGTGTACAATATGGATTTTGCACATGCAGAAAGGCTAGCTACCTAGAGCTCACTACTCAATCACAAAATGAGAGTCTCACTAACTACAATTGGATGGTTAAATACAATGATAATGTACTGCATAAAATAGCATCTTCATATGCTGGATTCAGTACTGGTTTAGCTCTAATTTCCTTCACAAAAACCTTCCTTCAACCTTCAAATGATGTCTACATGTATAGCTCTGCTTATTTTCGCATATACCTTATTACAATTCTTTTCCCAATTACATATCAATCTCACAAATGAGATCTTACATGTATACCATAACCTAAGACCAATTGAATAGGTCGGCTCACTAAAAGATATTACACTAAAATCAATTACAAATAAATCAATATCTGATGCATGATGTTGGCTCAATGCATTTACAATAATAATAAATTATCTCTATAACGTGTCCTGTTGATCTAGAATAGATATGCCTATTGGTGCTTATCCTGGACCTATTTCCCAGTAACAGCAAATATCAGAACCCGACTAAACAAATAACCAAATTGCCAAAACCAAGTGATCGAATAATGTCTTCGACATAACCAAGTAGTCTCCAAGTTATTCCAAGTGTCGGTGAACAATATAATCTGCCGGCGAACCAAATATCGGTGATTGTGCATAAGTCTCTAACTTTCCGGTGAACATAACCAAATATCTCCAAGTGTTGATAAGTGTTGATAAATGATGATAGGCATTGACATCAATGACAAAACCATATCAACATATCCAAAATACCAACATCCTCTTGTGTACACTTTCAGATCAACAAATAATGGGATTAACTGACAAATCATCTCGAAAGGCTATATGTGATAAGTTGGAGACTCTTAATGAAGGTGACCCTACTGTGAAGATTTCTAAACTTGATGGTTACTGGGTGAGATATGAAAACCTGAAGATGGAAGAAGATGAAAGGATTACTGCATTCATGGAAAGGGTAAATGAGATTGTTATGGAAATTCAATGTTGTGGTGGAACTCTGAGTGAAGACGGAATTATTTCTAAAGTCCTGAGAGCCCTACCACTGGTTTACAAAAGGAAGGCTACTGCTATTAATGAATTGAGAATAATGGCTAATACTTTTATCAACAGAGATACCTTGGTTGGGAAATTATCTGCTTTTGAGCTTGAAGAATTTGGACCTTCTGGAGCTGTGAAGTCTGAACCTACTTTTCATGCATCTGCATTGGCAACCGGTAATCAATATTGGAAAGCTTTATATGCAAAGGAACTGGATGACATGAAGAGAGAAGATGATGAGTTTGTGCAACTTGAAGAACTATTTGCTAGAAGAGTACCTAAAGGACCCGTAGGAAGTAAGTATGAAGGAAAAGCACATTTTAAATGTTTTGCATGTAATAAGATTGGTCATTTTGCATCTAGATGTCCTAAAAGGAATTTAAGATTTGAAGAGAGAGTTAGAAGATCTTTTAAGCCTAACCCTGGATATCAGATTAAGTATAAGTACAGGAAAAACAAAGACAAATCATGCTACATAGTGGATGAGGAAGGTATTACTGACTCTGATGATGAACCAATAGAATATTTTGTTAGTGGTTTTGGCAATGGAAAGGAATGGGTGTTCTTGGCTATCAAGGAAAATGTTCTGGCACTAGAAGAGAATGTACCTTAAGAGAATGCACTTACTTCTAAAATTGAAGACGATGAATTGGTAATTGGCAGTGGATGTTCACATCATATGACTAGAGATAAAAGGAAGTTTCTATCTTTGCAAGAATTTGATGGCGGTCTGGTTAGATTTGGAGATGACAAATCATGTATGATCAAAGGAAAATGAACTATATCATTGGATGGTAAGAACAATACTGATAATTTTTATTTTGTTAAAGGTTTGAAGCATAATCTTTTGAGTGCAGGACAATTAGTGGATAAGGGATTTCAATTACAGTTCAAGGATGGAAAATGCAAAATCATTAACAAATCTGGTTTGGAGATTGCAACCGGTACACAGACAAAAGGTAATATATTTCATTTCAATTTCAGTGAGAAGACATGTTTGATTGCACAAATTAATGAGAGTTAGCTATGGCATAAGACATTGTGTGATGTGAACTTTGATTGCATTGTGAAGATCAGTTCAACTAAGGCAATTAGAAATATACCTAAGATTGTGAAGCCCTATAATCCGGTATGTAAAGAATGCCAAATGGTTAAATAGGTTAGAACCTCTTTTAGAAGTATACAAGATAAATCTAATGATGTTCTTGATCGTATTCATACTGATTTGTGTGGCCCTGATAGAGTTAAAAGTTTTCAAGGTGATAGATATTTCATGCTAATCATTGATGATTATTCTAGAATGATGTGGGTTACTTTTCTAAGGGAGAAATCTGAGGCTTTTGAAAAGTTTAAATTCTCTTAAGACTAAACTAGAAACTGAGATAAGATTAAAGATTAAATGTTTGAGGTCAGATCATGGTGGAGAATTCACATCCGGTGAGTTTAATAACTTTTGTGAGAAGTATGGTATAAGGAGGCAATTTTCTGCTCCCCGGACACCTCAGTAGAATGGAGTTGTGGAAAGGAAGAACAAAACTATCTTGGATGTTGCTAGAACAATGATGATGGAAGGTAGTCTACCTCACATCTACTGGAGAGAAGCAATGAGTACAACGGTTTATACAGTCAACAAAGTACATCAAAGGAGAAACCGGTAAGACACCTTATAAATTATGGTTTGGCAATACACCTACAGTTAAGTATTTCAGAATATTTGGTAGTAAATGTTATATCGGGAGAGATGATATCATTGGAAAATTTGATCTTAGATGTGATGACGACATATTTCTTGGTTATTCTAATGAAAGCAAAGCATAGAGATGTTATAACAAGAGATTCCAGAGAATTATGGAGAATGCTAATGTCAAGGTGGGTGAGCTGAATAGAGGTTAAATTAGAGTTTATGAGAAGGATCCAGTGGTGGAAATGATTATATCTAAACCGGTAGCATCTTTACTGGAGAAGAGTGTTGAACCAATTACTCTAGTAGTACCATAAAATTCTACAGTAATTGAAGAACCAGGAAGAGGAACAGAGAGTCAGAGGACTCCTAGGTATGTGAGACTGAATCATTCAGAAGATCAAATCATTGGGGATTATAATAATGGAGTGATGACAAGAAGAAGACTGACAACTAATGACGTATGTTTAATTTCTCAAGTTGAACCAGGATCAATAATTGAAGCATGTAAAGATGAATATTGATTGAAAGCTATGGAAGAAGAATAAGATCATATTGAGAAGAATAACATATGGACTTTGGTTCCCCACCCTAAAAATTAAGAATGTTATTGCAACTAAATGGGTTTTTAGGAATAAATTGAATGAGGATGGTCAAGTTGTATGGAATAAGGATAGATTGGTTTGTAAATGATATTCTTAGAAGAAAGGAATTGATTATGGAGAGACTTTTGCACCTGTATCTAGGATTGAAGCTATAAGATTATTTCTTGCCTATGTTGCCCACAAAAACTACAAGGTTTATCAAATGGATGTTAAGTGTGCATTTTTGAATGGGGATCTTGATGAGGAAGTTTAAGTTGAGCAACCTGATGTTTTTTCACCATCAAATGATACAAACATGGTTTGCAGGTTAAGGAAAGCTTTATATGGATTGAAATAGGTGCCTAGAGCTTGGTATGCAAGGTTGGATAAATATTTTTTGAAGCTTGGTTTTACTAAGGGTAATGCTGACAGTAATTTATATTATAAGATAACTAATGATGATATACTGATTATTGAATTATTTGTTGATGATATTATTTTTGGAGGTGAAAATAAGTTGTGCATGGAATTTTCTAAGAATATGGAGAAAGAATTTGAAATGTCTATATATTGGGAAAATGAAATTTTTCTTAGGTTTGCAAATTACTCAGACTGACAAAGGTATTTTCATCTGTCAAACTAAGTATGCTAGGGAATTGTTGAAGAAATTTGGTATGGGAGATTCTAAACTAGTAAGTACTTCTATGGTTACAAATGAGAAATTGACAAAGAAAGATGTTTCTACACCATTAAATCCTACAAGATACAAATCTATGATTGGAGGTCTACTTTATTTAACTCAAACTAGGCCTGACATAATGAATGTTGTTTGTATTGCATCTAGATATCAGAGTGATCCTAGAGAAAATCATGAGAGTGTAGTGAAAATGATTCTTAGATACTTGCAAGGTACATCAGAATATGGTTTGTGGTACCCTAAGGATGATGACTTTACTTTATGTGCATATACAGATGTTGATTGGGTTGGAGATGTTGATGACCGGAAAAGTACTTTTGGTGGATCTTTCTTTCTTGGAAAGAAGTTGGTATCATGGATCAGCAAGAAATAGTCATGTACTTCTTTATCTATTGTTGAAGTTGAGTATGTTGTTGCTACTACTAACTGTACATAGGTTCTATGGATGAAGCAAATGTTGAAGGATATCAAAGTGCATTGCACTGGATTGGTAGTTATTCACTATAATAACTCTGTTGCTATTGTCATATCAAAGAATCTGGTATTTCATTCTAAGACTAAGCACATATCTATCAAGTATAACTTTTTGAAGGAGAAGGTGGAAGAAAATGAAGTCAGATTGGTTTATGTGAACACTGAAGAGAAGATTGCAAATATTTTCACTAAATCTTTGCTAAAAGAACCATTTGAGTACCTGAGAGATAGGTTAGGGGTTTCTGCCCCTCTGGCAGAGAACTGATTAATGCTTTTTGGCATCAATCTGGTATGCATTATCAGATATATCATTCATTATGGCACTGATGTGGGGATGCTACTGCTCAGGGAGAGTAGTCATCTTTGTGATTCATTGGTTTAGATTTTTACTTTGATATTTTTGTCAGATTTCTGGCATTGATGTCAAAGGGAGAGAGATATTAATGTGAAAAATAAAAACTTAAGGGAGTTGTATACATTAGGGGGAGATATATATGTGTAATTCAGAACTTTACAGTGATATTATTCAAAGTGGGATTTTGGTCTTTGTTTCATAATTTAATTGCTATATCTTTATGTGGGAGATTGTTGGTTGTCTTCAATTGGGGGAGACTTATTTGGCATTTCTTGGTACTTAGATGTTTTTCACATCTAGTGTTGCCATCAGTGCAAACGTGGAGATTGTTGGCCATTTAGAGGAATTAATTATGTGTTGCATTGATTTTTTGTCATTGATGTCAACACTAGCTATTTGGGATGCCTTACCGGCACCCTTCTGGTCTCGATAGGATGTATGGTTTCTGGTTGGATTGGATTTGGCATAATCTGGTATGCTCTGGTATGGTTTGGTTATAGAATTGGCTTATTCATGATACTCATTTTCATTTTCAATAAGTTGGTTTTGGTCTGGAGATTGGATACTATCTTGATTGCTTGGACGCTTAGCTTGTGGTTTCGACGAGGGTTTCACCGACAAAGCTTTGATGAAGATCTTTGATGATATGCATAAGTGGTGTTGGTGCAGCTTTTGGTATGGGTTCAGGATGTTGTTAATGATCATGTTTGAGACTTGGCGGATGGAGATCATTGATGTAGCATGTGGACCCATATTGGGTCTCGGTTGATCTAGGTTATGGACTGACTTAATGTAACGCGTGGATTGGACCTCTCAATGTGTTTACGATATGTCTTATGTGTTGGATATAATTTGTTTGGTCCAAGTCTGACATGTTTTGTAATTATGTAATTGGTTTATTGTCTGGTGGCCGACCTGATTGTTTGTGGTTGAGGGTTTGTATATATACGATGTAAGATCTCATTTTAGATCATCATAAGGTATATGGTCAAAGAATGGGATATGGATATGTAAATTGTGAATAATGCAATATCATTCAGGTAGAGGATTTTGTCGATCATTAGAGATCGAGTTGGGTTTATGTAAGAGGATTTAGTCCTCTCGTATTGAGCTTAATCAGAACTATACTCAAGTATAGGAGATGTTATCTTTGCAGTTCATTCATTCTTCTGGATTGTAGTCTGGATTTCTATGTAGTCAGTGAGACTCCTTTTGTGATGAGTTGTGCGCTCTATTCTTTTGGCCTTCCTACAAGTGTAGGCCCCTCAACTGTAATTCATATACTTACTGCAGAAGTATTATCTGACTATGGGTAGGCTTCTCACCGTGGTTTTTCCCTTTACCAGGTTTTCCACGTATAAATCTTGGTGTCATGTGGATAGTATTTATTCTCTGATTATTGTTTATGCTTAATTGGATTAACTGCTATTCTGGTATTAATGTTTTGGGTTTCATTATTAAATTTTTAATTGTTAAATATTCTGGTATTCAATGACAATTGATTCATTCCCCCCTCTTAGTTTTCTTTTAGTTATTTCAACTGTCTAACAGTAATTTGGTGAGAAAGGTGTTGAGTCTACATTATCACGGAGTGGTGTATGTGTGAACAAGTGAATTCATCTTTTGGTGTGCTATGTAGAGAAGAGATTGGTGAAGGACAGACATTTGAGCTTAATTAGAACTATCATCGGGCCTTAGCATATGCTATTCTTGCAATTCATTCTTTTAGGATTGTAATCTAAATCCTTTTGTAAGGTAGTGAACCTTCCTTGATGGTCGGAGTCTTATGGGTCATTGTAATTTGAGCAGTGAGCTCTAGGTAGTGTGCCTAAATGCATGTGCATTCCCCATTGTAATATTTACACATACTACTGCAGAGTATTATCTCATTGTGGGTAGGTTCCCACCATGGCTTTTCTCTTAACCAGGTTTTCCACATCAAAAATATTGGTGTTATGTGTGTTGCTATTATTGTTGTTATCTTTCTTTTTGTTGCAATTGATCAGATCTGAGATTGTGCTTAAATATAATAATTCGGTGAAAATTGATTCACACCCCCCCTCTTAGATTTCCTTTTTGTTGTTGCCAAAACCAAGAGAAATAGTTTATGATCAAGGACCATAGTTTATGTCTGATATGATTGAAGTTTTCATGCATAGGTATAAGATGACACATATAAATTCTACACCATAACATCCCCGGATGAATGGGAAAGTAGAAGTCACCAATAGAGAATTGGAGAATATTTTAACAAAGACTATTTCATTAAGAAAAATAGATTGGCCAAAGAGATTGGATGACGCGGTTTGGGCCTACAATACAACATGGAAGACAACCACAGGATTCTCTCCATATGAATCAGTGTATGGAAAGACCCCTATGATTTGCAAAGATTGAGGACAACATTAGAGGTTGGTATTGATTTGTTAGAAGAAGAGAAAAGAAAAATTCTACAGGTGAACCAATTGAATGAGATGACAGTGGAATATTTGTAGCATACATAGGTGATTCAGAAGCAGAGGAAGACATGGCATGATAAACATATTGTTAGTAGATAGCTCAAAATAGGAGATTAGGTATTATTGTTTGACTCTAGATTCCAAGAATTCAAAGGAAAATTCTGTACAAGATGGTTAGGACCCTATGAGATTGATCTTGTTTTTTATAATGAAATTGTTCAATTAACATAATAGATGGAGAAAGAAGAACAATGTTGGTTAATGGTCATTGTTTGAAGTTATATCACAAACCATCATCTAAGGAAGAGTTTCTTTCATAATTCCATGCCAGAATTGAACATTTCATCATGGAATATATCACTTTCATGGAGGAATTAAATTCTAAGTAGATTTAGCAAAAAGACATGAATAAAGGACATAAGTTGAAAACCAAAAATGGCGGTTTATCTCCCAAAAAAGGGGAGATGATTGAAAACCAGAATTAGCAACTTTGATCGGATCAACTTCATTTTTCTCCTTATGGCTCTCAAAGTTCTCAAATAATAAGTCTTTTGCAAGTATTAAGATGGAAGAGGAGCTCCAAAATGCTCCTAGTCACTCTTTCTAAGGAAAGAAATCTATCTTTTCAAGCAAATAGTTTCAGATTATTTAATGCATTATTTTAGTCAATGCAAAATGAGCCACAAGTGTCTATTAATTGCCTATCCGTTACCAATTGATTTGATTCATAAGCTTTGGATGGCTCTTGATTGGTAAGTTGATTTATTTCTTTTGGCAAGACATTCACTATTGCATGACAACTTTTGATCGATATGCTAGTTATTTTTGGCAAGTTGGTCACTACTGCATGATAGATCCTGACAGAATATGCATTAAATGAGGAGGTATACAATTATTGCAATTATTATTTTTGAAATATTATATTTTGATTAAATTGGTATAAACTAGAATTGATAGGCATTGTTTGTATAAAAATATCTTCAAACTTATTATTAGCATTATAATTACAACATTTTAAGTACCAAACTAATAATGGCAGAGAGATAAGGTAATATATTTGAATGGCATCATTTGTCAATTCAAATTCAAAGTAATTATTACCTTGAAACGCACACATAAATCATGATCGTTGTCAACTTTGCAAATTAGAGAAGTGGCGTGTGGATCATCTGGTCCAGTTCAAGAAAATCAACACAAAAACATGTACCATTAATCATCATCTGTGTTAAAAAAATTAGCTGCTAGAAAAGGACAAGTTCATTTTGCAGATTGAATTAACATTGACACATATATTTATAAAAATATTTGCAAAGATAATATGGGAAACCAAAGAAAGACAAAGCCAAAGAAAATTTTAGTGGCGAATTTTTTCCAATTGGTGAATAATCAGGTTCGAGGATTTTGAAATTGACGAATATGATGGTCGAGGGTCCATCTCCCATTCGCCTGATTTTTCCATGTTTTTGGCCATAGGCAAGGTGTTTCACTACCGTCTTTTGGGTTCCATACTTTTTGGTTTTCTTTGCTAACAACTTAGAAATCTCCAATCTACATTTGTCAATTTATTCGCCAATTCTAGCTAAGCAATTTGATACAACAATCATTTAGGAGTACCCATTTCACCAAACGTTTTGTAAGTTATCCTTTAGGAGGACCCATTTTCACCAACTGTGTTGTAAGTGAATGGTAATTATAGGTCCATGATCACCTTGGAAAACAAAACCTATCATTTCTTTATCTAGGGAGATTCACCCATTTTCACTCAATGATGCCAATAGCCTGCTTAAATTCGCCAAAATTTAAGATTAATTTTAAAATGCCCTACATAATTCACCAAATCTGGATTGGTATAAGTACAGTCAAAATTTGGTACTTTATTGTCACATTTCATTCTATTATGAGCTCTTTATAGTCAATTTAAATCATAGAAAATTTGCTACTATAGACATTGTTGTATAACGAACTTTGACAAAACCAATCTGTAAGTGTGATTGAAAATTTCTTTTTCAGTATTATAAGATTATTTATTTGCAAAGTTTGTGAATTTTTCGTTCATTTTTAAAAATTATTTAGTAGGGTTTCATTCATTGCCTGAGTAATCAGGATACAACTACAGGGGTCTATCTTTTTAGTTATTAGATTCTATTTCTTTCAATTTCTATTTCTTAAGAGATGTCAAGCAGACAGAGTCCTGAAAGTGTTCAAGGGAGGCCATCAAAGTGCAGAAATAGAAGCATAAGGTCATACTTCAATAATGTTAATATTGGCAGACCATCAGACACAGGTATAAAATTTATACTGGCAAATGTACCCAAAAATAATGTTGAAGGAGAAACCTCCAAGAAAGATCAAAATGAGATAGATCCCAATGTCGCATCTGATGTTCCAATGGAATTGGATTCCCAAAATAGTCAGAATAATTCAAATGAGGTTGATGTCAATGTTGCAGTAAATGTTGATGTGAATGACCCAGATGATGTTGTTGAGAAAGGCGGAGATGATGCTGCTAGAAGTACATGAAAGGGAAAAAGAAAAGGAAAATAAAAATTAGGCCACGAGTGGGAAATGACAAGAATTTTTCAGTTAGATTGGGTGTCAAGGTACCCATTCATTGAAGAAGTGCCAAATCCAAACAAAGATGAGCCTTCAATAGAATTCAAGTGTATGATCTGTAGTTGGAGAGTAAAAAGGGACAAAAAGTTGCAACTAAAACTGGACACCATAGAGAAGCATATCGGTAAATTGTATGAAAAATAAATCATAGATAGAAAATAATGATTCATGATTAGAAAATAATGATTTATGATTAGATGGAAAACAAAGGAAGAATATAAACATGTTAAGTATGAAGAAGAGTATAAAGAGCATATGCAAAGAGAGGAGAAGAATGCTAAATGTTGAGGTTCGATTGAGGCTCAATTCAAACATATAATGTCAAAAACATTCAAGTCGAAACTATTCAGTTCAGTGTTGTTTTTCATCTTTTAAAAAATGGTCATCCTATGTCAGACTACCTTGGTTTTTCTAATTTATTAATATTTTTTAATGTTCCTAGATTTTCTTAGAAGCATTGGTCAAAAAATAGTGGATGGGAATGGGCAAGTTGTCGAGTTGATGTGGTAAAAGATTATTTAAAGGAAAATATTAATAAATAGTCAAACTTTATTGCATTATCTTTAGATGAAGTTACAATAGTAGATAATACTTCTTGGATATGTATGCATGTGTATACCATATTGAAACATGTCCTCTAATCTCATTTACTTTGTGTTGTTAAAATGAAGGAGAATTCCACAATGCAAAAAAAATTTGAGTTAGTTAAGAAATCTTTAAAACAATTTGCCGGTATGAATGACTTATCAATTGTTGAAAACTTGGTATGTGTAGGAGTTGATGGAGCTGCAGTGTTTCAAGGTCATAGGAATGGTTTTTGTGCAAATCGACAAACTTCTATTTCACCATACGTGATTGGCATTCACTGTATGGCCCACGAACTAAATTTAGCTTTTAGAATTGTGAGCAAATTTGATTCAGTGGCTAGAGTTGAAAATCTAGTTTGCAAGATATACTCATTCTTCTGTCGAAGTCCAAAATGATTTACAAAATATCAAAAATTTATCGAGGGAATAACTATTGGAAACAAGCTTCTTAAGGATGTTGATACGAGATGGATCTCTTTGTGGGGACCAGCAGAAAGAGTTTTCTCTGAATATAAATTCCTGAGTGGAGTAATGTATGAACAACAAGGGTCAATAGACAGCTTCTAAGAATTTACATAGGTTAAGTGATGTAGAGACACTCTTAACATTGTTTGGTATTCTCCCTCTTTTGAATGAAATGAGCAAGCTTGTGAAAGTAGCTCAAGAAAGAACTTTGTATATTCAAGAATATACTAGTCTGTGTAGAAGGTTAATAATGACCCTTGATAATATGTATCTATCATGAGATCCTTTTATAAAGGAAGAATTTGATAAATGGCATCTGATGATAGATCTAGAAAATCCTAATAATTTTTTAAAGTTTAACACTAGTGGATAGTTATGTATATGCATACATTTATATGAGATACCAATGTACTAGTATACCACTAGTGGTTGTAGGTGCTCAATTAGAATGAGGGAAGTACCCGTTACCAGGGAAGCTTTAACGAAATCGTAAGTATTGTAAAAGATACTTTAAAGATTATTATGAAAGAGGTTTCAGATGAGATTGTAAGTCGATTCCCTCAAGATTAATTATTATATGTCATGTCTATTGTGTATCCTAATTATTGGCTCAGTTGTACTAGAAGGGATTATTTTAACAAGTTACAATGCTTGATTGATCATTTTTGTAAGAAAACGATATGCAATGTAGATGGAAAGGAAATAGAAATAGATGGAATTTTAGATAAAAATAGGCTCTCACACCAATCATCTTAATATTCAACAACAATGATGGAGCAGAGTAAGGCATTGGAAAGTCCCCACTGACTAGGATCAATAACGACGGTTTGGCGAAAAATAACTCAAAGCCCAGTATTGTCTACTACACTATCAGAATTCATCAAACTTGTTGATTTGTGTCAAACCATGATATTGGGATCTATTGAGGATGAGAGAGATTTAAATGCATTGGGGTTCCTGAAATCAAAGACAAGAAACAAACTAGACAAGAATTTGGAAAATAGTTTGAGGGTGTATACAAGTATTATGTTGAGAGTTTTCCTTACGAAAGGGCACTAACAATGTGGAAGTCCATTTGTGAGAGGAGAGGGTTGTGCAACACTTCAAAGCTGGGTAGTGTTTTTATTGGAGAAATTGATGGTGGTGGATCAAACGACAGTGATGATTTTATTTTAAGTAGAGTTGTGCAGACGCAACAAGATGATTCGGAGGATGTAGAAGAAACTGTAGAACAAGAGGAGTCATATTTCGAATTGGATGGCACTAATGATTGACAAAACAATATTTTCTAGGTATTTATAGTTTTTACTTCAATTCATATTGAATCCCATGAGCTATTACAAAATGCAAACTGTAATTATCTAATTCATGATATTTTATACTTTTTTACTATATAAATGATTGTTGACATGCAATTACAATTTTCAAATTTTCCATGTTTCATTGCATAATTTAAATTGTAAAAGTTTTCTTCATATTTCATTTATTTAACATAATTTTTTAATTTGTGTGATACTGATGTGCATCATTTATACATTAATCTTTCTCCTAAATTACACTAATTCCCTAATATCATTGAACATAACGAAGACTGGTAGTCCGGTTGAATCTCTGTAAAGGCCAATTTTATTGAGCAACATAGACATCCTGCTACCTCACAAGACATAATTGTATGATGAAGAGGTTGTGCGGGGTATTATTTCTTACTTGCTACTTTGTATAAGCCCCCGCTACCCCATGGTCCTTTCTTAAGTCCCAGTTGAACTTTGCAGGGTGACGGGGGAGGCATAAAACATAAGCCCTCGCTATCTCGCAACACCTATAAACTGCCTAACAAGAACTTCCAGGGGAAACAAAAAACCAAAGGCCATCAATTAATTGAATATTTTCTACACGTGGTCTATACGTTGAGGGTAAATACTATGGCTAATGAGGTGGATTAATATTACATAATTTGTCAATAAATATGCTTTTAATTTTTAATATTTTTATCATGGTGATAATTTCATCTATCACAAGGTTTTAAGTTTTTATGTCATGGCTTTATAATTATTAAAGTTCATTTATTAGTCCTAGTGTGCATCATCATCCTCAGTGAGACCCATACGCCACATCTGTAGGAACTTAGACAACTATCATCTTTCTATTGTAATCTGAGAGCCCTAGCAATGAATTATAATATTCATATGGGGGGTCAGATTACATAATTTGTTAGTTACTATAGAGTATACTTTTTTTAATATGTTTATCATCTACCATAAGGTTTTTATATCGCAACTTTATAATTATGAAAGTTCATTTATTAGTCCAATATGTGCATCATCATCCTCAGTGGGGCCCATACGCCACATTTGTAGGAAATTAGATAACTATAATCTTTCTATTGTATCGCGAGAGTCTTAGTGATGAATTATAATTGGTTGAGTCGTGAGCCATGGATGTCCTTTCACATATGGGACCAACCTTTAGGGCCAATTCTGGTCCTAAGTTTCGACAAAAAAAAATTCTACTAAGCGTAATAAGAATTGAGACACGTGTCAAGGTGGACCCCAACTCAGAGTAAGGATTTTTAAAGTTCATTAAATCAAAAAAAAAAAATATTTCCATTAGATCGCATTGCTTTAGTCTATCAAATATGGTGGTTCATTCTCAGTGGGGCCTATATGCCACTTTTGTAGGAACTTAGACAACTGTCATCTTTCTATTGTATCATGAGAGCCTTAGTGATGAATTATAATTGGTTGAGTTGTGAGCCATGGATGTCCTTTCACATGTGGGATCGGCTTTTAGGTCCATTTCCAAGACTAAGATCCAACAGATAAAAATTCGTACAAAGCGTAACCAGAATTGAGACACGTGACAAGGTGGACCCCACCTCAAAGTAAAGATTTTTAAAATTCATTAAGAACAATTTTTTTAATTTTTATTTCCATTGGATTGCATTTCTTTAGTCTATTGCATATTCATATAGTGGTCATATTAACAATATACGATCATGTGAAATAATATGAATGAAGATCTAACGATCCCATTTCAAAGCTATGAACAACGACTTAGTTGCAGATTGTTCCTTCACACGTTAATGGCCATGTCCATTAATATTAATAATTGGAAAGCTAAGAACTAAGAAGAGTGAGTGTACACGATAATTAAAGCAGTGCGACTAATTTCAAATTTACAGGTAACTTATGATTGCAAGGGTTTGATTTTGTGTAGGGTTTGTTTGTTTCTAGCTACTAATGAGTCTTCTCAGTTTTATATGGCTTAGTTGTTGAAATTGTGTAGTATGAAGGCTAAAAATTCATTAGAATGTATACAAAAATTTTGATTATTCAATTTCCCTAGGAAGCCTAGTTTCTACATTTTCTTAAAACCCTAATTTTTGTTAAGATGGGTCAAAATTAAAAAGGAGAAAATAATAAGAGGGCCCTAGATGAAGATATTATTGCTCAATTGCTTGGATCTTCGAAACAGGGAAAGCATTCCCAAGGTACGGTTATTGTATCTGACAGACATGTGGATAGGGAAGAATCTTGTGGGGATCCTTACATCCCAATTAGTGGAAGGAAATTGTTCATATATTCTTACAAAAGGAGTAGATCCCCAATACCAATGAACAATGCATGGAGATTAGATTTGGGAAAGCTTGTTGTCCCAAATGTTTTTGTCAATGTAGACCTAATTAGAGCAGTGGCAAAAAGCTATAATCAAAAGGCAAGGTTTGTCTACACACATAAAGGTTTTTTGTTGTTCAGGTTTGATAGGGGATCTATTTGTGAAATATTTATGTGAAATTCTAACGTCGACATGCCTATTGACTTTATATCTCTAGGGAGGGAATACGAGTGGGACAAAGGTAGCTTCAAGGAAAAATGGCTTCCATTACATAGAAGGGAGAAGAAGGAAGCGAAGCCTATTTCATTTTGGAGGACAAATGTTGAGCCCTTTGATTATCAATTTTTTTAGTTATTTTATAAACACCTACTTTGCAGTTTGCCAAGTGTTGGGAATCGATGTACAACCTAAGATGCCTATGAATCTGATGATTTTGTCTGTTGATAATCAGCACACATATACCAACACCTTTTATAACTTTGCCTCATTCATTTCTAATGGCATCCACAAAGACCTTCTATATATCAAGCATGATAGCCCTATTGCTCATTTTAGGTGGTATTCTTTATTGTGCCACATTATTTTGTATTGTGGAAGTAAGGCTCGGCAGTGGGGGCCAGAGCCAAATTTAAGAAAAGTAGATGAGCAGAGTAAGAGATTGTCGATCTAAGAATGGATGTACTTATGGGACATGCATTGTGATAATTCCAATTAAGTCATAGCTGAGGAATTCTTTGTCAATATTGTGATGCAAAATTTGGGTTGGATAGTCAATTGTAGATTATCTGATAGGGTGAGGAGATTTTTGATGCCTCTTGAGAAAGCGTCTGATTTAGGAGTGAATCATAATTGGGGAGACTAGTTTTTCTACCCTATGTACATTGTCATCAAAGTTTATGGTGCGCCATTTAAACCTCATGTTTTTCATAGAGATGTACATGATAGAATTGTTTTTTTAGAAATCATTTGGCAGTTGAATGAGTTTGACAAGTTTCATTTAAGAGATGACAAGAAGGTCTCCTTCATCCCACCAAATCTATATTTCTCTAATTTTGAGATCACGGGAAAAGAAGGATTGGACTTGGTATATTTCAAGTTACTGCCATATCAGATGGCTTTTGAAAAAATCAGAAAATGTGACACAAAACACTTTATTCAACACACCAAGGTTGGGGTCAAATTGAAAGGTTACGATCACGAACAGGATCAGATTAAGGACTTAATCAAAAATGTCGCTTCTGATGTAGAGGTTCAAAGGAGAAGAGAGATATCAATTAAGCTACACATGTTAGATGAAAAAATGATAAAGATTGAACCAACATACAAAGGGGGCACACACTGATTTGGAGGACAGGCATCATGATAAAATGATCATAAAGTTTGAAATGGGAGGAGAGGAAGCAAATTATGTCAGAGGATTGACATGCTCTACATTCATGTCTGATGATAAATTTATGCAGTCCCTGGAATTTAGGAACTTTGTCTTGAAGAACAAAGAGGACCAACTTCTATCATGATCAAAGAAAGGTTGGCATTGGGGAACCAAGAAGTTAATGATCTATTTATAGTCGAAGTCTCAGAGGAAGTCAATTTTTATATATCGAAGATGACCCCTGAGAGGTAAGGATTATTGTAAGTTATAGTGTATGTTTGTTACTAGAAGAATAGGACCTCTATTCTGTAATTGTATTGGATTTCATAAGAAGGGAATCTTCAAACTTCCCAGCTTTACCAACTAGAGAGCAAGCTCAGGAGTTGTATTTTGGTTTAGGTTGTAACTCCCAATATAAGGCACTATCAGTGTGGTTAATATTTCCTTATGACCATAAGCATAAGTTTACAAAGAAGGTAGGAGATCTTATTGGCAACTTAGTTGTTACAATTTCGAGTGACACATCTACAACGCAAGTAGTGTACAATCAAGAAGTTTTTGACAAGCTACAAGCTGATTTTAGTAAGTTGAAAATTGTTAATGAAAAATTGCTTACAGAGTATTATAAGGTGGTGACACTCCTCCCTTCTCCATATGCTAGTTCTACTTATTTTTCTCCTTCATCTTTCTAGCCATTAGATCATGGAGAGAAAAGAGTCAGTGAATTGCTTGAGGAGAATAAAAATTGTTAGAATAATCGGGTCTTTACTTGATTAATTAAACAAAATTTGTTTAATTCTTTAAGTTCCCTATTATCTCTTTTTACACTTAAGCTAACATTAGGTGCATAATAATTAATTCTTTTATTAATTATTATGTGCAAGTCTAGGTTTTCCCTTTTAGGGCATCTTGACCTATTAGAGGTTATTTTTCTTTTCCTTGTATTATTATCACATTACACATTTTATGAATATTGAGCTCTCATCTTTTTGAGCATATTTTCTGTGTATTATTTTTTCTGTTATTTGCTTCCTTGCTTCTCCTTGTAATAGGCCATTCAGCTTGCACAGATCTTTGGGCTCCTGTGGTGTTGTATTTCTCAACTCTCACATGGTATCAGAGCTTCAGATTTGCAACTATATGTTCTTGTTTTGAGAATTTTTGCATTGGAAGCAGATCCGGGGTTTCACAATGTTTTTTTATGCACTTAGCAATAAGCCTTTTTTTGAGAACTTTGGGCCTAAACAGACCTCACCGTCGTGCTTAAAAGGCCCAAAAACCCCTATAGTCATATAAAACTTACCTAGTTTTAACTCTTGAGTATATGGGGGTAATTTTTCTTCAGTACCAAGTCGTACGACCTAAGCATGCAGTTCGAGAAAAAAATTTAAAAAAAAAATTTGCCTTTTTACGGCATGCAAGCTGATTTTTTGATTTTTTGAAAAAAAAAAAGAAAAAAATCAAAAATCAAAAGTTCTTGGAAAAAGGCAAAAAAAAAGTTTTTGAAAAATAAAAAAAATTTGTAGTTGGGATTTGGGAGGGTACCCCGTACCCCCTGACAGTCCAGTCGTCAGTTGTCAGTCTAGTCAACTGGACCTATCAGTGCAGGCCCCTCCCATGCCAGCCCTTGCCAACCCCACCCTCAAGACCCCACCGACCACCGGCCCCCATCGGCCCCGTCGGCAGTCTCCCCACCGGCGGTCTCCACCCCTGCCGTTCCGGCCCCGCCAACCCCTACCGCCACCAGTGCCCACCTCCATTGGTCATCGCTCTGCTGCAGCCTGCCTCCTCCACTCACACCCACAACTGCCACTCAACAGCCACTCCCTCTCCGCCACCCTCTTGTCTCTTTAAGGGGGGGTTCATTTTTTGGCCATATCTTGAGCATACGGAATCATTTTTTTGAAAACAAATAGGCATCAAAAAGCTGGTTCTAAGCTAGACATTGTGGTGTTGGAATTTTTGCTTGATTTTTTTGTTTTACTATACTTTGTTCTAGTCAAACTTAGGTCTCTTTCTGCACTTCCGGGCCCATAGAATGGGCAAACGGACTCTGTTTTTCAAAAATGAATAGGCATTGGAAAGATCTGAGAATGCTCTATTCAGATATGTGCTCTTGTTTCTCATATTTTCATCAGGTACATGAGATTTAATATGCACTACTTCCTTCTCATCAGTATGTACTAGGGTTTGGGTTTATCTATTGTGGGGGAGTGTTTTTTTCTTTCTTTCTGTCATTTATATCAGAAATCCAGAACACCAAAACTCTCAAAACAAACAACCCCTTCTGCATCTTTTGTCTATTTTGAAAGATCACATAATAAAAAAAACCAACAAGCAGGTGCAGGTGCAGAGTGTTCATGGTAGATCCTTCAGTTGAGTTGTTGGCATCACACAACTATCACACCTCGAAAATCTACATCATGAGGCTTCTCCGGGAATGAGGGTTATGGTCTTGTTTGGATGAGGTTCAGCCTCTATTGCAGCATCCTTATGAGCTTCTTTAGAACAAAAACAAGATGGATGAGGCCATAGGTTTGCTCTCTTTGCATTTCTTTGATAGTCTTTTATTTCACCTTGATGAGTTGCTCACTCCTCGCGCTATGTGGTTGAAGTTTAAGTCTCTCTCCGGAAGGGTTAATGAGATTTAGGCATTATAGATTGAAGCAGAGTTGGTTTCCTTGTCACCTAATTTCCTTTCCCACCATTGAGGATTTTTTGAACAATTTCAAGACTACCAGATCTGTTCTTCAGGGATGTAACAAGATCAAGACAAACACAGAGTGCATTCACTTTCTTCTTTCGAAGCTTCGGGGTCATTTTCAATTTTTTGCCTCTACTTTCTACTCCACCATGGATGGCTTGGGTGCTCATTTCACCATGCCCACCTTTGATGTCTTTTGTGAGCACTTGTCTCGTGAGCAGTCTCATCTTTCTCAGGTGGACATGCTCTTAGGGTCCAAGAAGAAAGGATTGGTTGCTTAGTCCTCTAAGGAGAAGCAAAAGCAGAATCCAAAGCCAAAGAAGAATTTTGCACGCAATGAGCATTCCTCCGAGCCACCTACTAAGTCTAATTCTAAACCACCATTTCCTCTAAAACATGGGAAATCTTCACAATCTGGTGAGTCTTCCTCCAAGACTAAGAAGAAATCAGGAGACACTTGCAGTTTTTGTGGCAAGGAAGGACATCTAATTTCCAGGTGTTGGAAATGCTTAGAGGATTTAGAGGAAGCCGTGCAGCAGCATCACATCTTGTCACCACAAGCATCTTCTCCTTCCATAGGGAAAGGTCATGCTCTCACTTCTTGAGCTTCGACCTATGGGTCCACTTGGATATTAGATTATGGTCATTCTCACCATATGACTCACACTCAGCAGTTGGTTACTTCTCTTACCTCTAGTGGTACTTCATAGATTACAGTGGGTGACTCAGTTCAGCTTTCAGTCTTGGGTTTAGGTTCTATCTCTTTGGATGGGGGTACTCTGTAGGATGTTTTGGTTGTCCCTAACATCTCGACGAACCTCCTATCCATTTATCAGATTTTCCATTCTGGCTCTAGTAAGACAGTTGAGTTCTCACCACATGATGTGGTTATTCGGGACCTCCATGACTCTGATTTGGTTGTAGCTACTAGGAGTGTTGATATTGCATCTCATCTATATAGATTTGATGGTTTTGATCCCTCTACGGATGCAGGTTCATCTCTTATAGCACATGCAGATTTAGTGAGTAAGCTTTGGCATGAGCGCTTGGGCCATATCAATTATAGATATCTTCAGTAGATGAGTACACAGGAACTTTTTCTTGGGCTCACACAGATTTACTGCACTAATGGTGTTTGTCATGGTTGTGTGCTTGGAAAGCATTACAAAGATCCCTTTCCGAAGGGAAGAGCCCCTCATTCTTTGGCACCCTTGGAGTTGATTCACAGTGATCTTATGTCATTTCCCACTCCTTCTTTTTCTGGGGCCAAGTATGTACTCACTTTTATTGATGATTTCTCCAGATGCACATGGTTGTACTTTCTTAAGTACAAGTCTATTGTCTTTGATTCATTTTGAATCTTCAAGACATTTATAGAGAAGCAGTCTAGTTGTTATATTCGATGGTTACATACAGATAATGGGGGGGAGTATGTGAATCAGGCTTTCAGAGATTTTTGCATTGAGCATGGTTTGCAGCATCAGTTTACTGTTCCCTACACCCCTCAATAGAATGGTGGCGTTGAGCGTAAGAACAAAACTTTATGGGAGATGGTGAATTGTATGATTCGATCTAGGTCCATGGATTCGTCTTTTTGGGCTGAGGTAGTCAATTGTGCCAACTATATTTAGAATCAGATGCCTCACAAGGCGATTCGACGTATGACTCCTGAGGAGGCTTGGTCTCATGACAAGCCTGATGTTTCTTTTTTTCGAGTGTTTGGCAGTAAGGCATGGGTTTTTATTCCTAATTCTTAGGGGAAAGAAATGGAGCGGAAGAGTCGACCCCTCATTTTTGTTGGCTACTATGAGGATGTTAAGGCATACAGGTTGTTTGATCCTGATTCCAAAGAGGTCTTGTTTTGACGCGATGTTCAATTTGATGAGAACCTTCCCACAGTGGATACCCTGACTCTAGTGTCTACTTCTCTGCCTACTCCACCCACTACATCTCTTTAGGATTATTTTGAGGATGATTCTAATGATGGTATTGATGATCCACCATTCCCACCTCCACCTGCTCCACCTTAGATTCCCAAGTGGGCTCGCTTTACTGTTGAGGTGGTAGGCTCTATGGCCGGTGATCCTTCAGATACTCATCACACCCGTTATCATACTATGGGTTGTAGTCTTTTGAGTCATGCCATTTCAGATGATCCTCAGAAGTTTTTAGAGGCTACAAGACACCCTAAGTGGGATTGTGCTATGAAGGAGTATTCTTCTTTGATGAGGAATCATACTTGGGATATTTGTCCTCTTCCTAAGGGCAGAAATATGGTTAGGTGTCACTCATTGTATCACACTAAGTATGTTGTTGATGGTTCGATTGATAAGTACAAATAACATCTTGTTGCGAAGGTTTTCTCGCAGGTTGAGGGTATTTCTTACTCCAAGACATTTTCCCATGTCGCCAAGATGAACTCTATTCGCTTTGTACTATCTCTTGCAGCTTTTCAGGGATGGCCCATTTTTCAGATGGATGTGAAGAGTTCCTTCTTGCATGGGGACCTACATGAGGAAATCTATATGGAGCAGCCTCAGGGATTTGTGCAGGATAGTTCTTTGGTTTGCAGACTTCGACGTTCATTTTATGGTCTCAAACAGACCCCTCAGGCTTGGTATGAGAAGATGGATTCTTTCTTGCTCTCCACTGGTTTCACCCATAGTCATTCTAATCACATAGTGTACATTCAACTTCTTGAGGGTGTGATCCTAATTCTTGTGCTATATGTTGATGATCTCCTCATCACAGGTAGCTCATCCTCTATGATTTAGCATATTTAGCGAGCCTTGATGGACCAGTTTGAGATGACAGTTCTTGGTCTTCTGTACTATTTCCTTGGTCTTCAGGTGATTCAGTCTTCTGATGGGATCTACATTTACCAGCAGAAGTATGCTCTTGACATGATTCAATTCTTTGGCATGCTTGATTGCAAGCCTGCTCCCACTCCTTTTCAGTCAGGGATTGTTTTGATTACTACTTGTCCCACTCCTTTAGTAGATTCTAAACTTTACAAGCAGTTGGTTGGCAATTTGTTGTACCTGACTCACACCCATCCTGATCTTTCCTTTGTGGTTGGCCTTGTCTCTCGATTCTCCCATGATCCTCATGAGAGTCATTAGCAAGCTGCCAAACATATTTTCTTGTACATTCAAGGCTCTATTTCTCATGGCATTCACTACACATCAAGGGAACCTCACATTTTTGGCTACACTGACTCAAATTGGGTTGGTGATGTCACTGATCAAAAGTCTAATTATGGCTTTGTTTTCTATCTTGGCTCTGGTCCTATCACATGGTCTTGCAAGAAGCAGACTTCTCATGCATTATCATCTACAGAGGTTGAGTACCAAGCTGTTGTGTTTTCCAGTTAGGAGATCTCATGGCTTTGACAATTGATGACTGAGTTTGGTTTTCCTCTTGATAGTCCCATTGTTCTTTGGTGTGACAATCATAGTACTATTCATATTTCCCACAACCTAGTAGAGCATTAGCGGATGAAACACATTTAGCTTCACATGTATTTTATCCACCAGTTGATTTGGGATGGTTCTCTCATTCTGGAGTACATTCCCATTGCCGAGTAGGTTGCAGACATCTTCATGAAACCTTTTGCATCGTCATGCTATCTTTGGTTGTGTTCTATGCTTGGGGTGAAGCACGTTTTCATTGGGAGGTCTTTATAAGGCCTTCCTTCCTCCTTCTTCTTTCAACATGTTCTTTTATCTCTTTTTGGAGAGGAGTTTTTTCCCACTAGGTTTTCTCCTTTTTCTCCATTTCATAGAGATTTCATTGTATTTGGGTACCTGATCAGGCCTTGTTGCCGAGACCCATCTTTCCTGCTTTCAGTAGTTGTTCTAGGTTTTAGCTTCTCCCTAAGTCTAGCTTAAGGGGGGGTGTTAGAGTAATTGGGTCTTTACTTGATTAATTAAATAACATTTGTTTAATTCTTTAAGTTCCCTATTATCTCTTTTTACGCTTAAGCTAACATTAGGTGCATAATAATTAATTCTTTTATTAATTATTATGTGCAAGCCTAGTTTTTCCCTTTTAGGGTTTCTTGACTTATTAGAGGTTATTTTTCTTTTCCTTGTATTATTATCACATTACATATTTTGTGAATATTAAGCTCTCATCTTTTTTATCATATTTTCTGTGTATTGTTTTTTCTGTTATTTGCTTCCTTGCTTCTCCTTGCAACAGGTTATTTAGCTTGCAAAGTGTTGTCCTCATTTGTTGTTTTCAAAAATAAAGGACCATTACATAAAAAAATTTGTGAAAAAATGAAAATTTTACTCTATGGCACTCTTCTTGAGGCATAATTTTGACTAACCCTTGGACTTTCTTAATCATCACTCCATCCTCGAACTACATTTTGAATTTCATCACATTCTAGATTCCTTTTCTATGTCTTTCCTTCAATTTCGGGTTTTTTCTCCCTGACTGCAAGTGGAGAATTTTCCTTGAACTACAAGTTTTAATGATTTCCATTGTTTTGGTCTTTGTAGGGAATTTTTTAGCTAATTACAAGTGCACTTTATTGAAAAATAAAAACTTGTAATTTACTTTTTATTTCCCCCTTGATGCTTTTTGGCTTTTTCAGTTAAAATGGGGATTTTTAAGTTAAATTACAAGTAAACTTGTAATTCTTTTCTAAAACCCCTACTTTAATGGTTTTTGCTTGTAATAGGGATTTTAAACCCCTATTACATGTGTGCAAGTGAATTATAACTTGTTGTAGGGATTTTATTTTTCCTTTACAAGTGATTTTAAACTTGCACATCTCTCTCCAAAACCCGATTTTGCCTAAGAATGAGAAAAGTGACATTTAAAACTTGTTATTTGGTCCAGAAAACCTGATTTTGCCTATAAAGTGTATTTTTGAGGATTTTAAACATTTAATTGCATTTTAAAAACCCGATTTTTGCCTTATTGATGAAAAAGTGCATTTTAAACTTGTTGTTTCCTCCAAAAACCCCAATTTTCATTGTTTCATGCAAATTGAAACTTATTATTCACTTCCAAGAACCCGGCCAAGTATTTTTCCTCTCCTAAACTGATTTTACCACAAATTCTTCCCAAATTTTTGTGGAGAAATTCATTGATCAAAGAGGTGATATGATTGCAAGGTGATTTTTGTGAGTTTGGAAACACATTGCATTTGATTTGGTAAACGGTTTACACTTCATTTACTGTGTTTTACTTCTTCAAAACCATTTTTCACGTGATTCTTCCAAGCCACATCTTGGGGTTTTGGTGCCACGATTTCACTTCATCCTTGGGTGTTTGGATTTGGGACTCTCCTACATAGTATTTCCTTAGCGATTTGACCCTATTTTCTTGCATCTTCAACCACATTTTTGTTGCTAAAGACATTTTTCAAAAATGTGGCTAGGGTTTGGGATTGCGGTTTGTGTTTATTTAAGAGCTATTCTTCTTCATTCCAAAATTGTTGCATCCTTTGGAGAGGCTTTTTCAGTTTGAAACAAGGTGTGTTTTCTTTTCTTTCCTTGTTTCATTTTCTTGTTTTCTTAGTTTTCCTTTCTAGTTGTAAATTTGTAAATATGTTGTTCTTGTCTCAAAAATCGGTTTTGTGAGAGAGTTTTTCCCCCTTGATATGCAATTTTTGGATTGCATTGTTCTTCCCCATTTTCCCTCTATACTTGTATTTGGGATTTTAAATCTTGATTACAAGTTGGTTGGAAATCTTTGTTCTTCCCTTACAGTTAAAGAATTTAACCATTTTTGTTAAAATTCCAAGTTGAAAAGATGTGAAATACCCTTCCTTTCAAAATTGGGTTTTAAGAATCAAATTACATGTTGAAAAGTTCTTCCCATTTTCATGAAAATGACATTCCCCGATTTTCCTATTTTTATCCATTCATGTCACCCATATCCGTACTTTTCATTTTCATCATTTTATGCAAGTCTAATTCTCATTTTTCATCCATTTCTCTATTTGCAAATTTACAAGTGTACTTGCATTTGGGTTTTAAAAATTTGATTGTATGTATGCCCTTTCCAACTTGTATACTTGCAAAAATTACACCAAGATCCAAAATTGGTCAAAGTCAAGATTCCCCCATTTCCATTTATTTCCCCTCTTTCTCTCACAAAATTATGAAGTTCAAGAGTCGAAGTTTGTCCCATTTGAAGAAGGAAAAATGTTATTTGCAGCCGAATATGATGCAGCCTTAACGCTTTTAAGTCTTCATCACAGTATTCCAGGTTGTCCATCAATGTCAAATTTGTCGTCATCTCCAATTCCAAAAAAGATGAAGTACAAATATGACAAGTACCAAAATGAAGTTGCGCCTTCCCAAGTTTCCTCTCCTTTGGATTGTATTAGAGATACAGAGATAGGGCATGTAGACATGTCAAAATTTGTCAAAAGGGTTGAGGATCCACAAGATAGCAATATGCAGTGGTTGTTGGACAGCCATATCCATCATGCATCTTCTTTCTCGGTGGTTTCCCTAGAACCTGAATTTGTTCTCACTTGCGCCCATCACTTTGAAAAGGAGACAAGAATCATCATAAATGATGATGGTGAAGCAATAATCTGCCTTGTGTTAGGTCCAACTAGGAAATCTAATGTACTGAGAGGGGAGGGGTGAATCAGTACTTCAAAAATTTTCTTCAAAATCAATCTTACTGATAAACAAACTGTGTATAGTTGATCTCATAATATATAAAGCTAAAACATAATAATAGAAATAACATCCATACACATTTCACTCCATAACACAAATATTTTGGTTACGCATAAACTCTTTGTTTGAGAGAAAAACTGTGGTGGGGATGGCACCCACAACTTCACTACTACAATAATAAAGGTTGCTCGGTTAGAGCTACATGTTTAGCTATTTCTGATAGCTTACCCTGTTAGGAGTATCAATATATTTATATCTACCTTGCTAAAGGATTTTACAAATACTTTTACAAAATTTTGTACCTAGTTAAAGGCTTTACAATTTATAGACTTTGTTAGAGTCTTTTACCTTGTTAAAGGTTTCTATTACAACTCAAATAATTCAATCAAATCTTTACAAATATCTGCAACTTTACATCTGGAATGTTATAGCAAACTCTATGTGCTCAATGTGAAATTACCTTGATCATAGCATCCCTCGGTAATTGATAGATCAACTTGGTGACCTCTTCTGTATACTCTATCCCTTAAGCTATTTTCAGAAGAAAAAAACCTTCTCGGTGACCACTGAATATCTCTGTCACTCTTCTCTTATGATTTTCATTTTCAAATCATCAATCTTCCCTCTCAATGTTAGATACTCAAATCACTCTACATATATAGATCTCTAAGACGGTGATCTTGTTCATACATTGATCATACAAATATGTTTTATCGAATGAATAAACATAGAAATTATTTCATTGGATAAACTTCCTCAAAATCATACAAAATCTTTGAATACAATTCCCTATGTGATAACAGTTCCCTGTTCTCGAATCTTGTAACACATTTCCACATATGTGTCCAGGTTCATTGAATCTGGTAACATGTTTCCACATATGTGTCCAAGTTCATTGAATCTAGTAACACATTTCCACTCAGTTCAGATTAACTCGGTATACCTTCTTTGTTGCTCAGTAGGCATAGGAACTTTACTCGGTAGGCAGCTCGGTATTACTCATCTCGGTGACCAACCTTTCTTCTGTAACCGACAACCTTAGTACATACCGACTGAATATTTCAGTAGTATTAACCGACTAGAGTATATAAGATGACTTTGGACATAAAACTAATGATAACTTAGTAAATAATAACAATCTCCCCTTTTGACATTAGCTTGGTATGTTTGACAAAACTCCTTTCAAAGTCATAACTCAAAATCTATATACTTACAAAATTTGACTAAAATGATAGTATATACATTTGTTCAAATACATACTTCAAATACATACTCCCCTTATCAATATGTTGTACATAACTTGATTTGCATGCTCTTGATGTTCCATGCTCCCCCTGTCAATGATATCTGTACACTCGGTAGATAGTATAAATTCTGTACACTCAGATACTTTGTATACTCGGTACACTCCCCCTTTTTGACAAACATCAAAACTAGTTACCATTAGGTGGGGGCAACTGGTCAAAAATAGATTTATACTTGGTACGAGAATCGTTGAGAGCATTGGTAAGTGCATCCTTGACACTTTCCATTAAAGAATTCTGAGCGGTAATATCAACTGATAGTGAAATCAAACCATCTAAAGTGCTTCCCTCTGGTTGAGTGGATAATTGGGTAGCCCGGTTGATCTGCTCTTGAATGGATGATAAATGGGGAATAAATAATGTTTGAAGAGTCATAATATCCATCCTTATTTTGTGCTCTTCATTCTGAAGTTCTAACTACTGAGCCATAAGAGTTTGTAGCTTTGTATAAAAATTTTGAATAGAATTTGGCTTGGTAGTCAGTTTATTTGAGAGATCGGTAATCTCTTTTTCAATGACTTCAGTCTTATGCTTGATATCTTTAATAAAGAATAAAAATGTACATAACTTCTAGAATAAATAAATAATGTGCTATAACTCGGCAATGAATCCAACAAGCTTGACTTTACCTATAGCAATTGCTTTCTGCACTTCTTCAATCATCTTGGCAGTTAGCTCTTTGTCTTTTAATTTGCTAAGGTATTCTGATGCGTCTACTCCTGATGCTTCTAATTGAGTGAGTATTTCATCCAGTTGCATATGGATGGTAGCATCTTTATTCATGATAGCTTCAAGTAGCATGTCTATCAATAATGCTTTGACCTTTTGAAGTACTTGGTTCTTCTTCTGAAAAGCTATCTATTTTTCCTGTTCTACTTTGGCTTTACATAGTTCTCTGAATTCAATAAGTGCTCGCCCTTTTAGTTTTGAAGTGTCAACATTTGGCAACACAATAGGCTTTGACAAGTCTATTTTAAAACTGTGCTTCTTTGCTTTCTTCTCTTTGAAAGATGATGCCTTCACTAGTTGAACAAGTACAATGGCTTTGGAGGCTTGTTCTTCCTCAGTTTGTTTCTCAGTGGAAGCAACACTTTTGTCAGTGTCTGTAGCCTCTGATGTAACCTTCGGTATTTCCTTTCTTGGGGTCTCAGTGGAAACAGTTTCAGTGTTTGCAAGTGCTTGAGAAGTTTGCTCGTCTATGGCTTGAGAGATAGATTCACCTTGTGTAGCCTTTTGATCCTCTTTGCCTTGTTCGGTGTCCTAAGGTTGCTCGGTTGACACTTGTTGAGTTATCGGAGGATAGGGCTTAACCTGTTCCAAAACTGATTCACTTGATACCAGTTTGGCATAGGCATTTCCTTCTATCATCTCTTCTTCTTGTGCCTCAGTGTCTATGACATATTCATCTAGTTGAATGGTTGAAGCAGAATCTTGCTCGATGATGTCAATTATTTCCACTTCACCTTGAGTCTCTTCAGTCTGAATTCTGAATATGTCTTGCCATTTTTCTTTAGTTTCCTTCTCTACTTCAAGATAAAGACCATTCATCATTTTCAAGGCCCTTTTCTTTACTTGAAAATTTGTTTGGTAGTTTTTCAAATGTTTTCTTATATCATCTACTGACATGTTTGGAAAGAGATGTACCAAAACTCTTTCTCTTACCTGTTTCTCTGAGTCCATAGCATATTTCCATCTATTGTCAATATGAGAGTACAATGCTTTTGGAAGAAAATTAGTTACTTCCAATGGAACTACTCAGAATTTGAGAAGTGTACACACTACTGACTCTTCTATTTTCCTCTTCTCCTCTTCTGTTTGAGAGTCATATTTTACATACCTAAATGATCCAAATCCTCCATATTGTTTCAATTTTGCACAAAAATTATCAACATTGTGTACATCTTCCTTTCTACTTTTAACAATCTAAAATTTATTTAGATCTTTAGATTCAGTGTCACTTGACTCCTTATTCAAAATGAGTCTCCTGGTCGACTTTCTATAAGTCTTTGTAACTTTAGGCAATTCAACATTTTTCTGTCTCTTATCGGGTGACACAACAGATGATCTAGTGTTAGGTCGCTTAATCGGTGGAGTCGATGATACCTTAGTTGTATCCTGTTTCTTTCTTTTCAAAATTTTGCCCTTTGGCAATTCGGTGCTTAGTGTAATTGCTTCTTCTTGAGCTTCAAATTCTTCCTCAATTGAAAGTTGATCATCTTTCCTACCTACTGACTTAGTAGGTGTGGAGGTAGAACCTTCTCCAAATTTCTCAGTTAAATCTTTGATCATTTTAGTGGCTTTTTTGGTGGCCTTTGGTACCACAATGCTCATTTTTACTTTTTCTTTTACCTCTTCATAGCTACCATACTTGATCTCGGTTGAGTGCCTTGGAAGTGCCAGAAAGGCATCTATCTGTTGTTGAGTAATATCAAAATCACTCATAACCCATAGGTGGTAAAGATTGAGTTCTGGGTTCTACTGCATTAACATAACAGTAGTCGGTGTCCACTTCAAAACATATAGCATCCTTATATTTTTCCACTAACTGAGGTTGGATCCTGTACCTGTTATACATCTTTTCCTGAAATTTGTTAAAGTAATCATCCATTATCTCATTGAAGTTATCACCTAGCTGATTGATAAAGTCATTTATTTGATGGGTGATTGGTCGGTGTAATTCCCAAATGATGTTACTGACTGAAGGAAAAAACTTTTGAAAATAGAAGAACATACACACTAAGAGTGACCCAAATTTTAGTGTGTTAGCAGTGTTATTCTTCTTAGGTTTCCTTATTGTGTTGAGATTTTCACAAAGGTTCTTCAACAATACTTCACATAAATCAACTTTCATACCCTTTTTCACAATTTTATAGGCCAAATCTATAGCTACACACAGTACACTATTTTCTCTTGCCGATTGAAAGAAACAATAACCAATGACTCTAATTGAAAACTTTAGTTCTACATCAGTTACATTATTCAACTTAAGACCTCTGCAATCAGACTCAACTCCAGTTAAAGTTATCTATTCCTTCTGTGAAATCATCTTTTGTGGTTGAGCATGGTCGTATATAGGGTATCCGGTTATTATGTGAACAATCTCCTTGGTGATTTTGAATGGTTGATCCTCTAACCACATAAAGTCATCATGCACTCTGCTCAAGACAAATTTGACCCATTGGGGTTTGAAAACTCGAGGATAGGTTAGGGCTTCGGTCAATCCCTTAACTTTGATATGCTCATACTTACTATCCAGGATTTCATCGGTGCATAATTCATCATACATGTCCTTAATTTCGGTATGACCTAGCTCTTCAACACAGCACTTAGTGTAAAATCTAACATCTTCAACCAATAGAACCCTATTCGAAATAAGAGAAAATGCAGTTTTCACATCGGGTTCAGATGCCACTTTGGGGGGTAAGGAATACTTTAGTGAGGGCTTCTCAATAGTCTCAACTACAACAGGTTTCTGCATCTTGGGAGCCATTTCAAACTTGGATTTCTACTAACAAAATAGCTTAGGTTTCAACTAACCAGAAAATGCTTTCGACTTAGTAAATATAATGCAAATATTCGCAACTGATATTGAGAGGTTAACTTGCTTGAAAATATGTTTAAAATTGTGTGAAAGTACCTTGAATTCGCTTTGGAGATGTTCGATCGCCTTTGGTTCGCTTAGCTCTGCTCTTTGAAAACTGGTAAGTGTAAAATGACCGCAAAAAGAACTTTAATACGCCCTTTACCTAATCGGGCTTCGTGCAGTTAGGTAAGATAAGCATTAAATGCACTTGGTTCCACTAAACCAATTATCTTCCTTCTATTCTTTTACTGACTAGACATGTTTATTGCATTTACCGACTTCTTTGGTATTTCAAAAGACTAGATAGTATTTTTTTTAAATGTTATTGCATCTTAGGTATGCAAATTTTGGAATTGTGTGCATAATTAAATAGGAACTATTAGGATCTAACCTTGAGAAAATGCAATCCCTTCATACCTTTAATGGTTAATTAGAAGTAGATGCACCTAACTCGGTAGTTAAAGTGCTTTCTTAATTATTTGACCCATTTTCCTTCTTTTTCCAAATTTTTTGTAATTTGCTTCTTATTTCCTCAATATCTTCTTTGGGTTGATCTCTGCAATCTTTAGCCAAGTGTCCAACTTTGTGATAATGAAAACATGTCATTCCAGGATTTCTCCATGGTCTCCAGTTGTTCATTCCAAACTTTATCATGCAGTTTGCACTTATATGTCCATACCTTCCACAGCATTCACACCATATCCTTGTATTGTAATCCCATGGTACTGCAGTATATTGTCTGTTAAGATCTGTGTGAGTTCGGTAGCTTCTAGAATTTTTTCGGTATGAAGACCACATATAGTTTTTCTACTTAAACCAACACTTCTTCGTATTGTGTCCATATCTATTGCAGTTTTTGCAAAACCCCTTGAATTTTGCCTTCTAATAATTGCTAATAGACTTTGTCCTACATTGATTAGATGTGTGACCATACTTATTGCAATTATAACAATAACCATCAGACCTAGTGACATTCGGTTGCTTACCTTTTCTGATTCGGCATGTGTTGGCAGTATGTCCTTGTTTTCCACAATAATTGCAAATAGGATTCTTGCCTTTCATCTTGTCTTTGTTTTCAGCCTTCATTGATGATTCTCCTTTCTCGGTGGTATTGATTCCTTTGTCGGTAGAGTTGTTTCTTTTGTAACCAAGTCTAGCAGATTTGTTGGGTGATCTTATGTTTAGTTGCTCATCCAACATTCTTGATGCTTCATAACTTTTCTTCAATGTTTCCTTTGACTTCTTTTCTGATTCAAGTTCATCCTTCAATCTTGATAATTCAAGTTTCAATGCTTGATTCTCATTTTCTTTTAGATTTGCTTCATGATGTGCATAACCCAATTGATCAGACATATTATGTTGAATTCTAGTCATCCTTGTGATTTCATGATTCTTTTCAAACACCAATGCTTCTAGCTGTTGTTTTTCTCTTTCTATATCTCTTATGTTATCCTCAGTTGTTCTCAATGCATCAAGATTTTCAGTCATCTATGTGCTGAAGTACTCATGTTCCCTTTTCATTGCTTTTAGCTGATCATTTAGGGCTTTGTTCTTTTCTTTCAATTCTACAATCATTTCTTCAGACTCTTCTGATAAGTTTTTCTCAAATGATGTCTCAATTTGTTCCACCAACTCTTGTGAGTCCTGTAAATCATCAGACAATCTTCTTCTAACTTTCGGTGATTTTTGCATGTGTCTCTGCATGTCTACAATCACTTGATTAGCATGATCCAATTCTTCTTGGAGATTCACAATTCTGCATGATTGTTTATAGCCTTTCATTGATAGGATCTTTCTCTTTAGGCTATAAAACCCTTTTCCAAGAGTAGTTCTCTGATACCAATTATTAGGTCCAACTAGGAAAGCTAATGTACTGAAAGGGGAGGTGTGAATCAGTACTTCAAAACTTTTCTTCAAAAACAATCTTACTGATAAACATAAACTGAGTATAGCTAATCTCATAATATATAAAGCTAAAACATAATCATAGAAATAACATCCATACACATTTCACTCCATAACACAAATATTTTGGTTACGTATAAACTCTTTGTTATAGAGAAAAACTGTGGTGGGGATGGCACCCACAGCTTCACTACTACAATAATAAAGGTTTCTTGATTAGAGCTACATGTTTAACTATTTCTGATAGCTTACCCTGTTAGAAGTATCAAGATCTTTAGATCTACCTTCCTAAAGTATTTTACAAACACTTTTATAAAATGATGTACCTAGTTAAAGGCTTTACAATTTATAGAATTTGTTAGAGTCTTTTACCTTGTTAAAGGTTTCTATTACAACTCAAATAATTCAATAAAAATATTTACAAATATCTGCAATTTTACATCTGGAATGTTATAGCAGACTCTATGTGCTCAATGTGAAATTACCTTGCTCATAGCATCCCTCGGTAATTGATAGATCAACTCGGTGAGCTCTTCTGTATACTCTATCCCTTAAGTTGTTTTCAAAAAAAAAACCTTCTCGGTGACCACTGAATATCTCTATCACTCTTCTCTTATGATTTTCATTTTCAAATCATCAATCTTCCCTCTCAATGTTAGATACTCAAATCACTCTGCATATATAGATCTCTGAGATGGTGATCTTGTTCATACATTGATCATACAAACATGTTTTATCGAATGAATAAACATAGAAATTATTTCATTGGATAAACTTCCTCAAAATTATACAAAATCTTGAATACAATTCCCTATGTAATAACGATTCCCTGTTCTCAAATCTTGTAACGCATTTCCACATATGTGTCCAAGTTCATTGAATCTGGTAACATGTTTCCACTCGATTCAAATTAACTTGGTATACCTTCTTTGCTGCTTGGTAGGCATAGGAACTTTACTCGGTAGACAGCTTGGTATTACTCATCTCGGTGACTAGCCTTTCTTCTATAACCAATAGGCTTAGTACATACCGACTTAATATTTTGATAGTATTAATCGACTAGAGTATATAGGATGACTTTGGACACAAAACTAATGACAACTTAGTAAATAATAACATCTTGATGCAGATACAATTGAGAAGGTCTTTAGAATACCTCCCACACCTGTTTACATGGAAATCTCTAAAGAGAGTGCAACTGAGTATTATGTGAAAAAGGAAAAAGATTGTAAATGACATATCAATAGGTGGATCCAAGAGCCACGAACCACCTTCTCAAGGTGGGCTAAGTTGTATCGTTGTGACTTCAAATGGGAAATAGGAGACATCATAACCCTCCTCAGTGGGATAATGGGCCTTGAACACTCTAATGTTTTTGAGCCCTGGATGTACTAGTTCATCATTTTCATAAGGCATTTCCATCATATATCATGGCGAGAAGTCATTAGTGATGCCTCATGTTAACAACTTGCAGCAGTCCCTTCCACCATGACTTTCTATATGAATCCATACTTGGTGTACTTGGCAACATCACTTAGACATTTTCCAGGTCTTTCTACCAAGGGTGATCGCTCACTTATACCAATTTGGGAATATTATGATCAATTGCCTTTGAGACCCAGCAGATTGCATTTCAGAAGAGTCCAAGATGCATTCTTCGGTTACTTCATGTGTCAGTTTGATAGAACTCTAAAGAACAAAAGGGTATCGGATGAGGCATGGGAAAGCGTGAGTCAGTATGCATGCTTGTTTCTATAGTTCCCGACCTTCACCTATATGAGAATCGGATGCTATAGTGGGCAGCCATACATGCTTCCTAGATACCTAACTAATAAGATCATTCTTATGGAGTTTGGAAGACAAATCATGGCTGTCCACACTCATCAGTCTGCCAAACATAAGGTTAGAATGGGGATCTCTACAACAAACCCATTAAAAATTGGCCGATATTCTCTTGTCATATCTGTTAAAGCTAAGGCCATGGAGACCGAAATGCAGGAAATTAAGCTCAAAAGGTTTAAGTCCAAAGCTGATTTTGATTACTAAGGTATGAAGGAGAAGATCAAAAAATCCTTTGTGCATGTGCATCGCATTAAGGATATCTGGGTAGATCTCTGCACAAAGGTCAAGGTTTTAAAGATGGATTATTGCAAGCTCACTGTTGAGGAGGTTGTTGATTTTAACTTGGTGGACATTCCACAAGGGATGATTGATGATGGGCATGTGCTTGATCCTGAATATATTTCACGAAGGGTTGAGGCAGCTCCACTTCCTTTAATCCAATGGTCACGCAAGGAGTGCATATCCATTCTTGAGAGATTTTAGCCTATCTTGGCTAACACCAATGCTTGGCTAAAAAGTAATGTTGTTAGACTCATAAAAATCAAGATTGGAAAAGAAGATGATTCTACAGGACCTCTTGGATGTAAGTCTGAGATTCAGGTTGACAACAAGGAAGGCGCATCATCTTCGGGCACAAGGATCAAATTGCGAGTTAGCCGAGTAGTAGTGCTTCCTCCTAAGAAGGTGATAGTTCATGGGAAGGAAAAGTCATGGTTTCATGTTCAAGTTATTGATCTTGACAATCCAGAAGAAGGGCAGCAATCTAATGATACTCCCAAGTCTTAAGCATCGGACTCGCCTCATGAGATTATTCCCCCAGTTTCCATTGAGACGCCCCTTTCTCCTCCTAACTTTCTTGTGGATGAATCTCCTCATAATGACATTCTTATTTTGACATACAAGCCACCCCCTGATCATCAACAAGAGAATGTGCAGGAAGTCCCTGATGATACTCTTGCTTGTATCCAGCTGTCAAAAATTGATACCTCCACTTCTGGTTTTGAAGAATTCATGAGGCAATCTTCATGCCCACTGGTTACTGAGCAAACCATGGTCACCATCCAAACAAATATTCCTCCCAGGATGACCATGGTTATGATAACTCAATGATGAACCACTAGTACCAAACCGGTACTGAGAGGGGGGGGGTGAATCAATACAAACACAAATACAGTCCAAAACCAGTTTGATAGCAAATACTCCAAATGACTGACAAGCAGAGATACTGGTTAAAACAGAGTGCAACCGGTAACATCTAGTACAGCTCAAATAGTCATGAACCTGTCACTCACTAAGCTTTCCTCTTAGCTCAATATTGTAGTACCATTATGTTCTCATGCATGAACAGGTAAACTAACATCAGATCTTCATAACAATGAGTTCAATATGTTTTATAGACAGGCATAAAACATAGAATCATCATATGCTCAATAGGTAAAAACAAAGCATCACAAGATAAAAGCATTACACATGACACACATATCTTTCACGTGGAAACCCAACTGGGAAAAACCACAGTGGGGATGAATACCACAAGTTGCTTTTGAACTCTTTTGAAGTCCACTTTGTTAGGAGCCTTGTCTAGTTAAAGACAATACAATAGGTTCTGCTAGGAACTGATCCTGTTAGGGATCACCCGGTTAAGGGATGGCTATAATACCTAGTTAAGGGCTAAACTCGGTTAGGGTTACCTTGTTAGAGGATTTCAAGAACTCAATAGCTACAGGATCTCCAGAGCTCTATAGCTTCTCAGAACTCATTAACCTCGAGTTACCCTGTTAAGGGATTTGAATCAAGCCTGTTATGACTACCCTGTTAAGGTATTTTGCATCAAGCCAGTTAAGGCTACCATGTTAAGGGATTTCACAACTATTGAAGTGGTTAAAGATCAACAGGAATTGCAATGATCTGATAACAGTACTCAATGCTAATATAGATCCGTTTTGGCACCTCTTCTCCTTCTGCACATTCACTTTGCAGGTATCTCTTTTCTCCTTTGGTCTGGCAAGAATCATGTATCACTTCCCTTGGATACACACTCACAACTTTTGCCAACTACCTTAGAAAGAAACACACCATCAACCTTATAGTAAACAGATGGGTTGATAGAAAAAACCCTAAACCCTAAACCTGTTAAGTTAAGCAATTCAAGCGGTTCAATCCTGACCATTGAATCATACTACATTAAATGCAACAGTCTTGAATCAATCTCAAGACATTCTCCATCATCCATTTTCCATCGATTTCATGGTGGTTGATAACCCATCATGTGTTATCACCATTTGACAGACTTCACACATTCCCGAGGTAGATAGGAATAGTCTTCTTCATGCAAGATCCTTCACGCACACAGAGCTTACATGGCAACACGATCTGTTCTCCATTATACTACTAACTCATCACACAAAGATCACCAATTGAGTCACACAGGCTTGAGGTACTCCAACCAAAAATCTTGAAGTGGAAACTACCTACCAACTAGTAGTAACACAATGCTTCCATGTTCCGGTTCTCGTAACTGCATGTCGGTTCATCTTGATCAAATATGCCACTTCATTTTGGCATATAAACTGGTTCATACATATGTCGGTTCCTCTCTCTTTTCACCTATCTCATGTGCCAGTTCTCACCATGTCACATATTGACATCAATGACAACATACAATGTCATTATGTCTTCATGCCAGTTCACATAATGCCAACAATCTCCCCCTTTGGCATTGACGGCAATATACAAGGATATCTTCTCCGCTTCACATCTTTCACTTCACTCCTTCTCCCCCTTTGACAACAATGCCAAAGTGGAGGCACGAGCATCTCTGTTCCATTATGCTACTCCCCCTAAGGAGTAGCATCCTTCAACACATCAATCAACAAAAATTTGACTTTGCAATACCTGATTGATGTGGAGCAATGACTTTTAGTTCACCTCCTAAAGGGGCAATACCCCTAATTCACCTCTTAAGTGTACATATGTAGTCTTTGGGAGAGGCTTGCTGAAAAAGTCTACTAGCTGCTCATTACTGGAAACATGTTCTAGTGCAATCTCCTTATTCTGAACCTTTTCCCTCAAGAAATGATACTTAAGCTCAAAATGCTTGGTTTTAGAATGTAAAACTGGATTCTTTGATATATTGATAGCACTTGTGTTATCACAGAATATACTTACCGGTTCAAATACAAGGATCTTGAAGCCTTCCAGTACATGCTTCATCCAAATTGTCTTAGTGCAGTTCATGAAAGTTGCAACATACTCCGCTTCCACTATAGACTGAGAGATACGACTCTGCTTTTTACTCATCCATGAGACCAGTCTACCACCGAGAAAGAATGCACCATCGGTTGTGCTTTTCCGGTCATCCACATTACCTACCCAATCAGCATCTATGAACACTTTCAGATTGAAATCATTGTTGTATGGGTACCACAATCCATAGTCAACTGTTCCCTTCAGATACCTAAGAATCTGCTTGACTGCAATCAAGTAGGATTCTTTGGGACTCTTCTAGAACCTTGCAGTAATGCCAACTACATGTGCAATATCTGGTCTACTATGCACTACATAATGCAACTTACCAATCATTGATCAGTATTCCTTCTCATCAACCAGTGTGGAATCATCCTCTTTTGTCAATTTGCAACCGGTCACTATCGGTGTACCAACCAGTTTGCTCTCTCCCATGCCAAAAGTCTTCAACACCTCTTTGACATATTTGGATTGAGTGATAAAGATTCCATCTTTCATCTGCTGGATCTGTAGTCTAATGAAGAACTTAATCTCCCCTATGAGTGACATCTCAAACTCTTTCTTCATCTCATCAGCAAACTCATGACTCATCTTTTCATCTCCTCCAAAGATAATGTCATCAACAAAAACCTCACAGATCATGATCTGATCTCCTTCAAACTTCAAGTAGATATTGCTATCTTCACTTGTTCTCTCAAATCCAATCTTAACAAGATGGGAATGTAGGTGTGCATGCCATGCCCTAGGTGCTTTCTTTAGACCATACAATGCTTTATGTAGCCTACACACCATATCATTGTCTTCAGATAGGGAAAACCCATCTGGTTGCTCTATATATACCTCCTCTTCAAGTACACCATTTAGGAATGCAGATTTTACATCCATTTGATATACTTTGAATCTTTTAAAAGCTGCATATGCAAGAAGCATACGAACTCCTTCCAATCTGGCTACAGAAGCAAAGGTTTCTCCATAGTCTTCTCCTTCTTCTTGAGCATATCCTTTGCACACCAATCTGGCTTTATTCTCTATCTGGTCAAGTTCCTCTTCCATTGCCTTGATCCAGTCTTCATCTTTTTTAGCCTCTTGGAATGATTTAGGCTCAAATTCAGAGATCATACATGAGTTTTCTCTAATCTTTCTTCTTGTAAGGATTCCTGCATCCTTATCACCTATGATCTGCTTAGGATCATGATTCAACTTGACATACCAAGGAATGGTCTTAACTGGTTCTTCTTGCTTTTCCTCTTCATCCTCATCTTCATCAGTATTAGCATTCACTGGTTCAGGGACACTATTACTAGTACTTGGTTGACTAACAACCGGTTCCTAGAAGGTTGCAACTGGTTCATTTGCAGCTTGCTCACTGTCGGTTTCTTTAGTTTTCTCAGAGGATTCATCAGCTCTTACATTGATACTTTCCATAATTCTTTGAGTCCTATTGTTGTAGCACTTGAAAGCTTTACTCTTGGTGGAATATCCTAGAAATATTCCCTCATCACATTTAGCTTCAAATTTTCTCTGGTGTTCACTCCTCTTGATGTAACATTTGCTACCAAATACCCTAAAGTAGCTAACCATAGGTGTCTTACCGGTCCAATACTCATAAGGAGTTTTGTCCTTACCTTTCTTGATGAGTACCCGGTTCATAGTGTAGACTATAGTGCTCACTGCTTCTCTCCAAAAGGTGTGAGCTACCTTTCCTTGAATCAACATGGTTCTAGCTGCTTCAACCATAGTTTGGTTATTCCTCTCTACTAGGCCATTCTACTATGGAGTCCGGGGGGAAGACAGCTATCTTTTGATGCCAAATTCTTCACAATACTTGTTGAATTCATCGGAAGTGAATTCCCCTCCTTGATCAGTTCTGAGACATTTGATCCTTTTACCACTTTCCTTCTCCACTAATGCTCTAAAAGTTTTGAATTTCCCAAAATCTTCAGACTTGTCTTTCAAGAATGTGACCCACATCATTCCTGAGCAGTCATTAGTGAACATCATGAAGTACCTATCACCCTGCACACTTCTAGTTTTCATGGGACCACACAAATTAGTATGTACAAGATCAAGCAAGCTGTCAGTAGTGAAAGATTTACCTTTAATGTTGAGGAAGACATTTTCCCCAATTGACACTCTCTACACAAGGTATTATCCGATTTGTTTAGCACCGGCAACCCTCTAACTTCCTTGATCTTACTAGCCTTCACAATGTTATCAAAGTTTACATGGCAGAGTCTCCTATGCCATATCCAACTATCATCAAGCTTAGCCATAAGACAGGTACTTACATTTGCATTCAGATGAAATAGGTTACCTTTGGTCTGCATGTCAGTCGCCACCAATTTACCATCTTTTCCTTTGATTCTGCAAACTGCATTCTTGAATTGCAGAGTGAGGCCACTGTCATTTAGCTGGGCAACACTTAGAAGGTTGTGTCTGAGACCATCAACCCAGTACACATTATCAGCACTGCTCTTTCCATTCAGAGAGATGGACCCTCTACCTTTGACCACGCATGGTGAATCATTGTCAAATTGAACCACACCATGATCATACTCCTCTAAGGATAGAAACTTGCTCCGGTCACCAGTCATATGGTGAGAACAACCACTGTCAATGATCCACTCATTTGAATTATCAAACCAAGAGACAAGAGCCTTCTTGTCTGCCACATCCTCTTTTATAGCAACAAACAAAATGTCCTCATTCTCTTCATCTTCTGATTCCTCATCTGTGACACCTTCATCAACTGCCACAAAATAGTTTCTCCAATTTCCTCTTTTTAATGTCCTGAACCTTTCTAGTTTGTCCTTGTTATCGCCATTAGGGCAGTTTATAGCAATATGTCCTATCCAGTTACAAGAAAATCATTTCAAAGGTAGCTTACCTTTGTATTTACCAGTTCCTTTAGGAAGCTTCCTGGCAAGGAGAGCTTCAAATGCCATTGGAATCTCCTCATCATTCATTTCTTTGCTCTGACTAGGTTCCCCACTAGTGCTAGCCTCTTTACCTTTTATGGATGCTATAGCAGAGGCTTTAAATGATGATTCAGTCTTTTGAACACTGCCATCAAAACTATTTAGCTCATAGGCTATTAACTTGGCTATGATGGAGTCCAAGGATACTTTAGACTTGTCTATTGATCTCAGCTCCTGAATAGCAGCAACCCTTATTGCATAGACCAGCAACAGGGATCTTAAGACTTTACTTACCACAGTGGAATCTTCTATTTTCCCACCTGCACTCTTGATTTCTCCAACAACCATTTTGATTCTTACTCCATACTGCTAAATGGTCTCTCCTTGAACCATCCACATGTCTTCAAACTTCCCTCTTAGGCTTTCTTCCTTAGCCTATTTTACATGCTCATCACCACCATAGATATTTTCAAGAGCATCCCATACCTCTTTGGGATTTGCCTTGTCCTGAACATCAATAAACTCAATGTCAGATAGACTACTGATGAGGGCTTCCATGACTTTGCCCATTTTCTTGTATCTCTCTCTTTTAGTCATCAATGAGAGTACCGGTAGGAACAACATATACATTTTCAACATAACTCCAGTGTTGAACACCCATGCTTCTGATGATTATCTTCATCCTATCTTTCCATATACTGAAATTTTCCCTGTTAAACTTTGGACCTTCCCTCTTCATCATTTGACTAGGATCTTTTCCTCAAGCGGTTAAGCTTACAACACAGAGGACCTCGAGTGCTCTGATACCAATTAATAACTCAATGATGAACCACTAGGACCAAACTGGTACTGAGAGGGGGGAGGTGAATCAGTACAAACACAAATATAGTCCAAAATTGGTTTGACAGCTAATACTCCAAATGATTAACAAACAAAGATATTGGTTAAAATAGAGTGTAACCAGTAACATCCAGTACAGCTCAAACAGTCATGAACCTATCACTCACTAAGCTTTCCTCTTAGCTCAATACTATAGTACCATTATGTTCTCATGCATGAATAGGTAAACTAACATTAGATCTTCATAACAGTGAGTTCAATATGATTTATAGACAAGCATAAAACATAGAACCATCATATGCTCAATAGGTAAAAACAAAGCATCACAAGATAAAAGCATTACACATGACACACATATTTTTCACATGGAAACGCAACTAGGAAAAACCACGGTGGGGATGAATACCCATAAGTTGCTTTTGAACTCTTTTGAAGTCCGCTCTATTAGGAGCCTTGTCCGGTTAAAGACATTACAATAGGTTCTGCTAGGAACCGATCCTGTTAGGGATCACCCGGTTAAGGGATGGCTATAATACTCGGTTAAGGGTTAAACCCGGTTAGGGTTACCTTGTTAGAGGATTTCAAGAACTCAATAGCTAAAGGATCTCCAGAGCTCTATATCTTCTCAGAACTCATTAACCTCGAGTTACCTTGTTAAGGGATTTGAATCAAGCCTGTTAAGACTACCCTGTTAAGGGATTTTGCATCAAGCCAGTTAAGGCTACCCTATTAAGGGATTTCACAATTGTTGAAGTGGTTAAAGATCAACAGGAATTACAATGATCTGATAATAGCACTCAATGCTAATATAGATCCATTTTGGCTCATCTTCTCCTTCTGCACATTCACTTTATAGGTATCTCTTTTCTCCTTTGGTCTGGCAAGAATCACGTATCACTTCCCTTGGATACACAGTCGCAACTTTTGCCAACCACCTTAGAAAGAAACACAACATCGACCTTATAAGAAACAGATAGGTTGATAGCAAAAACCCTAAACCCTAAACCTGTTAAGTTAAGCAATTCAAGCGGTTCAATACTGACCGTTGAATCATACTGCATTAAATGCAACAGTCTTGAATCGATCTCAAGACATTCTCCATCATCCATTTTCCACCAATTTCATGGCGGTTGATAACCCATCACACATTATCACTATTTGACAGACTTCGCACATTCCCGAGGTAGATAGGAATAGTCTTCTTCATGCAAGATCCTTCAACGCACAGAGCTTACGTGGCAACACAATCTATTCTCCATTATACTGCTAACTCATCACACAAAGATCACTGATTGAGTCACATAGGCTTGAGGTACTCCAACCGGAAATCCTGAAGTGGAAACTACGTACCAACCGATAGTAACACAATGCTTCCATGTGCCTGTTCCCCTAATTGCATGCCAGTTCATCTTGAACAAATATGCCGCTTCATTTTGGCATATAAACCGGTTCATACATATGTTGGTTCCTCTCTCTTTTCACCTATCTCATGTGTCGGTTCTCACCATGTCACATATTGACATCAATGACAGCATACAATGTCATTATGTCTTCATGCCGGTTCACATAATGCCAATAGGTTATTCAAACAGAAACCGCTTCTCCTTTGCCTACAACTGCTACTGAAGGAGATTTGATGGCTTTACCTCCATGGCTTAGTTCTTTTACTCCAAAAAGGAAGAAGCAATAAATCTCACCTGATGCCTTTGATTATCAGCAACTAAAAATGTCCAAATCCAAGGTTTCTAAAAAGGCCAAGACTATCTCCAGAGTAACTATTGACAACAACAAGATGAAGGTAGCTGAAATTGTTGAACCCATTGCAGATAAGCCACTTGAAGAAATGTCAGCTGCTGATTTCAAAGTTGCAAGGATAGAATTGGGTAAGCAAACGCATGAGGTGATTAAACAGGATGCTCAGTTTTCTATAGCTTCACTGGTACAGTGGTGTGATGAACTTCTAGGAAAGAAAGATAAGCTAGAAGAGGAAAACTGACAACTTATGGTAGTTATTCATAAAATCACAAAACTTGTTGCTGAAGGGAGTAACTCCATAGGTTCTTCCAGTTCCACAATTCATGGAGTGGAAATGGCTGCTTAGAAGGTACAAGCATTGGATTCCTAGGTTGATCAGCTTCATGATCTATGTGCACAAGTGATGAAAGACATTTTTCAAATGATGTCTAAGTTGGAAACCATTGAAGAGAAACTAGATCAGACTTCTAATAATTTCAAAAAGAATCTAGAAAGTGTTGAAGATAATTTGACAATCTGGCGTACCATGCCCCAACAATAGTTGAGTGTTCTATAGGATCATTCCATCATCTCTTCCAGGGTCATGTACTTGGAATTTGAAGAGTTTCTGGAAAATAAGGCCCTTGTTCTTAAATCCCTCATTGAGGAGATTGGTGATACAATGAGATTACAGGATGAATTTTTCTGAGATATTGTCTCTCATTGTGAAAAGGCCTCTTGCAACTACCTAAGTTAGGATGCAGAGTTGATTCCAGAAGAATTTCTTGCCGATTTACAGATGAGGATACATAATGAATGGAGGAGCGAATAATTCTCACTCGCTTCAATTCAAACATTGATGAAACACCAAATCTTTTTGCATGAAATCCAGTCCCTCCTGGAGAAAAATAGCTCTACACTCCTCCGATGCCATGATACCATTGTGAAGATCATGGTTGTTGCCAAGAACACCCATGAACCTGATCCCGATGAACTACAAATTATCATCCAGAAGTTTGAAGGATTCATGTCTTCACGTAATGCAACTTAAGTGTTTTTCAACACTTAGTTGTATTTTTCCACATTTGTAATCTTTAGTTGTAGTTTTTCCTTTGAAAAGTTACATGTAAAAGTTTTTTTGTAAAATGCAAATTAACTCATTACTTGCACTTTTGTAATTACATGTAAAGCAACTACAAGTTGTGTTCAATTAGGACTGTAGTTGGAATAAGTCTCAGTTAGTTATTGAAGTTTTAATTAGTTATTGAATAAGTCTTGGTGGTTGAGAGAATCTCTCAAGTTAGTTAGGATCCTCCCACCTTTTTCTCAAGGCTCCTCTTCTATAAATACTTGAGGGGTCTATTGTAATTTTTATCTTTTTGGAAAGCAAGCAAAAACTCTACCAAATTTACAACAAAGAAGTCTTTGAGCTTTCATGTGTGAATTCAAGAATTGAAAGGAAGAGAAGGAAATTTCTCAAGCTTTGAGTCTTTGTGCTGCATACTTGAGTTTGTGTTCTATATTATCTTTCTCACAAGTGTTCCTTAAAGAGCTTAATCACATCTGATTTGTAGTCTTTGTGCTGCAAGTAGTTGAGGTTAATATAGATTAAAATAAATATTTTGTTGAGAGAAGCTACAAGTCTTTGTGCTTTCACTTGTTCTTAGGAGAATTTGGGAATATAGTTTGTCAGTAATAGTTGTAAGTCTTTGAGCTTATACTACTTCCCATTGTTTTAAGTAGAAAAGAATAAGATATTTCAATCTTTGAGCTGTTATATTTTTTTCTTTATAGCATTAGTATAGAAAAGGGTAGATAGTACTTCACATAATCAAGTCTTTGAGCTTGATATTGTTGTCCCATCCTGAAGTAAGTGACGGAAGTCTTTGTGCGTTCAGGAAACTTCATTTCCTTTCTCTCATTTCATTTTGAAAGTGGTTACTGTTGTTTATATCAAATCGTTATCCTTTTCTATGAAGAGAAAAGGATATTGTCTTTCTTGAAAGAAGAAGAAAGATTGTTGTCTCATCCTATTTTATTTTCAAAGTTGTAGTTAGATAGGGGGAGCCTTCCCTTAATTAGGAGAGTTTTACTCACACGCTGTGGTTGAAACCACAATTTTGTATATTTTCCTAAGTGTACAAAATTTTCAACCAACACAGAGATTTTTGAGCTCCTATGGTGTTGTATTTCTCAACTCTCACAAAAATGTTGTTTCACTCCTCCCTTCTCCATATGCTAGTTCTAGTGCTACTTCTAGTTCTCTTCCTCCTTCATCTTCCTAGCCATTAGCGTCAAATGCTTCAAATTCAGTTTAGGAGTTAATGGCCCTCAGGGATGAAGTAGCAAGTTTGAAAGAAGATCTCAAAAGGAGCAAAGAGGCTCAAAAAAGGACAATAAATGATGGAGAAAAATAGTTAGTGATTTGCTTCTTGACTATAATAAGGTGGTGTCATTGTCAAACCCTTCTCAATTCATGTCATCAATGTCAAATCAATATGTTTTAAGTGAGATGATTACAAAACTACTAAACCACATAACATCCAACATCATTGGCAGTGCATAAAAAATTGAAACAAATGGCTTTCTTAGGTATGATTTCAATGTTTAGAATAAAGCACATTACAAAAGGTCATCAGATTCCTTTCATTCAAGAATTGGAATTGGAAGCCATAAAAATGGTGATTGGGCATGATTTTTTGGTCCACGAGAATCACTACCAAGTCAACTCAGACATTTCTTCTAGATTTTTGACTTCTCTTCTGGATTTGGGGGTTAGAAAAGTTTACATTCTCCTTCTATTACGAGAGGTGTTTGATGGGGATTTTTTGGTGGATGATTTGGATATAGTACTCGGGCAAAAATTGGTGTAGGTATCTATAAATGACATCCACAAACTAGAGGAGGGAATAGAGTCGGTCATTCTGATGTTTGTCTTTTTGTATTTCTATATACTAGGAGAATATGGATATGTCACCATTTTCTTCTAGGACTCTTTTTGTCTTTTCGCTAGGGAAGCCGAAGCTTCCATTTTTGTTAATGGGGATCTATAAATGTAGTTTTGAAATATCTACTATGTACAAGATTTTTCAATATTAATATAATTATAGTGATGTAATTCGCCAATAAAATTATTTTATCTATTTTATTCGAAGCATGATTCGCCAAGATGAACTTTATAGTTCTATATATTTTAAAATTTTCGCCCATAAATATTATTTTTTGGTTTATATCAAATGTTTCTTGTGCCAAAATAATTATTATATATTGGAAAAGAAAGATAAATATTTGTCAACTTTTTCTACTGATTTTTCCCAATTCCAAGAAATTCGCCAACCAAAATTACATTACATTTCCATGAAAAATGAAAAATTTGCCAACAATTTTTTTTTTCAATCTCTGACTAACAAAAAAATTGCCAATATTTTTCACCATTTTCGAGGGGGGGTTTCTTAAAGTTTTCATTGGATAGAGATAGAGAATTTCAATTTGGACCTTGAAATGGAAAAGTTGCTAGAAGGAGCAGGATGGTTGAAATTCATAGGCATGTATGAAGGGTTTGAGTTGGATATAGTTGAAGAATTTGTCAGATTTTTTCGTTTAAATGTCACAAGAATGAGAGGGGAGATCATAGAAGAAAACTCATAGATTATCAGTGAATTATTTGGGGTTCCAACAAAAGGGTAGCTAGTAAATAAAGGCCATATCAATTTGGAAGAATTGGTGAATGCATTTCATGAGGAGCCTCAACAATGACCTAAGCTACAAATGCATAAGGGGAGCACTAAGGGTGTTAGTTGAGCAAGTCTAGATGAGCCTTGGAAAATAGCTATAATATGGTTGATGAAATTTTTCACCTATGACGACGAGTATAAGACCATAATGGGGCCAGGAATGTGACTATTGACACATTTATGGTATGGAAATATCTGGCCTGAAGTCAAAATTAATCTCCTGGCTTTCTTATTTTCTCAAATTTCTTCTATGATGTTTAGGGTAAAATATAGGGGTAGCTCCATTTGATATCATAGTTTGATTCATTTGATTATAAAGCATCATTTCCTAAAGAAATAATCTAGGAAGGAAGGGTGGTTTGAATTTCTTTATGCACATGTTAAGAAAAAATCCAAAAAGGGACCCATACCAAAAAGCATAAAATTGGAAAAAGGGAAAACATCTGGAAAAATAGAAAAATAGAAATTGAGAAAAGTAAATCCACTAGGGTGACCCATCACTCCTTGAGAAGGGCAGTTCAGGAGCAATCAAAGGAAAAACCTATCCCTACTGCTACCCCTTCACAAGCTCCTAACATTGCTAATATGCAATCTCCTAACAATACCCCTACGTAATCTTCTGAAGTTTCCCAGGAACCTCTTGAAGGTCACCTTGAAACTCAAATCCCTACACAGTCCCCTGCTCCCAAAGAGGAAACTGATGTCTCACAACCCCTTGAGCAAAAAGATGAAAACTCTCCTAATAAAGAATGAACTATCTATATTACCATTGATAAGAGCTCCATGAGCCCAACATGTGGTATTTACCTAAGCATCCCTCTCAATTAGGAGATGGGATAGAGGAAGTTGAAGTTGTAGAGGTGTTTGAAGCCAATCAAGACTAGTCCTCTCCTTCACCTCCTCTTGATCAACCATTATCGGCTTCGCCCCCTCAAACGTTTGCTAGAAGAGAAGGAAAATAAGTGATGCTTGAAGAAGATTATTTATAAAAACCAGATAAGGGAATAATGGAGGAAGAGAAAGAATTAATGAGAGTTATGGCATTGTCTAGATTGGAATCAGAAATAGAAGAAGCAAAAAGAAAAATGTCTCTTCTTGAGGAATGTTTAAAACAAAAACATTAAGAATTGCAATCAGTTGTTCAACACACAAAACAACTAAGGAAAGAGGCAACTGAGAAAGAAGATAATTTCAAGAAACAATTGGTTTAAATTGAAGAAGCACTTAAGCAAGCTAATGTTCAAGAATTGGGCAGTGTTGAAGAACTAAGAAAAATAAAAAAAGAATTGGAACAAAAATATAACCAATTGAGAATTCAAACTATCAAAATCCATGATAAATCATCTACTCCTCCTAGATACCTCTCCTTGGCTATAGTTAAGTACAAACAGATAAATATTGAATTAAGCAAGGAGTTTAAGAACCTTGAAAAATATAAAAATGAAGCTAATAAGAGACTATAACAAGTTGCAAAATTATTTTCAACATTACTAGCCATGAGGAAACCATCTAGATAGTCTGTCTTATTTTTAAGGGAAATATTCTTGCAGTGGAAGATTAATCAGTTAGTTCTAGGAAGAAAAACTAATTATAATAATGATGATGACTTTCATGAGGATTTCTATAAAAGTGATCCTAGTTTCTAAAATCAAATGTGTGAATATTATTTGCATAGATTTCTTTTGGGTCATTTTCCTTGGTCATTTTATAATATCTTTGTTGGTGAGGTGCAAATTAGAGCCTTTGCGTCACTATTGCAGAATCAGGTTGAGTCAAAAAATAGATTGAATTAGTACAGAGAAGCACATAGCAAACTGGATCTTCCTATGAGGGATGAAACACCTTGGTCTATGGCGTTCAGAAACAATTTACTTCAATTGCACAGCTAAACAAAGTAAAACCAATATATACAAACAAATCAGATGCAAGCATTCAAGATTTTAGAGATGTTCAAAATTTGTTTCCTCATCATGCCTTGTTAGCATCTAGGGTGACATTCAATACCATACCAATTCAGTTAAGAAGAGAACCCGTCTTTGCACATAATATCACCTGGAGTTTAATTATGGTAAAGACAGTGATTGAAATAGTAGAAGAATAGCAGGAATAATAGATTTATAGGAGATTTAGGCCACCTTTGATTGTATTTATCTCACCAAGGTTAGATGCACCTCCGCACTTTGTAGGAGAAATTTTGAGAAATTGGATGAACAAAGTGGAAGAAATGAATGGATACACTCCCTACGAGACTTATCAAGATTACAAATTTTAGTGTTTTGATTTGGTTATCTTGATTGAGTCTATGAATAAGGATCTATCAGACCCTTAACCATGAGGACATGGTTGACAGCATGAAGGGGATGATAATGAGTGCTCAAAAATGACATTCTAAATCTTAGTTTATACTTAAAAACTATGTGTATTTTATTAATTAATATGTTTGGTACTACACTATATTTTTGCATGTTTACTTTTTTTGCACTTACATTTGACTAATTTGAAGATCTATATTAGAAATGATTTTTTGCATTGAATGCATAACTTCAAAGGATAAATTAATAAAGAAACAACTGTTATCTAGAATCTTTATTGTTGTGCTCTTATCCTACTTTCTTGGATGTTGTTTCAGATGCTTTAAAGGTTGTTTCAAGATGTGGAACTATTGAATCTCTTTCTCAGCAATTTGGAACTCTTGATCATACTCTGATCACTCCATTTGGGTGATGAAACTTTTTTCTTTAGTTTGATTTCATCAGTTTGTTGTCCTCATTTTTTAATTTAAAAAAATGTGACAACCCTTACAAAATTTTGGTTTAAATGTGTTATTTTTGTCTCCAAGGCACATTTTACAAGGTACAAAACTCACATTTGTTAGTGTCAAATCATCAAGGGGTGTCTTTGCCATCATTGTCCAAGTTTTGGTGAGTTTTGGTCTTCTTTTTCCTAGCTTTTTGTGCAATTTCAAGTTTCAGAGCAATCACTGCAGGTTGAATATTTTGCTCTTAAGGCACGCTTCTTGAGGCAAAAATTTTGCATCTTGTAACTCGACTATTTTTTGGTTCATCCTCGATCCGCATTTCAAATGTCATCATGTTTCGAGTTCGTTTTCTATGTCTTTCCTTCAATTTCGGGTTTTTTCTTCCTGACTGCAAGTGGGAAATTTTCTTTCTATTGCAGGTTACGAGTTTCCTTTATGTTTTTGTGTTGTAAGGAAATTTTAAAACAATTACAAGTGCACTTTATTTAAAACTTGTAACTTGTAACTTACTTTTATTTCCCCCTTGTTTTTTTATGTCTTTTAAGTTGTTGTAAGAACCTTTTAGACAAATCGCAAGTGAATTTAAAATTACAAGTTTAATGAGAACTTGTAACTTCTCATAAAAGATCCTACTTTGTGCTTTTAAGTTGTAATAGGGATTTTATTACCCTATTACAATTCTTTTTTTATTTATGTTGTGTTATTTTAAACTTATAGTGGGGATTTTATTTCCCTATTACAAGTCTTTATGTTCCTTTGTGTTTTTAAAACTTGTAACGGGGATTTCATTTCCCTATTATAAGTTGTTTTGTTATTTCTTGTTTCTCTTCTTCCTTTCAAACCTAAAATTGCTCAAGTGAAGGAAAAGGAATGCAATTTAAAACAAGTAAAGGGGTTTTAAAAACCCGATTGCATCTTTGGAGGCACATTTGCTTTTAGTTGGAGAGGAAAAAGCCAATATGCATTCTTTCTTTTACAAATTTGATTTTTGTAGCATTATTCCTTTGAATCCATCCCACATTCTTTCTATTCTACTGGAGATCAATGGTTGGTTCCACATTTTTGGGATTCAATGGTTTTGGCAAACACGTCTTGCATTCATGAAGACATTTTTTTATCCGTTTTTGCTAGAGTTTTTGCTACATTTTGGAGCTTGAAGCTCGCCCTTGTTGCCATATTTCAAACACATCTTGCATTCTTCAATCATTGAAGAGTGTTTGAAGTCAAATGCATCTCTCTTTCCAAGTTGTTTTTTTTTTTAGAGGATTAAATGCAACACTAATTTACTTGCTGCAAGGAATATCAACGTGGTGGCTCTTTCATCTATTTATAAAGCATTTCATTCTTCCCAAGCTCATTTGTTTTAGTCTAGGGCCTTTTACCAAGCAAGGATTTGGGTTTCTAAGTGATCTTCCCAAATGGATAAGTTCTTTGAATGTAATTTTTAAATTTGCATGATTTCCCCTCCTTCAAATTTTTCCCATTCATTTTATTTTAGGTTTTACAAATCTGATTACAAGTTGAAGTTTTTCCCTTTTTCCAAGTTGTCAAGCTGAAAATATTCCTTCCCATACATGTACATGGTCATCCAAATTTACCATCTTCTCCTTCATGTCAAAATCCCTTTCTCAGCATTTCATCCATTCATTTCACCTTCATTCATTTTTCCCATTTAAAGTCTACTTGCATAGTCAGAATTTTAAAACTTAATTGCAATTATGTCTTCACTTGCAGTTAGCCTTCTAGAATCCTAAATTGGTCCAAAATGCACTAAAAAACACTTCAAAATGAGTCTTCAAGGTTCAATTACAAGTGTAAACTTGTAGTTACCCATTACACAGATGAAGTTGCACGTTTATTCTCCATAATTGCAAGTTAATTCTCTTGTTTCTCCACACATGTAATGCAGTTTCCAGAACCTAAAATTTACTTGTGAGACCATTTACTAATCAATTTATCCCTACCCATGTCAGTCCAGTTTGCACACATGACCTACCAAATCAATAAAATAAGACATGGGCCTTATTTTGCAAGAAGAACCCAAGATTGGAGGATGATACAAAGAAATAACAACAAAATGATAGAGCCACACAAGGAGATGGATAAGTGACATGAATGGTTGAGAGCATAGAATGCTTTCAAGACAGCGATAGGCTTCTTACTTCAACTTTTCAAAGAACTTCCCTACTGAAAAGCCAATACTACCCCAAGCAAGAAGATAAGATTGAAGTTCATTGATGAAAGACACAAAGATCATTAAGGATGCAAATTCACGTTTTGGTTCGAGATGTCTTCACCAATCCTAAATACTTCAAGTTCTAGCATCCTAAAGCAGCACAAAGATTTTCAAAATAGAGGATGATGTAGTTAGAGTCGTGTCTTCAGACACATAGAATAGTTTCAATTGTGTATTTTTAATTTTGTTTTGACAAGTTTACTTGTAAAAATCAATTTTGTAATTGCAAGTTTATCACTTCCACTTTTGTAATTACAAGTAAGTTGATTACAAGTCACTTTAGAATAGGACTTGTAATTTTGAATGTCTTAGTTTGTAGTTGGAATAAGTCATGGTGGTTGAGAGAATTTCTCAAGTTAGTTGGGATCCTCCCACCTTTTTCTCAAGGCTCCTCTCCTATAAATAGTTGAGGGGGTCTATTGTAATTGATATCTTTTGGCAATGCAACAAAACTCTGCTAGTTTGTATGTACACTCTAAGACTTTGAGCTTAGTTGTAAATCAAATTGCAATCAATTAAAAGAGGCAAGTTACTTTCAAACTTTGTGTCGATTCAAGGTGTTATGTGATGACATTTTCTAGAGATTGATTGTGATTTTTGAGGTGTTATACAAGAGGGATTCAAGCTCAATCTTGCAGACTTTGAGTTGCTTGTCACATCTGAGACTATTGTAGGACGCTCAAGCAAAGGGGTAACTTGCAGACTTTGTGTTGCTTTTATTTTCTATGTTTGTGCATAAGAGGTGCATCATGTGGTTAGACTTTGAGTTGCTACATATTGTGCTTAGTTAATAGAAAATCATCTACAAAGGTTGAGAGGACAGTAGAAGTGTTGAAGACTTTGTGCTTTCATTTCTATTTTCATGTCCTGGGGAAGTGACAGAGGTCTTTGTGCCTTCATGGAAACTTTTCTTCCTTTTATGTTTCAAAAATCCTACAAAAAAGTCTCATTTTTGTATTTGTTGTTATTTTTCCAATTGCTATTTCTTTTCTGTGAAGAGAAAAGTATAGTTTTTCTTAAAAGAAGAAGACAGATTGTTGTCTCACCCATATTAGATTAATTTAATTTGTAGATAGGGGGAGCCTTCCCTAAATTAGGAGAGTATCATACTCACACATTGTAGCTGAAACCACAATTTTGTACATCCCCCAAGTGTACAAAATTTTCAACCAACAACTTTTTGGTGACTCTGCTAAGATATGATACGCATCCAAAAGCCTCACACTTTTTTTTTAAGTATACCAGTATCCTATTCATTGTAATTTCATTTATTGTAGTTTTTCAAGCTTTCACCAAGGATATGTAAGATGGTTGCTCAAGGTCCTTGGGGGAATGGTTTTGGTCTGTTGAATCTGACTCCGCCTTTGCATGCTCTTCTCGATGGTTCGAGGAACAACTTTCCCAAGTTATTTGGAGATGGAAGACAACATCCAAATGAGCATATGGTTGCCTTGTCTATTGCATGTGGTGTTCATGGTGTGGAATATGAGGATGTTTTAGTGAGACTTTTCATTAAGACATTTCAAGGTGCTACTGCAGATTGGTTCTACCACCTCGCGCCACAGACCATCACAAACTGGGCTACCCTCAGAAGAAAGTTTGAAAAAAGGTTCAAACCTTTAGAAGATGTGCATTCATTGTTAGCTCAGTTGACTCAAATAAAATAGGAATCACACAAACCCATGCAGGAGTTTGTGGCTAAATTCAACAAGCTATCTAACAGAATTCTAGTTGTCGCTTAGCCTATCGCTAGAAATTTGAAGTGCTTCTTCATCAATACTCAAGTATCTAAGGTGTATTTCTTGTTGAGAAGGGTTGTCTCGAGAGACCTTGCAGCAATGCAAGCCTTAGCAATTGATATTGAATATGATCTTATCCTTGCTGGTAAGATAAAGATAGACCCAAATGGATCCAAAGAAAATTCTTCTTTGGGATCATGGGCTACCAAGAGAACAAATCCCATGGTGCAGAGGTTGGCTAATGATTTGGTTTCCCTCAAAAGGAAAATATCCCAAGTTGTATCCAAACTAATAGAAGACAATATGAAATATTGAATATGAAAGATGCAAAAAGCATTGTATCCTACCTTCTTAGAGTGGTTGAATTTTTCAATACCGTTAGAGGGTTGGGTGAAAAGGTTGTTGATCCAATGATTATGTAGAATGTGTTAAGGTCACTTCCCTTAATATGTTATCTCAAAGGTTTTTTCATTAAAGAGATGAAGGATTCAAAATACATTGGCCATGGATTAATTGCATGGGATCATCACTGCTTATGAGATGAGGATTGAATATGATAAGTCATCAAAGTGACAAGAATCTTCTAAATCTTCTGAGAAAGTGAAGAATCAATAATTTGTTACAAGAAATGAATCTAATCCAAAGGAAGCTCACTTTATGAGAAAGACAAAGAAAGGATCAAGCAAGTACAAGGGCAAGTTACTATTTAAATGCTTTAATTGTGGTAAAATAGGGCATTTTATTGCTAAGTGTCCATATAAATAAAAGGTTGATAGTGATAATGATGAAGATCATAACAATAAGAAAGGGAGAAAATATCATTAATTCAAAAAGAACTTAAATAAATACAAGAAGAGCCTTTATTCAAAGAGGGAAAACAACTCATCTAAGAAGATAAATGGAAGTGTTTCAGATGGTGACAAAGAATAAATTATATTTATGAAAATAGAGATAAGGAGTCATGATGGTGAAAAAAAGGATCAAGTAGTTTAGGACCTAACCCCACGTTTAACCATACATTGGAATATGGAAGAGCCTAAGGAAGTGATTCACCTTGACTACTTCATATGAAAGAGAGTCAATGCATACTTTTAGGGTTTCTATTCCTTTGCTTCTATGAATGGGAAATGAGTTTAGTGTAAAATAATAATAAGATAAGCTACTGAAATGTATGAAAGAAACTATATTAACTGCAATAACAGAAAGATACAAAAATGAAACTGAGACACAGAATATAGATCTGATGATGGAATTGTGATGTGCACCTACACTAAAATTTGAGCTTGACTAAGCTAGAACAGGGTGCTAGGTGCTCTAGTCCATGTTACTATACTAAGACAAATAAAAAAATTTGCAAATTGGAGGGCTTGAGACTGTAACTGCCAAAAACAATCAGAATATGTAGACGATCAAGTCGTTGGGATCCTTGGTCTAGGACCAGGGCACTAGGTGCCCTAGTCCTAGAGATCTAGGGCCTGTTTCTGGATATAAGTCTATTTCTATGAATTTTGGCTTCTCAAAAGTTTGCAGCTCTATCAGAATCTTGTACCTGCACCTACAATTTGAAAAATAGTGTATGGGTGGCTATATAGGGTTTTGCCTTAGTCAAACCCCTTGTTTTGGTGATTTCTACCTCCATAAATAGAAAATGTAGTATTGAAAAGTGTGTGTGTGCCCTAGAATCTCATGTGTTTGTAATATTTTAATGAGCTATAATAAAAATTAGAGTTCTACCTTATGTTTGGAGTAAAACCCTAAATGGACATAATGTAAATGCTTCAAACCACAAATGCAATATGGATCTAAATAAATAATGTAAATCTGAAAATGAATGATATGTAGATCTAAAAACTCACATATAGATATGAAAATAACATGCAATCATACCAAACCCTAAGGGAGAGGTACAAGCCAATAAACAGTCAATGATCTCCTTAATATTCTTCAATATCTCCTAAGCTTTCATGGATGATGGAAAAGGTTGTTGAAGACTTGATGAATGATGAATTTTCCAATTGAAGACTTCACATAAAACTCGCACTTTCACTTCATAAGAGGCTCCTTCAATTTCTTGTAGATGGATCCTTCAAATGAGGAAACAAAGGTTATATATATGAAACCCTAACTTTATTTTTGATTTTAGGCCGACCTAGAATTGATATCATTTCACACAAAGAAATATTTAAACATTACAATAGTGCCAAAACATGATCCCAAAATTCAGAGAGAAAAAGTCAGGACCAGGGCGAATCACCATGGTCTAGCTGTCTTTTTTCCAAGTTTTTAGGGATGCAAAGTATCATGATTACAAAGTTAATCCTAGCTTGGTGTGACAATACAAGGTGTTTAGATATGTGAAATTGGGCCTTGAAAGTTAAAATAAGACTTTATTAGGACTAAATGACTAATTGATTAAAGAAGATAAAATAAAAAGGGGCACACTTAGGCTTAAGGGACCAATTTTTAAATGTGTGAAATGATAAGAGAAGACTTTAGATTTAATTAAATTAATAATTAAATTCTTAAAGAAATTTTTTAAATAGAAAATGCAACACACTTGGGTGGGTGCTAACCTAAGCGTGAAATTGTACAACCCAAATTAAGGGTGTAGAATTTATGATGCTACATTTAGCCCCCACTTTAGCAGTCATATGACACTGCGTGCATATGCAAGCTAAAGTACAGAAAAGTAAACATCCATGGGAAAAAAGATATGTCCATAATATGTCGAACGAATCCCCCAAAAGTATCTGCAATGCAACATTAGGAAGAGTATCCTACAAAACCACGTTGCTATTTGAAATCACCAAATCACCTAAAATGCTTACTAAGAGTGGTGAAATTCGAGGGTAGCTATATGCCCCCTTGTTTCAAATTTCTAATTTTGCGAGTTTAAACAAGGTATCATGTTTACCACATCTACTTGTGAAGGAAAATTGATGACAAATACTCACAGCAAGGTTGGATACAAGATCAAAACCAATGGATAATCATTTGGTAAGAAAGAGATCTAAACCACAATTCCAACACAACCAAGAGTGTGAGAATTGGAGCCCTCTAACACAAGGTGTGCAAGATTAAGATTTTTGAAAAGAAAATACCTTTTAAATAATGAAAATGGAGGAAGAGATCATTATTCAAAAACATTCATCTTTGACAATAAAGTTCTTTGTTAAAGATAACATCTTTAAAAAGAGGAAATAGAAAATAAGAATACACACCTCCCATATTCCGCAAAATGTGGATTCTTAGTGAAGGATAGTACACTTTCACTAAGGAGAAATTTTTCATGAAATATGTATCATTTCAAACAGAGAATAGGTCCTAAACAAGAAACACACATATTTTACACAAGAAATGACATCAAATGAAAAATGAAACTCATCAAAGGAAAGATGAATTATTTAAAAAAGAGAGAAGATTTAATGTCAATCTTTCCCCCCAAGCATGGAGACCAGGAAACTAAAGAGAGATCATTTATAAAAACACTCTTCTAAAAGAAGGAAAGAGATCATCAATAGGGATAAACATGTTGACAATATAGAAGGGTTCATTATAAAAGATATCACTCAAAAAGGAAAAAGGATTTGATGAATGATTATAGACTTCCAACACTAAGGAATAGGTCCCAATTAAGTATATGCACTTAAGATCCTCATTAGGGATACTTGTTCTAATAAGATGAAGGAGATCCCTAGTAGGGATATACACCTCCATAATTAATAAAAGATCCTTATAGTAGATACTACTTCACAAAATGGAAATTTTTAATCTTAAGAAGGAGAGATGTTTGAAATCATTCTTGCCCCCATACCTAGAGACAAGGGATGGGACAATGTTTCTTCCAAAGTATGATTTCACATGAAATTGTACTATCATGAATGATAACGATACCTCAATAGGTAAGCAACCAATTTCACATAATGAAAAGCAACATAATAGGCACCAATGTTATTTAATTGTATGATAGATTGGATAAAGAAGTTGAATATGACATTGTAAATGGTCTATAGTCAATGAGAGAAAAAGAATGTAAAAGATGATAAGTATTGAAATGTCTTGATCAAGAAAGTAGTCTCTAGTAGAAGAATAGGCCTCTAAGTCATGTTCCTCTTGCACACAAATTTACTCATGCATAAAAGAAACCTTAGGAGAGTATCAAATATAATTTATTAGGGCCTTATTTGTATAAGAAAGGGTATGAATAGAAGGTAAAGCCTCATAAGTGGGATTGTAAATTTTGTGGGGAGATTCATAAAGAGAATTGTCAATCACCATAATTTACTTATGAGTAGGATGAGTGTTGAGAGATGTACAAGATGATTTAATTGAGATGAAGTCATAATCACTACTAAATGTAGCATTCACATTGAGAGATGGTCTTTTAGATGCTTTGGTGGAATTTGAAGGATTATATCCAAGTCCAAATGAAGCTTCACATATATTATTTTCTAAAGGAACCTTAATCCCTTGTTCATTTGTGCCACAACCATTGTCATTATATCCACTCTTAGCTAAGATGTGAAAACCAGAACCATAAAGGAATACCATATCGAAAAGAGATGGTGAGGCCTCATAGGTCTCAATGTCATAAATATATGAATTAGAAGAAGATTTTGAAGAATTATTTGAATTAGAAGAAACCACAAAATGGCTACTAAGTTGTTTAGACAAAGTAGGTTGCTTTTTAGTTTCCACCATATCATCTTCCTTTTCAGTCTTATGCTCTCTTGGGGGGGATTTTATATTCTCCTATAAAGGTAGGTGTAAAATATAATGACCCTCAATCATCTTCTAAGAGTACCTCTTCAAAGGAAGTATCTTTAGGAGGAGATGATCTTTCAACTTGAATGGAAGAAGAATCAAGAGTACTTGAAGAAGTAGGAGTATTTGGAGAAAAATTAGAAGTGGTTGAAGAAGATTTATAAGTTTGCAAACAAGCTTGTAGATTTGTATCAACAAATAATGTATACATCTTGTTGTTATAAATGAATTTGGCACTATGATGAAGAGTAGAAGGGACAAATTGCATAATATGAAGCCAAGATTGTACTAATATAAGATTGTAGGTAAGCTTATCGAGCATGACATGAATAGGTGTAGGTAAAATAATAGGTCTCACCTTAATAGGAAAGGTTATAGTACCTAAATATTGTTTAGCAACATTGTCAAAGCCATGAATAGTGTAGCGTCCTAAAATTGTGACACTTGCAATTTCGACTGCATGTCGGTCTTCACGATGGCGATGCAACACTGAACCTGAATGGAGACCCCGAAACTTGTCCACGACATCAAAAACTGCATTTTTCCAGCACCCTGGCCTGATCCCTCCTTGCACCCTGCTGTCTCCGGAGGTGGGACCAGAGCGCCCAGCGCCCTGGTCCCCCAGGACCATGGCGCTCAGCGCCCTGGTCCCTGGCCCTATTTTGGGCCCGGTCTCCTATGGGGCTTCGGGTCTTTTTGTTTGCAAATTGGAAAATAACATTTCCTGGTCGGCCTAAGGTCGGGAAAATCAGTCTATCAACCCTAATTGGCAAGTATATAAACTACATTTTCCTCTCTCATTTGAGGAGATGGGAAAAAAAGGTGGAAACGATACTCAAGCATTCAAGCATTCCTTCAAGCAATTGATCATTCTAAGTCTCCATTCAAGGCTAAGTGTTGCATTCAAGACAAGGATTCAACCATTGAAGAGGAGATCACATACTACAACATACAACATACAACAAACAACAACATCTACACCTTCGCATGTAAGAATACAAACATTCTTACAACAAGGTACTAGTACTTGTTTTGCATTACAGTCATTTACATTTACAGCATTTCTCATTTCTTGGTTAATTCCAAAACCGGGGTTTGACCTAAGGGCAAACCCCTAATCCCTAACCCCCCAATCGTCTTCGCTTTTGTGTGTAGGTTGCAGGTACGCGACTGAAATTGAAGATCTGGAATCCTTGTGCAGAGACGAACAGATCCCCCTTCATTTCGCGGATTTTTCGGAGGACCGTGTGCACGCCGGGTGCCATCGTCCTGTCAACTTTCGCTCAAATTTGTAGGACAGCGCCGTCTCGACATTTTACTGCTAATTCCAGGTCCGTAGCTTCATCCTATATCCCTATCTCAGTTTATAAGTGGATCTTTCTCACTTTTCATGCATTCCTAGCTTAATCATTCTATCTACATTCTTTACAAAAGAGGGTAGCCTTGCTGTCTTAACCCTTGAAACTCATTTAGAATCCAATCTTGCCTTGTGTGGGATTGGACCTTGTGGGTTTCAACCCCTCTTTTGAATGTAAAGTCTCTCCTAAGTGAAAATCGACAATCCTAAGTGACCCCCCTTTCCCCTCGGGAGTGGTGGAGGGAACACTTAGGGTTCACTCATGATTTTCCGCTTTACAAATAGAAAGAGAATCAGGTTGAATAAGAGAAGGGTCTACCTTAATCTTATGCAATAAATCAATGCTACAAATATTAAGGCCAGATCCATTGTCCACTAAGGTTCTTCTTATATAATTACCATTGGTAATAACAACAATCATAAGAGGATTATATTGGTATTGAATCTCATGAGAGGGTAACTCATCTTGTGTGAACATAATTTCAGCTTTATAATATTTCATAGGATCAATCAAAGAAGTCATATTCTTAGGTGTCACTCCAGGTGGGACATCTAAGTTCTTTAAAGCATCTTGTAACATTCCATGATGTGTGGATGAAGTTTGAATCAAATCCCAAAGGGATATCTTGGTAGGAGTAGCTTTAAGTTATTCAATAAGATCATACTCTTTAATAAGAGTTTGTGATATACGAGGTGTTGGTGGGAGAATAGATTGAGAAGCAAGAAGTGAAGAAGGGATAACTAGAGGAGTATTAGGTTGCCTATTATTCCTTGTATTATATGTGTGGGAAACTGAATTATATCTCTCTCTTGAGTTATCTATTTAGCATACTCATAAGGACTCTTAGTGGTATAACCCCCTTGTATAGTAATAACTAGTTTTTTAGGACTGTAAAAGGAATCATTACTATAACCACCTTGAACCACTAAGAGAGGTTTGTTAAGAGATTGAGAAAATTGAGGAGGACTAGCACCTTAAACCGTGAAGAGGGGTTTATTAGGTGTTTCATTCACATGTATTATATTAATAAAAGATGGTTTGGGAACATGTGAGGAAGGTCTAGTAGAGCTAACACCATCGGGTGGTTCATAAAGAGGATTATCAACCTTACACATTTCTTCATAAATAGGATTTTATTTGGATTGAATGAAAGGGACATCCACATAAAGGGAAGTATTAATGGTATTAAACCTTTGTAACCTAAGATCACTCTCTTGTTCCAAATTATCCTTACAAGGGGTGTACATTTTAGAAGAAGGATCAACATCATTCATATGATGGGTAGTATTGATAGAAGTGTTGATAGTCTCTTCTTGCACCAAAACGTTATCATGGCTAGGATCAATTTTAAGCAAGGGACTATAACTAGGCATTAATGCTTAATCCCTATAGGGAAGGCCATTGAAAGAAGGTATAGTGTCACTAAGAAAGGTATCCATAATATCATCCTCTATCACCAAAGGATACACATAAGGGAGGTACTCTCTAGGAGAAGGGTCAACATTACTCTTCAATGCTTCATCCTTGAGAGGAAGATCTTTTAAAGAAATATTAACAATCTCTTCTTGAACTAGTGTATCCTCATGAGTAGATCCAATTTGGGTAGGCAAGGTGTCATTAAGGGAATTGTCAATCATGTCACCCTCTTTTACCATAATATCATATTTTCTTCATAGAGGTACTTTCATCGAGGAGGAATGCATTAAGAGAATAATCAACATCATCATCCAATGGTTCATTCCAAATAGGGAGGTCATTGAGGGAAGTGATAAAGGTAACTTCTTTCACTATGGTGTCCTCATGGGTAGGGATAATTTTGGGAGGGAATAGCATTATTTATTAATGCTTCATCTTTACGAGGGAGAGCATTAATAAAGGTGTTATTGAAATTATCTGCTTGCCTCAAAATGTCCTTAGTAGGATTGTTAGGAAAAGGGTGAAGTGTTAGAACAAGGTCTAAAAAATTATTATGATGCAAAGATAATTTGGTTGAAGTTCGATGTGTCATCTTAAGATTGATGGCATGGAATGGGGTTCAGGGCAGTGCCCCGAAAAAAAAATTGGCAACATGAAAAGATTTGAAAATGTCCCTTTTTTAAGGTTTAAACAATGCAATGAAAGAAACAATGCAAGTAAAGAAAGTAAACTAAATATCTAAGCAATTAAGAAATTATGTGGTTAATTAAGTGTAAGTATATGAACTAACCAATACCATTAATGAAAGTGTTGAATATCCAGAATACTAAGAGGGGAGGGGTGAATCAGTATTCCCTTGAACTTATTAAAACTTTTCATTAGCCAATCACATAACATAATTTAAATATAGTATATGGAAAATGACACAAAACACATAACTCCAAGTTTTATATGTGGAAAACCCAATATGGGAAAAACTACAGAGAGATAGTTCTCTCAGGAATGATGCAATATGTAACTGACTACACAGTACAAAGGGGTGGCTCACTATCGATGTGGCTCACCGTCGATTTGGCTCATTGTCGATTTGGGCTCACTACCCCAATACAAAAAAAGCTTACTGTCTGATAACATAATATACAAAATTTGAACTATTGGAGTTGCATCTAACATATGCATAAGTTACAATTCCTTCGAAGTACACAAGTTATCTCATACATTCACTGTATTGAATTCGCACCACAATATTTACATCCACAGTCTTATCACATATACACATAGTACACAAAATATTTATTTTTCAACAACCATTCCTTTAACAAGAAACATAGATGACAATATATATCCACATTGATATGACTATCAGGTTGGCTCAACCGAAAAACATGAGACCGGACTATCCATATGCTACATCAAATAAAATATCTTCATGATGTGTCATCTTCCATATTGAATCATTAAACAACTAGTAGAACATGCTTCCAAGATATCTGGATAGGATCATATCTAAAACATCTTGAAGAAGCCGCTCTCATCACATCCGGATGGGACCGGACCCAAAACAACTTTCGATAAGAGTAAATATCAGATCTTGAAGCTGAGCATACATATATTGCCTAATAGAGAAATATTCCATACTTGAAGTAAACTTCCAGAATGAATCATATATATACATGAGATCCATGATATCAATGACAACAGGCCAACAATCTCCCCCTTTGTCATTGATGGCAATATAAGGTTATACAATATAAGTTTGCTGAAATTTTGCTTGAAATAACATAAAGATTAACAATACCTAACACTACTACCCCTTTGACAACAATGACAAAGGGTCAAAAGGGAAGGTTAGAAATAGTGCAAAGATAAAACTGAAAAATCCCCCTAAAGGGGACAACCATTGTCATCCAGAGAACTGCTTAAGGTTCTGAGCATGAGCATTCTAGATGTCCTTGTGCTTATCCCAGTGAGAAATAGCTTCAAACAAAAAAACAATGTATACCAATAGGGATACGTGTAACTACGCTGCCTCTTGAATGGAGCCAGGAATATAATATGTGAATTGAGTTGCTCAGGAGAGGGCTCTTTTCATGAAGGAAATGCTTTCATTGCTAAAATCTCCTAGCTTGCCTAAGGGAAGACTAATATCCCATTTCTACTGCAATTCATAATACCTCTCATGGAGTTCCTCAATCTTGCATCTTCCAAAACTAGATAATTCCTTAGATAGTTTATATTTAGCATGTGCTTGTTAGATCTTATCTTCAATGATATTCATCTCATCTTTGATGCTCTTGGTGGCATCCAGCCACTGAAGACTGAAAGCAAAGTGTATGTCACCATTTTCCAAATAAGACTAACGTTGAGAAAACAAGTTGTGAAAGTTAGTGACGCACAGATTCACACTTAGCTTTGAATTCATGCAAGAGCTTTTCTTTGTCATCGGCTTTATCATTTTCATACTTTTCTCTTATTTTCTTGGTGTGACTACTCAAATAACTTATTAACATTTTGCATTTCTCAGCACTAGGAGTGTTTGGATTTATTTGACACTCAAGCATTGCAGCATGGAATGCCACCAAACATATCCTCAACAATCTTGTCCTTTTTTCTGAAAGTTCTACCTTGCAGACAAGATAAATGCTTCTCCAATCTCAAGCTTTTGAACCATATCAACATTAAAAAAATCAACTGATTGCATAGATGAAGTGATAGGGGGAATATTTAAGGGAGCAAAAAATATTTCCTTCCAAACATCTTCAGATGTACCAGAACTGGAACCTATTATAGATACCTACACACTAGATTCTTTTACCGGTTTATCTACTTTGTCTTCTAAAGGAATATTGGATTTAGGTTCATACCTTTTAGGCTTATCAGACACTTGATTGACAATAGAATCTTCAATCTCTTTACTTTTACCGGACTCAAAATCAACGAGATGAACCTCAGAGGTTCCAGGAATATCCATGCCATTATCCATAATATTATTTGTAGCATTGACCATGGCAAATACATCATCAACTAGATTATAAACAGGATTATTAGAGGGATTAACATCGGGGGCATCAACAAGATTGACTAGCACATATTGTTGGTTCCCAAACCAACAGATTCTAAACCCTAAAGAATTAGCCACTTACTTATCAACGGGTCTAGAATAGGATTTGGCCAACGAACGAGATTCAGTCACAAGACTGAAATCTCCTACAGTTTTGGCTCTGCAAAACCAAGGTGGGTCTCCCTAAACAATGTCTTAATGACCTACAACAATTTTATGCTCAAACATTGCATCCTACAATAGATTATCCCAGTGAAAATATACCAAGGAAGGTGAATAAACTCTTGGTTTTGGCTACAACCTTAGTTCATAGACACTTATGCAACCATTTGGACTTGTTTTTCTATATTAAACCCACTCATAATATAGAAAATAAAATGATTTTGATAAGATATTTGGGACCAACTAAACCAGAACTTGTAAAGTATTGACCAGTGCCAAAGAGAGGGCAGCAAAGTCATATGAAAAGCCTCCTATGCTATGACATTTCAAACAAGCTTTGAAAATATTACAAAAGTTATTACATGGTAATAACAAGATTGTTGAAAGTTTAGCATTCAACCATTCTTAAAATCTATTCGAGAACATAAAATTCCCCTCACATGCATGAAAGCATTTACTCTAATCCTTGAAAATAAAGCAATCAACAATGCAATTCACAACAGCAAATGTGTTGGAAGAATGTAGATAATACGTGATTATTTCCATTCCAAGAAATTTACATTCCATTTGGAGACAGTTAACAGATAAAACAAACTATGAAACACACTTCAAAATACAAAGACTTCATAAACTTGAGGCTATCTTCCATATACCTGGCTCTAGCTAAGAACACTTTACAAAAAATTTACGATGTTTTGTCTGCCTTTGCAAAAATCAAAACTGAACCCTTCAAAATGAGAAGAAAAAGAAATAAATAGACAGAAAAGAAAACCCTAAATTGGATCTCCACTTGACACATGGCCTCATCTCTTTTGAATTTTTAAATCTCAATTTTTTACTTTTCTCCTCAAGTCTACTTTCCATCTGCAACTCTGAATCTACTAATGACACCCCAAAAATCTGGAAAAATGACCCTACACTCACTTTTTAAACTCAATACTTTGCCCTTTGACTGAAAAATTTCCCTTTCTAGTTCACTGTCTTCTTGGGCTGTAGCGCACACTTTCTCTGTGATCAAAGTAAGAAAATTTTCTCCTTTGGTTGGAAGTGCTCTATCACTTTCAGCATAAATTTTCTCTCTATTCAGATCTGGAAAATTTTCCTTAGTGGCTGGAAAATGTCATTTTTTGTATGGTTCTTTTTCTAAAAATCTCACCTTTTGACAAAGTAATTTTCAGTACATTCACTCTTTTACTGCTTCACCTATCTCATGAAAATATTTCATGCACATTCAGTTACTAAGCAGGGACAAATCATTGCAACTTCATTAGTCATATTTCTTCCCCTCTCGTGAAGTATAGTTTCTCACTTTGAAGTAAAATTCCCCTTTCCCTTTACACTTCTAGCAAAATATTTTTCAAAGAAAAATAACTGAATCCCATTGATGCACATCATACTTTTCCCTTACCAAAATCCATGTGAAGATATTTTTCACTTCTCGGAGAAATAACACAAACTCTGTTTTTACCAGTGCATAAACCCCTTATTCACTTTTACTTGAATGCAGGATCTCCCTCTTTCATTCAATTTTTTGCTCAGAAACATTTCACTTAATTAAGGGTGATTATCTTATCTCTCCACCTGAGGTACTCTGGAAAAATGATTCATCCTATTGGGAATCTTTTTGATATATTTTTAATTTCCATCTAGACCCGGACATTTTACCTAGGTAAAATAACATTTCAAAATCATTCCTCTGTGTGTCACTCTACATTCTGGCAAAGCCAATCATTGTATCCATCCCCTGAGACACAGATTGGGCATATTAGATAGGCACTATCATATATATATCAATTTTCCCCTTACAATTTTATCATGGAAAACATTGGGAGTCCATATTTACGCTTACTGTGTGCGCAGGAAACTATTATGCACTTTGGCATAGCTTCTCATCGATCTATAATCAGATCATCTTCAACTCAATGAGAAGCATACTTCTTCTCATCATCATTTATTTCAGGGATCTAATAATTTTTGAAACATCATCCAATGCCTCTCATGTTTTTTGGTAAATCAGAGTACAATGGATATATATAAGTTCGACTCTGATTTCAATGAATCGCCCTAAGCATGGCATCCCAAAAAGACTGCACAAGAAATACAAATCTACAACCCTCCATCAATGTTGTGTTCCTGCACTGCCCTTTGTTAGCAATATTCATTGTCCGTGATCAATGCTAGATCAGACCTTGCTCTTCTCTAATGCTCTCAAAAGGCCATCACGCATCTACACAAATTTATGTGCATCAGAATATGCCCAAACTAATACCTTTGTATTCTCACCATATCACTTTGTATCTCCATGTTTGTGGATTTTTTATGAACATTGTGCAGCTATATTTCCCCTGGACATGGCATCAAACATTTACATGCCTAATCGATGCCTTCATACCATGCATGTAGTGCTTTCAAACCAAAATGTGGCATCATTTTTGTGTCCCTTGCTTGCACCGTTTAACGCCTGACCCTTCCTTTCCAGCACTTGCCAAATTAGTTCCTCTAGTATTTTGAAGAACCACATTGCATCTCTAGTTATCTTCATGGAAGCCCATAGTAGCAAAGAAAATACTCAATAAAAACATGGTCTCTCATGTCACAGTGCGAACCCTAAAATGTTTTGTACATAACAGTCGCCAGGTCCTTTCACACTCATTCTTTCCCTAATTCTTTCTTATGCATTGGTGCTCACCTTTTCTCTTACACTACGCTTTTCCTCTTACCCCACAACCTCGTTTTGTCGGCCCTCTTCACCCTGCGGGGTGGCGGGGGAAGCTCCATCTTTCTCCCTTTGCTTGCCCCACGCTTATGTCTGGCCGCCCTTCTTTACATTGTGGGGTGGCGAGGAAAGGTTCTCCCCCACCCATCCCCACTAACCTGCGAGTTTTCATGCTGGCTTGAGAATTGGTGCGGGGTGAATTAATATAATCTTCCGCCTTTTAAAAAATTTATCAACTTTGCAATTCCTCCTTTGTGGGCCCCACAAGCTCACCCTGACAGCTAACTTCCTTATGTGGGTGAAAATTCAAAAGACTTTAAAAGTCTTTGAAATTTTATTTTTTAGGATGCCCATTCTCATGGGGCCCCTCCCACATTTCTTCAACTCGCAAATTTGACCATGTAGGATATTCATATTTGCATTCAATCTTGCATATTTGCACATTGCTCAATTAGTTGTGTCTTGGGAATGTAATTAATCACTAGATATGCATCATTGCAAATGATTTAATACTTTGATTTTTCTTGCCCTATTATTTAATGAATAAACACCTTGTTTATAGCTGGATACTTAGGGAAATCAACTGACTTTGAATAATCTCATTAGCTTGCCTTATCTCAACTGATTTTAAGTATGTTATTAATTGAGTCAAATTAATCCAAATAATAAATACCTCCTTTGGTGGCTTCAACTAGTCTTACTGGGTCATAGCTTTAGTTGGGTCCCCAATTGGCCTGGCTAAAAAAAATCATTCTCAAACAAATGACCATTGAAAATGCTCTGGAACACTAACTAGATGAATTATGGTTGCAAAACCTTGAGAAGATTTTCATTAAATTTAATGTTTTGCAACCTCTGATTTCTGACCAAAACAACTTGAGTAACCTCCAGAACTAGCTTTGAAAACTTATCAAAACACCTCCTTGGAGCCTGCAAGCTGCCATACTAGCAAATATCAGGAGTCTAGAGAATCAAACGAATGCTCATTATGATGCCCAAGGTCAAATATTTTAATCTATGAAGTTGTCTACTCAGGCTTTTCTGAAACTGCACTTTTCAAATCACATTGAAAGCCATCCAAACCCTAAGTTGAAAAAATATCAAATCTTCATTTCAAATCCCACCACCTAGCAAATTGATACATCTAGATACCCTGAGCATGTGCACAAGATTTCTTGACTGGATTTGATCCCATGTGCAAAATATTAACCTCCCAACTTGCCTTCTCTAAAAAATCTAAAAAATGTTAATTATGAACCCTGAAAAAGTTCATATCGACCAAGCTTTGAAAAATATCAAACAATGAGCTGGGGGGCTACAAACCAAAAAAATGGTAGATAATTATGTAGAGAATCATGACAAACATTCACTTTGATAAGCAGGTCAATAGGTTTCACCATAAAACTTGAAATGTGGAGCTACTTTCTGCAGATTTACACAGTTCAGTTTACAAATCTGAACTTTTTGCAAACAAACAGATTCATGGGGCTATGCCTACTGACACGGGGATTCATAAAAAAATGCAAAGAATCACTAGAAAATATCAATTGGGCTTAATCTTCACTTGACACAAAAATACAATATCTCGAAGTTGGCCTCCTCAAACAGGTGTAACTATTGAAAACAACAAACCAACTTTAGAACCTCAAAATAGGGTCTTCAAAAAATCATGAAAATTAATCACAGGAGGCTACAAGTGATCATATACCAACCTTAATAGTTTCTCAACACTTTTCCAAAGTGGTTTTGCATGAAAATTCATGGGTGCCAAAATATAAGCTCTCAAACTGAGCTAATCAAGCTTATTCAGTGGGGTACTTTTATGAGTGCTTCAAACAAAATTTTATATGGGCCCTCAAAATTTTAGCAAAATTTTGGAAGTTTCAACACATACTCAATCTTACCGATAGAGATACTGGAATCAACTGAAGGGAATAGACTAAGTTTCTTGCCCATTGTCATTACAGTTTCCATGATCTCATTCTTAATTTTTTCTTTGGCATTGTCTTCTCCTAGCATAAGACTGCCTAGAGTCTTCTTGGTCCTCAATTTAGTCTTGCATGCCTCAATAAGAGCAGCCTTCTTATCATAAGAGGGAGTGGAACCAATTAACTCAAATACATGATCCTTAATGAGTTGTTCCTCTTCCCTAGCTATTTGCCTTATCCTCATCAATTCACCATACAATTCATTTGGAATAATATTTCTAAATTGATCAACTGTAGCATCGTACTCGACACAATAAATCAAAAAAGATTTAGTAACACTGTTTTGATCATCAATACTAGCCTCAGAATAAAGATCACCTACCTCTTTTGGGCTTGTACCTTGTGCAAGGGATTCACAGACTTTATGCATCAAGTGGCTTCTTAACTTTCTTTCCCTTGGATTTCGGAACATGTATATGGTATCGCTCTACATCCTCCTCTTCTTCTAGAGTTCAAGGACAATGGTCTTTCTTTTTACTTTAATTTTCTTCTTTGGGGAACTCGATAAGGGAAGCTCCTTCTAAGAAACTTTAGATGCTCCTACAAGCCTTCTGGAATGTCTAACTTTAGAGATATCCTCCTCGGTCAATTTGGCCTTATCCAATGATTCCTGAATCACTTTCTTTACATTCTATTCATGATCCTTCTTGGAGTGCTCCATGTGAACCTACAAAAAGACCTTTACTAGAGTGCAGTCCCAAAACATTCTTGAGACTCATCAATCAGACTCTCTAGAAGAAATTTGGCTACACCTTCAAGCAGTTTAGAAGTCACCTCATAGCTGAAGGGAGGGACCCAAAATTTTATTGGCACCACCGCTTCCATATAGCATTTGTCATTCGTGAGCACAAATGTGATATTATTCTCGTACTTAACAACAATCTCTTTTGGGATCTTGTCCCTACTCTGCATATTCATCTAGAAAATGGCAAAAAAGGTTGCAAACGCTTCATTTCTAGTCTTGTCATTGATAAATCCTTGAAGCTTGTCCATAATCTGATGGACTACCAAAGTATCCAGAGACCAAAAAACCCTACCCCGACTGGGTAAATCTTGCAAGAAATATAATAAGATGCACCGGGCTAGGGTTCCAAACTTGAAAGTGTTTCTTCTTTTGACATTGGCCAAAATTCTCAAGAAACTGTTGTCACAAGATTTCACATGTCAAAATCCTTGTTTAGCTCTGCCATCTCATATACCATGTGAACTTTCATGGCAGAAATAAAGTTTTCCTTGTTTGTGAAATAAATTTTATTTAAAACCAACATCAACAAATATTAACCGTCGAATTCCCGACACTGTCAATTACCAAAGAGGTCTTGTTGAATGTTGTACCAGTTAAGTCCATAACAACCTTGTTCTTGGCGGATTTTGGTTCGAGGATCTTAGTAGAGTCACTCAAACCAATGATGGTCTTCATTACATCCTTGGTTATGAGGTGATTTATACCTAACCAGAGAAATCCATCATGAAACCTTCCCATGGCTAACTTGACCCATTTTTTGCCATAGCAGAAATCAGGAAAAAAATTTCATGTGTCCAAATTCTTCTCAGGTAGGTTAGCAAATTCAGGCCTTACCTAGTCATGCTTGTTAATCATTTTATTGGTCTAGAATTCCAACATCTTTCTGTGATGGTTAAAATCTTCCAACTTGGCATGGACGCAAGACCTAACATCCTCAGTGAGAACAACCCAAATGGGTATGTTCGAAAAGGCTCCAGCTGGATCGGTCTCTATTACTTTGTATGGTGTCTTTGTGAATACATGTCAGGGCTCAGAGGCTACATCATCAATAGTAGGAGTATCCATGATCTCTGACTCTGCAAACAGTTAACTCCAATCGATCTTGCTGGAGAAACCTAAGCTTTCTGGTTGCCTTGACTGCCTTCAATACACTTAAATGCTTCTTTAATTATATGTGAAATAAAAAAATTGAAATGCTATCATTTTATTCCTTCATGTAGTTCTTTGCATTAAATGCACATGAGTTGTCTTCCACTTTTTGATTTTTGTAAAAGCCTACCAGATCTTGTGATGAGTTATGACTTTGATAACTAGTTAAACTCTAATATATTGGTACTATGACCATATACTACTTTGGCAGGGGATAAGGATATGCTTTCAGATTACTTCCCCTGGGCCAAAGCCACAAACTTCCTAATTACCTAATGAGGTGCCTCCACCAGAGCTAGGCGCTGACGCATCTTTTGTTTTCTTTTTCCTCTAGATCTTCTTCATTTCAAATTTTACATCCTTAGCACTAATCTTTTTTGTCATTTTTATTGGATTTTGAATCTCATTTCTTCTGCACTATCTTTCCATATGTCCGGATTGGTTGTAGTTGTAACACCTGATTTTCACTAGATTTTATCTTGCCTTGCACTAGTTATCTTTGTGTCTAAAAATATTGCATGTATAGCATCTTCCTCTAAAGTAATTATATATATTCTAATTCATAACCGAATTTGTACATTGATTATCTTTATGACCATAGTTATTGCATGTGTAACATTTACTGAAAAATGGATTAAAAGTTTGGTTTGTGTTACTTCTACACTCTACTACCTTAAGTCCTACTCTATTACATTTATAAAAACAACCTTTAAAGGAGGTATTTTTAATACTTACTCGCTATAGCAGAGACTTGCCTTTTTCTTTATTGGTAGTTCTTGCTTTTTCTGGAGGTGAATCTTCCTTGTTGGATTGTGAGCATTCACTAGATTCATCCTTAGCTTCCTTCTTGGTTTCTAAAACTTCCTTTGAATTCATCATTATGCCAGGTTTAACGGATTCAATTTTGCTCTCTTGTTTCTTTGCTTTTTCTAGATCTACCTTTAGAGATGTTACTTCTTGCCTTATGAAGCAGTCACCGGCTAGGAGGGACCTCAAAGAGATCAGTCAAGACCGGTCAGAAAGAGTAAACACAACGGAAACATAGGGACATGATGGAGGCAATGCAGAAAAGATTGAATTATATAATGAAAATTGATTACAACCAACTAGTAACAACTGGGTTACAGAAACCAGCTCACAAGCCTACTAAAACATGCTCAAAATATAGAATAGGTCACAACCGGGACCTCAAATCTTAAGATCTATCTTCTTTGCTCAGTCTAACTTCTTGATTGCATTCTAATTCTCTATTATAATGATTTATACGATTCAAGGGTATCTATTCGGCCCAAGAAGGGATCAAAACCCGAAGAACAAGACCTAACATGTAAAACCAACAAGGTCGGCCTCCACCAAAGAACTTCCTCCAGAAAATCCAAAGGATGAAGAGTAGATCATGAAAAAAGGTCGGCCACACACCAAGGAACATCGGAATCAACGTTGAGGGATCCGCAAGCTACGGAAGGGGATCGGGTAGATCACCAATGCAAATAGGTCTAGCAATCGGTAACAGAAAATTGTCTCGAAAACCGGTAGCTATAACTTGTCAGAAAATGATTCAAATGCTCCACAGTTTGAGAATAAGGATGATGATCAAGTCTTCAAGTCAAATCCAACTCCACAAGTTCCGATGAGCCAAATCTGGGACAGACCAAAAGAAATGTTGAAACTACAAGCAGAAAGAAAAACATAAAGGAAAGATTTGGTTGATGCAAGATTGCTATGAACCGGGGATGCTCCTACATCAGACATCCAAGGTTATTGAAAAAGTGAGTCTCTCACTTTTCCAAGGTTAGAGGAAAACCAAGGTGGTCTACCTCTACCTGAGAAATCCAAGATGAATCTTCAACTGGTCTATCCTTCCACTTCACAAGATAATCCTTATACTGACTGCTACGGGTACTATGCCCAATCCTATTGTCCAAAATGTCTTCAATCTAATCTGGTTCCTTCTGGAGCAACTATTTCTCCAAGTTTGCAATACTGTCCTCACTGAATTCTGGTTCATGATAATGATAAAGATCTGCAATGTTAAACATAGGTGAAATCCTCAAACTATCCGGTAACTCCACTTCATATGCATTCCAAGAAATGAACTTTCTCAAAATCCTGCAAGGTCCAAACTTTCTCATCTGCAACTTGTTATAAGTTCCAACTGGGAATCTTTATTTTCTCAGATACACCATCACTTCATCGCCAACTTCAAATTCCTTATTTCTCCTCTTCTCATCTGCCTTCTCTTAATACTTGTTATTCATGTCCTCCAAATGTTGCTTAACTTGAATATGTAAGTCCTTCATGTGATCTGTGAATTCTTCTGCTTCTGAACTTCTCTAGTCTTCATTGCTAATACCCCTTAATTTTGATATACTTCTAGAATGTACTACGATAACAATCTCAAAAGGTGTTCTTTTGGTACTCATGTTTACTGAATTATTGTAGGCAAACTAAGCTTGTGCAAGAATCAAATCCCAACTTTTGGTTTTATCTCCAACTAAGCATCTCAACAAATTTCCTAAGCTCCAGTTAACTACTTCTATTTGTCCATCAGTCTGTAGATGAAAAGTAGAACTTAACTTCAAATCTATCTTCATCTTCTTCCAAAGTGTTCTCCAAAAATAGCCAATAAACTTAGTGTCTATGTCTCAAATTATGCTCTTAGGTAATCCATGCAATCTCACTATTTCCTTTAAAAATAGGTCTCATACATGTAATGCATCTGATGTCTTCTTAAAAGGTATGAAATGAGCCATCTTCAAGAATCTATCCACTACTACAAATATAGAATCATTCTCTCTCAGTGTTTTAGGCAATCCAAGTATGAAATCCATGCTTATATCCTCCCAAGGTCTTATCGGTATGTCAAAGGTTTATATAATCCCACATTCTAACTACTACCCTTTGCGACTTGACAAACTCTACAACTTTGCACATATTTCCTAATATCCTTATGAATCTGAGGCCAAAAGTAATGCTCACTCACCAATGCTATTGTTTTGTCAATACCAAAATGTCTGGTTAATCCTCCATTGTGTTTCTCCTTTATTAGAATCTCCATCATAGAACTCTTAGGTATGCACAACTGAACTCCTTTGAATAACATCCCATCCTAAATGAAGTAATCCAACCACTTGCTTCTATCTACCGTAACTGGTTCTCTACATGCTCTCCAAGGTTCTGCAAAATTTGGGTCATCATCATACAAGGTCTTCTGATCCTCAAATCTTAAGACTGTCACTGTCATCTTTGTCAACAAATTCCTTCTCCTACACAATGCATCGATGTCTTTATTAGATTTCCGACATCTATGCTTCAACACAAAGGTGTAACTCTCCAAAAATTCTACCCATCTCATATGTCTCTGATTCACCTTACTTTGACTGTTCAAATACTGCAAAACTTGATGATCCATATACAACACAAACTCCTTAGGCAATAGGTAATGTCTCCACTTCTTCAAGGCTTGAACTATGGCATAAAAACCCTGATCATACACTGAATATCTCCTCTGGGAATCATTCAATTTCTCACTGAAATAAGCTATTGCTCTCCCTTCCTGACTCAAGATTGCTCCTATTGTTGTTCCACTTGCATCGCAATCCAATTGAAATACTTTATTGAAATCCGATAAAGCTAACACAGGCTGCTCAGTCACCTTCCGTTTCAACAGTTCAAAACTTTTGTTTTCTCCAGTGGTCCACTTGAATTCCTTCTGATCTCCCCTCATGGTCTTAGTCATAGGGTTACAAACTAAACTAAAATTTCTAATGAACTTCCAGTAGAAACTAGCCAATCCATGAAATGATCTTACCTCTCCAATGCTTTCCGGTGTAGGCCACTCAATAATTTCTTTTACTTTCTCAGGGTCTATCTTCAAACCATCCTCAGTTATCACAAATCCCAATTAGACTAACTCATCTTTCATGAAAGTAAACTTCTTAAGATTTATCAGCAACTTTCCTTCTCTCAACCTCTGCAAAACTTGTCTCAAATACAATAAATGCTCCTCTTTTGTCTTACTAAAAAAAAATAATGTCATCCAAATATACAATAACAAACTTACCCAATAATTTCTTCAATAACTCATTCATCAGCCTCATGAAATTAATTGGTGCATTAGTTAACCCAAAAGGCATCACTAACCATTCATACAGTCCTTCATTTGTCTTGAATGTTGTCTTCCACTCGTCTCCTTCTCTGAGATTGATCTAATGATATCCACTCTTCAAGTCTATCTTTGTAAAGTATTTGGCTCTACTCAAACAGTCCATTATGTCATCCATCCTAGGCAAAGGAAACCGGTATTTCACTGTGATCTTGTTTATTGCTCTGGAATCGGTACACATTCTCCACTCTCCATTCTTCTTAGGTGTTAATATTGTTGGTACTGCACAAGGGCTCAGACTTTCTATGATCAAACCTTTCTTCGACAGCTCCTGCACTTGTCTATTCAGTTCTTCATTGTCTGTCGGTAACATTTGGTGTGCAGCTTTGTTAGGCAAACTAGCTCTGGGAACCAGGTCCCTACAATGACTGATACTTCTCACAAGTGACAATCCATCAAGAACATTATCTGAAATGATGTCTTCATATTCTGTCAACAAATCTTTTATCTCTTTCGGTTGTTCCTATTCATGCTATGGATTCTCAGTCTTCTTAGGAACTAAGGCAAAACACACATTCTCGTGTCTCAATCCATCCACCAAATAGATTCTAGCATTCCTACAGACTTCACTCTTCAAAGGTTCCTCCAAGGGCAAGAAGGTTTGCTTCATCCCGTTGGCCACAATAGTGTATGTATTCTTCCTCCCATCATGTATTTCATGTCTATCGAACTACCAAGGTCTAATCAATAAAAGTTGACAAATATCCATAGGCATAATTTCACACAAGACTTCATCATGATAATTCCCAATTTTTAATTTCACCAAACATTTCTCGCTTACTAAAAACTTATGTTCATCCTGAATCCATGCTATCTAATAAGGATTGGGGTGTTTCAATATTTCCAAATTCAACTTATTCACCATCTCTTATGAAACAAGATTATCTGAACTACCACTATCAATAACAACTTTACAACACTTATCGGATACCTTAGATATGGTCTTGAACAAATTCTTCCTCTGCAAGGGCTCTTCATCTCTCCTAGTATGACACAAAGCTCTCCTCATCATCAACAATTCTCTATCTTCTGGTTTATTATCTGATCTGGTGAGGTTTTCTTCCACCACTATTGTTCTTCCAATATTCTTTGTCTTCTTACACTCGAAAGCATGATGTCCTTCTCCTCCACACTTATAGAAAATTCCTCTAAATATTCTCTTGTCTTGTCTTTTATCATCTTTGCCAAAATTCTCATTCTGATAGCCATCCAGTTCTCTCCTTCGGTAGAAATTTCTATCATCTTTCCGGTATGAATTACCTTCTTTGCTTACTTCCTTGTCCTTGTTCTAAACCATACAAGTTCCTCTACCTCTAGTTTATCCTCTTCCTCCTTGAAATCTTCCTCCCGAAAACCTTCCACCTCTTCCTTTTTGCCTCTGCTCATGTCTTTTGTTTTGCTTTTCTTCTACCTTCAGTGCATATCGGTGAGCCTCTAGAACACTTTGTAATTTGATCAAATTGAGTTCATCTTGTATAGACACCCGCAATCCATTCAAATATCTTGCAACATGTTCAACTTCATCATCAACATGTTCGGATCTGATATTCAACTTGTAAAATGCTTCAGTGTATTCCTTCACACTAGATTCTTTTTGTCTCCAATTCTGCAACTTTCAGAACATATTCACTTGATAATCAGCTAGCATAAATTTTGATTTCAAGTTGGCAACCATCTGATCCCATGTCAATCTTCTCTTTACCTCTTCTCTATGTATCAACCTGCAAATGCTCCCACCAAAGAGATGCATGACCTTTCAATCGAGTACAGGCATATTTCACCTTCCTTTCTTTTGTAATGTTCAAAATCAAAATATTTCTCCACCTCTGAGATCCAATCCATCAATTCATCCAAATCCAACATTCCATCATATTCCGGTAGGGTAAAATGAGGTTTAGTATTCACCCTACTAAAAACCCTCAAAAACCTTTCCTCATCCGGATCAACCACTGATGGGTTTACTTGTTATGTCGGGGCTTCTTCTCCATCATCTTTACTTACATCTTCAATGTGTCGGCCTCTTCTTTGGGCTGTCTCCACAGCTTCCAATCGGGTTGCTATTCCTCGCAACATTTTCATCACAGTGGGGTCTGCATTCCCACATGCTCCACCATTCCTACTTCCTCTTTGCACCATCTTTACGTCTGTCCTTTGCAGTTGTAGGTCGTATCCATAGTCTACCACCCTACAACAAACTTCTCGGGACAACACAATCTCCTAAAAGAAAGCTCGCTCTGATACCACTTGAATTAGTCACCGGCTAGGAGGGACCTCAAAGAGATCAGTCCAGACCGGTTAGTAAGAGTAAACACAACGAAAACAGAGGGACATAATGGAGAAAATGCAGAACAGATTGAATTATATCATGAAAATTGATTACAACCAATTGGTAACAACCGGGTTACAGAAACAAGCTCACAGGCCTGCTAAAACATGCTCAAAATATAGAACAGGTCACAACCGGGACCTCAAATCTCAAGATCTATCTTTTATGCTCAGTCTAACTTCTTGATTGAATTCTAATTCTCTATTACAATGATTTATATGATCCAAAGGGATCCAAACAGCTCAAGAAGGGATCAAAACTCGAAGAACAAGACCTAACGTGTAAAACCAACAAGGTCAGCCTCCGCCAAAGAAATTCCTCCAAAAAATCCAAAGGATGAAGAGTAGATCATGGAAAAAGGTCAGCCACATGCCAAGGAACATCAAAATCAATGCTCAGGGCTCTGCAAGCTACGGAAGGGGATCTGGTAGATCACCAATACAAATAGGTCCAAGCAACCGGAAATAGAAAATTATCTCAGAAACCAGTAGCGATAACTTGCTGGAAAACAATCCAAATGCTCCACAATTTGGGAATAAGGAAGATGATCAATTCTTCAAGTAAAATCCAACTCCACAGGTTCTAGTGAGCTAAATCTAGGACACACAAAGAAGTGCTAAAACTGCAAATAGAAAACAAACAGAAAGGAAATATTTTTGGTTTATGCAAGATTGCTATGAGTTGGGGATGCTCCTATTAGATAGTTCAAATAAACAGAAGACAAATGATAGGGGGTGAATTAGTTGTCACAGATTATCAGAACTATTAGCAATTTAAACTTAAATATTAATATCGTAATAGCAGTTAATCCAATTAAGCATAAATAATAATCACAGAATAAAAGCCATCCACATAACACCAAGATTTATACGTGGAAAACCCAGTAAAGGAAAAAACCATGGTGGGAAGCCTACCCATAGTCAGATAATACTTTTGCATTAAGTATGTGAATTATAATTCAGGGGCCTGCACTTGCAGGAAGGCCAACAACCTAGAGCGCACTGCTCATCAAAAAAGGAGCCTCACTGACTACATATAAATCCAAACTAAAAGCCATCCACATAACACCAAAATATTAATATCGGAACCCAAAATATTAATATCGGAATAGCAGTTAATCCAATTAAGCATAAATAATAATCACAGAATAAAAGCCATCCACATAACACCAAGATTTATACGTGGAAAACCCAGTAAAGGAAAAAACCACGGTGGGAAGCATACCCATAGTCAGATAATACTTTTGCATTAAGTATGTGAATTATAATTGAGGGGCCTGCACTTGCAGGAAGGCCAACAACCTAGAGCGCACTGCTCATCACAAAAGGAGCCTCACTGACTACATATAAATCCAGACTACAATCCGAAAAAGTGTTAAACTGCAAAAGATAGCATCTCCTATGCCTGAGTACAGTTCTGGTTAAGATCAATACTAGAGGACTAAATCCTCTTACATAAACCCAACTCGATCTCAAATAATCACCCAACTCCTCTGCCTGAATGATATTACATTATTCGCACATTACATTCCTTGACCATGACCTCTAACAATAACCATGATGATCTACAATGAGATCTCACATCTCTATATACAAACCCTCGACCATAAACAATTAGGTCAGCCACCAGATAATAAATCAATTACATAATTATAAACCATGTCGGCCTTAGACCAAAAAAAAAATATCCAACACATAAGACATCCTGGAAATACAACGATAGGTCCAATCTACATGTTACATTAAAGTCGGTCCATAACCTAGATCATCTGGGACCCAATATAGGTCCACACGCTACAGCAATGGTCTCCAATTGCCAAGTCTCGAACATTATTACCAACAACATCCTGGAACTCCACCAGAAGCTACACCAACACCACTTATGCAATTCATCAAAGATCTTCATCAAAAGCTCTGCTGGTGAAACCCTCGATGGAACCAAAAACCAATCTTCTAAGAAAGTAGGATAGCATCTGATCACCAAACCAAAACCAACTAACCAAATAAGAGCATCAGTATCATGAACAAGCCAATTCCATCACCAAACTATACCAGATCATGTTGGATCCAAATCAACCAAAAACCACTCAACCTACCAGGACCAGGAGGGTGTCGGTAAAGCATCCAAATAGCTAGTGTTCACATCAATGACAAAATATCAATGCAACACAAATTAATTCCACCAAATGGCCAACAATCTCCCCTTTTGGCATTAATGGCAACACTAGATGTGAAAAACATCTAAGCACTAAGAAATGCTAAACAAGTCTCCCCCAATGGAAGACAACCAACAATCTCTCACATACAACTTTAAATGATAATATCTCTCCCTTTTACTTTTCTTATTCATATCTCTCCCCCTTTGACTTTTTCTTTTTCTTTCTTCTTCTTTTTCACATCAATATCTCTCCCCCTTTGACATTAATGCCAGAAATCTAACAAAAATATCAAAGAAAAAATATAAACCATTGAATCACAAACCTGACTACTCCCCCTAAACAGTAGCATCCCCACATCAGTGCTGGAATGAATAGTATCTCTGATAATGCATGTCAGACTGATGCCAAAATTGTATCAATCAAATCTCTACCAGGGGGCAGAAACTCCCAATCTGTCTCTTAGGTACTCAAATGATTCCTTGGGAAAAGGTTTAGTGAAAATATCTACAATCTACTCTTTAGTGTTCACATAAACCAGTCTAACTTCATTTGCTTCCACCTTTTCCTTCAAAAAAGTATACTTGATAGATTTGTGCTTTATTTTTTAATGAAATACCGGATTCTTTGATATATCAATAGCAGCAGAGTTATCATAGTGAATAACTACTAGTCCCTCATAATCCACCTTTATATCCTTCAACATTTGCTTCATCGATAAAAATTGTGTATAGTTAGTAGTAGCAGCAACATACTCAGCTTCAACAGTAGATAAAGAAGTACATGACTATTTCTTGTTGATCCATGTAACCAACTTCTTTCCAAGAAAGAAATCTCCACTGGAAGTACTTTTCTGGTCATCAACATCTCCAACCCAATCAACATCTGTATATGCATATAAAGTAAATTTATCATCCCTAGGGTACCACAAGCCATATTCTGATGTACCTTGTAAGTATCTAAAAATCCTTTTCACCGCCATCTCATGATTTTCTCTAGGATCAATCTGAAATCGTGAAACAATACAAATAGCATTCATAATGTCAGGCCTAGTCTGAGTCAAATAAAGTAGACCTCCAATCATAGATTTGTATCTTGTAGGATTTACTGATGTAGAAACATCTTTTCTTGTCAATTTCTCACTTGTAACCATAGGAGTACTTACCGGTTTAGAATCTCCCATACAAAATTTCTTCAATAATTCCTTAGCATATTTAGTTTGACAGATGAAAATGCCTTTGTCAGTCTGAGTAATCTGCAAACCTAAGAAAAATTTCATCTCACCAATCATAGGCATCTCAAATTATTTCTCCATATTCTTAAAAAAATTATGTATAACTTATCTTCACCACCAAAAATAATGTCATCAACAAATACTTCAATAATCAGTATATCATCATCAATGATTTTATAATATAAATTATTGTCATCACTTCCCTTAGTAAAACCAAGCTTCAAAAGATATTTATCCAACCTTGCATACCAAGCTCTAGGTGCTTGTTTCAATCCATATAAAGCTTTCCTTACCCTGCAAACCATATTCGTATCATCTGATAGTGAAAAACCATCAAGTTTCTCAATATAAACTTCCTCATCAAGATCCCTATTTAAAAATGCACATTTAACATCTATCTAATAAACCTTGTAGTTTTAATAAGAAGCATAGGCAAGAAATAATCTTACAACTTCAATCCTAGCTACAGGTGCAAAAGTCTCTCCATAATCAATTCCTTCCTTCTGAGAATATCCTTTACAAACCAATCTAGCCTTATTCCTTATAACTTGACCATCCTCATTCAATTTATTCCTAAGAACCCATTTAGTTCGAATAACATTTTTATTTTCAGGTCGGGGAACCAAGGTCCATGTCTTATTTTTCTCAATCTAATCTAATTCTTCATCCATATCTTTTAACCAATATTCATCTTTACATGCCTCAATTACTGATACCGGTTCAACTTGTGAAATTTAACATACCTCATTAGTTGCCAGTATTCTTCTTGTCATCACTCCATTGCTCTTATCCCCAATGATCTGATCTTCTGAATGATTCAACCTCACTTACCTAGGAGTCTTCTGACTTTTTGTTCCTCTTTGTTGTTCTTCAGTTACTGCAGAATTCTATGATGTTGCTGGAGTAATTGGTTCAACACTCTGTTCCAGTAAAGGTGCTACCAGTTCAAATATAATCATTTCCACTATCAGTTCCTTCTCATAAACTCTGATTTGACTTATGTTCAGCTCATCTACTTTGGCATTAGCACTCTCCACAATTCTTTGCAATCTCTTGTTATAACATCTATATGCTTTGATTTCATTAGAATAACCAAGAAATATCCCTTCATCACATCTAGAATCAAATTTCCCAATGATATCATCTCTCCTGATATAACATTTACTACAAAAAATTTTGAAATACTTAACTATAGGTGTATTGTCAAACCATAGTTCATAAGGTGTCTTACCTGTTTCTTCTTTGATATGTACTTTGTTGAATGTATAAACCATTGTGCTCACTACTTCTCTCCAGTAGATATGAGGTAGAATAACTTTCATCTTCAATGTTGTAGCAGAATCCAAGATAGTTTTGTTCTTCCTTTGCACAACTCCATTCTGTTGGGGTGTTCGGGGAGCAGAAAATTGCCTTCTTATACCATGCTTCTCACAAAAGTTGTTAAACTCACCAGATGTGAATTCTCCACCATGATCTGACCTCAAACATTTAATCTTCAATCCTGTCTCAGTTTCCACTTTAGCCTTAAAGTTATTAAACTTCTCAAATTATGTAGATTTTTCTTATAGAAAAGTAAACCATGTCATTCTAGAATAATCATCAATGATTAGCATGTGTAAAGCGGAAAAATCGAACCCTAGTCGTTCTCCCCTCCCCAACTCCAAGGAGAGAGAAGGGAGATCACTATGGTTGATGGTTTTCACTTAGGAGAGACTTTACATTCAAAAGAGGGGTTGAAACCCACAAGATCCAATCCCACGCAATGCAAGATTGGATTCTAAATGAGTTTCAAGGGTTAAGACATCAAGGATACCCTCTTTTGTAAAGAATGTAGATAGAAAGATTGAACTAGGAATGCATGTAAAGTAGGAAAGATTCACTTATAAATAGAGATAGGGATATGGGATGAAGCTGCGGACCTGGAATTAGCAGTAAAATGTCGAGACGGTGTTGTTCTGCAAATTTGAGCGAAAGTCGACGGGACGATGGCGCTCGGCGTGCACACGGTCCTCCGAAAAATCCGCAAAACGAAGGGGGATCTGTTCATCTCTGCACAAGGATTCCAGATCTTCAATTACAGCCGCGTACCTGCAACCTACACACAGAAAAGAGAGGACAATTGGGGGGTTAGGGATGAGGGGTTTGCCTTTAGGTCAAACCCCGGTTTTGGAATTAACCAAGAAATGAGAATGCTGTAAATGTAAATGTTTGTAATGTAAACAAGTACTGATACCTTGTTGTAAGAATGTTTGTATTCTTACATGCGAAGGTGTAATGTATGTAGTATGTTGTATGTTGTATGTTGTATGTGATCTCCTCTTCAATGGTTGAATCCTTGTCTTGAATGCAACACCTAGCCTTGAATGGAGACTTAGAATGCTCAATTGCTTGAAGGAATACTTGAATGCTTGAATGTTTGAATGTTTGAATATCGTTTCCGCGTCTTGCTCTTGCTTATTTTCTCTTTTTTCTCCCTCCTCAAATGGGAGAGGAAATGTAGTTTATATACTTGTCAATTAGGGTTGATAGATTGATTTTCCCGAGCTTAGGCCGACCAGGAAACATTATTTTCCAATTTGCAAACTTAAAGACCCGATGCCCAAAAGAGACCGGGCCCAAAATAGGGCCAGGGACCAGGGCGCTGGGCGCCATGGTCCTGGGGGACCAGGGCATTGGGCGCCCTAGTCCAGAAGGACCAGGGCACTGGGCGCCATGGTCCCACCTCCCGGGACAGCAGGGTGCAAGGAGGGATCAGGCCAGGGTGTGGAAAATTGCAGTTTTTGATGTTGTAAACAGGTTTCGGGGTCTCCATTCAGGTTCAACGTTGCGCCGCTATCGTGAAGACCCAAATGCAGTCAAAATTGCAAGTGTCACAATTTTAGGACGCTACATTTAGCCCCCACTTTAGCGGGAGTATAAGCGTACGCTCATACTTCCGATAAAGTACAAGGAAACAACATTGAGAGACTTTCACCACGTCAAGGAGGCAAGATACACCAAGCCCCCAGCGGACTAAGGATCTTACGACTTCGATTGACAAAGTAAAAGGGAAGATCACGAGGGAGAACCATGACTATCAGTAGTAAGGTTCCCTCACTATGAGTCATGTGAGAAAGATATCAAAAATTTTCAAGGCAAAGCTAAATTCGCCAAGAAATTTTGAAGTATCTTGAAAAGATATGAATGGGATGTATGCCCCCCTACGTTAAAGCGATCGCACATGCCTCACCGGGGGTGATTTCTTTAAGGTAGTGATACATATAAGAAATGAGAAAGGAGCACGTTATCACAAGGATTTAGCCCCCAAGTGTGAGATAAGCCCAAGGATAATAGACACAAAACACAAAGCACAAGGTGACTTCGCTTTCCTCGGGGTCAGTATGCTGTATGATAATTCATGTATATCATATGTATGTATGCATAATTGTTCTTCATTCCCCAATCAAGGAAGGTCGCCTAGAAGAAGGGAACACGTGTCTTTTGAGTCAACATGAGAGAGACCAAAAGAGATCTCAATGCTTTGCATCGTCCTCAAGTAGACAAAACTAAGGACAACAAATAGAAGAATGAGAATAACACATAGAAGAAGTAACAAAAGAAATCAAGAGAGGAGGAAAGAGTCTGCTATGCTAATGAAACTAGTCTAGCACGTCATCTACCCCCCGATCTTGCTAATCAATATTTCGGGAAGGTAGGAAACACACTAGAGGAGGAACATCCAACACAACAGATGGAGCTATCCAAACAAGGGCTATGTTCATACCCCAAGCCACGTTGTTCTTGTCTAGGAGCTAGGATAAGTGCTTTAGAAAATTCGTTAGATAGATGGTTATCAACATCAACATATTCATATTCACTATCAGAATGAACAGGAGTAACATTTTCATCATGAATAACATTTTCATCTATATCATCATCAAGATTTATAAAAATAGGATCTTTAACTCGCACAGGATCAAGACCATCATGCATCTTATGTTCAGGAGATTTCAGCTCAATCGTCAGCTGAGGAGAAAATGGAATAATATTAGTTGAAGGTGTTTTTGGAGATTGCAAAGTTTGAGAAGCAGCTGCCTGAGCTCTAAGACGACGCTTTCATCGGCGTTCACATGCAGAACGATTTCGTCTAGTCTTAGTAGGAAGTTGAGAAGATTGAGGAGGAGGAATGTTCTCATCCTTATCACTTAGGTGTTTAGGTTGTGGTTTCTTAGGTTGAATAATAGGAGAAGAGGAAGGTCTCTTCTCTCCATAAGAGGAAGGAGGAGGAACTGCTCCATATAAGGGAGGAATATTTGGTTTAGGAAGGAGACCAAGTCCATCATGACGAGGAGGTATAGGTCTACTTTTAGGAAGTTTATTAGTCATAGGCATAGTCACATTCATAGGGATGAGTTGGGAATCTTCTTGAGGAAAGACATTAGTTTTATCTTTCAAAGGAAGAACTTCCTTCTCAAGAACGATAGGAATGTCAAGTTTGGGTGTTCTAGGTTCACTTAGAGATAGGATCATATCTTTTTTCCACCTTTGATAAGATTTGAAAAGATGATCACTTCACAGAGGAAGAGATTGGAATTGTTTAGGCCAAAAGTAATCAATAGGAACGCTAGAAGTTCTTTCAGCTAGTTTAAAGAGACTATGATTGACAGTAACAACTTCACCATTATGGGGAAATTTCAAGCACTTGTGAATAGGAGAAGCAATAGCTTTCATGGAAGATAGCCAAGGATAGCCTAGCTTCACACGAAATTGTTCGGATGATGGAATAATAGCAAAGTCCACATCAAGGGATTTGTTATGGATCTCAATAGGTAATGTAATAGAACCAATTGCAGGAGAAGAAAATGCATCAAATAGTTTCACAACCACATTTGTTTCGTCATAGATCACTTGATTCAATTGCAAAGTAAAAAGAAATTCTTCAATAATGATATTAACCATACAAGAAGGATCAATAAGCACTCCACAGCAAGGTGTATTCTTGACTTTTGCAACTATATATAAAGGACCATCAGGTGCCCTGATAATTTCACTGGAATCAAAGGTGATGGAAAGTTCTTTAGGGATTTTTTGCTGCTCTACAAAGTTAATCACATTCGGAGTCATGGACACAAGATCATCAGGTGAGACAGAGGAATCAGTAGTATCAATCGCATTAGAGGTATGAGAAGGCAATGGATCAGTAAAAATCTTAAGATTTTGGTTAGGAGGAGCTATAGATGTGTTGCTTTTATCATTCACGCCAGAAACAGAGATAGTATTATTATCAATCAAATCTTGAATTTTACCCTTTAAAGCAAAACATTTTTCAGTATCATGCCCAGGATGACGATGAAATTGACAAAAAGATTTGTTATCAAAATAAGGTGAATTAATCTTTGCAGGGTCTATTTGCCTTATAGGAGGAAGAGTAAGCACATTTTGTTCCAATAATTTATTCATAATACTATGCAATGATTCATTCAAAGGAGTAAACTTTCTTTCTTTCTTGAAAAACTTAGAAATAGGAGGCACCCCTGATGTTGCATTCACATTGTTGTTGATGATGTTTTCATTGAATTTAATGGACTCTCTGTTCGGTTTAAACTTCCCAAATGGTTGTTGACTACTATCACCCTTATCACTCGGAGCCATAGGATTTGCTTGTTCCATTTGACTCACAGTCAGTTGATAATTGTGAAGAGTTGCGCACAACTGTTGGAAAGAAGTAAACTCAGAAAACAGAAGTTTTTCTCTGATATCTTTTTGTAAATTAGAAATAAATATTCTTTGAATATCATTGTCAGGTACTGGAAAAGAAATTTGAGCATACAAATGCTTATATCTACCAATGAAATCAGTCACTTTTTCTTTAACACCTTGTTTACAATGCATTAAATCAATCAAAGTAACTTTACATGCCTATTTACTTGTATACCTGTTTAAATGAATAAGATCAAGAACATCATTTGATTTATCTTGTATACTTCTGAAAGAGGTTCTGACCTGTTTACCCATCTGACATTCTTTACATACCGGATTATAGGGCTTCCTAATCTTAGGTATGTCCCTAACTACCTTAATTGAACTAATTTTCACAATGCAATCAAAATTCACATGACACGGCCTTTTATGACATAGCCAACTCTCATCAATTTGTGTAATCAAACATGTCTTCTCACTAGAGTTCAAATGAAATATATTACCTTTTGTGGATGTACTAGTTGCAGTCTCCAAAGAAGCTTTGGTAATGATTTTACATTTTCCATCCTTGAACTATAATTGAAATCCCTTATCTACTAATTGTCCTACACTCAAACGATTATGCTTCAAACCTTCAACATAATAAACATTGTTAGTAGTATTCTTACCATCCAATGATATAGTTCCTTTTCCTTTGATCATACATGCTTTTTTATCTCCAAATCTAACCAGACTGCCATCAAATTCTTGCAAAGATAGAAACTTCCCTTTATCTCCAGTCATATGATGTGAACAACCACTTTCCATTACCCATTCATCCTTGTCTTCAATTTTAGCAGCAATTGCCTTCTCTTCAAGTACATTATCTTCCAGTGTCGGAACATCTTCCTTGATAGCCAAGAACACCCATTCCTTCCCATTGTTGGAACCACTAGCAAAGTCCTATGTCAGTTCATCATCAGAATCAGTAATGCCTTCTTCATCCGCTATGTAGCATGACTTGTCTCTATTTTTTGTGTACTTATAATTGTTCTATTATCTAGGGTTATGCTTAAAAGATCTTCTAACTCTTTCTTCAAAACTTGAATTCCTTTCAGGACATCTAGATGAAAAATGACCAATCTTATTATATGTAAAACATTTAAAAGGTGTTTTTCCTTCATGCTTACTTCCTACCGGTCCTTTAGGTACTCTTCTAGTAAATGGTGCTTCAAGTTGCTCAAACTCTTCATCTTCTCTCTTCATATCATCCAATTCCTTTGCATACAAAGCTTTCCAATCTTACTTACCGGTTGATGATGCACATGCATGAAGATCAGGTTCAGTCTTCACAACTCCAGAAGGTCCAAATTCTTCAAGCTCAAAGGCAAATAGTTTCCCAACCAAGGTATCTTTGTTGACAGATGTATTAGCCATTATTCTCAACTCATTAATAGCAGTAGCCTTCATCTTGTAAGTTGGTGGTAAGGCTCTTGAAACTTTAGAAACAATTTCATCTTCACTCAGAGTTCCACCAGAACATTGAATTCCCATAACAATCGTATTTACCTTTTCCATGAATGCAATGATCCTTTCATCTTCTTCCATCTTCATATTTTCATATCTCACTCAGTAACCATCAAGTTTAGCAATCTTTGTAGTAGGGTCACCTTCATTAAGAGTCTCCAACTTATCCCATATAACCTTTCTAGATGATTTGTTGGTTAATCCTATTATTTGTTGATCAGAAAGTGCACACAAGAGGGATTCTCTTGCTCTGCAATCATTCTCAAGCTCCTTATCTAGGTTTGCCGAAGGAGGATTGCCAGATGTTAGATTATAAGGTGTGACACTATTTCATGTGATCTTCCAAATCTCCTTGCCAAGACAGCTCAGATGAGTCTCCATCTGAATCTTCCATACTGTGTAATTTGTTCCATAAAGCCTAGGAATATCTCTCTAAAAGATATCTCCAGATGAACTAGATGAACTTGAACTGATAGTCGCCATAGGATCTTCCTCGAGTGGTTAAGCTTTCTACAGAGAGGACCAAAGCTCTGATACCAATTATTAGACAATTCAAATAACCGGAAGACAACTGAGAGGGGGGTGAATCAGTTGTCACAATTTACTTGAACCTTAAGCAATTAAAACTTTAATATCAGAACCCAAAACATTAATACCAGAATGCTTAAACCAAATACTAGAATAGCAGTTAAACCAATTAAGCATAAACAGTAATCACAGAATAAATATCATCCACATGACACCAAGATTTATACGTGGAAAACCCAGAAAAGGGAAAAACCACGATGGGAAGCCTACCCATAGTCAAATAATACTTATGCAGTAAGTATGTGAATTACAATTGAGGGGGCTGCACTTGCAGGAAGGCCAACAGCCTAGAGTGCACTTCTCATCACAAAAGGAGCCTCATTGACTACATAGAAATCCAGACTACAATCCACAAAAGTGTTGAACTACAAAGATAGCATCTCCTATGCTTGAGTATAGTTTTGGTTAAGCTCAATACCAGAGGACTAAATCCTCTTACATAAACCCAATTCGATCTTCAATGATCGACCAAATCCTCTGCTTGAATGATATTATATTATTCGCACATTACATATTCATATCACATTCCTATATCTGATCTACAATGAGATCTTACATCTATATATACAAACCCTCGACCATAAACAATCAGGTCAGTCACCAGAAAATAAACCAATTACATAATTATAAAACATGTCGGCCTTAGACCAAACAAATAATATCCAACACATAAGACATCCCAGAAACACATCGAGAGGTCCAATCCACACGTTACATTAAGTCGGTCCATAACCTATATCAACCGGGACCCAATTTAGGTCTACACGCTACAACAATTATCTCCATCCCCCAAGTCTCAAACATGATCACCATCAGCATCCTGAAACTCCACTAGAAGCTGCACCAATACCACTTATGCATATCATCAAAGATCTTCATCAAAAGCTCTGTCAGTGAAACCCTCGCCGAAACCGCAAGCCAAGCTTCCTAAGCCAACAGGGTAGCATCTGATCACCAGACCAAAACCAACTTACTAAATATGAACATGAGTATCATGAACAAGACAATTCCATAACCAATCTATATCGGATCCTACCAGATCATGCTAGATCTAAACCAACCAGAAACCACTCAACCTACTGGGACCAGAAGTTTGTTGGTAAAGCATCCAAACAACTAGTGTTGACATCAATGACAAAACATCAATGCAACACATAATAAATTCCACCAAATGGCCAACAAAATCAGACAAGCTTTATCATCTCTAAATTTTACTATACCACCATCATACCTTTCCATCTTCATAAATTTACTTTTATCACCTATCATATGATGTGGACAACCGTTGTCAATACCCATTCATCTTTCTCTTCAATCTTAGCAGATAAAGCTTTCTCCTCAACAATTCAGCTTGTAGGATTCATTGGTACCAGATCATCTTCCTTGATAGCAATAAATACAAATTCATCTCCTGAATTACCATTGTCTGATTCTGCATCTGTCACACCCTCATTAGCAGCATAATAGCATCTCTTTTGATTTTTGTACTTCCAGTAGGGCTTATAGGGCTTGTCATACTTATCATGATTCTCATATTTATCATGTTTATCAAATCTATAATGTCTTTCATGCTTATCATACCTAGACATTCTTTCAGGACACCTAGAAGTAAATTGACCTATCTTATTACAAGAGAAAAATTTCAAAGGTAACTTTCCATCATACTTATCGACTCCCTTAGGCAATAAGTGTTTCAAAATTATCCAACTCTCTCTCCCACTCTTCAATCTCTCTCATATCTCTTTCATATCTTTACCCTAGATGAACTTTATCCCGAATCATACAGCTACTTCTCGGATACAGAGGGTTTAAATGCGGTCTTAAATTTACCATGTGATTCTCCAAATTAGCTCAACTCAAATGCAGCAAGCTTACCAACCAACATATCTCTTGTCACAATAGTCACACTATAGATCTCATCAATATTAGCAACTATAGCTTTATAAGTAGAAGGCAAGGATCTTAGCACCTTAGCAACAATCTCATCTTCCTCAAGAGTTCCACTCGCACATCTGATGTTCATAACAAGTTCATTCACTTTAGCCATAAAATATGTTATGTTCTCATCTTCTCCCATCTTCAATGTCTCAAAATTTCCCTTCAAACTCTAGAACTTAGCAACTTTAACTTATGCATCTCCTTCATGCAAGACCTCTAGATTTTTCCATATCTCATGTTCAGCTTCTTTGATTCCATCAGTAGTAACTAGTCCATTCAGAGGAACATTTTAGACATTCTATGTAATCTTCCAATAATCTTCTCCAATACACCTCAAATGAACTTCCATCTAGTCCTTCTAAATAGTATAATTGTTTCCATTAAATATAAGACTCTCCTTCTTGAACACATAGATTAAGCTTCTTCTGGAGGATCTATCTCTAATACCACTTGTTGACAACTTCGAGGAAAGAAAACTGAGAGGGGGGTGATCAGTTTTCACCGAATTATACAAATTAAGAACTATCTCAGATCTTATCAACTATAGCAAAAAGAAAGATAACAACAATAATAGCAATACACATAACATCAATATTTTTGACGTGGAAAATCTTGTTAAGGTAAAAACCACAGTGGGAACCTACCCACAATAAGATGATACTCTACAGTAGTATGTGAAAATATTACAATAGGGAATGCACATGCATTCAGGCACACTGCCTAGAAATCATTGCTCAGATTACAATGACCCAGAAGGGTACAACCCTTAGGGAAGGTTCACTACCTTAAAATAAAGTTTGGACTACAATCCAATTAAGATGAACTGCAAAAATAGCATTTTCTAATTCCTAAAGAAAGTTCTGGTTAAGCTCATATGTCTTCCCTTCACCAATATTTTCTCACTAAACCACACTTAAAGACGAATTTACTTGATTTCACATACACCACTCTTTGTTAATGCAGAATCAACAATCACACCTCACTGAACCACCAATAACACCCATTTATATAGATCATCAACCCTAGCTACAAGGTCGGCCAAACCCTTAACACCTAGTTACAAAATTACATCACATGATACATAAATCAACCATCGAACCAATACAATATCTTAGACAACATAGAATGGACCTAAATAATCTCCTCAAACATGCACCACCACTAAAATTTTTGCCAAGATCAACTGCAACAGTTGTGTTACACCACCAAAAATATCGCATAACATGAAGAATGTCATCTAACCCATAAGATCATCAAGAATATGCACAACAATCAATGCGGACCACCAAAAAAAATAGGACATGATTAGGAAACACCAACAAGAACATTAAAACCATCTGCAATATTTGCATTAACACCGCTTATTCAAATCTTCATCGATCAACACGCTAACACTCAAGAACACTTAACAGCACCAACTCGGACAAGAAAGATAGCTTGCAAAGCATCAAATCATGAACCATCTAAAAGTAAGATACACATGAACATCTCAAACATTCTCCCAAATCCACAACACACCATGTGATCATACCAAAGCACAATGGATCAAACACTAGAACACTACAACACTAAACACTGAAAACCAATCTCTATACCGAAATCCTCAACTCAATCAAACCATCACATAGAATCGTGGAATCAATAAAGAATGATGTATCTCCAGTTGATTTGGCATAGAAAATAGATAAACCAACCAAATCAACTCACTGCAATCACCAGAACACCGAAACACAAGAATATGTTGACATCAATGACAACAACATATCCTAGCAACAACAATATCCAACACAATCTTGCACAAGAATCAATACTAGAGGCTAGGATTGCGAAATAATTTTTCTTGAACATCTAACCATCTAACTCTTTCACCACAACCAAAACTATGCAGCTAAAATGAAGATCAACTCAATGTACCCATACTCTATATTCCACCTTCTAGACTTAAGCATAAATGAATATCAAACTTTCACTAGAATGAACCTGCATATATTAGATGTGATCTCTTATCTGAGTTTCCATCAATGAAAACCCAAAAACATTCCTCAAGCACTAATATTCATCAGTATAATGTCTCTTGCCAACAATCTCCCCCTTTGTCATTGATGGAAACACTTGATGAAAAATGACACTGTAACTGCAAAACTTCAAAATTTCAAAGCTAAAACAACTCAATAAGCTCAACAAGCTCATTAAGCTCCCCCTGGGAATATACATCATTTTTCATTCCTCTTTCTCCCCCTTTGACAACAATGCCAAAGATAGGTATCTGCCAAAATGTATGTACAAGGGTATACTCGGTATCTTACATGAATTTAAAAATGTCTACAAAAATGGACTTTAGGGACTGCAGGTGACCATCCCGACCTTTCTTAAGGTTCTCCAAAATGTTGATTAGTGAACTAAATAGATAAGCATGCATCTCTGCTCCTCTAAGATCTCCCAAAACACTCCTATTCAAAGCATTCATAGCATCCTATTGAATGCTCAGCAAGGTGTCCAACCAAGGAGAGATTATATTTGTGATCTCTCCCACTCTGCCAATTACTTTGTCTTTTTCTTGATTAAGGCTCTTGATTTTGTCAAGTAGAGCCATCACCTGAGCTTTATAGTTACTAGAGAAAATTGATTGAGGGGCATAAGATTCGGATATACCAGCTAACTGTCATTCACACTCGTTAAGCTTCTTATCTATCTCAATTTTAAACTTAGGAAAATGAAGACATGACTTATATATCTTAGTACCTTCATCTAGTGCCTCTTGAATAGTCTTCAAACTAGAGATCAAACTAACTCTATCACCTTCAACCATTTTCAAAATTATCCTTAACCGCATAACATTAAATTGAATAAGTACCTTTCCTTTCATTGCTTTCTCTAAGGATACAAAATAAGAACCTACTGCTTTTAGCATGCTCCTCAGCTTATCAGAGCGTGAGTCTGCTGAATCTTGCTTAAAACTTGGGAAAATTTTCTCCAACAAACTTATCACCATGGATATCGGTTCTTTGTCCTCAGAGTGATACTTCAATAAATCTTCATTTGCCTTGGTATGTGTAAGTATTGCAAGCTTAAGTACTTGGACCAGAGATAGAGAATTAAGATCTATAGGTCCTTTGGTGAGATCTGTGTCACTGATAATTTTCTTTCCCTTATCCATGATGTCTCTTGCCACTGGAACCTATTCGATATTATCTCCATCCTTCTCCTTCTTTTCCTTCTCTGCATCGTCTCCTTTCTCGGCATCCTCTCCATTTTCATCTCCAACCTCCTCAACTACCTTCTCAGATTCAACATTTATCATCGGAGGAGTTTAATAATCTTCATCGGAGTCAGTAACCTTCTGATTGTCAATAGTATCATCTCCAACTACATCTTGTATATTTTTCTGCACATCTGGAGCGAAGGTATCATCCTATACATGCACTTCTAGAGGGGTGTCAACTTTGGCCAGATTAATCTCATATTTGTTCTCTTCCATAAAATGTTTCAAAATTGTTTTTCTCTTTCACTACCTCATCGACTTTTTCGAGCATGATATTATTAACTCTTGTTTTTCTTCTAAATATCCTCTTCATAATCTTAAGTAATATGTCCACTTCACTCTTTGAAATCACAAAACATGATTTAACCAATACATATTCTTGTATTCTTTCATCTTCTAAACTAGGCCTATGCCTTCTAGCATCCAAAATTTTATATATACCCTTCAGAATCATCGATGATAATTCTATCAATACTTTTCTATATGCATTCATGTATTGTAAAATACCTTATTATATTGCTCTTTGATCATTCTCATCACAATTCTTATAATATTCAAATATATTCTTCAAATTTACTTACTTCACTACTTCGTCAATTATTTGACTTAATGAAATGGGGGGCACAATAGGGTAATTACCTTCTAGCTTCCCAGACTTTAGAGCTTTATCAAGCTCAAACTTAGGCTTCATGTTGGGTTGAGGTCTTATGCATTGTTCAGCTGCAACTTTAGGCTTTTTGCTTGGCTAACCTTCATCGGATGGTGGCTTCTTAACTACCCTGACACGGGTGGCAATCTTCTTCACTTCCCTCACTGCTTGATTAGATTTTGTCTCTTCCTCAATAGTGGTTGCCACATAGACTCTCTCAGGCTTCCCTTTCTTCCTCTTCTCTGCTCCATTAGATGATTTGGTTTGAGGTTTAGGTGGAGGGACATACTTTTGTGCATCGGAGGAAGTTGTTGACTTTGTTTGTCTTGGCTTTTCAAGAGTAGAGGTAGGTTTATTCTTCTTTGGTTGAATCATGCCCTCCTCTTTGAGGGTGTTCTTCTCTCTGGCCCTACAAACAACTTCCTTGGTTATTCCCATATCCTCATCGAGCTATTCTACTTCTTTCCTTACTCTCTTTTACATACCAAGCTCGGTAAATTAAGAATGTGTTGGTTAACATATTTGTCCCTTTCTTCAGATTATAATGTTTACTTTGTTTGAATAATCATATGACTCTTGTACACCCCCTTTATGAAAGGAAACAAATAAACCAACAATTGGCTGAATCAATTAAAAATCCATCCTCTACATTAGAGGGAATCTCCTCGTATGATTTGCAATGAATTTTATGCAATAAACTTTGAAATGAAGACACTTTTAACTAGAAAGTGTGGAAAGTCTTTAACATTCATCTATCAACACAAAGGAATGCTTTTAAAATGAAATGGAAAGAATATTTTGAAGATCAAATAAGAGCTCACAGACTCTGATTTTCACACATGTTCATTTCATAAATTCAGAGCAAAAAGCAAATGCATAGTAGTATGAACTCTGATCGATTCTCTCTCATGTCTCACATGACAAGGGGGATCAGCACAACTCAATCCACAATGAATTTACATGTAAATAATGGTAACAATGAATTCAAAAAACATCAAAATAACTGATAACAAAATGATATCATGCACATTAGCTGATTTCTCAAGAAAGATCGCCATTCCTTAAATACACAGATTCAAAGATTGCACACTATAACATTTCATTAATAAACCTATCATTCCAGTTACAAGAAATTCATAGAAAACAGATATTGTTTGTTCTTTGAAAAATCACAGTTTTTCCGACCTTAACATAAACTTACTTCCTATCTTATATAGCCTCCAAGATCATAGTTTGTTACATAATCATTAAAACCTCACTTTAACTAGAGGTTAAAGAAACCGTTTGCTAAAAATAAGAGAAACTAAAATAATAGCCACAGAAAGGCTGACGGCTCATCCCCTAATTAATCATGACTCCACCATGGCAGAGGAAGCCACTGGTCTATCTTGCTTTTCCACAGAAGTGTACACACCACGCCACTCTAAATGTTTCGCTAAGAAGTTCAGGATGACTTGAAAGTAGGGAAGTCAAATATGCTAGATTCGTTGCATTCAAACCTCCTTGTCCATATTCACTTGTGTCACCCTTGCCTTTTGCGCTTCTAGATAATCGAAACAGACCACGAGTATTGACTCAGTCCTGGCTACTTTTGGGAAATCATCCATACTCAAGGACTTTGTCTTCCGAATGAGTTGTATCGGTTCTTGGAATATTTTTGTCATCTCTGTGGCAACTTTAATTTTCTAGGCATCATCTTTCATAAGCTGGATGTCAATGCATTTAAGATCCTTTTGTATTGTATCAAGTAAATTTGTCAATCCTTTTAGCAGTTTAGTGGATTCTTCATGGCCCTGTTTGACAATTGAATTACGTCATTCCATGTTTTTCCTTAACAAATATAATACATTATCATCCAAGCTTTCTACAGGTTTTTCAGTCAAGAACTTCATCACTCCATATTTTTGTATATCATTCATCTATGAAAGAGCTACCACCCATTTGGTCCTTTCTTTCTCCTAGGAAACAACCTCTAATTCCAGTTTTTTGCTCACAGTCACAACATCATCATATACTTTCACCAGACTAACAATATAGTCTGAACCTTGTTGTATTATAAGATCTAGTCATTTATTGAACTTCTCCGCGACCATTCTATTTCGTTAGACTTGATCCAACATCTTTTGATTTGCTAGAGATTTGGGATCAAATGATACTGCCACCTATGACAAGGGTTGAGGATTTGGATGGTGGATGACATTGATGTCCTCAGCCATTTGAGTGATGATTTGCTTCAGCTCCCTTTTATCCTTCTTGTCCTTCCATGTTCTAGAAATCATTCTCTTCATGGAAGACTCCAAATGTTCAACATCAACGACTCATGAAGCAACTCCCAGATCAATCTTTTCCATTGTGAAGTCATCATCGGTAGCTTTGTTTGCGTCTCTATCTGGAATAGGCTTGGCTATCTCGGTTGTCCAATGACATGTTGCTTCATCTACCTCAAGCATTGTCTGCGTTTTGAGTCTTTTTGTCTTAGATAACTTTCCAAGACACTTGTTGATCATATCTTCTATAGGGATTGTAATTGGAACCACACTTTGTTTCTTCCCAACAAAAGCTTCCAACCATCGTGGTATGTTTGCAGGTTCTTTAGGTGGAGGAGTTGTCAGAGTATCTGGTGAATTGATAATAACCAAAGTGTTCATGGGGTCCAATTCACTCTTTGTTTCTTTACCTATGTCAATTTCCTGCACCGCAAGCTCACCTAAATCCTATTGATCCATTATTACTTCTACCTCTTCACTAGGATCCAAGTCCACAACAATCTAGCTCAATGTTGGCTTTTTACTCTTTTTCTTGCTCTTTGACCAAGTTACTCGGGCTGCTGTAGAACCTAATGGTGACCTTTTTGATCTCTTGGGTTGGATTTTTTCAAAAATTGGCTTTGAATCACCTGTTACCACTATGAATCTGGAAACCTTCTCAAGAAAGTAGAGTTGAATTTACCTTCGACGCCTCCAATTTGCTCAATTATAGCAGCTGCGACCCTTACAAATGTGGAGATGAATTCATATATCCTTTTAAATAGATGGGAAAAATTTGAGAAAACCACACATGCTTCATAATGATTCACTTAAGTGTGTGAAGTAATAGTGAAATGACTAAAAAATATGACACCTTCTTAATTGCCCATCACTTCCACACAAATAGTTAGTGTTCTCATGCGTACTTTCCAAATTTTGAATTTTAAACTGTTATATGTCGGGAATATTCCTTCTTTCCGCATAGCTTTCAGTGGTAACAAAGTCTTAGAATCAGCTTGAAGTGAACCTTATGAACCTTGAACCATCTTACAAAGAGTTCAATGGTTCAAGTTCATCCAGGAAGAACAACAATGAACTAGCGACTCAAAACAATACTGGGAACGAGCAATAACCATGACTAACAAGCAAGAACTTTGAACCTTTGAACCGTTGAACCGAAAAGACAATTGGTTCAAGTTTCAAGTTCAAAGCCAACTTAAAACATATTGACACCTGCTCGTTAAGCAACATTACATAGCCGCGACTCACAAAAAGACGTTTTGAACCTTGAACCAAAAAGGTTCACAGGTTCAAAGTTCAAAATGCATAATAATAATGTGCTTGCTTTAGTGGAGATAAAGGTCGCTAAAGACATTTTCCTAAAACGTGCCTTGAACCTTGAACCTATTGAACTGTTTTTTAAAGTTCAATAGCTTAGGTTCAAAATGAAAAGGTAGAAAAGAGCCAAAAGAAATAAAGACACCATAAGGCAACCCACAAGCTTGAACATTATAAATGAAAAATTATGGGGGGTGCTAACATAGGCTCTGACTGGGGACTAGGATTGTAAGGGAACTAGACATGAACTCCAAGATCTTTGGTTTTGCAAATAGACTTTATTACAGACCAAAACTAACTCAACAATAGAAAAGACACTACAAACTAAACAAGCCAAAATTTATGTACAAAACCATGAGGGACTCTCGTTTACAATTGATATAATTTCAAATTCTGGCCATTATAGGTCAGGGGAAGAGCAGAACCATCTTGATATGCAATTTTGAAAGAGTTAGGACCTTTTACCTCCTGAATCACGAATGGTCCCTTCCATAGCAATTTGAACTTTGTATGTGCTCCTTTTGGTTCCCTTCTTCTGTCCCACAGCAAGACCTGATCACCTAGCATGAATTTTTGTAGCCTGGCTTGCTTGACAAATATCTTCTTTACCCTCATTTGATGCTCTTTTATCCGATCCACTAACTTGCCTCTTTCCTCATCAATCCTCATTAAATACATAATCCATTTTTCCAGAGAATCTTGAAAATAGCCATCCTCAATGACAGTCTATAACTTGGTAGCTGCAAGTTCCAGAGGAAGTTCTACCTAAGCTCCTACACAATAGACCAATTCAAATGGTGACATCCCAATATCTCTTTTTGGTGATGTACGATCAGCCCAAAGAGCTTCATAATTTTTTTATGCCAATCTTTGAAATTTTCGCTCACCAATTTCTTCATAATATTTATAAGATTTTTATTGTTGGATTCTGCCTAGCAGTTCCCTTGAGGATAATAATCGGAAGAATGAGCGAGGGATATCCCATGATCATAGCATAATAATGAAATCTTAACAGAAGAGAAATTAGTGGCATTACCAGCCACAATTTTTAGTGGAACTCCAAATCGAACCAAGATATTTTCTTTGAGAAAGTTAGAAACAACCTCCGAAGATGTTTTCCATACCGAAATGGCTTCAACCCATTTAGTAAAATAGTTTGTGGCTATCAGTATATGTGTATGCCTTGCACTTGAAGTAGGCGTCAAAGGACCTATGAAATCAAAACCCCACTATTTGAATAGTTCATCCACAATCACGGGTCAGAGCGGTAATGCTGTGAGTTGCAGCTTACCTGTGAACAATTTATATTTCTCACACTTGGCCACCCATGCTACGCATATTTGAACATTCTTGGCCAATAATAGAAATTTCTTAAAATTTTGTAAGCAGTTACTGTAGATGAAAAATGGCCACCACAAGCTTCATCATGAAAGGTCTTCAACAATGACTCCTGAAATGATTTATCTACACAGCGTAAGAAAGTTCCATCCAATCCCCTTTTATATAATACATCATTGAAAATTACGTATTTGGCAGCCTTTAACCACAAGTTCTACTTTTCTTTTGAAGAAAGATGTATTGGGAAATCTCCATAGGTCAAATAGTATGCAACATCCACAAACCAGGAATCCTAAAGTCTGACAAACAAAACTAAAGGCAATTCCTCTGTCATTTCCTCCTTACTTTCAGCAATCAATTTGCACAGACCCTGTCCTCTCACCAATTTTGTGGGCTTAATATCCAATTTGAACTCTTGAATCTTTGACACTGATGAGGCTCTATTATTCATTCCTATATCTTGTTGTGTCAGTATGCTCTTGTTGTGTCAGTATGCTCTTGACTGCAAAGTGAGGCACATAAACATTTGCAAGAGAATGGAGAATATAGTACCTGAACTGTTTTATGACTTTCACAACCGCATATGCTTGTTTTTCCATCAAGGAATACTTCAATTTGTGTTCCTTCAAGGGAACACTCATAAAAGATATTGGGACTTCTTCATTATCCTCATTCTTTTGCAATAGAATCCCTGACATAGTATGCTCCAAGGCATAACAATAGATACCAAAGTCCTTAAAATCTGGATTAACCAGAACAGGTGCATGACCAATAGAATTCTTTATTGATTGGAATTCTTTCTTTCCTTCCTCATTCCATTTAAAAGCTTGATTTTCACTCATCAAATTTACAATATACCTAGTAGTCTCTGCAAAGTCCGGAATGAATCTCCTTAAAAAATTTACTTGTCTAAATAAGGATCTGACTGCATTTCTATTTGATGGTAGACTTAGTTGTTGAATTGCCTTTACTCTTTCAGGATCTACTTTGACTCCTTCTTTAGAGACAATATGGCCAAGCAACTTACCCTCTGTCACCCCAAACACTCACTTTTTTGGATTTAGGGACACCCCATGCTCACGACACCTCTGTAAAACGTGTCTCAAATCCCTCAGGTGATGTTTTCTTCTCTTGGAAAAGATGGTTAAATCATCGAGATACACAATGATTATCTTATCTTTCAAATGACCAAAGGATAAATCCATAGCTCACTGAAATGTCGCCACTGCATTGATTAAACCAAATGGCATTATGTTATAAGCAAAGGTAGACCAGGGAGTAATCAAGGTAGTCTTATGTTGATCACTTTCCATAACACTGATCTGATTATAACTCAAAAATCCATCAAGCATGGACATCATTTTGGAACCTGAAACTATTTACAAAAGGTGGTCCATAGCTGGTAATGGGTAGTTATCTTTTAGGCTGGCTTGATTCAGATTTCTAAAATCTACACAGTTCCTTATTTCTCCATTTTTCTTCCGAACAGGAACAATGTTGGCTATCCATGTAGAATGGTGGATGGGGTATATAATCCTAGCCTTTAACATTTTATCTACCTCCTGAAATATGGCTTCAAATACTTTAGGATTGAAACTTGTAAGCTTTTGTCGAAAAGGACTTACTCCAGGTTTCAGGGGAATTTGATGTTGAAATTTTCCATCTCTAAAATTCTTTAGATCATCATAACACCAAGCGAATACATCTTTGAACTCCAACAGGAGACTAATGAACCTCTCTTTCTCTGCGGGTATCCAACATTTTCCCAGATTGATATATTTGGGATCATCTTGAAACTTGTAAGCTTTTGTTGAAAAGGACTTACTCCAGGTTTCAAGGGAATTTGATGTTGAAATTTTCCATCTCTAAAATTCTTTAGATCATCATAACACCAAGCAAATACATCTTTGAACTCCAACAGGAGACTAATGAACCTCTCTTTCTCTACGGGTATCCAACATTTTCCCAGATTGATATATTTGGGATCATCTTCAGTGCCAATGTTAATCCTTTTGTAACCTCCAACATCTTGAACCTCGGGAGACTTATCACCTTTGCTTTTCTTGTAGGCATCATGACAATCAAATAGACATTCTAATGAAACTAAGCCTTTAGGAATCTTGTTCCCTTTTAATTGCATAACTCCATCACTCAACTCCCTGGCTCGTTCTGGTGAAAACTCCTTACACTCTGCATCTGAACCTTCAAAATATGTAGCAGCGAATGTTTCTACACACTGCATAAAATTATTAATTTTTTTATCATTTTCAAATACTTGCCAAAATTCAGAGTTATCAGGAACACTAGGCTGATATATTAACTCTACTCAGTAAGTATCATCAACAAATTCAGGAAGAGGAATCAATAAGGAAGCTGACACCACTAATGAATCTGCTTTTGAATTTTTCTTCTCTAGGAATAGCCTCAATGGAAAATGCATCAAAATCTTTGATTTTGTCCCAAACTCTATTTTGGTAGTGTTTCAGCCTTTCATTTTTTACATTAAACAACCCTCTGACCTATTTTACAATCAACTCAGCATCTCCTTTGACTCGCAGAAGTTTTACTCCAAGTTTCTTGGCTTCAGCTAAACCCAATAACAAAGCCTCATACTCAGTCGTATTGTTGGTGTTCTTAAACTTTAATTTCAAAGAAAAAGGGATATGAGTACCAGAAGGCGGAATTATCACTACCCCTGCACCTGAACCTGACGTTGCACAACTTCCATCAAACTCCATTAACCACAAACTTTCATCTCCCTTTGGCTGTGATAGGCCTCCCACTACCTCATTATCAGACAAAAACATATAGTTTATGAATTGACATTCATGATACAAAATTTGGGCCCTTGGATCATCAGAGGGAAAAATAGTGAATTTAGACTTTGGTTCAGGCTTCAAAATGACTCGTTGTTTTCCTACAGGAATTGTGGCTTGGGACCAATCCATTTTTATTTCACCTCCTAAGTCTCTACAAAATGTACGACTTAGTAACATTCCATAGCTAGCTGGGATGTCATCTATTAGAATAGTTAGCTCGATTCTTTTATTCGGGTGGGCAATAAGAACTACTTGAGCATCCTTAACTTTTCCCAATAGGGGAATCTGTTTAGAGTCCATAGATTAACATCTACCAAAAAAATTTGTCAAGGACAACCCCAAGGCTTTAGCTACTGCAGAGGGTATTATATTATCTGATGCACCTGAATCTATGATACAGTTGTTTAATTTATGACCATTTATAACAATGATATATAAAAGGGCTCAGGTTTTGACTCAAGGGCAGACAAAGTATCATCTATTTGGAGGGCAGTTATTTCAGGGGTCCTTTCATGAGCAATAGGGTAAGTTGATACATCACTATGGGAAGATAATGTGGCATTTGCTAACTGTTGTGTTCCGTTAGCTTATAACACATTATTTCCTTTTAAAAACTGAATGAGTCTATCCAATTCTTTGGGATTTAACTTAAGGTACTCAGTAGGTGTAATTTGAATTTGGGAGGATTTGCAAAATTCTACAATATCAAATGAACTTTCCTTTTCAACAAACCATACCAATGGGGACTCTTGCAGTTTTTTATCATTGTTGTGAAATTTTGAAACAATCTCCTCATAGCAGAAGATGAAGAAGTGCCCTGAGGTTTTACATTTTGTTGATTTCTTGTGGGCACAACACATGAAGGATCTTCTAAAGTAACCAAAATGTCACCTCCTCTTTCTGAATCTGACTCATACTCCAGGAAGTGGATTTCAAAGTCGTCGAGCTTCTTTAAAGATTCCTCTTCACTCCACTCATTTGAGATATCTTTAGAATTCATCAATTGTGCATAATGCACCATCTCAAGACAGGAACTGCCATCGTGTTCATCTATGAGATGAAAAACACACATACTCCCCTTAGGTGGTGGTGCCTCAATTGCCAATCTTTGTTGGGTAGTGAATAACTACAAAGATTTGTTTCCAATTCCCAAATACTGATTTGTATTTCTCCTAGGTATGTCTTGATAAGGGGATGAGTATGATATACTGGATTTAGGTAATTGTCTTTTAAGAGTTATTACATCGTTCATCAGTCTCTAGATCACAGGGCCTAATGAAGTAGAAGGTTGAGCATTGGGTATTTTTACTTCTCTTTTCCATTTCCCTACAGTGATCAGATCATCTTCCAACTCAATGGCAAGTGTTTTCGCAGCACTTATGTTTGCAACTCTTTGCCTGTGGATTAGGGAAACTATCTCAGAAGGCATGGAATTTATAAAAAACACTTCAGATTGTCATCTGAGGGTTTTTGATTGACTGGAATTTTATGTACAATCTTATCAAATTTTGCTACAAAATCCCTCATAGACTCCGGAATCTCTTTCTTTAACTAGGCCAATTGAGCCAAAAGAGAGTGTTCATCTTCAGCCACTTTGAACCTTGCCTCAAACCTTATTTTCAAATCCTGCCAATTTGTTATCACACTGTTTGGCAGGTGATAGAACCAATTTGCTGCTACTCCAATCAGTGTTTGTACAAATAATCTCACGGCAACATCCTCATGTTGAACAGCTATTATCCCACAAGCAACATTGAACGCATTCAAGTGTTCATCAACAGTGATTTTCCTATCGCCACTAAATTTTGGCAAGTGATCTCTTGCACATTTGGGTAAAGGATTTTGATTTAAACCTAAATTCAATGGACCTACTGTGGCCCCCCAAGGTTTATTTATTGCCATTGGAAAGATGATATTGAGAGGAGTAAGGTTGATTATATTTGGTAAAGAAATACCATGCAAGGTCAGAGCTTGATAGACTGAGGATATAGGAAATAAAGGGGACGGGGAAGGAGGCCTACTTCATGCTCATCTTTGAGGTGAAAAAGTGGGTTGAAAATTTAGGTTCTGCAACTCTTGAAAAAACATAATCAACTATCCTCTCCCTTCTTTGGGACCTAGTATATCTTCTTGACTCCAGTCTTGCAACTAGGCAACCAGTCTTGCGATTCGACTCCCCAGTAGATTCGCCAAGAATCTATTGGTTAATAGATTTGTCCCTTTCTTTAGATTATAATGTTTTCTTTCTTTGAATAATCATATTACTCTTGTACACCCCTTTATGAAAGGAAACAAATAAACCAACAGTTGGCTGAATCAATTAAAAATCCATCCTCTGTATTAGAGGGTAGCTCCTCGTATGATTTGCAATGAATTTTATGCAGTAAAATTTGAAATGCACTTTTAACTAGAAAGCGTGGAAAGGCTTTAGCATTCATCTATCAACACAAAGGAATGCTTTTAAAATAAAATGGAAAGAATATTCTGAAGATCAAATAAGAGCTCACGGACTCCGATTTTCACACATTGTTCATTTCATAAATTCAGAGCAAAAAGCAAATACATAGCAGTATGAACTCTGATCGATTCTCTCTCATGTCTCACAGGGCAAGAGGGGTCAACACAACTCAATCCATAATGAATTTACTTGCAAATAATGATAACAATGAATTCATAAAAATAGGAATAACTGATAACAAAATGATATCATGCACATTAGCTGATTTCTCAAGAAAGATCGTCAATCCTTAAACACATGGATTCAAAGATTGCACACCATAACATTTCATTACTAAACCATTCATTCTATTTTTAATAAATTCACATAAAAGAGATATTGTTTGTTCCTTGAAAAATCACAGTTTTTCCGACCTTTACATAAACTTACTTCCTACCTTAAACGACCTTCAGGCTCATAGTTTGTTACATAATCATTAAAACCTCACTTTAACCAGAGGTTAAAGAAACCATTTGCTAAAAACAAGAGAAACTAAAATAACAGCCACAAAATGACTGATAGCTCATCCCCTAATTAATCATGACTCCACCATGGCAGAGGAAGTCACTGGTCTATCTTGCTTTGTCGTAGAACTTCGCACACCACGCCACTCTAAATGTGCCACCAAGAAGTTCAAGATGACTTGAAAGTAGGGAAGTCCAATATGCTGGATTCGTTGCTTCCAAACCTCCTTGTCCATATTCACTTGTGTCACCCTTGCCTTGTGCGCTTCTAGATGATCGGAACAGACCGTGAGCATTGACCCAATCCTGGCTACTTTTGAGAAATCATCTGTAGTCAAGGATTTTGTCTTCTGAATGAGTTGTATCCTTTCTTGGAAGATTTTTATCATCTTTGTGGCAGCTTCGATTGTCTGGGCATCATCTTTCATAAGTTGGATGTCAATGCATTTAAGATCCTTTTGCATTGTATCAATTAAATTTGTCAACCCTTTAGCAGTTTAGTGGATTCTTCGTGGCCCTATTTGATAATTGAATTATGCCATTCCATTTTTTTCCTTGACACATATAATATAGTATCATCCAAGCTTTCAACAGGTTTTTTAGCCAAGAACTTCATCACTCCATATTTTTGTATATCATTCATCTATGCAAGAACTGCCACCCATTTGGTCCTTTCTTTCTCCCAAGCAATGGCCTCTAATTCCAATTCTTTGCTTACAATCACAAAATCCTCATATACTTTCACCAGACTGAACATATAGTCTAAACCTTACTGTATTATAAGATCCAGCCATTTATTGAACATCTCCGTGATCATTATGTTTCTTTGGACTTGATCCAACATCTTTTGATTTGTTGGAGATTTGGGATCAAATGATACTTCCACCTGTGATAAGGGTTAAGGATTTGGATGGTGAATGGAATTGATGTACTCAGCCATTTAAGTGATGATTTGCTTTAGCTCCCTTTTATCCTTCTCATCCTTCCATGTTCTAGAAATCATTCTCTTCGTGGAAGACTCCAAATGTTTAACATCAACGGCTCACGAAGCAACTCTTAGATCAATCTTTTCCACTGTGAAGTCATCATCGGTAGCTTTGTTTACGTCTCTATCTAGAATAGGCTTGGCTATATAGACCATCCAATGACCTGTTGCTTCATCTACCTCAAGCAGTGTCTGCGTTTTGAGTCTTTTCGGCTTGAATACCATTCCAAGACACTTTCTAACCATATCTTCTATAGGGATTGTAATTGGAACCACTCTTTGTTTCTTGCCAACAACAACTTCCAACCATCACGGTGTGTTTGCAGGTTCTTTAGGTGGAGGAGTTGTCTGAGTATCTGGTGAATTGATAATAACCAGAGTGTTCATGGGATCCAATTCACTCTCTTTTTATGTACCTAAGTCCATTTCCTGCACCGCAGGCTCACCTAAATCTTGTTGATCCGTTATTACTTCTACCTCTTCACTAGGATCCAGGTCCATAACAATTTGGCTCAATGTTGGCTTTTTACTCTTTTTCTTGATCCTTAACGGAGTTACTTGGGCTGATGTAGAACCTAATGGTGACCTTTTTGGTCTCTTGGGTTGGATTTTTTCAACAATTGGCTTTGAGCCACTCATTACCACCATGAATCTGGAAACCTTCTCAGAAAAGTAGAGCTGAATTTACCTTTGGCGCCTCCAATTTGCTCAATTATAGTAGCTGCAACCCTTACAAATGTGGAGATGAATTCATATATCCTTTTAAATAGACGGGAAAAAACCAAGAAAACCACACACGCTTCATAATGATTCACTTAAGCATGTGAAGTAACAGTGAAATGACTGAAAATATGACACCTTCTTAATTACCCATCACTTTCGCACAAATAGTTAGTGTTCTCATGATTACTTTCCAAATTTAGAATTTTAAACTATTAGATGCTAAGAATATTCCTTCTTGTCGCTCCGCTTTCAGTGTTAAAAAATTGTTAGAATCAACTTGAAGTGAACCTTATGAACCTTGAACCATCTTACAAAGAGTTTGATGGTTCAACTTCATCCAGGAAGAATAACAATGAACTTGTGGCTCAAAACAATACCAGGAACGAGCAATAACCATGACTAACAAGCAAGAACTTTGAACCTTTTAACTATTAAATCGAAAAGACAACTGGTTCAAGGTTCAAGTTCAAAGACGACTTAAAACATATTGACACCCACTCATTAAGCAACATTACATAGTCGTGACTCACAAAAAGACGTTTTGAACCTTGAACCAAAAAGGTTCACGGGTTCAAAGTTCAAAACACATAACAATAACGCGCTTGCTTTAGTGGAGATAAAGATCGCTAAAGACATTTTCCTAAAATGCGCTTTGAACCTTAAACCTATTGAACTATTTTTTAAAGTTCAATGGCTTAGGTTCAAAACAAAAAGGTACAAAAGACCCGAAAGAAAGAAAGACACCATAAGGCAACCTGCAAGGTTGAACATTATAAATAAAAAATTGTGGGGGGTGCTAACAGAATGCAAGCTTAAACTTTTCTCCTTATAGGTTCCAAATATTTCTTCCTTCTCATCCACCAGCTTTCTCAGAAGATGTTAAGCATATATGTCAAGGGTATTAGCATCAACTTCATACCCCATTGACATGATCCATACTATACTAGGCTCAACAATTTCCATTAGACATTGGTCAATCTTCACCATGAACCATATGGTATCCTCATAATTCTCTATAATTTCCTTCAGGATCCTTTCCCTACTCTACAAAATGCCTTGGAAGGATTTTAAGTAGCCCCATAGGATAGCTTTGTATGCTTGAGCATCTCTTAATCCTTGTAAAGCTTCCTTGATCTGCACTGCCACTAGTTTATCATATGCTCATTGAATTTTGCCTATACCAGGGTTCTCATTCATGAAATAGAAGGCCAGATAGACAATCAAAGTGCCAAACTTGAAAACATGCTCTGTATCCTGCTTAATCTTCTTCAAATTGCTCAAAATCTCACTTAGAAGTACTCTACATAGGTCATACAACTTGTTCTCCTTCAGAATTTGATATGTTGCATAAATTATCGTACCAAAGACTAAGTTAGCTCTGCTAGATTGATATACCTTATATCCAGTCACCATGGATGCGAATCTCACATCATACTCAATAATATCACTTATTGTCATTGATTTTTTCTCATTTTGAGAACTGGTTACCTCTGTCACAGTTGTGTTCTTCACATTTATCAAACCAAGGACTTCATTGATTGCATTCAAATATATTATTGCTTAGATTGCATTCTTGGTAATCTTGTATGGTTTGTATTGTTGGCCATTTGGTGGAATTGATTATGTGTTGTATTAATGTTTTGTCATTGATGCCAATAGTAGTTGTTTGGATGCTTTATCAGCACCCTTCTAATCTTGGTAGGCTGAGTGATTTCTGATTAACTTGGATCTTGCATGATTTGGTAGGCACCGGTATAATCTGATGATGGAATTAGCTTGTTCATGATACATATACTCATATTTGGTCAGTTGGTTTTAGTCTGGAGAGTGGATGCTATCCTTCTTGCTTAGAAGATTGATTTTTGGTTCTAGCGAGGGTTTCACCGGTAGAGCTCTTGATAGAGATATTTGATGAATTGCATAAGTGGTATTGGTGTAGCTTTTGATGGAGTTTTAGGATGTTGTTGGTGATCATGTTTGAGACTTGGCGGTTAAAGATCATTGTTGTAGCGTGTGGACCTATACTTGGTCCTGGTTGATCTAGGTTATGGACCGACTTTAATGTAACGTGTGGATAGGACCTATGGATGTATTTTTGGAATGTTTTATGAGTTGGATATTATTTTTTTGGTCTAAGACCAACATGGTTTGTAATTATGTAATCAACTTATTATCTGGTGGCCAACCTGATTGTTTATGGTCTAGGGTTTTGTATAAATAGATGTAAGATCTCATTGTAGATCATCATGGTTATATGTAAGAGGTCATGGTCAAGGAATGTAATGTGCAAATAATGTAATATCATTCAAGCAGAGGAGTTGGTTGATCATTGGAGATCGAATTGGGTTTATGTAAGAGGATTTTAGTCTTTCGGTATTGAGCTTAACCAGAACTGTACTTAGGAATAGGAGATGCTATCTTTTGCAGTTCAACACTTCTCTGGATTGTAGTCTGGATTTGTATGTAGTCAGTTAGGCTCCTTTTATGATGAGTAGTGTGCTCTAGGTTGTTGGCCTTTCTGTAAGTGCAGGCCCCTCAATTGTAATTCACATACTTACTACAAAAGTATTATCTAACTGTGGGTAGGATTCTCACCGTAGTTTTTCCCTTTACCAGGTTTTCCACGTACAAATCTTGATGTTATGTGGATGGATTTTACTTTATGATTATTGTTTATGCTTAATTGGTTTATTTTTTATTCTGATATTAATGTTTTGGGTTCCGATATTAAAATTTAAATTGCTAATGGTTCCTATAATCTGTGACAACTGATTCACCCCTCCGCCTCTCAGTTGTCTTTTGGTTATTTGAAATGTCTAACATGTATAGCCATATAAATTCATCATGGACCTTGCTCAGAATATACCTAACCCATTCGAGTTCATCAAAAACTGAAAAGTTCATGAACTGAATGAAACCATTACCCTGCAAAGATTTGAAATTGGGTTTGAGGTTGCCCATACTGTTAATCATGTGCTTGGTGTAAAGTGATAGCATTTATGTGTTTCCAAGCTCCTCAATATTGTAGTGGATGTATTTCCTAATGTCTTCAACATGCAATACGTCGTATAGAACATATGAGAATGCACCATTTAGATCATCTTCCATTCATTTGTATGAATCCTTCTTAAATTTTGGCCTTTCCCTATCAGTTATCTCAACAACCAATGGAGTCACCACACTCTTCTTCTCTTTCACTTTGCACGTAATATGAAAAATGAATGTTAAAATGCCTTTTTATCCTTCGAATACCTAACTTTAAGGTGCAATAAATGCTCAACCCTAAAGTTCTTCTGGATGCCCTAAATCTCACAAACATTATACCAGATTATCAAATCGGTATAAAATCTCTTAGATATCTCTTGAGATCATTTGCATAATCATCTACAGTCATCTGCAACCATTTGTAGCCAGTTATAGATCTAAGAAAGGGGGGTTTTAAGGATCTACATGAAAAGCTTCTCCCTAAGGCCAAGTGCCTTATCGGATGAAGATTCAACACCGGAATTAGGCATGGACCCATTTGCTACATTTGAATCTTCCTTTTTAAACCACATATTCTTGTGCTACTCTTTGATCTCTTCAACCTTCACTTTTCCCTTTTCATCTACTTTATTCTTGTCTGTCAAAGCATTCTTGCTTCTACAGTATTTTGCAATATGACCGACTTTATTGCAAGCATAACAAACAATATTGTATCTTTGATTAGGCCTGAAACTACATTGATTTCCTTTTGATCTGCATTGGTTAGCAATATGTAGAAATATTCCACAAGCATAACATCTTAAATTTCTCCTAGTTACCATACTTCTACATTCAACTAACTTATGACCATATTTATTACAATTGAAACATTGACCGGAGAATGATGTAGTATTTTTATAAGCTCTATTTCTACATTAACTTTCCATATGACCAACTTTATTGCAAATGAAACATTTACCATTGAATTTATAAGTAATAGGCTATCTTACCAAAGATCTTTTTTTCTTCTAATGATTACTTTGACCATATCTGGAGCTTTCTCCTTTCTCAAATCCAAGTCCTCCTATATCACCTTTGTTCTTCTGACTTTTCAGCATCTCATCCACCTTAGCTAAGCTAGCATTGAATTTTTCTTTGTACTCATTAGCAGTGGTAAGTTCATCTCTCAAAATTATGATATTTCTTTCAAGTTCTTGCTTATTATTTTGGGATTGTATCAATTCAAGATTCAACGGGTCATTCTCATGATTGAATCTAGAACATTCATCATATCTATCCTTCAATTACTAAGTCAAACTTTATTCATTCTTCTTCTTGTCTTCAATCTCCTTTGTTAGCTTCATCATAATGGATTGCAATTCATTCTTCAAGAATGCATTATCTCTAGCAATTTTTTTACATTCATCTATCATGTCTCTCTGAACTTGATCATCAATGCAATGCTCTTCTTTCTCCTTTAGTTTGTCCATCAGCTCCTTTCTCTTCTCTCTGGATGTGTTCACTTCATCTTTCAATAACTCAATGAAATTTTTTGCATCACTCAAATTTCTTCTCAGATCACTTGCTTCTTTCCTTGTTGCATCTAGGTCTTCAAGTGCCACAATAAGTTGTCTCTGCAAACCGGAGTCCATTGATTCAATCTCCCAGATCTTCCTCAAGCTGATAGGCTTCCTCAGAGGAACTAGGCTCTAATGCTAATTATTGGAATCAATGAACACTGAGAAGGGGGGGTAAATCAATGTTTTACAATTAACTTTTTTAAACTGATTCTTTAACCACGGGATACAAATGAATAAAAGTAAAGTGCAGAAACTGAATGCAAACAAGCACAAAACCATAACACCAAATTTTTTTATGTAGAATCCTAGAAAGGGGAAAACCATGGTGGGATTGAGACCCACAATATTATAATACTATGATCAGGAGTATAATAATATTACAAGAGGGGAATGCACATGCATTCAAGCACACTGCCTAGATCTCATTGCTTAATTACAAAAGAGGGCTGCAACCCAGAGGAAGGTTCATTGCCTTATAAATGATTACAAATGATAACAAGAATGAATAAAATAGATAATAGAATCTACTAATGCCAAATTGCAGTTTCGATTAAGCGCAAAGTGATTGTCTTCACTGTTTTATCAAACTGCTTTGCTCTACTGCTCTATCATATACCAGAGCACACATACAAAATTTTGCATTGTCGCTTATACAATATTTTCTCACTCACATCTCGTCACATCACACAAATCAAAATTCTCAAATGAATTGGTCTTATATATCCACACCAACAAAATAAATCAATTTTCATGTCGGCCCCCAAAACCGCATAACATGCAACATGAAACATGTAACAATAAGTCGGATCAATCCAATTACCAATACATATTCAAGCCTAAAAAAAATGATAATAAGCTTCACACATGTTGTCTTGACCTCCTCAAACTCAAAACAAATCACTGAAAACATCCTAAAGATTTTGCACAACATGTTACACCAAAATAACTTTGTTCTTCATGAATTACCGGATACCAAATCTTCAATCTTGCACCAAAATAACTTTGCTTTGAGTCAACATTGAAGAGACCAAAAGAGATCTCAACACTTTGTATCATCCCTAAGGTATACAACACAAGGGACAACAAATAGAAGAATTGAGATATAAATAGAAGAACATCACGATAGATTTGACCTCTTTGTTACCTTGTACCAATGGAGTAACAAGGATCATCTAAAGACAACTAATCTTCCTTAGGACATCTTAGAGTAACAAGGATCAATATATTAGAAGGAGACTTCTAATCTACCTTGGGACATCCTGGAGTTGAAGGATGTGGCCCAAAAGATGAATTGACTTGAAGCTGAAGTTGCTAAAACTTTAAAGAACCTAGGCTAGTATTGTTTCTTCTGCTGACATTTTGTTCACTTTTTGATGGTGTTGGGCTAGGCTTATCTCTGTTTTTCTATCAGTCCTATTGTCTTTCTAGGTTGTTTTGTTTTGTTGGGCTTTAATGACATGTTATATATATTTCTTGTAAAGGGTTTCGAGTCCCTTCAAAACATGTTTTTGCCTTAATCAAAAAACAAGGATCATCTAAAGAGAACAGAACATAACACAAAAATACATCATGGGGGAAACACAATATGAACAAGAAAGAGGATCTACAACATGAATGAAGCTAATCAAGCAAATCATCTACCTCCCAATGTTGTTGAACATTGTTTTAGAAAGGTGGACAAGTTGCAAGAGGAGAAACTTCAAGCACGGTAAGTGGAGATACTACAAGTTCCAAAAGAAGGACCATGCTCTAATGATAAGTCACTTTGTTTGTCACTAGGAACTAGGATTAATGCTTTTAAAAAATATGAATATAGATCATTGTTAACATCAACAAGCTCATACATATCATCAAAATCATTAAAATCAACATTGTTAGCATGAACAACATCATCATACATTTCATCATCTAAATTAATAAAATGGGATCTCTAACACGAAAAGAGCATGAACCATCATTTTTATTAAGAATTTTTAATCTTGGTGATTTAGGTTAAACTTCCTCCCTAGGGTTAGATGAAGGTTGGATAAATGGGACCAAGTCAACATTTGGTGTCTTCAAGGAGGAAATAATTTGAGAAGCAACTTCAGGAGCATTATCATGGTGTATTCATTGGAATTCTCTCACATAATGATTTCTTTTAGTTTTATCCAAGAGTTGTGAAGGTTGAGCATCAATAGACATAGGTTTCTTTTTTTCCTCTAAAGGAGGAATGTGAGAAGCCACATTAGGTTGAGACATTGAAGATGTTAGGTGCTTTCCTTTGTAAGACATAGGAGGCAGGACTGCAACATATATGAGAGGAATAAAATATGTGGGAAGGATAACAGGTCCATCATGAGGAGGAGTAATGGATTTAGGGTCTCTAAGCTTACTCAAAGATAAGATCATCTCATTTACCCCCTTTTGATAAGATAGAATAAGGACATCACTTTGAGGCTTAAGAGGCTCAAGTTGTTTACACCAAAAGTAATCAAGGGTGAAATTTCCACGCTTCATCGTGGGTTGATACAAACTATAATTAATTCTTATGATAATTCCATTATGAGGGAAATTTTTTAATTTTTATGAACAATAGAAGGGATAGCTTTTATTGAAGAGATCCAAGGATATCGTAACTTCACACAAAACTTATGTGATGTAGGAGTGATAGTAAAAGTCACATCTAAGCACTTGGTACCAACCCAAACATGAAGAGTAATAGAGCCTATAGTAGGGCAAGAGGAACCATCATACACCTTGACCATTACATCAAATTTATCGTATGTTACTTGATGAAATTGTAAAATGTAAGGATATTCTTCAGTGATCACATTCACCATACACATTGGATCAATGATCACCCCTCATAAGAGTTTGTCTTTGATCTTTGCAGTGATATATAGTGGGCCATCATATGAAACAACAAACTCACTAGGATAAAAGGTAATGCATAGGTCATCATGCAGTCTAGGTTGGTCAACAAAATTCACAACATTATTAGATTCAACACCAAGGTCATTGGGAGGAAAAGCAAGAGACTTAGACTCAGCCACATTAGTAGAATGGGAAGGAAAAGGATTGGTGAAAATTTGGATATTTTGATTAGGAGGTGTCATAGATTTGTTTTCTTTGTCATTTGCACTAGCTACAGATCATATGGTATTAGTATCAATGAAGTCTTGAATATTACTCCTTAAAGTATAGCACTTTTTAGTATCATGACCGGGTTGATGGTGAATTTGGCAAAAGGATTTGGGATCATGATAAGATGGAAAAGGTTTGGAGGTGTCAATTGGATTGATGGGAAGAAATTTCAACTTATTATTTTTATTAATATCAACATTATACTATGCAAAGACTCGAAAAGAGGAGTAGATTCTCTTCAAAATTATTTGGATAAAGGGGCAACACCTTATGTCATGGCTGCCACTTGAGTATTGATGTTTTCATTTATCTTGATGTATCCTTTATTTGATTTAAACTTCATAAAATATTATTGAGCATTCTCATTCTTATCAACCAGAGCCATTGAAGGAGATGATTTAAATTGACTCACTTGAAGCTAATAATTATGAAGCACTGCACACAATTGTGTAAAGGAAGTAAAACTCATAAAAGAGAAGCTTGTCTCTAATGTTTTTTTGTAAATTAGCAATAAAAATTCTTTGAATATCATGATCAGGCATAGTATAAACAATTTGAGAATACAAATATTCATATCTACTATGAGATTTTGCCAAGATCTAGAGCTCAATGAAAAGTACAATAGAGAGACAAAATAAATGATAGGAATAAACTGTATTCTATCAAGATGAAAATACTGATCAACTAGATCATCAAAAGTTACATACAATGTAGATGACCCTGCTTATAAAGGCAAGGCTAAGAGACAAGAGAGAAAACAATCATGACATGTGGCTCAATGAAATGCAAGGGTAGGTAGGGGTAGGTAGGAGAAATAGTAGAATATTCCACATGAGGTGGATCACCCACTGAAGGTGGAATTATCACTCCACAATAAGTGCATATGATAAAGTAACAACAAGATCACACCATAAAAGGTAGAAATTCTCCTACACACACACTCCCAATGTAGCACATCTCCCTAAGTGTCTCATATACAAACTACAAAGTTGTGCATGTACCTAAGTAAACTTAAGTAAAGTGTAATTATATCCAACATGAATAAATTATTACACTAACATCTACCAATAAAATCAATCACTTTCCCTTTAACTCCTTGCTTACAATGAATCAAATCATTCAAAGTATCTTGAGGACCAATATTAATGAAACTATTTAATGAAATCATTAGCTAATTGTTCAAATGATGTAATAGAATAAAGAGGCAAAGAACAATACCATAGCAAAGCTTTATCCCTAAAGGTTTGAGTAAGCAATTTAGCCATAAGTATTTGGTCATGAGAAATATCATTATAAAAAGTTTGAAATGTTTTCACATGAGTCAAGGGATCACTTTTTCCATTGTACAACTACAATTGAGGGGCTTCCATATGCTTAGGAGGGACAAAATGAAAATTGTCATCTAATAATGGGCTTGCTACATTAAATTTGGGCACATTAAGCTTGGATTAGGTAATGGAAGCCAATTGTTGTTGTAGGGATGTAACAGTTTGGGCAAGATTATTAATGATTGCCTCAGTGGATGGATTGAAATTGGACAAATTGGATTGTGATGGAGGAGTAATATTGTTGCATATAGGTGGAGGTTGAGAGTAAGGAGGTGGAACAGTATGATATGTGGGCATGGGGGATGAATGGGATGCAAATGGAAGACTCACAAAAGGAGGTATGCAAGAATATTGATTAACGGTATTGCCCTCATCACTAACATGTGTAGGACTAATATTTTGTGTGGAAGTAGTCATGATAGAAGATGTAAATGTAGGTACACTAGGCAAGGATGTAGGCATAGGAATTGAATGATTAACTTGACTAGTGGGTTGAGAGAAACCAAGGACTTCAACACAAATTTTGATACGCATGATACTAGTGTCAACAATATAAGAAAGGCCACACAACAAATCAACACCGATTTTATCACTTTGCACCATTCTCTTTAATCCTTCAAGTAATGGGATTGCCTCACTTTTCAAGTATTGTTGACTCGTCCATTGTTGAATAATTTTTAATTCATTGTCAATCTTCTTCAACTGGTCAATGGTAACCCTAGTTAGTGATTCATCCTCATCATGAGAATTATGAAGGGAATGGGGATAAATAGCATCATTTGTTGGGCTGGAAGAGGCACCAACATTCTCATGAAATAAGTTATCCTTACTAATTAAACCTTGAGAATCCTTAATTCTACTACTTCTCACGAGAATATTGTAGGTAAGAATAATAGTAACAAAACTCATGCACAAAGGAGGGAAATTTGAATGCACAAATTGAAGATTGCGATTAAACAATACATTTTTTTGTAAAAGTGATTGATTAACCAATTAATTAATCAATTTAATTTGTAATTGAAAGATAAATGCCTATACAACATAGCATAACATATCATAAAGAGCAGATTTGAAAATAGATTTAAAAAATATGCAATCCACAAGTGAATTTTAGAACTATAAATTAGGGATTTTGTGAATTCAACCTCTAAATTTACATACCTCATTTTGAAATGAGATCTATGAGTGAAAAAGTGAATTTTAAAATACATAAACAATCAAATCCAAGACAATGAATCCAAATTAAACAACTGACAAGTTCAAATTTAGAATTATAAATTAGGGTTTGTGTGAAATTAACCTCTAAATTTATGTAATTCACTTGAAAATAAAACTTATGTGTAAATTTGAATTTGAAAATGCATGCAAATTAGGTCTTTAATCACAAATCAGAAATTAAGGTGCAAGAAGTCAGGTTCGCCAAAATGTAACGGTGAAAATTAGGGTTAGGGTTAAATTAAAATAATAAAACCATTAGCAAGCCTAATTCACCAATACATTAAGGAGGAGAGGAATCTAATAGATATAGCCTTGATAGATCTATATTCTAATCAAATTTGAAGCCTCTTTGGATAGGGCTATTTCCCCCTTAAATTTAATTGTTTTGAATTATTGAAGATTAGGGCAAAATAGTGCATTATTTAAGTAATCTGATAGAAACAGTGATCTATAGATGTCGTACAGAGACACTATCTTAGAACTGAGAAGAAGACACTATTTTGGATCTATTCTCAGAAGTTTGGTCGATTTTTTCAAGACCAGGTAGTATCAATTCACCATGGTCCTCTGAATTTCTTGCCTTTGAAAGTTGAACCTGTTTGTCTCTGCGAATCATGTTGATCCTCCCAAACGTAGCTATGTACCTATTTCCTACACACAAAAAGGAGAAAATTATTGGGAATAGTAGTTTTCCTTAGATCAAACCCTGATTTTGAAATTAAACAAGAAATTGAATTATAAATGTAAATGAAGTGCTGTAGTAAAATACTTTCTTTTTAGGGAAAGCTTGAAAATACTTGAAACACTAATGATATACCTTTAATGAAGTTTTGTTTGTCTCCACAAAGGAATTAGGGTTTCATGTAGATTATCTTCATAAAACATAGAACATAAATGTCATCTCCAATGCTTGAATCTTGACTTCATTTTTTCTCCAATACTTGATAGAAGACTTATTGCTTGCTCACTTGAATTTTGCTAGAGTGTGATTGAGATCTTGAATTGGTTAGATGATTGATTAGCTTTTAAATGAGAAGGCTAGAACTATTTTTATACTTGCTTGTCAAAAATTTAAAATCCTAAGCCGACATAGGATCTACTTTCTCTCTCTCATAATGTGACTGTTGAGAGGGGCTAGTTTGGGGCCCAACTGAGGAGCCCTGGGCATGGGCGCCATGATCCTACAAGTCAGGGCTCCAAACAAGGGGGTCAAACTAGAAAATAGGTGAAAATGTGACATGAATGAGGTGTGTGAGCATAATAAATGCTTCAGTCAATTCTTGGAGGAACACCAAAGTGAGGCCTAAGTGAGGATAAAATTGTATGTGAGTACAATTTAGGACACTACACACATCATGAGGGAAACATATTTCAAACAAGAAAACACACAAGAGAGGATCTATGATGTGAATGAAGCTAATCAAGCAAATCATCTGCCCCCCAATCTTTCTAAACATCATTTAGGGAAGGTAGAAAAGATGCAAGAGGAGCCATTTTGAGCATGGAAAATGGATCTACTACAAGTTCTAAACAAGGACCATGCACTAATGATGAGTCGCTTTGTTTGTCACTAGGAGCTAGGGTTAATGCTTTTGAAAAATATGAAGATGTCATCATAAACATCTGATGCAGTCATGGTCTGGTGGGTCCTCAAAGAGAATTGACCAGATCATGCAGTAAGAGTAACACAATAGAAGAAACAACAACACATAGAAATATTACATAATCAAACATCCACATCGTCATATATTCATCATAGAACGTTTGTAATCAACCGATTACATGCAGGCTAACATGTCAGATTATAATCCATTTGGAACTCTCAAAGTTATCCAAATCTCTAATCATGAATATAGAACCTTACTCATTGATGTACCCCTAATGACTACTGAAAACAATATATCCTTCGGAACACATCTAGGTCAAGCACAAAACATTACATTAACCAAGGAAGCAAAATGGAATGTGTAAGACAGGTCAGTCCCAAAACATGAAGATCTCATTCGTCAAGAACAACCGAAAGTGTAGACCACAAAGGAAGGTTGGCCATGGGCCTAAGAATATTGAGTGTGGTTCCAAACTGATCTGCAATGCAAGAAATCACTTTGGAAAAGAAGAAATATCCAACTTACCGATAAGCTCAAAACTGCTCCGGAACCCAGAAACAATTACTCCAGAAGGAACAGCTCATCGGAAAAGAACCCAAATGAACTGGAAATATGGAATAATACACAATAACACACCTAGAACCTGAAAATATGATATGCAATGAAAGATAAACAACTACTAGAATACACTGAAAGAAACACATAAAACTGCTACAAGAACTAAACAAAAAAAAAACTAAGGAAATATTTTTGGTTGATGCAAGATTGCTCATAGACCGGGGATGCTCCTACATTAAACTTCCCAAGTAGAAAGATATGTTCCATGAGTGGAAACTCATGAACTTTGAAAAGGATTTGTAATATAAACCCCGTTCTCATTTCTAATCCAAACATCTTCCTTGTCTACAAACTACTTCCTTTCCTCTTCCGAAACCTCAGCCATATTCTCCAACTTCTGGTTCTCTTTATTCTTCTTTCCTTGCTTCTTACTCGCACATTGTCTCTTCTTACCGCTTCTCTCTTTACTCTGTAACTCAGATTTATTTCTACCACAAGACTTCATCTGGTCTACCACCAACCAGTGTAGCCTTTACAACCAGCTTCTCATTACAACAACTCTTCCCAAGACTCAAATTTCTCACGTCTTTCTCCTTCTCTCTTAAGGAAGTCAAAGTGAACTTCTTCCCATCCTTCTCAATAGTGATCAAGTTTCTTCTACAATCATAAATATCTCTTCTATCAAACTTATAAGGTCTACCCAATAAAACATGACAAGCACTCATAGTCACAACATCACATAAGACCTCATCTCTAAAAGGTCCATTATTAAAATGCACTAAACACTGCTCCTTCACTTCTATCTTTTGATCATCTTGTAACCAACTTACCTTGTAAGGACAAGGATTCTTAAGCCTCTGCAATCCAAGCTTCTCCACCATCTCCTCAAATACCAAATTATCGGTACTTCCACTATCCACAATAACCTTACAACACTTACCACCTGATTTGCATACAGTCCAAAAAAGACTCCTTCTCTGAGTAGGTCTGGTATCTTCACTGCTCTACTCCATCAAGTTTCTCCTATACATAAGAGATTTAGTGACTCCAACTTCCTGATCCTCATTTGCCACATAATTTCTTGTCACCCCTTTCTTGCACTCATAAGATATATGTCTAGTCTCTCCACACTTTTAACATCTGCCCAAAAATTCTTTGTTGCTACTGTCACTGCCTTTTCTCTCTATCTTTTGATTTGGTTCTTTATTCCACTTAGGTTTTGGTTCTTCATCCACTTTCTACTTCTCTAAACTGCCACTCATTTGCCCCTTATATCTCTCTTTTTCTCTAGGGTTATTCTACTGTCTTCTTTTCACTTTCTCCTTAGCTTTCAAAGAATATTGGTAAGCCTCCTCAGCTGTAAATTATTATCATACTCATCTCATCATGAATGTTAAATGTAAGTTCATTTATGCATCTAGACACCTTCTCCTTATCCATCTCTCTATGTTCAGATCTGGTCGTCACCTTGTAGAATTCCTCAATATACTCTTTCACATTCATGTTTCTCTGCTTTAGGTTCTGCAACTTCTTGAACAATTATAACTCATAGTCTCCAGAAATGAACTTGGCCTTCAATCTTGCAACCATCTGTCTCCACCGAGTGATCTTCATTTCACCATTCTCCACTCTATCTCCTACAACTCTTTCCACCATAAGGAAGCATGCCCTTTCAATTTATTTTGTGCCAACCTAACCCCTTGCGGGTCCTTAATATCCTCAAATTCAAAGTAGTCCTCCAACTCTCCGATCCATTCAATCAAATCCTCCAAATTCAATGTCTCAGAAAAGTTTGAAATCTCCACTTTATGTATTTTACTTGCTTGTGCCACCACTCTCAGAAATATTTCCTCTCTTCCATCTTCTAGTCCTTCAGCCTCTTCCACCTCAAGTTCTTCTCTAGCTTCTCTAGCTTCTTCATATTCATCCTCAGACTTCAGGTTCCTCTGCAAACCAGCCAATGTATTTTGGATCTCATTCCTCATATCATTCTTGAAATCCTCCATCGTCTGCTCTACCCTCTGGGGGTTCATCCTTCTAGGTGGCATCTCCTCCTTTGCTCTAGTGCAACTACCTCAAATTGGTGATCTAACTAAAGGTTTCAATTGCCTTACACTCATATATCTATTGAACACACTCCTAGCCTACCTCCACTTGGCGATCTGTTCACCCAAAGGAATGCCTCAAGGTTCACAACCAACTCTGATACCACTTGATGCAGACATGCTCTGGTGCGTCCTCAAAGAGAATTGACCAGATCATGCAGCAAGAGTATCACAATGGAAGCAACAACAATACATAGAAATATTACATAATCATATATCTGCATCGCCATATATTCATCATAGAATGTCTAGTAATCAACCAGTTCCATGCAGGCTAAAATGCTAGATTACAATCCATCCAAAACTCTCAGAGTTATTCAAATTTCTCATCATGAATCTATAACCTTATACTCATTAATGTCCCCCTAATGACTACAAAAAATAATATATATATCCTTTGAAACACATCTGGGTTAGCCACAAAAGATTACATTAACCAAGGAAGGAAAATGGAACGTGTAAGACAAGTCGATCCCAAAATGTGAAGATCTCATTCGTCAAGAACAATCTAGAAGTGCAAACCACAAATGAAGGTCGACTATGGGCCTAAGAATATCGAGTGTGGTGCCAAACTGGTCCACAATCCAATAAATCACTCTGGAAAAGAAGAAATCTCCAACTTAGATGATAAGCTCAAAAATGCTCCAGAACCTAGAAACTATTACTCCGAAAGGAACAACTCACTAGAAAAGAACCCAAATGAACTGGAAATATGGAATAATGTACAATAACATGCCTAGAACCTAAAAAACTAATCCATAATGAAAGATAAATAGCTACCGAAATACACTGAAAGAAACACAAAAAACTGCTATATGAATCAAACAAGAAAAAAACTAAGGAAATATTTTTGGTTGATGCAAGATTGCTCATAGACCAGGGATGCTCTTCCATCAACATCAATAAGCTCACACATATCATCAAAATTATTAGAGTCAACATTGTTATCATGAACAATATCATCATCCATATCATCATCTAGATTAATAAAAATAAGATCTCTAACATGAAAAGCAAATGAACCATCATTTTTCTTAAACATTTTTTATCTTGGTGATTTATGTTTAACTTCCTCACTAGTGTTAGGCAAAGACTGGGCAAATGGATGAATTCAATATTTGGTGTTTTTAGGGAGGAAATAGTTTGGGAAGAAACTTCACGATCCATAGTACGACATCTTTGTAAGCTTTCTTTCGCACAACAATTCCTTTTTTTTTTTAGTCGAGACTTGTGATGGTTGAGGATTAATGGACATGGGTTTCTTGTCTTCCTTTAAAGGAGTAGGAACAGGAGAATCCTTACGAGGTTGAGACATAGGATATTCCAAGTTCTTTACTTTGTAATATGTAGGAGGCAATATTGACGCATATATGGGAGGAATAGAAGGAGTAGGAATAATACTAGGTCCATTATGGGGAGGAAAAATATCCATAGGTATAGGATCTCTTGGCTTATTGAAAAATATGATCATCTCATTTTTTAACTTCTGATAAGATAAGGGAAGGATTTCACTTCAAGGCTTAAGAGGTTCATGTTGTTGAGGCCAAAAGTAATCAAGACTTACCATGCTTTGTTGTGGGTTGGTAAAGGATATGATTAATTGTTATGATAGAGTCATTATGAGGAAATTTCAAACATTTATGGATTGTAGAAGGAATAGCTTTCATGGAAGAGAGCCAAGGATGTCACAACTTCACATGAAATTGATCTGATAGAGGAATGATAGCAAAAGTCACATCTAAGCACTTAGTACCAACCTCAACATGGAGAGTAATAGAACCAATTGTAGGGCAAGAGAAACTATCATAACCTTGACCATAACATCAAATTTATCTTATATAACTTGATACAATTGTGAAGTTTAAAGATATTCTTTAGTAATCACATTTACCATTCACACTAGATGAATGAGCACTCCTCATGAGAGTTTGTCTTTGATCTTCGTAGTGATATACAATGGGCCATCGGGTGAAATAATACTCTCACTAAGATCAAAAGTAATGCATATATCTTTAGGAGGTAAAGGTTTATCCTCAATATTTATAATATTATTAGATTCCATACCAAGGTCATTGGAAAAAAATGCAAGAGAATCATACTCAATGACATTAGTAGAGTGTGAAGGCAAAGGATTGGTCAAGATTTGGAGGTTTTGATTAGGAGGAGCTACAGACTTGTTTCCCTTGTAATTCACACTGCCTACAGATATTGTATTGTTATCAATACAGTCTTGAATCTTACTCCTTAATATATAAAATTCTTAGTATCATGGCCAAGTTGATGGTGATATTGACAAAAGGCTTTGGAATCATGGTAAGATGGCAAAGGTTTATAAGTATCAATTGGCTTGATGGCGGGAAGTTTCAATACATTAGCATTTATCAACATCGACATTATACTATGCAAAGGTTCAAAAAGAGGAGCAAATTATTTTCTAAAGTATTTTGATAAAGAGATCACACCTAATGTTGTGGTTGCCACTTGAGTGTCGATGTTGTCATTTATATTGATATAACCCTTGTTCGGTTTAAACATAACAAATTATTGTTGAGAACCTTCATTCTTATCAACTAGAGCCATTGAAGAAGATGATTAAAAATGACTCACTTGATGCTAATAATTATGAAGCATTGCACACAATTGCATAAAGGAAGTAAACTCAAAAAATAGAAGATTATCTCCAATGTTTTTGTGTGAATTAACAATAAAAATTCTTTGAACATCATAATCAGCTTCTTGTTAAGTAATTTGAGAATGCAAATGTTTATATATCTACCAATGAAATCAAGCACCTTTTCTTTAACTCCTTATTTACAATGAATCAAATCAATCAAAGTAATTTTAGGACCAATATCATTTTGAACTGTTGAATAAAAGCATTAGCCAATTGTTGAAATGATGTAATAAAATAAGGAGACAAAAAACAATACCATTGTAAAGCTTTATCTCTAAAGGTTCGGTTAAAAAATTTAGCCATAAGTCTTTGGTCATAAGTAAAATCATAACACAAAGTTTAAAATCTCTTTACATGAGTCAAGGGGTCACCTTTTCCATTGTACAACGCCAATTGAGAGGCTTTCATATGTTTATGAGGAACTTCATGAATGATATCACCAGATAATGGGCTTGCTACGTCAAATGTGAGTACATTAAACTTGGATTGAGTAATAGAAGCCAATTGTTGTTGTAGGGATGTAACAATTTATGCTAGGTTCTTAATGGTTGCTTCACTGGATGGATTGAAATTCAACATGTTGGATTGGGATGGATGAGTAACATTGTTATATATGGGCAGAGGTTCTGCATAAAGAGGTGGAACACTATGGGAGATGATTGGTATACAAATGGAAGACTCATGAATGGAGGTATATAAGAATATTTATTAACGAGATTGCCCCCGTAACTAACATGTGTAGGATTAAAATTTGTGTGGATGTAGACATGATAGAAGATGTAAATGTAGACACATTGGGAAAGGATGTAGGCATAGGAATGGCATCATTATCTTGACTAGTAGATTGAGAGTAACCAAGTATTTTGGCATAACTTTTTATTAGCATGATATTAGTGTCAACAATATGAGAAAGGCCACACAACAAATCAACACCAATTTTATCACATTACACCATTCTCTTTAATACTTCAATCAAAGGGATTCCTCACTTTTTGGGTATTGTTGACATCCATTGTTCAAGATTTTAAAATTTATTGTCAATCTTGTCCCATTGGTCAATAATAACCCTAGTTAGTCATTTATCCACATCATGGGAATTATGAGGATAATAGAGATAAATGATGTTATTGGTTGGATTAGAGGAAGCACCAACATTCTCATGGAATAAGAGATCTAACTAAGGCTTCATACCCTTAGTGATTAAACCTTGGGAGGCCTTAGTTTTACAACTTCTCACAGGAATATTGTATGTCAGACTAATGGTAACAAAACTCGTGCATAAAGGAGGAAGACTTGAATGCACAAATTGAAAACTATGATTAAGAAATGCAATTTGTTGTAACAATGATTGGTTAACCAATTAATTAAGCAATTTGAATTGTATTTTTGAATAATAAAATGCCTTTATATCATAACATAACATGTCACAATAATCAAATCTGAAAATACACTTGAAAAAATATGCAACCCATGAGTTAATTTTAGAATGGAAAATTAAGGTTTTTGTAAATTTAACTTCTAAATTTATGAAATTAAACTAAAAGTAACAATTATGAGTGCAAATCTGAATTTTAAAATGCATACAGAATCAAATATGAGATAATAAATCAGAATTAGGCATGCAAGATTTTGGGTTCACCAAAATATAACATGGGGAAAATTAGGAATTAGGGTTTAAGAGAATAAAACCACTAAAGCCCATTTAACATACATACATTGAAAGAGGGTTGAACCCAATAGACCTAGGCTCAATCCTTGTGGGAAAGTTACTAAGATTCTGATTAGATTCAGTTGGGTTAGTGTTGTGATTGTCCTCTTTCTTAAGCTGAATTATATTGATTATGAAATTAGGGCAAAACAATAAAATATTAAAGTAATTTGATATAAGCATTAAGCTATAGATATCCCACTGAACCAAAAACTTGAATCTGGGTAAAAGAAGATGTGTTGGATCTATTCCTAGAAGTTTGACCTAATTTTTTGAGACCAGGTAGCATAAATTTTCCCTAGCCTTCTAAATTTCTCATTGTCAAAAGTTGAACCTGTTCATCATTGTTAACTCTTCTAGATTTCTCGAGTATAGCTCCACACATGTTTCCTACACATAGAAAGAAAGGGAAATATGTTGGGAATAGAGGTTTGCCTTAGGTCCACCCTAGTTTTGGAATAAACCATGGAATTGAATCTAAAATATAATGTTGAAAACCACAATGTTTACCTTGATGAAGTTTTGTTGGTCTTCACACAAAGAACTTAGGGTTTTATGTAGGATTTCTTCATAAAACATTGATCATGAATGTCATCTTCAATGCTTGAACTTGACTTCACTTCTACTACAATGCTTGCAGAATGTGTTGTTGTAATTTATGTCTCATGTAATTACACTTTACTTTAGTTGACTTAGGATAATGCATATCATAGTAATTTGCATATGAGACACTTAAGGCATTGCATATCTAGGGAATATGGTTGTGTTATCCTTGTTTTCATTTTGCGTGAAAACAAGATGACCCATACGATTTTTTCTCAAATTCATACTCTTTTCTCTAAAGTCAAGTTTTTGAGACATTTTTGTCGTCTCTTTTGTCCTCAAATACTTCGTATTCAATCTTGGAATTCCATCCTAGGAGTTAAAATATTAAATTTGAACTTAAAAGTTATATTTCCTCTTTTGGTGTCAAGTTGGGTTTTAAGCCCGATCTTGAACCATTTTTGGTTGTTTGGTGTCAACTCGGGTTTTAAACTCGATCTTGCATCATGATGGTCAATGTTGGTGTTAATCAGACTGATAAGTCTAATTTACACCATCTTTGGCATGATGATGCAAATTGAACTTGTAAGTCTGATTTACATCATTATTATGCAGGTTTTGGCATGATTTCTCATTTAATGATTTGAGAGTTTGATTTATATCAGGTTTCTTTTATTTTTGTATTATCAATTCATGCCCTAATTTTCTTCATTATTTTCATGGAGATTCTTAAGGCATTGAAGCTTTAGTTTGGAGTCGATTCACTAAACCCTAGTATGTTTTTCATTCTTCCCTTTGTGTATTTCCATAGTTGAATTTTAATATAAATATACATATCATAGTGTAAAGTGGAAAATTGGACCCTAGTGACTCCCCACCTAAGAGAGAGCAAGGAAGTCACTAGAATGATTTTCAGTTGGAGATACTTTACATTCAAAAGAGTGGCTTGAATCCACTAGATCCAAATCCAAGAGAGACAAGGGTGTGAATTTCAAGTGGATTGCAAGGGTTGGGGTGTGTTTTTTCCTCTTTTGTAAATAGGAAAGTTGACTTGTTGACTATGTGGAAAAGAGAGAGAAAATGAGTGAAATGAGGAGCTACCAGTTCAAGATCGCGTTGTTACTTTGGATCTAAGCTAATTAGACTGATATGAATCTACCCTACAAATTTGGAGAAAAGTTGTCAAAATCGTGGCGAAAGTGTACATGGTCCTCCACAAAATCCGCGAAACGAAAAGGCTTCTTCTATCTCTGCAAATGAAGCCCAAACCTGCAATTACAGTTGTGCACGTACAACCTACATACAGAAAAGAGGTGTAGAAGGGTTGTGGATAGGGGTTTGCCTCAGTCAAACCCCGTTGAGGAACCAACCTTGAAAAAAAGTAATTGCAAATGCTTGAATGTAAATAATGGAAATGTATACCTTGTAGATCTATAATTTGTTGATGATGATTTCGTTGCTTCTTGAATGTAATCACAAGTGTTGCATGAAATGGCATGTAACATGACAAAACCCTAATACATACACATGCTTACAAATGAATGTTGTAATATTGCTCCAATGGATGAATGAAGAAGACTTGAATGCTTGAATTCTTGATGATGTATATCTTTGCCTATGCTTGCTTCTCTCATTCCTGCTTATCTCATTCCCGCCCATGCAAATGAGAAAACCAAATCCCTTTTTAAACATGCCTCAGAAGATTAATTTATCTCAACAAAGGCCGACATTGAGGAGAATTGGGATCCCGGAGTGCAGATAGGGCCGTGGGGACCTATCTTGGGGCCACCTTAAGAGGGTGGGACATGGGCGCCACGCCCCTATCCTAGCCTATCTTGGGGCCCGTACCCCTAAGGTCCTGAGGATACCTTAGGGCTCAAATAGGAAGGGGTCAAGGGGTGAAAATGCAGAAAGAGGTATTGGCTAGGAAGGAGGATGTTGTCGCCAAGGTGAGGACTTAAATGTGGTTAAAATTGCAGGAGGTGTAATTTTATGACACTACACATAGTTTTCCCAGATATGTATACTATCAATATTAAAATTTGTGTTACTGTATTTCATTGTTATCAAGCCCTAGTGTGGTGTGAAGTCGGGTTTAAGACTCGACACACACCAAAGCCTCAACTTTGATGTGTGTCAGGCCTTCAAACCCGACTCACATCATTATTTACCTTCCTTGTTTTATTGTGTCTTTGCATGGTGTTGAGATGGGTTTTGAACCCGATACACTCCATATCAAATAGCTATGATGTGTGTTGAGTTCAACCTTAACCCACACCATTTCAATGTTTTTCTTTCTACACATTCCATGGTCTATGGTGGGTATGTAACCCCGTCACATACCAAATCTTTACTCAATGGTGTGTGGCGGGGTTACAAACCCACCACCCACCATCCTTGATGCCTTTCTTTCTTTCAATGTTGATTAGGTTTAGAACCCTTGCCGACACCATTTTGCATTTTGACATTTTTTTGTTAAGTACCTTCCTTTGGGTGTAAATTGGGGGTATAAACCCGCTATACACCTGACCTGATTTTTTGCTATCTTTTAAGTGAAAATCAGACTTATAAGTATAATATGCACTTTTTAATGATTTTCCACCTATATTAAGTACAAATCGGACTTATAAGTCCAATTTGCACCTAATTCACACACTTGCAAATTGGTGGTTTTTACCCAATTTGTGGTTGATCGATGGATTTTATGCTATCAAATGAGATTTCTATGGAGGATAATAATCTTAAATGATGATGTTTTCATGTTGCAATGAATTTATTACAAATGACAGAGACCTCACCTAGTAAAATTTGAATGAAGTTCAAAAAGAAAGAGATTCATCCTATTTTTCCTTCTTAGCCTGTATCATCCAATATTGATAATATAAGGGATACGAAGATTGGCCATGTGGATCTCAATGAATTCTTGAAAAGAGTCAAAGAGACACCATTGTCTTACAAAATGGAGCCCACCATCAACAATGGAATTCATCTAGTAGTGGCTTTTCCTATATCTTCTCATAATCCTGAATTTATGTTAGCCCTAGCTAACAAGTATGACCCTACCACTAGATTAGTAAAGGATGCAAATGGAAAGAAGATTCTCATCAAGCTTGATGAGGAATTATTTGACACTTTTTCAAGTGTCCACCCATAGAGAAATATGCCAATATTGACATGCAATCAATTTTGTCTTATTTTGACAACAACTCAAATAAGTGCAGGAGGAATATCAATGAGAATTAGTTAAAGAACCCTAGGCTTACAATTGCAAGATGTCTAGAGACTCTTCCTCGCAGTGATTTCATTAAAGAGGTCAACAATCTCATTACTCTTCTTAGCAGGGTAAAAGGCTTCCCGACTTCCAACACTTACTACAAGTGGATGTATCAATACATTCACATTATTAGGAAAAATAAGAAGATCTACGGTGGCAAGTAGATTGCAGATGCTTTGTGTGAGAAGTTGACCAAGCTACCCACCACCTTGAAATTTTATATGACTTCCTACCTTGTCTATGCAATCGCCTCGATGATAAATTTCCAAGTTTATCTACCATAGGTGACACGAGTTAAATTCTTATTTAAAATTATTTTACTTAGTTAACTCTCAAGAAGAGTTTGCACCATTCCAGGAGGGTCAATGATGCCTTCTTTGCTCATTATATGTGTTTATTTGATAAAGATCTTCAAAACAAGAGAGTGTCAGATGAGGCTTGGAAGGTGTTAAGTGAATATGGTTGTATTTTCTTACAATTCCTCATATTTACATATATTAGGATTGGATTCTTCGATGGAGAACCCTTCATGCTCCCAAGGTATCCGTTAGACAAGATTATTCTTATGGAGATGGATTGCCAAATGATATCAATCCATGAGTGTCAATCTGGAGCTCATAAGATAGGTCTCAAGTTCTCCATTGCCATAGGGAGATACTCCATTAATTCCATCTACAAGGCTTGTGCCATGGAGGAGGAGATGAGGAGAGTGACAATGAGATTCTTCAAAGCCAAAAAGTATTTTGACTATAGGGGTATGTAGAACAAAATCAAGAAGAGTTACACTCATGTCCACTGAATTGAAGATGTATGGATTGATTGCAGAACCAAAGAGGACATCCAAAGACTTGACTACTGATGTCTGACAGTAGAACAAATTGAGAATTTTGATATTGTCAATGTTCCTGAGGATCTTGAGGAGGATGGAGACATCCTCAATCCTATGTATGAAAAGAACAAAGTTGTTGGATCACCTTTGCCTCTTATTCAATAGTCTCAGAAGGAGAATATTTCAATAAGAGCCAGGTCCTAAAATATCCTTTCTAATACCAATGTTTGGTTGAATCTGCATGGAGTTCAGTTAAAGCCTTTCCAAACTAGATCTGAGGATGACACAACAGGACCTATGAGAAAGAATTCTAAATTAAGAACCAAAAATAGATAGTATCCTATGGGTCCTAAAGGTCCAAAATTTAAGTTCACTGTTGGAAAAGATAAGAGCCAAGGTGAGCCTTCAACTCAAGAGACTCAACCTCATAAAGAGGTTGATGAAGGAGAAGAAGAAGAAAAGAAAGTTGAACAAGAAGAATAAGATGAACCAGAAAAAGAGCAGGAACAAGAGGAAGGAGAATTTGATGAGGAGGGATTACTTGAAATCCCAAGTAATTCCTAGTCTCAAGAGACATAAGAATGTTTTCCTCTTACATCATGTGATATCACAAGTACTACTTCAATCTCATGCACTGATACTATTCTATTAGGTTCTACTATGTCATTCTCATCACAAACTCGTAAAATATATGTTATCCCCTCTACTTCCACAAGTGAATCCACTCTTGATCCACCTCTTGAAAACCTTGATACTATTTTCCTTCCCAATTTGTCTAAGGTTACTTCTTCCATGTTCGAAGATTTTGATAAATTCATGTCAGAAACCCAAGTTCCTCCCTAGGTTTCTACTACTCCAAAACCACCTTCCATTGTTACCTCAATTCCACCTATTGTTACTACAAGTGTTTAGTCTTATTAGTCGAAAATACAAGTGTTGACTACTAGAGTGGATGACGACACATCTTTGCCACCCTGGCTAGTGTCTAGCACTCCTAAGAGAAAGAAGCAATTCATCTCTCCAAATGAATTTGATTTTAGTCAGTTGGTACATATTAAGCCCAAGATCACTAAGAAGGCCAATATTTTGTCTAGATTGAGGATAGATTGATCAAAGAACAAGTATGTAGAAATGATAATTCCTCCTCCGGACACAGACTTCGATAAAGTATAGTCTACTGATTATGTCATTAAAATAATTGATTTGAGAAAACAAACACACAAAGGTATAATTGAGGATGCTCAAACTTCTTTCTAGCATCTTGTGGCAATGTTAAATGAAGAGAAAGTTAAGAAAGATAACTTGAAGAAACAACATGATCAACTCACAGAAGTCTTGATCAAGATTACCTAATCATTAGAGCTAGTTGAGCCGGTCACTTCTTCAGTGGATGAGAAAATCATTAAATAAGTTGAACAAGTTAATTCTCACGGTAAAACAATTGGAAAATGGATGGATAGACTATTGAGCCAAGGAACTCATCTCCTATGTTCAACTGTTACTCTTGTAAACAACTTGGAGGATGTAAAAATTGAAAATGTTAAAACTTTGAGTTTTTTTTCAAATAAATTGGAAGCACATGAGAAGGACTTCGACTCTTGGTTGAAGTTAGAGGATTTCCAATTGGATCTTCTAGTTGACAGTGGAGTACTCACTTCAAGGGATATGTACATTGAGCAAAGAGAAATACTGGAACATCAAATGAACATAGTAGAGATGCTTATAAAATATTTGAGGAAAGTACAAAAATAAAGTAATGATAAAGGGAAAGACATCATCGAGAAGATGTCAACTCTTCCTTGTACTTTCTTTGATGATAACCAGAAACCCCTTCATGAATATACTATTGTCAAAGAATTTAGTGTGCTAAATTGTGAAGAGGTTGACAATAAAGCTTTCTCATTGTCCTCAATTGATAAGTTGATAGATATTCAAGAAAATCTAGATGATCTAGCCTCACTTCTGAAAAATCACAAGAAATGCTACATGAGCCTTGGACATTCTATCACCTGGGTCAAGGTCATCACAAGTCACACTAAGGAAATTGATCATGAACAGATGAAAGAAGCTCAGTACAAAATTTCAAGGAACTCATGAAGCAAGATCAAAATGGAGTGTCAAGAAACCCTTAGTATTTTTCATAGTAGATGCATTTTTTAATAAGACTTTGACACTTCAAGAGTCATTTTGTATCTAGTTTTTGCACCTAGGCAATGCACGAGTCTAAAGTGAATTAGGACTCTTCTTTGAATTAGTCATATTTTTTCCTAGTTTTTCTCAAAGAACCTCTCCTATATATATGAGGTTTCTTATTATAATTTGTATCTAGAATCTTTAATCTATATGTCAAAACTCCGCCGAAGTGAAGAGAAAAAGTGAAACTTTGTGTTCCAATTGTGATTTTACAAACTTGATGAAATAAGAAGAAATCTTGGGCATCCAAACTTTGTGTTGGATTCATTTTTGGTTTATGGTGAGAATGTTCTTGTGTTATTTTCATTATAAATTCATATTTTGCTCAAATAAAGGTGTGTTGAGAGAATATTGTTAAAGTGTAGAGGCAACTGTTAATTTGTGAACTTCGTGTCATATTTTGACTCTTGTTAATAGAATTAGGAATTGGTGATTGTGATATCTTTTTGAAGACTTTGTTCTTAATATTGGTATTTCAAGTTAAAGTCGGCTGAAATATATATTAAGGTAGAACCTTGAAGACATTGTGCTTTTTTGTGTCATCATGGAAAAGGAAATCATAACTTGAATACTTTGAGCTTCATATTATCATTTAAAAAAAATATTATCGAAAGTGTAATTAGGTGTCAGATTGAAGACTTTGTGCTTTACTTTGATTTTCTTAATTAACACATTGGGTTATAGAAGTATTTTTAAAAAGGTTGATAGGACAACAGTGAGTTTTAATACCTTGAGCTTAAGCACTCTTTCCTATCCCGGAGAAGCAACAGAGGACTTTGTGCCTTTATATGAACTTTGCTTCTTTCCTTATCAATATTGTATCATTCTTGCTTTCTAAGTTAATTTGTAATAGTGAAATTGTAAGAATTATTTCTGCTCTATATTGTAAATTCTTTCCTAAAAAAAGAGGAAAAGAATAACATCTATCTTGAAAAAAGAGGATGGAATGATGTACCACCCAAATTAGATTAGAAGTTGACACTTGCATCTTATTTTAGAGAGGTAGAGTAGTGAATCATAGGGGGAACCTTCCCTTAGAAATTAGGAGATATTTAATCTCATTTTATTGTGGTTGAAACCATAGTTTTGTAAACTCTCCTAGTTTGCAAAATTTTCAACCAATGGGTGTAGGAGAAATTTCACCTTTGGTGGTCTTATCTTGTTATCACATTTTCATATCCACTTATAGTGGAATGATAATTTTACCTTCAGTGAGTGATCCACCTCTAGTGGAATGGTCTATTGTTTCTCCTACCTACCCCTACCTACCCTTGCATCCCATTGGGCCACATGTCATGATTGTGTGCTCACTTTTTCCTATGGCCTTGCCTTTATAAGCAAGCTCATGTACATTGTATGATTGATCGATTTTTGCATCTTGATGAGAATACAATTTGTTCTTGTCTATCCTGTTCTCTCTTGAATTTGTGCTATTCAATTGGCCTCTAGATCTTGGGTTTCTAGTCAATTCTTACATGGTATCAAAGCCATTAGTGTGTCATTGTGTAGTCTTTTTGAAGAGATCTTGGTGCATTTGTAGATTCATATATTTTCAAATTTGTGGAATAATTTTTTTTTGGAGCATCCTACATCAAATTTGAGGTCACCATTGCGTCTAAGAGGTCATTTCCATAAATTTTGACTATAAATGCCTATATTGGGCAAAAGTTGATTTCAGGGTTGTTAGTCCTCCCTTCTTTTCTTCGAGTTTCAATTTGAAGGTTGCCCTTTAATGTTTATTTTTCTTTTTCGATCATGTATTTCCTCCTTTTGAACTCAAGTCTTTGAACCCTCCCTTAGTTCAAAGTTCAAGTTCAAAGCATGCTTTAAAGATAGTTGTCTTCACGCCTTTGTTTCATGGTAAAGGCGAGCGCTTTGTTTAAAATTCATATTGAGCTTTAACCTTTGAACCTTTCAGTTCAAGGTTCAAGGTTCAAAGTCATCAGTTTTGTCTTTTCTCATTCATTGTCCTTTTATTGTTTTGTCATGGAGACCATTTTATGTTCTATTTTGTTCTATGTTATTCCTCAAAGTTGAACTTGAACCTTTGAACCTTTTGGTTCTTGGTCCAAGGTTCAAAGTTCGAAATTCTTAGTTTGAGGTTTCATGTAGAAGTGGTGCATGTACCATGGAGGGAAAATGGCGGTGGGAAAGGAGAATATTCTAGGTAGTTTGAAATGTTAGTTTCTAATTATGACAAACAATCATGGTAATTCATGTGTCATGTGATGGAATGACCCAAAATTAAATGTATGTCGGTTATACATCAAATCAGGTGTCAATTCACACGAGCTTACATAATTAGTACAACTAGCTAGGATTTGAGTGTTATTTTGTCCATTTTTGTTGCAAAAGCTAGCAATCTTTCTAATACCTTCTCAGTAGCCATGAAAGTGATGGAAGCCAAAGGTATCTAATCTGCATTCAGAAGGTTTTTTGAGAATTTGCTGTCGGGTTTAGGTTAGTTTCAATTGTTTCTTCTTCTGTTGTATTTACTTGTTCAGAAGCTAGTTGTTGTTCATTCCCTTTTGTTGTGTCAAAGAATTTATTTCATTCCTAAAATTATTTGATAAATATGAGAGGGGCCATCATGAGGCCAACTCTACCGAAATTGGGGCACACTTCTTGTTTAGTTAGCTCGCTTCCAGAGATGGGTGACACTTCATTAGCACAAGGAGACCTCTCTGATTTTCTTAAAAGAGTTAAGAACCTAGCCTAAAATTCTATTATGGAGAAAATTGTAAGAAGTCGTTTGGTTGAGGCCGCTACATTTCCCGTTGTGGCACCATGCCTAGACCTAGTTTTAGAATGTATGAACCAGTATGATGCAGAATACAGGTGTGTTAGGGACATCAATGGTGAGTTGTTGTCAAAAATTGACAAGGAGACCATAATGGCAGCCATGGACATTCCTCATAAGGATTCGTATGAAGATTGTACCATTGGTACTTCATACTCCTTTTTTGAGAAGAAGAGAACTTACAAAAGCGTAATTGCTAGGAACTAGTTATTGAAAATTCAAAAAGGAGGTTCTAGATTACCAAGGCCACTCACTAGAGAGCATTTCATAATAGAAGTACGAGATATTGTTGTTCTATTGAACAAATTGAAAGGAAATGCTCATGCAATTTATTGGGAAGACTAGATGTATTTCTACATTCAAGTCATGTTAAATGGAAGTGCGTACCTAGATTGGGGACAAGTTGTTGCAAAGAGACTACATGAGAGTTTAAACAAATTTGTAGGGATGAGTGGTTTTCATATGTCCTCGTACCTATTTTATATGCTTGCTTACACTCGAGATTGGAATGGCTTACACCATGAACCTTGGATTGATGGAATAAGGGTATATGAATACTATCTTCACCTGCAGCAGCAGAGATATGCAGAAAACTTCATGAGATGGAATGACATTTTTGCAGGAAGATTGGTTCATGAGTTGCAGGGTAACACAAACAGGAGATTGTCGATAGAAGGAATGGAATTTATTGGTATTTATGGTAGTTTCTTTATCTAGTTTGCTCAGTTTGCCTATATTAGAGTTGGCGGCTTTTAGGGTGAACCTTTCAGGTTACCCAAGTATGATCTGGATAGCTATATTTTAATTGAAGTCAGTCGACATCTAGCTTATATTGATAAGAGAAGTGGAGGAAAGTATGGGGTGTTAGATACTTGATCAGTCCCAAAGACACTGAGAGGGGGGGTGAATCAATGTCTAACTGGTTTACAAAAGATTTAAACTTGTTTGCAACTTTATAACTCAAATTAATATACCGATAAACAAGTAATAATGCAATAAAGAGAAATAACAGTATAACCATCAATGCACACCATAACACATATATTTTTGGTGAGGAAACCCGATAGGGGAAAAACCTCGGTGGGATTTGTGACCCACAATATTTACTCACTGGCCAATATGAATAAATATTACTTATACAATAGGGGACTGCACATGCAGGAAGGCCAACAAACTAGAGCTCATTGCTCAACAACAAAAATGGAGTCTCACTGACTACAAAATTGAATGATTAAATCCAATGACAATGTATTGCTCAAAATAGCATATGCAATGCTGGATTCAGTATCGATTTAAGCTTTGTCAGATACCTCTATCATAAACCTTGCTTCACTATGGTCTTCTCTTATTCACTCATAGAATAATTACATCATAATGCATATACAGTTATTCGCTCTCATCTACCGCTTGCATTCATTACCTAATTACATATCCTTTCTTAAAATGACCTATAAGATTTCATACATATATGAGTCTTTATAATACATCATGTCAGCTATACAAATAATATTACAATACAAAACAATATAATTTCCATGTCGGCTAGGAGTGTCAATAAGATCTTTTATCGATATAGAATGAATGTCGGTGTGAATAATCTGTGTTGTGCCTGCCGATGCCAGTAGATGATGTCTGTTGCCGGTGTAACCTGTGAACCACGTTACCAATTGGTTGCCATCAATGACAACATCAACTATTCTCATCTGAGTGTATAATTTCAACATGGGGTTGTCTTTCCAATAGAGCTGGGATACTATTGTTGTAGATCTATTTCAAATGCCTTGAACCTTGAACTTGAATTCAATAAGTTCAATCTGTAGTTATATGTTGCAAGACATAAATTTGATAGCCGATGGTTTGCTATAGAGAACTTAAATGTTGATGATGGTTTTGGTCATGAACCTCAGCTAGAAGATTACTAGGAGAATTGTGATGATGAATTTGAAGTCAGAAGAAGATTGTGGTCGAGGTTCATAGTTCAACAAATTGTGACAATGGGTTTGTCCATGAATATCTCTGATGTACAAGAGGATGAAGGCAAGGAAGTTGTTGATCCTGAATTCAATGAGAAGATTAATGGGCAGCCTATTCCAGAAGTTGATTGGGATAGGAAAGGGGATGACAACATTTAGGCTAGAACCTTCAATGTAATTAGATGGACAAAAAGATGGTCAAAAGACTGATGTTTTTGGACAACAATTCATGTTTGCACCTAAGAGTAGAAAAGTTGGTTGAACTCGTGCAGATTCTCAAGTATCTCTTCCCTCTTCTCACATTGCTATTGATATTGCAGGTAATGAGAAACAGAAGACCGAGAAAACCAAAATTGCACACTTAGGAGAATCTTCATTGAGTTCCTCCCCTACTCATGTCACCAGATCTTATAGTAAGAAAAGAAGACAAAAACTCCTTACAAGTCCACTTGTAGTAGATTTGGACTCCGAAGAAGAAACTCAAGGAATGATGAATGCTTAGATGCAGGACAAGCTCATTACAGGTGTTGTTGATAAGGAAAAGGAAACCCAAGAAGCTGAGGATTCTGTAAACACCATGGTCGTAATCATCACCAACCAGCAATCACCTCCACCCAAGGAAACATCTATTGTCCCTAAATGGCTAAGTGCTTCACTTACCAAGAAAAGAAACGTAATTAATTCCAATAGAGGACATGGTCAGTAAGTGTCTAGGGAGAACATCAAAGTCCAAGAGACTTAAAACTGAAGCGATGATAGACATGGATGATCAAACAGGACATTGGATTGCAGAGGTGGCCAGACCCCTAATAGATAAAGATGCTAAGAATATCACTGAGAAGGACTTTGTTATTGTGAATATTGATTTAGGGGTGACCTCTTGAGTCATGAATGCTAAACACTTGGAGACCTCCACCAAGAGGATTATAACTAGAACTTGGAAAGATGAAAAGGATAAAAATGAAATGAAGCAGATCATAATGCAAATGGCCTAGTAATCAATGCTATACAGGATCCTAATCAACAACCACTTTCTCAAGTTCCTTTATCATTTGATCCAAGGTCCCCAATGAATCAGAGACTGCTTGATCAAGTTCAAAGAAGTCAGATGGTAGCAAACATCTTTAGTGAATGGCTAGAATCAATTGCCCAGTAAGGTACAAGCTACATTTCCGATCTGGTTAAAGTATTTGAAAATGAGTCTGTGGGCAAGGAGTTGGAAATAAAAATAATTGCTTGGGAAAAAGAGAAAAGAAAGTGGGTGGTTGTACTGAAGCAAATGAGGGATGCACAGAGGTATGGAGTCATGAACTTCCTAAAAGAAAATCCAGTACATGGTCTTGACGATAATGTACTTTTCGTATGCAAAGAAAATATTGAGTGGATAAACTCAATTGTTGAACAGGGACATGAAGAATCCATCAAGCTCTTGAAGGAATTAAAAGAAATGATTAATACTATGCAAAAGGATATGAAGTGCATAGATATCCAGCTCCTGAACGAAGTTAAGCAGATGCTAGAAGATTTGTCTGATATGATTCAAGATTTCAAGGATCAAGTGCAACAAATCCAGGAAGCAAAATCCTTAACAATAGAGGATTTTTCAAAAATTGCACGAATTGAATCCATGCTAGTGGTTTGCTTCGATCACCTTGAGACACATAAGGGTATGGTTGTGCAAGTGAGCAAAAAGAAAGAAGTGTGGAAGCAGCGAATACTTCATATCGGTCTTCCACATTATTAGCTTATTCTCAACTTCTCCTCATCTCACTTGGAATGGTGAAATATTTGAAGCACTCCTTCGCCTCAGGACAAACAGGTGGAGGCCAGGTCGTCTGCAGGAGCTTGATCGCATCACTCTTGCTCGCGGCTTATGCTGCTTTTCCTGTTTAGTAGTTGTTTTTTAGTTTTAAGGATAGACTTGTTTAACTCTCATGAAGAGTTAATCTTTTTACTCTGGTTTAATTGTAACAAACTATCATAGCCTAATGGCTATATATACTTGATTAAAAACCTTGTAAAAGGTCCGAGAATTTTTGGTTAAGAGAGAACATAAAGCTTTTATGTTTTTAGAATACTATATACTCTGAAAAGAAAGACAATTTGATCTGTGAATGAAATTGCAGCATTTTCTGTCTTATAAATATGTATGTTTGTGAATTTAAGTGTGAATCTTTGTGAGGATTTGACTCAACTGCTAGATTTGTTATCTTTCTAATATAGTGTATATGAGTGTGTAAAAGGAAAATTTTTGAAATGTTTGTCTTGCCAATTAGAAGAATGAAAGTCTGTGAGCTTTAAGAAGAAATGTGTATTTGAAAATATTATAGTGTTCATTTTGTGTTGACATATGAATGCTTAAATGCCTTTAATACTTTCTGGTAAAAAGTTTGCATGAGAATTGTCATAATCTAAGCTTATTGAAAATCATTCTTGGGGAGTTGTACCCGTATATAGAGGTTAACTGTTTAAGTAGTTATCCAACTATTGGTGTGTTTTTATCTTTTGTTTATGGGCATGCAGAAGTCAAAGAATTAGAATGTGTAAAAGGAAAATCTATTAACCAACAAGGGCAGAAAAATTTAGCAGGTAAGTCGTACGACCATACATGTACCATGGTACAATTTTGTTAATTTTTTTTTTTAAAAAGAATCTTTTTTTTGCAAATTTATTTTTCAAATTTCCTTTTTATATATTTCGTAGTTTCTATTATTGAAATATTTTTTTTTAAAATCAAAAAGTTTTTAGGGGGTCTGTAGATTTGGACACCCCCACCCCCGTATCTACTATCAACTTTTGCAAGAGTCATACTTTATTCCGATCGACCCACGTACAATTCTCTATCCTCTGCCCACCCATTTTTCTCCCTGCTCCCGTTGATGTTATTGCTTTGACACTTCTCCCTAGGCTGTCGTTTGTTACCTTTCACCAAGTCTCCTCCACTCCTAGCTCCCTCCATCCGTCCACCATTGTTCTTCGTCAATGCAAGTAGTGCCACCACCAGCACCACCATTGTTGGTATTGACCTCATCCTTTGGCAAAAACACTAACTCATGTCCACCACTTGGCAAATAGATAGTAGCCCGTGTGTACAAAAACCTGCAATATGTGTCATAGTCCTATTTTCTAGTATGTGCCCAATCAGTGCTAAATCAATGACCACACCATTGTACGGATGATATAACTCAGCAAACAATCAAACAACTACATCAATAGCCATATAGTACAATATCCAATCATAGGTTGACATCTGTCATGGCTATACACCTAGTGACTTGACACATCATCTGCCACATCACCTTAACCATACTGACATGTCAACAGTTCGTACCATACAGACATCCACACAAGTAGGGACATTTTTGGGCATGATTGTCATACAACTATCAAATTTAACATACTGTTTTATTGATATCAACACTTTTAAAAAAAAATTAGACCCCTCTCAGTTGAGCTTTTTGATTTTCAAGTCCAAATTTGAAGGCTCGTAACTTGGTTATTTTGAAGTTGTTATGAGTGCAATTTTTTTATTTCGGATAATTTTTCATGTTGTCCACAGTGGTGTGGTTAATTATTTATTTTGATGGATAGAGTTTTTAGAAAACTCAATTTTTCTCTGTTGTACCTATCCAATTCTCAATTTTGCAACTCATAGGGCTCCATTCAGCCTCATACAACCTCCTTTGAAGGTTATTTTTTTTTGAAAGTGCATAATATTTTGTCTACTGTCTTTTGGTGCTATCAATTTTTCATCACCATGAGTAGAAATATCATTTTCAAAACTTGGTCATTTTTGGCCTAATTTGGCACATGAAAATGCTTGGATCTCAGTTTTGAGGTCTTATGCATTATTGATTTGAGTCTATTATAGCCTATTTGAGGTAGTTGTAATCTTGAAATTAGAATTCCAGTTTGTCCTTCTTTGCAAGTGGCACATTGTACACACACTAAGTATAAAGTTTCAAATCATCTTTTTTTATTTGGGGGGTTTCTTGTGTGATTGTATCTCTCTCTCGATCTTGTGATCTTTCAATTTTCTATTATGGGTTCTCTTAAGTTTCCTCTTTTAACTTCACACATAACTATTCTTCTTGGAAAATTGATGCTTGGAGTAAGTTAATGGAAAAATGATTAACTCATTGTATTGATGAAACTTACGGCACCACCTAATCCTAAAGATTAATGCTCAAATGGAATGACTCATTAAAAATATTATGGCTCTTGGAACTTTGAGGAATAGGTATTAAAGGATCTCATCTTTCACTTTGAGAAGTGTAAAATAGTTAAAGATGCTTGGGGCATCCTTGGTAAATTGTATGAACAAGCTGATGAGATTAGGGGATATCAACTTAACAATGATTTCACAATGTTGAATACCAATAATTTTGATAAAATCCAAGACTATGTCACTAAAGCTTGAAATGAGCTAAGAGCATAACTCAAGGATTGTGGCATTAACAAGAAGGATGCACAATAGTTCTACAATTTGTTGGGAAATCTTCCATCAGAATATGCAGCATTTGTTTCTAGATTCCAAACTCGTCGCTTGATAATGGGTAGTTATTTCACTATTCCATCATTTGATGTATTTACAAAAATGTTGATGTTAGAGCAATCAAAACTGATAAGCATGGGGATTCTCAAGTCTTCAAAGTCCAAAGCTTTGGTGGCTAATCAAGGGAATCAAGGAAAGGGTTCCAATAAGAAGCAGAAGCAGTTCACTCCAGAGACACAACAAAATGAAGCACGATCATCCTCTCCACAACAAGGAAATTATTCACCTTCTTCTAAGAAGGGAAATTCACCTAATAAGGAGAATCCAACTTGTTCGTATTGCAAGAAAGTTGGTCATGATGAGCATTGTTGCCACTCTAAGCAAATTGATGAGTTGAAATATATCATTAAGAAAAACAACATCAATTTGTCATCCACCTACAAGAAGAAGGATTCATCTCCTTCCACTTCATCGCAATCAAAAGGAAAAAGGAAATAATTTGTGGCAACAAGTTGTTCTCCATAGCAATGGATACTTGACTTGGGTGCCTCTCATCACATGGGTTCTACAAAGGAGTAGTTTTCTTCATTGGAGCCATCCAAGGTACTTGACATTTTCATTGGTGATGATACACAAGTTGAAGTTGAAGGGAAAGGTTCATTTGACATGGATGATGGAATATTTGAGAATGTTCTCTATGTTCCTATGTTCCTAACTTGAGCACCAACCTTCTTTCAATCTACCAAATCACTCACTATGAAATGGAAATAAATTTTTTACATCTAATTCAGTTGTTGTCAAAGAACTCGAGAATGATTTCTTGGTAGTGGTGGGACAAGCCAATCACAACACATGAATTTATTCATTCTTCCACTTTGTGCCTTGATCTCCTTCTACCTCCTTGCTCACTCATTCAAATTCAGAAAGTAAGCTATGGCATGAGTGATTTGGACATTTCAATTACCACTATCTTCAATAGCTATGCTCCAAGAACATGGTTATAGGTCTCTGTCAAACCATCTTTTCAAATGGTGCATGTTCAATATGTTCCATTGGAAAGTAACCCAAAGAGAAGTTTGATAAAGATAAGTCTTGGAGAGCTTTATAAGTTCTTCATTTGGTTCATTGTCATGTAGTGGGCCCATTTCCAATGGCAACATTTAGCAAGCCCCGCTACGTCCTCACCTTCATTGATGACTACTCTTTCTTCACTTGGGTTTACTTTCTTGTTCACAAGAGTGAAGTGTTTGATATATTTTTAGCCTTAAAGGCTCATGTTAAGAAGCAATTAAGGAAGCTAGTCAAGATTCTTTGCACAAACAATGGAAGGGAATATATGAAGAATAGACTTGAGGAATTTTGTACTCTTGACGGGATTGATCTTTAGCATTCAGTTGCCTACACTCCATAGCAAAATGGTGTTGTTGAGAAAAAGAATATAACCCTTAAGGAGATGGATAGTTGCATGATTCATGCTCACTCTCTTGGTCTCGCTCTTTGGGCATAAGCTATTAGTTGCACCACACACATCCCAAATTGGGTTCTCCACAAAGATTTGAAAGGTATGACTCCTTTTGGGGCTTGGTGTGGTAGAAAAATGATTGTGAGACACTTCAGGGTCTTTGGTTGTGTAATGGTGAAAAGTTAGGGTTTCCACAATAGAGGGATGGAAACCACTATTTTGCCATTACATTCAAAAGAGGGATGAATCCAATAGATCCAATCCTAAATCAAGAATGATAAGGATTGAATACTAATTGGATTTAAGGGTGGTGTGAATTTAATTTCCCTCTTTTGTAAGTTGAAATGCTAGATTAAGATAAAGTGTTGAAAAATGAAGGTAAATATGCGGAAATAGTGAGCTACAGATGCGGGATTTTCATGTGCACCCGGATCTGAGCAATATATGCAAATTTATATCTGATCCCCCAAAAAGCTCCAAAAAATTTGGGACCAGTGTGCCCATCGTCGTGGTCCTCCTATTTTTTCGCACACCAAAGAGGGTTGACTTGTCTCTATAAATAATCCCTATTCTGAAGAGTACAACTCCATACATGTTTCCTACACATAGAAAAGAAGGGAATAGGTTGGTAATAGGAGCTTGCCTTAGGTCAAACCCCTATTTTAGAATTAACAATGAATTTAAGATAAAGATAATTGAAATTATTGTAATGGAAGGTTCTCCTTTTAAGTGAGATGTTGAATAATGACTGAAAATCAAGTGATGTACCTCCTTGTGAAATTTTGTTTGTCTCCACGTGGAATTAGGGCTTGATGAAATATTCAATAAAATAGGATGAAAGATGTCTACTTCAATGCTTGAATCTTGACTTTATTGCTGCTCCAAGGCTTGAAGGAAGAATAATTAATGCTCAATTGCTTCATTGCTTGATTTCATATGTGTGCTTTATTTCATTTGATGATGCTTGTGGATGTTCAAATGAGACAATAAATCCTCCTTTTATACTTTCTCATTAGATAAATTGCTGATTTCCCAACATGAGCCAACATGGAGCAAGAAATCCCTCTCAAATTTAAAATAGGGCCAAGGGTTAAAAGGGGGCCCAAATAAGGGGAGACTCGACTGTGGCGCCCTAGTCCCACCCCTATTTAGGGCTAAGATAAGATGCCAAGTGAATAGAAAAAGAAAAAAATGATGCAATTCATGAGGGTTATGAGCATAATCAAGTCCCAATGAGGCCAAGGGGTGCAAACACTAAGGTAGGGACCCAATGCAGTCAAAATTGTACAAGGGTGTAATTTCAGGATACTACATTTAGTCCCCACTTTATTGGGAGTATGAACTCAATCATACTCTCGGTAAAGTAAAAAGGGTTTTGTAGACACATAAAAATTTCCATTAATTTGTCTGCATTTAATTTCAAATTTCTCTGAACATCGGGCGAGTCCTTATTATTACATTATTATTTCTCAATGATTCATTATTCATAATTCCCATCTTTTATTATATTATTATTAATATCATACCATTTATCCATTAAATTTATTAAATAAAACATTATATCATATTTATGCATTTACCTTATACATGTTTCTCTATTTATTTAATAAAACCCTTAAATATCCCCTCCTACCACTTACCATTTCCCATTTACCACTCATCTTCCCTATACCACTCATCTTGCATTATCCTACATTCATCCCACCACATGAACTCACCCAGAGAAATTCTATTTAAACAAGCCCCTCTCTCTTATTTGGGCATCTCATCTTTATGCGTCGAACTTATGTCAGTTTGTATTCTTCAACATCTTGGCACTTCATTTTCTTTAGCTTCCTTTGCATCAATATCTTGAATCTCCAAAAAACCATAGCTTCTTGTGTGTGCTTCTGAGAGCAATATTATCTACATAAGATCTTGGTTTAAGGAGTGCAATGGAGTGGATTATGTAACATACATGTGTGTTCTTAGTTCAGATTTAAAGTTGCATGTGTGTTTTTGACAGGAAAAACTTCATTGTTGGATGTTGGAAGATTGAATCTTGTGTTCAAATCCATTTCCTCCATCTACAATTGGCACGCCCGATGGGACATTCCCCATTATTTTGTTTTCACATAATGGAGTTTTTGATATTCTAATTTGCTCCATTGCAGATTTGCTTGCAAGCCATTAACATTTTCTTTTGCAGGGTGTTTGAAGGTTTTCTTTTATAATCTTGTTGGCAGGTTGTTTTATGGTTATGTTATTTCTCAAGTGTGTGGATTGTCTTCAGGTTCTCTGCATCTCCTTATAGCTTCTGCACCTTGCACACCTATGCTCCCATCCTTCAACACATTCCTTGCCTGGACACTTCTCTTTGTGCACTCCCTCTATGCAACCATCCCACACTTTCTGAGCCAAAAATCCACTTTCTAGGCAAGCTATCTTGTGTGTATCCTGCAATCATTGCCACACAGAGGTTTCTGTCAAATAATAAGGTGTCTATCTGTGCTTCCCATTTCACATGCCTTACTTGTGTGTTGCATTTGGCATTAAAAGTTTCTAAAACTCGTCACATTTGTCTGAGGCAATCTGTAAAAACCCGTATTTTCCATTGTTGGTATTGGCATCTCATGTTGAAATAGTTCCCACGTTTCTGCTATCCATGTTTTGGCATTAAAAAAAACAATCCATAGGCTTTGTCCATGCTGCAATAGACTACATTGTGTTCTGCCAAAACAGTGTTACGTGCTTTGCACGCACTTACAAAATGCACACTGTAAAAAAATAAAACAATGATAAAAATGGTTTAAGTTTTGTTGTCAAATAGCCTATGTGCCTTGCAAATGAATCCATATATACTTTCACATGCCTTGCTACCACATTTTCAGTTCATGCAATTTTGTCCATGCTTTCACATTTTGCATATACGTTTTGGACATACCTTGCAATCATTGCAGCCATATTACTATTATGTGTTGCCTTCTCCACATGTTAGTGTGCTTAATTTGTTGTCCAGGCTTCCATATTATCCACCCATAATTTGTCAATAAATCTGCTCTTTTTCCTTCTTTATGATTTCACATTTTGTAGGTGTATGTGCCACGTTTTACTTTTTGCATAGGAGTTAATACTTTTTCTCTTTTTAGCTTGTGGTGAGTTGTCTAGGTTTTTCTTATTTAAATTACATGTATTTCGTTTTAGCTTTAGGTTTTAGTTATTAGTTTTAACGTATTTCTTAAATTTTTTTAGTTTTAGTTTTTTTTTCAGTTTTTTTTTAGTATTTAGTTGTTATTAATTTAATATTTAGTTGTTATTAAATTAGTATTTTTAGTTTTAGCTTTTCTTTTCTCTGTTTTTTTTATAGTTTAGTTTTTAACTTAGTTTTTTTTGTTTTTTTTAAGTTTTAGTTTAGAATTTTTATTTTTTTTAATTTGTTAGTTAATTTCTAGATTTTATAATTTGTTAATCAGTTTAGAGTTTTTTATTTTGTTAATTAGTTTTAGATTTTTTTATTTTTTTATTTTTCATTTGTTAGTTAGTTTAGATTTTTATTTTTTTAAGTGGATTAAATTTTTAATTTTTATTAATTAGACTAATGTTTAGTTTGGTATTAGTTTGTTTTGATTTCTTTTGTGAACTAATCTTTGTTGCTTTGTGTGTTTGTGTAGGTTCTCTCTTGTGGAATCCAATCTTGTGTGTCGAAGGCAATATCTTGAAACTACTAATGTCATCTTGATGCAGGACGCATGTCGAAGAAATGGTGATTTGAAACTGATTGTCTGATTTTTACATTAGATCACATTTCGAAATGGAATGGTGATTTGAAACTGATTGTCTGATTTTTACATTAGATCACATTTCGAAATGGTGCTTTAAAATTAACCAGTGTCTTTCGTGTTTTGAGCATTAGGCTCTTTTGTGTTTACCTTTTTAGAGGGCCTGCCTCCCGAGAAGCCCTTAAGGCTCGGTGAGAGGGAACGACCCAAGTGGTAACGGGCTAAAGCCACTCAAATGGATGCCCTTACTAGACACCTTTTGTGTTAGAAGCCAAAAACCTTCTAGTTGTTGACACAGGAGGTCGGACCTCTGAAGCGGCTCACATTCTTACGGTTCTTAGTAGAGATACAAAGTTCGCCATAGGGAGTTTTCGTGGGGACTGATGCTTGGCTGCCCCGGAGAAGTGAGTGTCGAGGGTGGAGCCAGTGGGGTCAAGCATCTAAGTATCCTCTCTGAATTGCATAGCTCAGGGTAACCCCCCAAGTGAGATTCAACAACTATTGTCTTGGCCAGCCTTAGGATTGTGCTTGAATGTGTTTTTATTGCAAAATCAAACAAACATTTTATCTACCAATTTTTTCTGAATGTGTGCACAAACAAACAAGAACATTTCACAATCAACACCACGCTTGAAATTGAAACACTTTACAAAAAACCTTGGTCTAAGCTTTGAATTATCCATCCACATTGTAAAACAACATTGTCCTTGAAACATTGAACTTGTATTCTCAAAACAATCATTTCAAATCTCTTGAGAAATCGCTTTTGAAGTTCTGATCTTTTAGGTCCTCACATAGTCACATCATTCTAGTTTCCCATACCCTTTTAGATCCTTGCATAGTCTTCACCTAGTTGCACCTTTCATCCTTACATATCTTATTTAATCATACCTAGTCTTTACATATCCCCCCTAGATCAAACCCATGCATAATCCCCTTAGATCATACCCATAATCTTTGCATAGCCTTCCATCATTCCTTTAGGACATAACCTTAAACCCTGCACAAGTTCCTTAGGTCATTTCATCATTGGTCCTAGCATTTCATTATTATTTGCATACCAAAATCCAAAAAAAAATCAAAAATAAAAAAAAATCAAAAACATTGCTTGCACGTAGGATTTCTCATCTTAGGTCTGACATCAACTTTTGATCATCAATCCCCCTTATCACTTGAGGTGCATCTTCCTTGAGTGAGGGAATCTATCAATATCTTTGAGTTGGTATTCCGCTTGGAGTTCATAATCTCCTATCATAGCATGCCCTCTCTTTGATTGCTTATCCTTGTGTCTATCCATCATAGCACAAGTCAAACCTCACATTGCAAATATTTCCAGGCCTAGAGTATCCTTAGTCCTTTCATCAAACATCCTCATATCTCATTTAGGGTTTAGTTGCACATCACTTTCCTATCATATAGATCGCATTTTGCATCAATCCTTTAGCACATTCCCATCTCAATCATGTCACATAGATTACATTTTTACATTAATCCTTATCACATCCTAATCTCACTCATATCATATAGTCCCCCCTTTGCACTTTAGGGTTTGCATCATATCTAGAGTCTCATACATTGTCCTAGGTCAAAG